>NC_133532.1:43568504-44210804 GCF_048544455.1 Silene latifolia | reverse complement strand
TGGAGTATTAATTAGAGAGGAAAACAGTTAGAGAGTAAATGACGGAAAGAAGAGAGAGAGAGAGAGAGAGAGAGAGAGAGAGAGAGAGAAAGAAAAAAAAAGAGAAAATAAACTAAATAACAATGCTTTTATATGACAACTAAGATTAATCTTGGCCACTCATCTCTAATTTAATCTAATAGCTGAGATTCACCCAACTCACAACTCACCATAAGAACCAAAATCACCAAATCCAATCTATATATATATATATATATATATATATATATATATATATATATATATATATATATATATATATATATATATATATATATATAGAGAGAGAGAGAGAGAGAGAGTCAAGTTCAAATGAGTCCATCTAAAGTGGTGAGTCCACTAAGTCCTAATCCTAGCCATTAATCATCTAAGATTGATGGTTGAGATTTTAAAATTTTAAGATGAAAACTTTAGTGTTTTATAAATGTAACTTTAATTCTTTACAATTATAACTTTAATAATTAAGGTCATTTTATAAATAAAAATTTAAATTTAAGTTATAAAATTTTATTTTAAATATATAAAATTGAGTTTTGAGTGTAACTTTAGTGTTTTACGAACATTTGAATTTATTTAATTTTATTGATTTATAAAATATAACTTTAACGTTTTACGATTGAAACTTTAATGCTAAAAATTGAAACTTTAATTTTTTTAGACAATTTCTAATATAAAGATTTGAATTTATTTAATTTTACCGATTTATAAAATGTAACTTTAACGTTTTACGATTGAAACTTTAATGCTAAAAATTGAAACTTTAATTTTTTTAGACAATTTCTAATATAAAAATTGAATTTATTTAATTTTACTGATTTATAAATGTAACTTTAATGTTTTACGAGTAAACTTTAATGCTAAAAATTAAAACTTTAATTTTTTTAGACAATTTCTAATATAAAAATTTGAATTTTTTTTAATTTTACTGATTTATAAACTTTATGTAAATATTGTAATTTTATGAATGTAACTTTAATGTTTTACGATTGGAACTCTAGTCATAATTTTTAAAACTTTATTTTTTTAGGATTGTAACTTTATACTAATTTGAATTTATGTAATTTAAGCCCTTGGCGAGTATAATTAGTCCATATCAGAGCGTAACTTTTCTCCATATAAGCGTAACTATAGTCCATATAGCATTGAAACTTTAATCCATGCCGCTGAAACGAAGGAGAATTTAATGGTATACGAGTGAAACTTTAATGGTACGGGAGTGAAATTTTATTGCTTGCGAGTCGAAATTTTAATGTTTGCGAGTCGAAACTTTAATGCGTGTCATTTTATGTATAGGCAATAACCACCAACAACCACCAACGTCTACCACGACCACCACCTGACCCAACCAACACAGTCCCACAACCAACAGCCGACAACAGCCACGACCTAAATCTAAAAAAAAAAAAGAGAAAGGAGGCGGCAGAACAACCTTTGCACCACGACTACCCTAGCTTACAACCACCACTAAAAATCACGACAACAACACCAACTACAACCTGACTTCACGAAAAAAAAAAAAAAGCAGATCTAAAAATCGAAACCACCCACGACACCTCCAGTCATCGACTCGCCTGATGCGAAAGGGAGAAGACGAAACAACCAACAACAAACAACTTTTTTCAGATCTGAAAAAAAAAAGCAAAAGGGAGAAGACAAAGGACAGGAGTTGGTGGTGCGTGGTGGCTGGTGGTGGAGGCGTTGTTGTTGATGGTGGATTAGAGGGGCGGCTGCAGCAAGTGAGGTGAGAGGCGTGGAGAAGGGGCTGTTGCGGTGGTTATTGTCGAAGGAGAAGGTGTGTGCGGTGGGTGTTGTTGTTTGTGGTGGGGGCTGACGGCAGCGGTGGTGGTTGTAGTTGGCGGTGGAGTTAGAGAGAGATGAGAGGGAAAGAGTAGGAAGAGAGATAAGTGAGATATTGGTGATGAAGTGAAATGATGGGAGAGATTAGGATTTTTGTAGTCTTTTATATCTCAGCCTTTTATTTTGCTCTAATCTTAGCCATTCATTTTTTAAGATCTAGGGCCGAGAATTGGACTTATGGACTCACCTAAAGAAAGTAGACTTAGTTGAACCTAATTCTATATACAGTTAGTCTTGCTGAAGACGGGTCGGAGCAAGTGACGGGTAATGCCACTCAGAAAACGGATAGGGGGGACAATGTGGGGGCACCCCCATGTGCTTCCCTCTCTCCTCTATTTGGGTCATTTGTGAGAGGAAATGGTATCCACCACTCCAAAGTGACGGATACGTGCCGTCTTCAATGAGCTTTTGTGTATAAGGATAGCCGTATTAAATATTCATCCACTTTAATTATAAGATAAGCAACAATTTGTATAGTGGGGCCTAAAAATGTCACAACTTTAAGCATATTTGACCCGTCTTTCACTTTTAGACGGATATATCCGTCAATAGTGAGACTAATTGCTTGTAAATATAGCCCGATCTGATTGATCTTGATTGAAGGGAAAAAGGAAGGGATTAGTGCAAAAAGAAGGGATTAATGCTAATGTAAGACACTCTCTCTCACTACCTCACTAATCAACCCTTAATTTCACTATATAACCATTCTTTTTCCACCCACTTCTCTCTCCTATCACACAAATATCATCATTCACATCTCTCTAAAAACCCAAAAATTCAGAAAACCAAAAAAATCCAAAATTCAAAAAATTCAAAAAATCAAAAAATTAATTCCCTCCTCCCAGCCTTACCACCGACCACCCCACCCACCGCCACCCACCCACGCCCAACAACCCCACCGACACCACCACCCAGCCACAACAGCAACCCACCAACCACGCCCCACCGCCACCTCCCTGCACCTCCCTGCACTCGACACCACCAACCACGCACCACAACCCGACACCACCAACCCTCCAACCACCCACCAGCAACCACGCACCACAACCCGACACCACCCTTTTTTTTTTTTTTTTCAGATCTGTCGCACGTCACCACCACAACAACACCCACGCCTCACCACCACCACCACAACCCACTCTCCATGCCCTCTCGTCCATGCCGACCTCCACCGACCCGCACCATCTCCCTCCCCTTCTCCAGATCTGAAAAACGAGTACACCCACACCTCCTCCAACCACCACCAACAACCCACATCGACAAATCGACAACCAACAACAAGAACAACACTAACGCCTCCGTCACAATCAACCAACAAAAAAAAAACGAGAGGAAGAGAGAAAGGCGACGGGCTGTTGTTGATGTTGGCGAAAGTGGTTTGGAGGATGGTAGTTGTGGTAGTGGTGTGTTGGGCGTTGTCATTTTGGTGTTGCCGCCCTCCGTCTTCTTCTTCATTTTTTTTTTTAAATTTTCAGATTTTGTTGTTTTATTCATTTTTGTTTTTTCTTTTTTTAAAATGAGTTATTTATTTTCAGGGTATGCTGAGTAAGTTGCTTGTGTTTTTGATTTTTTTTTTTTTTTATTATCAGTTCTAGGGTTTTTTTTTGTTAGATATTTTTTTTTCTAATTTTTTTTATTTGATCTAGTTGTACTTGTTGTTGACGTTTAATTTGTTTTTGGGTTTTGTTGGTGGTCTTCAAAGGTGTATGGACTGTTTCCATTGATGACACTTGTATTTTTTTCAGATTTACACTTGTATTTCCTCACATTTACATTATTATTTCTTTAAATTTACACTTTTATTTCCTCACTTTATCACTCGTATTTATTTAAATTTACACTTTTCTTTCCTCACATTTACACTCGTATTTCCTTAAAGTTACACTAGTTTTATATTTTTTTTTTCAGATTTATACTTATAATTCTTTACATTTACACTCATATTTCTTTACATTTACACTTATATTTCTTTACATTTACACGCATTTTTCAGATTTACACTCATATTTCTTTACAATTACACTCGTACTTCTTTACATTTACATTCATAATTTTTACATTTACACTCATATTTCTTTACATTTACACTCATATATTTGTACATTTACACTTGTTAAATTTATATAGATTTGCACTAATATATTTGTGTGGATATGAGTTGGTGGTGGAGGACGACGGTGGTGGTGTTTGTTGGTAGTCGGACTAAAGTTTTACTCGTAAAGGACCAAAGTTACACTTATAAAGGACCAAAGTCACACTCAAAGGACCAAATTTACACTCTTAAACCTTCAAATTTACACTTAAAATACTACATTTACACTCGTAAAACATCACATTTACACTTGTAAAATGTTAAAATTATATAAATTCAAAATTTCCGTCACAAAAAAATCAAATTTACACTCTTAAAATGTTACATTTACACTCGTAAAACATCACATTTACACTTGTAAAATGTTAAAATTATATAAATTCAAAATTTCCGTCACAAAAAATCAAATTTACACTCTTAAAATGTTACATTTTCACTCGTAAAACATCACATTTACACTTGTAAAATGTTAAAATTATATAAATTCAAAATTTCCGTCACAAAAAATTAAATTTACACTCTTAAAATGTTACATTTACACTCGTAAAACATCACATTTACACTTGTAAACTGTTAAAATTATATAAATTCAAAATTTCCGTCACAAAAAATCAAATTTACACTCTTAAAATGTTACATTTACACTCGTAAAACATCACATTTACACTTGTAAAATGTTAAAATTATATAAATTCAAAATTTCTGTCACAAAATATCAAATTTACACTCTTAAAATGTTACATTTACACTCGTAAAACATCACATTTACACTTGTAAAGTGTTAAAATTATATAAATTCAAAATTTCTGTCACAAAAAATCAAATTTACACTCTTAAAATGTTACATTTACACTCGTAAAACATCACATTTACACTTGTAAAGTGTTAAAATTATATAAATTCAAAATTTCCGTCACAAAAAATAAATTTTACACTCTTAAAATGTTACATTTACACTCGTAAAACATCACATTTACACTTGTAAAACTCATACAACATTACATTTACACTTCAAAATCAAACTCAAAACCGATTAATTAGGGGCTAGAGAGAGAAAGAAAAATTAATTAGTGTATAGAAATTTGATTAGTGGTAATTTTTTTTGGTAATTTTCAATCTCAACCACCCATCTCAATCCAACCATCCACATTTTTTACCTTTTCTTTTTAATAGCCCTTAATAAAATTCATCTCAACCATCCATTGACTCCATCCAATGACACTTAGAAGGACTTATGGACTCAATGACACATGTTGATTTCATTAACTCCTCTCTATATATAGAAGAATATATATATATATATATATATATATATATATATATATATATATATATATATATATATATATATATATATAGATTTAGGATCCTGAGTGATCGAACACTTTCGATGAGAACGGTGAGACTGACTTTTAAATAATAAAAATCACGCGCGTCCTTAATTTCTCACAACCAAACTTCATTTATCATCCTCTCCCAATCACATGCTTCCTCAAACTCAAATCCCCCTATCACCACCTACCACCCCGTCGTCGTCTCCGGCGACGATCGCAAAAACTCTGGCGACGAATCAACTTTCTGAGCCTTCTCCTGACACTCGACACGAAAAACCTTGACGCCACAATCACCACGCACGTGCACCTGACAGTTGCCGGCATCATCGATCATCGTGTATCTCCAAAATCTCAAATCGCCGTCGCGAACTTCCCTGATGCCGGCTCAACTCCGTGGAATCTTTTCAACAGTCAGCTCATCGTTTCTACAAGCTTGGATTCATGCTTTTTCCATGGCTTTGGGCCGTTAATAGCTTCTATTACTGGCCTGCTGTTCGTCATGCTAGCTCTTTTCCTTCACTTTGTTACTGTAATTTCTCTCTCGTTTCCTAAATTTTTTAGTTTTGTTGATTTTAGAGTTTGATTTTAGCGAATTTTTATTGTTTGTGATCATTCTAGTTTTGATGATTATGTGAGATGGTTTTGTGTTTGATTTAGGATTTGTCTAACGGGTTTGTGAATTAGTGTGATCGGTTTTAGGGAAATAGTGTTGATTGGAGTGTTTGATTTTGGTGTTTTTTCATCGTTTTTAATTGGGATTGTTGATGCGTATTTCGGAGTTGATGCTTTAGTGAGATGGGTTTGCGTTACATTTTGGGTTTGTGCTTATTTCGGTGTTGGGTGTTGTTAATAATGGTGGTTGCTTGATGGGTAATGTGGCTGTGTTGGTCGTGTTTCAAAAATGGGCTTCAAGGGAGATAAACAAGTGCAGGTCAGGGGATGGGAATGGAGTGTCGACGGTGCTCCAATGGAGGAAACATTGCACTAGTATTTGAATCTCGATTTTTTTTAATGTGATACAGTAAATATGTTCATTTAGGATCACAGGATCATAGAATAGAAGGATGCAGACATGCAGTAAGAGGTGCTTACAAATCCAGCTGCAAATAAAGCATTGAAGTCAGGAACGGCGCCAAGGATCCCGACATTGTTTACCTACAACCACCTCAGAGGTTTCAGAATTCAGTATGTTGACTCTAACTGGGGAACCCAGAAGCGATAGTGTGGGTCAAGTTTAATGTAATTAATTACTATATTTTTTTTCGAATGGGGTCTTAAAAACGTAAACTTTTCAAATTAAACAAATTTAATACGAAAAAATGTAAACAGTTTGTCCATAAAGCGGTAGGGTGTAGGAACGTCTGAGTCAGTAAACTGATTGACAGTTTTCCGAGCTAGGGCCTATAGAGGTACCGATGTAAGCAGACTTACTCCTTGTAAACAGATTGACAGTTTTCCAAGCAGACAAAGCGATAATTTAACATTCCAGGAGGTCAAGCTTGCCAAACTCAGCCTTGATGAAATCAGCAAGAGAAGCAACACTTGTTAAGCTGAAGTCAGAGAATATTTATGAGCACACAACTCGGCAAACCATGGTTTTGTATAGCTAAGTGTGATATATAACTTGGCGTTCAGGTCCCTAGTGGCCAAAAGCCTATACCTATCGTTTTTCATAGGTTTAGTTAATTTGTCATCTGAATTTAGCAGCTTGAGCTACTTCTGTCGCATATTCTGAGGGCTATTTGTGGTCTTACGGTGGATTTATAGAAATAATGAGCAACAAAGTGCTCTGAAGGCTCTTATAACTAAGTTAACTCTTGCATTAGACGTCAATTTATCCTTCTTCCCTCTTGGACCACTACTTCATGCTGCCAATTACTCCCTTCGTGTTATCCATTTGTTTCCGTGGTAGATGTATTTCTAGTGGTAGGTATAAATGAGGGCAAAATAGTCTTTAAAATTTGCCTACATAGGATATATAGTCAGTTAGTCATATACTCACTCCCATCCACTCTTTTCTTCCCTATTTCCTAAAACGGATTATTCAGGTTTTTTGCCCATTTCCTTTTTTAGAAACTTTTTATTAATATTATACCCCTACCTATCTCCACTCATCAAACCCCACTATATCCTTTATTAATATTTAATTCTAATTATTCCTACCTCTCTCCAATAACCAAACCCCACTCATCTTCTTTATTAATATTTAATCCTAATTATTCATACCTCTCTCCAACTACCAAACCCCACTCGTATCTTTATCAATATTATACTCTCCACCCTTAATCTCCGTGCCCACTTCAAATGGGAAGAAAAGAGTGGATGGGAGGGAGTAGTAAACATAAACGGCCGAGACAAACCAAATAATGGGGGTGCTAATTGGACTCGTGGAGTACTTCATAGAGTGTGTGCTACATACAATGTTAGTTAGTACTTGACATTCATGACAGTTGTTCATTCTTGTACAGGAATGACGATGGACATTATGCTGATCTCGCTAAGTCACCTTCCTGTCCATGGCCTATCACCAGTTCAAAACCGAATTGAACCGGACTAAACAAAAGACCGAAAAAAAATATATGGTGGACTTTTGACCCGTCTTAAAAATTTCGGTCTTGGAATGGACCAAACCTAGACCTGGCAAAATCAACCCGACCCGGTTGACCCGACCCGAAAAGGATGACCCGAGACTTGAAATCGACCCGAATTGCTGAACCCGAATGACACCCGAAGCCCGAAGTGACCCGACCCGACCCAAAAATGACCCGAGCTTTCATATACCCGTAACATACCCGACCCGAAATGACCAATCCGAAACCACTCAACCCGGAAATGACCCGACAAAATATAACTTTAATTGACCCTAATAGACTTGAAATGCCTCTCTTCTCTTAATCTTTGACCCAAAAATGGCCTGACCCGAATTAACCCGACCCGCTTGACCCGAAACACACCCGACCAACAAACCCGAAATAGACCCGTAACCCGAAATGAACTGACCCGATCCGAACTAACCCGAAAATTTGAGAAACCCGAAATGACCCGACCCAAACTGGCCCGACCCGAACCCGACCCGATTGACCCGTTTGCCAGGTCTAACCAAACCCGTATTTTTTGGTCCAGCCAAACAATATTAGGCCACAATCAAACAATAAATACAGGTATTGGATGGCTGGTGAGAAAATTTCCAAGTAGAATTGTCATTTATCAAAATACGGTCCGGGTCAGAAAATGGATCTGTCCGAACCAAAATCTTCCGGACTGAAACAGGAATTAAAAATATCGGTCCGGTCTCCGGTCCACCATTTTCTAAAATTCCGGTTCCCGGACCGGTTTGGACCGGAATTATTGTTTTTCATCTTAAAAATATATAATAATCCGGCCCGATCCGGTCCAATTGACCGTATCTTTTAGACCGAAATTTGAAAAAGTGGGCATATTATGGCAAATTCCGGTCCAACAGGTTCGGTCTGGTCTTAATTCCGGTCCAGAATTTTTATAATCCGGTCCGGTTCGGTTTTGGACCGGTGCCCACCCTTGTCAATATGCATCTCGGATCACTCGAAATATGTAACTAAAATTCATGTTTCAACCCCAAACAATTCAACAATGTTTTATTCTAAAACCAATTCAAATACTTCTGATTTCATTAAAAGTGTACCTAGGATGGGAAAAAATGGAGTATGGATCCTCTCCATTTCATTTTCTCTCCATTTCCTTCCATTTCCTCTAATACAACAATATTAAATCATTATTCATCCTCCAACTCATCAAACAATCAACCGTTGGATCGTTTTAAAATGAAATCAATGCATCTATATCACTATAAAACGTATCTAAAATTGAAGTAAAAAGTGTATCTAGCTTGGAAAAAAATTGTATCTAGAATTTATGTAAATAGCGTACCTATAATAGTCTAAAGTGTATCTGGATTTACGAAAAAAAAACGTAACTGACATGTATTTTAATGTATCTAGTAGCTGTAAAAAAAAAAATTTGGAAAAAAAATGTACCTGAATTGTTATAAAGTGTATCTAGAATTCATGAAAAAAGTGTACCTACGAGTGTCTAAAGTGTATCTGAGATTTGGTAAAAAAAACATATCTGATATATATTTTAATGTATCTAGAATTTATGAAAAAGTGTACCTACGAGTGTCTAAAGTGTACCTGAGATTTGGTAGAAAAAAAAAACGTATGTGACATGTATTTTAATGTATCTAGTAACTGTAACAAAAATCGGAAAAAAAATGTACTTGTATTGTTATAAAGTGTATCTGGAAAAAAGTGTATCTACATTGTTAAAATGCGTATATAGAATTTTGGTAAAAGTGTACCTACTTTAGTTAAAAGTGTAGATGAGATTTAGTAAAAAAAAAAAAAAAAAAGTGTATCTACATTCTTAAAATGCGTATATAGAATTTTGGTAAAAAGTGTACCTACTTTAGTTAAAAGTGTATGTAAGATTTAATAAAAAAAAAAAAAAAGAAAAAAACAGAAAAAAAAAGTGTATCTACATTGTTAAAATGCGTATATAGAATTTTGGTAAAAAAGTGTACCTACTTTGGTTAAAAGTGTATATGAGATTTAGTATAAAAAAAAAGTGTATCTAGATTCTTAAAATGCGTATATAGGATTTTGGTAAAAAGTGTACCTACTTTAGTTAAAAGTGTATATGAGATTTAATATAAAAAAAAAGTGTATCTACATTCTTAAAATGCGTATATAGAATTTTGGTAAAAAAGTGTACATACTTTAGTTAAAAGTGTGTATGAGATTTGTTAAAAAAAAAAAAAGTGCACCTTTTATATATATTCTAATGTATCTAGTGCGTTCTCGCCGAATAGTCGTTCTCACCGGATCCCACCTATATATAGAGTCAAGATCCGGTGAGAACAACCATTCGATGAGAACGGTGAGAACAAGCATCTATCTAACACAATACTCCACTAACTAACTAACTAGATGAACAGTCCCTCGAAAAAGGGTTATTTAACGGGAATACTCCAAACTATTAGGCACCTTCTCAAATTACTCCAAACTTCAATTTAACTAGCATTATAACAAACTATTACACCCATCGTCATGGAATAGAATTGTGTTTTTATTAACCTGAAGTAGCAGGTTATTTCCGTTAAAAGGTCCCACTTTCTTTCTTTTAATCTCATTTTCTATTCCTCATATTCCACCCACTTTCTTTCTTTTAATCTCAGTTTCTATTCCTCATATTCCACTTATTACTTCAAATTCCTTTCTCCATTTTATATTTTCCTTCTCTACTCTTTCCTTAAAATTTTCGCCATTGTCATATTCATTTACTGTAATCAAACCCATCATGCTACTCCAATAACATCACCTGCTCCCACCAAAACACCACATACTCCTCCAATTGTCAGTAACAACTAACATCACATGTCCTTATATCTCCAATACCTCCAACAAAAACATCAAAAAGGCTCGTTCAAAAATATGATTTGTCTGGCATAGGGTAAAAACTCTAATAAAAAACATCAAGCCTGGATAGTTTAAAAACTCTTTAACTTGTCGGGATTTGCGTAAACTCCAATTCTTTAAGAAGCTCCCCTATATTTGGCACCTAAAACAATCTATTTTAACAAGAGCTATTTATAATAGAAGCTGCAAACTACAATCCGTATACAATGCTAGTACAAGAAGATGATGTTCTACTACTTACAGAGAGGCCAACAGTTCTATGGCTGAAAATAAATACTGTTGATTTCTCATATGGTTTGAAAACTCTAATCAAAAACCTCAAATGAATCAATATTAAGATTAGCAAGAGCACTATGACAATCTTGACATCCATCTAATGAAAAAACTGAAATTAAGAAATAGAACTTGAATTTAAAAACAGATGAATAAAAATTGATGAAAGCGAATCAATAAGTGAAATCAACTCTTCAAATAATGAATCAACTTAGAATGCAAATCATAAAGAGTTCTCGTATAATACAATAAACATAGAAGTAACACAAAGAAGCTTAGTACAACAATTGTAATCTCATCTTTATATAATCGTAAACTTATTGTCAATAACAACGATAAACAGCAACGACGCCTCTCCGATCTGCGGTTGTGAAAGAGCACAAAGATAGAAGAGCATAACAACTACAAACATCAATACTAGAACTCCATTAATATCGAAAATCCTGTCGTCGCTTCCGATGAATAACAAAAGAACAAATAAGTTGGAGCAATAATTGATGAAAGCGAATAGAAATTGAGGAATTGATTGTTAATTGTTGATATTGGGAAGAAATTATTGCGCTAATTTATTTTTCTCCAAATTTTAGGGTTCGTCTGATGGAATTTTTAACTGGATCAAATGAGAAACCCAATGAATTAATACAATGGTGTTGATCCATGGTTTATGCGGGAGGTAATGGTGACGATTAAGTGTGATGGTAATGGTGTATTCTTGTTAAGTTTATGATTGTGGTAGTTAATGACAATGGTGTTATAATGATGAAGAAAGTGATAATATTGATGTGTGGTTGACGGTTGTTAATGGTGAAGGAGTGATAATAATGAGAGATTTTTTTAATAGATGACCTGATTAGCAGGTAGGAGCCTAGGAGGTCACCTAAGTCTATTCTGGGAAGAAGAGTTAATAGGTGGGTATATTACGAGATTAAATGAAGTTCAAAGTATTTTGAGAATAGTACCCATAGTTTGGAGTATTCCTATTAAATAATCCCTCGAAAAATGATAATACACTAATTAAATTATTCACTCCATGGTTTAAATAATTATATTTCACAATCCCCAACATTCTCATTCTTTTATACACATATCGTCATACATCTATCAGTCTCCATCACCTCAGGTTGCCATTGTCGAGGTCTGATATCACCTCGCCGGTGTGCATTAAATTTCGACACCATGGGAATTGAACATCGTCTCCTCTGTGCTACTACGCATCAAGCCACCACAGTCTGAATCTCTCCTTTGCACTCGAGCCCAGTCACCACCGAAGTCTCCGCAACACCATTACGCAACATCAGCAGCTGGTACTTCGACCACATTCCGACGCCGAGTTCGAACACCTTCAATCACCCACTCTTTCTCGGCCAGTACCAGTTCAACGTCACCTTTTCTTTCTCCTTCCAACCATCATCACTTTGGGCTACAAAATTCCATACAAAATCAATTTGCGCTACACCAAATTAATGTATTTGTTTTCTATATTATTGATGTATCTCAAAGCAATTTTAATGTACCTAGCATGTAATTTTGTGTATCTATGCTAAGATACATTAAAATAGTGGTTACATACATTAAAAATTAGTGTAGATACCTTCAAATATTAGGGAAACCAACAAAGAGGAGGAGCTAAGGTAGTTCTCACCGATGATTTGCCATTTCCCGTTCACCTATTCGACTAAAGATTCCCCCAAAGCCTAACCTCACACAATCCCATAAACCATCATTATCGACGACTCAATCGGAGGTAATTCGACGGCAACATGATGGGAGCGACGATAAGAGCATCAGAGGACGATAAAGAGGAAGCTCCGACGTCGGTGACGGAGAGCGCTTAATGTAGCCTCTGATTTACCGTCTTCATATGGATTGTCGGCAAGAGGCCAGGGGATCGTCGTTGACGAGGAAAGCTTAATTTAGCTCGTAGTTCGTCGACGTCATCTGGATTATCGACATTAGTGGACCACCGTCACCGATAGATGGTACTAATGTTCTGTATGTAATGGATATGGATGTTTGACGTGGGATGCTGACGTTTTGGTGTTTGAGGTTATGTTTTGTACTTTTGGGCCATTGGGTATTAACACATACGGGCCCAACAAATAAATATCTAGTCTGATGTTAATTGTTAAGCTAAGACGTTCTCACCGTTCTCACCGAGTGTTCGTTCTCACCAGATCCTAAATATATATATATATATATAGAGACCGGATCCGGTGAGGCCGTTAATTATGGCGAGGCAGCCGGCCTCACCAATCTCATTCATTAAACTTGGGTGGACTGATTTTCAATGTTTCTAACTTGGGTGGACTGATTCAATTTGGGCTGGAAATTTGGGGTCATTCCTAACTTGTCATTTGACCCATATATTTTCTCTATCTAAACTAAACAATCTTACCTCTGTTTCTCTCTCTAAAAATATAACATCCGCAAAACTTATCAACGACATCTCGTTCTCCAAAATCATAATCTCTGACATTAATTCAAGCGATTTCCTTGAAAATTGTTCGTAGATTTCATCAAAACAACATATAACAACGTCATTCTAGCAATTTCAGAGGAAGATTTGGATTAATTTTCAGGTAATCTTCATAATTTTGATCAAAATTGAGCATATTCATATAATTTTGTTAATTCACTCATAAATTTATGATATAAGGTTCGAATCTGATCAAATTGAGCGATTTCATCAATATAACGTTCGAATTTGATCAATATTTTGAGCGATTTCCTTTTTCTCGCGATTTCGTACTACTTATTACATTGTTTTTGACGATTTTGCAGCTCTAATTGCTATGGAGATTGTAGATATCACAATGATTGATGATAATAGTGCTATTGAATCAGGTATATCGTTTTTTGTGTAATTATTGTAAAATCTCATGTTTTCTGATTCAATTTGCATTTGTCAAAATTTATGCTCGATTATTATGGAATATATGGATCGATTTTGTATTTCAGTTTTTTTGCAAGATTTAGTTTATGAATTGAGTTGAATTTCTGAATCTTAGGACCTAATTGTGTGACTGTAAGAGTTGGTTGAATTGTTACTGTAAGAGTTTATGAATTGAGTCGATTTTGCTGTTTGGTGAATCTCAGACCTTATTTTGTGAATCTCAGACCTAGTTTAGTGAATCTTGTTGGAAATCTATATCTCATTATTAACATATTCATATATGTATCATTTTAATTTAGTCATAAAATTAAAACTAGATCTTATGCATGCAAACTAAAACAAAAGATAAGAAAATCAATTTCTCACCAAATAAATTTCGGTCAAATGGGCACCAACAAGATCTCCTTCTTGTTAGTTCTTGAGCTATATATAAGGATGAACATTCAAAAATCCCAAAGTAGAGATTCTCCTCTTGATTGCACCCAATACTATCCCATATCCCCACTAAATAATATTAACTAGATATTAGTTTAGTAGTTTACCTTAAAATTGATTACTAACACTCATATATTACATTAATAATTTTAGTAATCTTTTGGAACAATTAGAATCAAAAATCTCAAGTTTTTGAGAAAGATGATGAAGATAGAGAGAAGAATGCATGTGTAGCTTTTTTATGCATTAAGAGAATGAATTAGTAATAAAAAATGAGAACAAAAGTTCTCATTTCTAATGCATGCACACGGTGGGAAGGAGACAAGGAAAGCATCTTTTCCTTTCTTTTTGTCTTCACAATGTGTAGGTGTGTAAGACAAAGTAGGATAGGTGTAAGGCTACAAAAGCAAAGCCTATGATTATTTATCATAAAATAAATCAATCTTACACCATCACAACTCCCTCCATTCGGTCCATCCTCCATAATATGGACTACCATTTTATTTTGTCAATTTGTCATTTGTCACACAATATGTCTCATGTAATATATTACATGTTATTAATTAATTTAATGCATATTTATCTCATAAATACCATTTTATGAATTAATTAAATTACATTCAACAAATTGATTAGTGATACTTGATCACAAAAATAAAATGGGTCAAATAATTATAATTCACAATATCTTGTAATTATAATCAACCATTCATTCTTATCTTTATTATTTCTCAAACAATAAACAATTTTAGTAATAAAGCATTTTATTACTAAAATAAATCTTATTTAATCCCATTAAAATAAGATATCAATATTCTCTCTCACAAATTGAATTGTTCAATTTTAAGGAATTGATTAACTTGTATCGTCATACAATCAATCAGCTTTACGAATAAGGGCATCATCCTTTAGGTGTGACCTTAAGGGATCAACTGACCACCACCGTCCCACGACAGTAACGTCAAACTCTAGCAAGCCAATCGTTACCGATTTATGTTGATCAGTTGACTATATAATAAATCATCCCTTACGTATTCTTTATATGAGATTTAATAATGATATTTAAATCATGTGATCGCACTATTGTTGAGGACACATTTCCCAACAATCTCCCACTTGTCCTCGACAAGTGTGCGTCACCAATTCTCTTGTCCTATTACTATCTCCCACTCAATGCAAGGTGTCTTTCGGGTCTTACTTGCAAGTGATCATATCGAGAGTGGTTTCCTCGATCTGGAGAATAACTGATTGACCGGATTTATCTATCATAGATACCTTCCGAGCGTGGCCACGCATTTCCAGTTCATTACTCCTCGAGTGGCCCTGAGATATTGTTTTAACCCTGACAAGGGGGTGGACAATTCCTATCGCACTTATTCCCTTCGACTAGCCACAGTCATCATAACCCAAAATATGCCCATTTGACCCCATTTACGAAGGTCGTAGTAACACAAATCAAAGATAATCTGAAACTGTGCCATCTTAGGCGAACAGTCTTTAGTCAAAAGAATCGACTCATTAGAATACTATAGTAGCTCTCGCCACGACCAGGCTATATAAATTTGCTGTTAACTCTATAAGCGGTCACTGCCCGACAAAGTGTTCCTAACAGTCTGCCTATGTGATCGACTAGTCATCTCACATGACTCTATGACACTTGAACTTGCCATCAATCGCATCACACTCTAGTCACTTCGAGACGTCACCTCATACAAGTGACTATGGGCGAATACCATGCTAATCCGTGTTCACTTTAACGGGGTTCAATTGTCTCTACAACCCGTTTGGATGTAACAAGGTATAATAAAAGAGTTTTAAAGTAAAACTCGAACGACAAATGCGATTATCACATACGAATAGTCAATGCTTGATTACTATTTCATGTTCTATAATCTAATTTGATCTTGTATGTAGTTGTTCATTTCAATTCAGTTGAAATGACATGACTCATCATGTTTAGCCTTTGAGAAGGCTTTGGTTAGTAGGTTTTATCAACTTCTTGTACCTTACTCAACCTTACTACATACTCGTTTTCCTTTGTAATGTATACATTTGCATCACAAAACTTTCTGAGTACGTGTTGAGATCCAATCAAGACATAGGTCCTCTAGCCTAAGAATAGCTCCCACTTTGTTTTCACGATTAATGCGGGACTCATCCTCTTGCACATCTCATGATTGCAAGTGTACTCAATTTCCGTTATAAATATCTCTTATTGTTCTTTATTGGCTAGAACGATTCTAGAAAATCTATTTCTTAAATGATATAGCCACAATGGTATCTTAACCATCCTAATGTGTTTTGATTATGGTTTTGTCGGAAACCATGTGCAATCTCAATTGTCAATTGTCACTTGTGTAACACCCTTACACAAAATTGCATCATAAACACTTTGCTTTACTTCCTTAATGCTTCTGCAAGCACTTAAGGGTAATCTTTATGGCTTACTTGGTAAAGATTACTTAAATTCGATTTTGAAAACAACTCATCATACTCAAGGTATATGAAGTGTTATACATCATTACTCATTTAATTGATCCGGCAGCGGAAGCAAATGAAATCAATCAAATATGTTCAATTTAATTGAACTAGTCATGAATCTTATCAACATAAGACTTCTTATTGACGCTAATATCATATGGATTTATCTTCATAAAACCGGATATTCAAGATGTATTATAATACTCCAAAAGTCTTAAATCACTCGCAATGATCAATATGTCATAAAAATATAAGACTAATAAAAATTTCCGTAACTCCCACTAAACTCCATGTATAAACACAACTTCTCGACTTATCGAGAAAAGTTTTATAACATGATCAAAACATTGATTCTAACTCATTGATGTCTTACTTAAGACCCTCTCTTAAGTTTCACATTATCTTGGGATTGCAAGAATCTTCAAAACTCAAGACATGTATTAAATACATTCCTTCTAATTGAAGAAGTGGGTTTTAGATTCACTCGCTATGTATTTCATAATAATGAAACACAATCCCTAAGAAGATCCAAATAGACTTAAGCATTTCAACTGGTGCAAAAACCTTTGCAACCAATCAAACCTTGAAATCTCTCTTTATTAGTGCAAAACCCTTTGTCACTAATCAAGCCTTTTTATTTCGGATTTTCAAGGCTCTAAGCCTTGTATTGAGTTGTGACTTAAACACTCTTATGTAAGTCATATGTTCATTACTTTCCAGAAGTAATCAACTTGAATCAAACGATTTCTTTTGTAAGTTATAAGCTCTTTACTTTCTTAAAAGTAGCATGAATTCATCATCTTTAACAAGTGACGAATTTAACCTCCTAGGTTTTGAAGAAACAATGTCTTACACAAAACGTCTCATGTAGCCAAGAAAGACCAGTTTCTTGCGACATAAAATCTTTGTGGCATTCTTTGTGGCTCTTGAATAATTTCTCCCACTCTGTCTTCTAGAAATAAACTTGTATTTTAGAAAGACAGCTTCACGAGCCGCAAACCCGTCGTTCTCGTGATAATTGAAAGGGAAAAATGAGCATCTGTTTCTTGTGAAAACTTACAAACATGGTACCCTTACCATTTCATATCTCATATGATTCGATTTAGTGGAAAAATAATTTAGAAAAAATGATAAAATCCCCAAAAGGATCAAGTGACTCAAAGTAACTTGATCGAAGTTCAAACCATATTGAATAGCGTTTGAATTCTTATCCAATCACACATTATTCCAAAATGCGTGCTAAGAGATATTAACTTGTGATACTATATCACATTTCCTTTGGCTTATATCAAAGTCTTCACTTTGATAATCCCATCACGACTAAATCGTGATTCCTTGAACTCTTTAAACTTCTTCAAAGATTTTTCTATTTACCTTATTAAGTGAACACATTAGCGTCAACTTAAATCGTTGGTAAAAGAAAATGATCAACCTATTTTGGATCAATGATTTACAACCTCGATCTCCTTTTCAACCAAAAGGCACGAGATATCTTGCTTTGAATACAAGATACGCATATACCATTAATAATCTAATGGTTTCAAGAGTACTCGATAACTCTTTGCGTTCATCATTCCAGAAACTAAGGTTTGATCTTGGGTTACCAATTTGAGTCTTGCATCATCTTCATGATATATCATTCTAGTTTGGTTTAGAATATTATCACTTTGATAATGGGCTAGCCATACATCAAATCGTAGTGTATAGGGTCACAAAAGTGAAACCTCTTTTGTATCTTAACAAGTTTGTATTCTTATTTAGAGTTTATGTACTTAATAGTCACAATTAAGTACAACTCCAAACCCGAAAAACTAGATTTAGTACACAATGACTCTAACTCTCAACATTATTGTTGCTAGTCGTCATATTCTAATCATCCTTTGTATCAAGTACAAATGATGAAAACCACCACCGGTTTCTAATATTGACGAAGTAGTACTAGCAAAATTTATGTTTAATCAAATAAACATTTAAAGAAGAAGGTCCCATTAGATATCCCACAACTAACTTGTTGATTCTTCAATAATTTGGGGTAGTTTCCTTCCTAGTGTCCAACATTTAAGACAATGGAAACTTTATCGGTCGGGATTGATAGGTTTAGTATCGCTATTCTCAACAACTTTACTTTTAACATTACCTTGTATCAATTCCATTATAATCTTTACTTCTTGAACCTCGTTCTCATCTTAACGGTTTAAGAGAATGCTCCCACTCATTTCAATGAGTCTTTGCTTTGAGAAGCAAAATTGAATTCAAGAAGATTACTCTTCATTTGTTCGTTTTAGTCTTAAAACTTTCATTGAAGTGGTTGCGTTATTTTGGTCAATTTTGATTTCCAACAAATCTAGTTACCAAAATTAGAAACAATTCATTGTAAGTAGATGTGTTAGCCAAGAATCAAAAACCTGTTTGATAATGAATAACTTTAATCTATACTCTCCACAAGAGATCCTTAGCAATGGTTCATTTGAGGTTTTAGAAGAAAAATCAAATTTTGTCTTTAGTTACGATGTTTTAATGGAGATTTGAATCAAAAATCGAAATGATATCGTATATGAATTGTGGTAAAGAAATAGAACAATATGATAACGGAATAGTGGAAAACTTAACATTTATCGTTTTATTAATACTTGTAAATAACAAGTAAATCATTTACATAGTGACCTCTACCCAACTATGATAAATGATTCCGAGATCCAAATTCATATTAACTTGGGCACGGGGTAGCCGATGAAACCCTTATCAATATAACTCGGTGGATTAACTCTTTAATCGATTCTACTTTTAGAACTCTCGGTCGATAAAATTACATTAACCTTTATCTTTAGCCCAAAACACATCCGACAAGGGCACGAGGTAGCCGATGAAACCCTTATCAATTACTTTTGTTGAGTTCAACCCAAATTTCGAATAAATGTGTCCTTGATCCAAATTCACATTAACTTGGGCACGGGGTAGCCGATGAAACCCTCATCAACATGAAGTCGGTGGATAGACATTTATCACCCACTTCCCCTACGTAACAAGGTTTGTACCCCGGGGTAGCCGAGTGCACTCCCTCGCGAAATAGGTTTTCATGGTTTCTACTATTTGGTAAGGCTAAGTCTCAATTGTTTATTTTAGCGAGAGGTCATGTCAATTTATTATCTATCACGTTTTAAGTGAACTAAAGCGGTGAACTACGATAATTGTAATTGACACGGTCGATAAACTCGATAAAAAGATGATGCATGTTTTAGTTATGGCGATTTAGCGATGCATGCAACATATAAATAAAATGCAAAACATAAATTAAATAAAATCCTAGTATGGCCTTCCTAAAATAGAAAATCTAATTAACTATTACATATTCGGAAACCAACTCCATTGGTCCCTTGAACTTCGGTTGTGGCACGCATCTCGAGGTAACACCGTCTTTATGTATAGCCTTCTTGAAGAAATCCGTCTTTGGGAACTCCGAAATGAATAAAATTACATAATAAATTACATAATTTCCTATTATACATTTCTAACTATAATAAAATAAATCTATTAAATTACAAGACGGTGATACGAGATCACAATAAAATTACAACCGAATCGATATTCCCATACATTTCGGGCAATACCAATTAAAAACTAAGGCCATACTAAGTAAAATTACATAATTCAAAAATTACATAAAATAAAATTATGACAATCATAAAAAAAATGCAGCATTATAATATGTATGAACATGCCCAATTTTATGCTAAATCGCCTTTAAGGAGCCAATATCGTATATTACACGGTTTTTACGGATTTGCGTGATTCAACGTTTTATAATCACAAAAAATTACATAAATTCATATTTATGTACAAGTTAATTACCCTAACCACTTAGGACTCAAAATTAGTCTTCACTAATTACTTGACCATAATTGACTCATATTTCTAAAATTGTTCATTAATGGACCCAAAATTACAATAAAAAACTATAAACTTCAAATAAATCACAAAAATTTCAAATAAATTTGAAATTTGAAATTTAAAATCATGAACATTCTGTAAAAATACCATGACATTCATAATGTTCAAAAAACTTAGGTTAAAAATTTCGAAAATTATCGGAAAAACAATGTTGCGGTTTATCGGATTAATCAATAAAAATCATAAAAACATGAGAAAAATTATATTCATTAACTTTTCAAATTTAGATCTGAAAAAGATAATAAAATGCAACATGTGACGTTTTTCCTTAGTCATGAAGTATGTTTTAGCAATTATTCACTAATTAAGTCACTATTTATGCTATTTTTCATCAAAAATCCATAAATCATGCATAAAGACTTCATTATAGCCAATTATTTTACACACATCTTGTAAAATTGCATGTGACAATATACTAAATTTTTATGACCAGATTCGAAATATTTCTCATATTAACCTATTTTTCACTTAAATTCGATTTTTATCATGAAAAATCCATTTTTGGAGCATAAGAACTCATAAAATTATGAAAATTTCCAGATCATCTAAAAATAATATATGTGAAAACATATCCAAAAACCACTTGAAAATTAGAAGTTTAGCTAATTTTCGTCTAAAACTGACATTTTTATCATAAAAATCACATTTTAATACCAATATTATATAAAATGAACAATAAAATCCATAAATTAACCAAAATATCCTAAATACATTTTAGGATCAGAAACTTTAACATGCAAAATTAATTTCGTGATATATCATAATAACACAAAATTACAAGTTTTATATGTTAATCGTATAACTCGGAAAAACTTAACCGATTTGCATGCAAACAACCTTGTGCTCTGATACCGCTTGTTGGAAATCTATATCTCATTATTAACATATTCATATATGTATCATTTTAATTTAGTCATAAAATTAAAACTAGATCTTATGCATGCAAACTAAAACAAAAGATAAGAAAATCAATTTCTCACCAAATAAATTTCGGTCAAATGGGCACCAACAAGATCTCCTTCTTGTTAGTTCTTGAGCTATATATAAGGATGAACATTCAAAAATCCCAAAGTAGAGATTCTCCTCTTGATTGCACCCAATACTATCCCATATCCCCACTAAATAATATTAACTAGATATTAGTTTAGTAGTTTACCTTAAAATTGATTACTAACACTCATATATTACATTAATAATTTTAGTAATCTTTTGGAACAATTAGAATCAAAAATCTCAAGTTTTTGAGAAAGATGATGAAGATAGAGAGAAGAATGCATGTCTAGCTTTTTTATGCATTAAGAGAATGAATTAGTAATAAAAAATGAGAACAAAAGTTCTCATTTCTAATGCATGCACACGGTGGGAAGGAGACAAGGAAAGCATCTTTTCCTTTCTTTTTGTCTTCACAATGTGTAGGTGTGTAAGACAAAGTAGGATAGGTGTAAGGCTACAAAAGCAAAGCCTATGATTATTTATCATAAAATAAATCAATCTTACACCATCACAACTCCCTCCATTCGGTCCATCCTCCATAATATGGACTACCATTTTATTTTGTCAATTTGTCATTTGTCACACAATATGTCTCATGTAATATATTACATGTTATTAATTAATTTAATGCATATTTATCTCATAAATACCATTTTATGAATTAATTAAATTACATTCAACAAATTGATTAGTGATACTTGATCACAAAAATAAAATGGGTCAAATAATTATAATTAGAGGTGGCAATTATTGACACGACCCGAAAACACGACACGAACCCGACACGAAGTTAGCGGGTTAGGGTTAAGACGTTGTGACCCATTTAAGTAATTGGGTTTACACGAACACGACACGAAACTTAAATGGGTCGGGTTAGGGTTGAGCACTTTTGACACGAACCCGACACGAATAACCCATTTACTTAAAAGTGTCATAATATATTTGGATTGAATAAATAACCCAATCAAACAATTTAAAAATAAGCATTTTCATTCGTTATTTTTAGGATAATAAGGCTATAAAGCTTAGTTTATGTTATTAGCTTATTGGGTTAAACGGGTTAAGTGTGTTAAAAATGACCTGCTAAAAGATAAATGGGTTAAACAAGTCGGGTTGGGTTATAGAAAAATTAAATGGGTTGGGTTAGGGTTGAGACAAATGACCCGTTTATGTAATTGGGTCGGGTTAGGGTTGGGGTAGTTGTGACCCGTTTAATGTTGACACGGACATGAACACGACATGACCCGATCTATTTGCCAGGTATAATTATAATTCACAATATCTTGTAATTATAATCAACCATTCATTCTTATCTTTATTATTTCTCAAACAATAAACAATTTTAGTAATAAAGCATTTTATTACTAAAATAAATCTTATTTAATCCCATTAAAATAAGATATCAATATTCTCTCTCACAAATTGAATTGTTCAATTTTAAGGAATTGATTAACTTGTATTGTCATACAATCAATCAGCTTTACGGATAAGGGCATCATCCTTTAGGTGTGACCTTAAGGGATCAACTGACCACCACCGTCCCACGACAGTAACGTCAAACTCTAGCAAGCCAATCGTTACCGATTTATGTTGATCAGTTGACTATATAATAAATCATCCCTTACGTATTCTTTATATGAGATTTAATAATAATATTTAAATCATGTGATCGCATTATTGTTGAGGGCACATTTCCCAACAAATCTTAGAGCTTGTTTTGTGAAACTTGGTCATCATAAGTGGTTAGAATCACCTTTTCTGCTCTTTTACTTATTTGGTGAATCTTAGACCTTATTTTGTGAATCCCAGACCTTACTCAGTGAATCTTAGGAAATGATAATATTGTGATAATTAAAACATAAGTAATATTCAGCAAACTTAAAAATCTTGTAATTTTTCATCACATAAAATTTCGCAGGTTCATGGCTTTCGAATTAACTAAACAACAACATTCAAAAATAAAATAAATAAAAAGCTGAAAAATTAAGCAAGATATGATATTTGTTTAGTTTATCAATCACCCCTATTTGTTCGAGGCAATGCACATAGAGCAATATTGATATAGCTATAGGTGCACCATTCATCTGCATCAGCGAGTGATCTTCCTGCGTGTTTAGATGAATATGGGACTCTTCTACATACTGGAGTGTAGTTAAAATAATTTGGATCAAGCCTTAATGCTACCCATAGAAAGGGCCCCTGGACTCGGGAATAGGTAGCCAGCCATTCAGATCTAGTACGCCCAAATTGCTCGAACTTCTCCTGCAACTTAAAAGCCTGTTTGCAGCTAGTGTCATTTGTGCAAAATTGAATTAGTACTAATCTCATAAAATGAGAAGTCTGCCTGCACATAACATGCACCAAATACTCTATCTCATAACCTTGGCTCGTTAAACAATCTGCCAATTTAGAGAGGTCGCGACAAACATACTGCCCATTTTGATCCATATAACCTGGAACATTCGCCAAAACACAAGTATAGGGGAATACAAATAAATGAGACATTGTGTGCAATAGGGATTTTTGAAATGTTTTACAGAAAAGAGAAGAGAGGTTATTGGTATATACTATTATGTTTCAAAAATTAGGTATTTATAGGCCTGGTATTTGGCACAACTGTCAACAGTGCCTGTTCGCATTACCCATATATTAAATTTTTTGATTGAATGCTTGATTGTTCAATGTCCTTTTCTTGGGAATGGAAGTGTTATTAACAAATCATCAAAATATCCTGATACATACAACCTGGCCTTTTCTTAAAAGTGAACTCATAATCTTCACCAAATCTTTTTTTAATTATTTGAACTAATAATCTGATACTTTATTTAGTGAATCTCAGCCATTATTTAGTGAATCCTGGGCCTTGTTTTGTGAATCTCTGTTGTTAAACGTTACTGATGCAATTTATTTATTTCTTTTTGCGTGAAGCAGAGACCCTAGTTTGTGAAACTAGAAGGTTATTTTGTGAAACTTAATAACTAATATATACAACCTGGGTAAGATTAAAAACTGAACTAATAATCTGAACCAAAAAGTGAACTTGTGAATCTCAGTCCTTATGTTTGTGAATCCTAGAGCTCTTTTTGTGAACCCTTTATGAATGACCTATTTTGCTCTTTTCTTTATTTGTGATCCTCATACCTTATTTTGTGAACCTTGAGGCGTAATTTGTGTAACTCGAAGATAATATTCTGAGACTTTATTTCTAAATCACCTATTCTGCTCTCTTCCTTCATTTGTGAATCACGGACCTTATTTAGTGAATCTTAGGCTTTGTTTTGTGAATGTGAGATGTGACTTTGTGAACCTTTTATCTTCTTAGGTGTTGATTCAAATGTCAACAAAAACTCACAATATAGTGTGACGCCTCGTGTCGGTTGTGGTGAGGTTCCTTGCTCTAATGTTGGTTTTGGTCAGCATGGTGAGGGTTCTACTGCTGTCTTAACAACCCCTACAATGCCAACTATTTCCACACCTACTACTTTGGTAACTTACACACCGGGTGGCACTGAGCAATGGATAAGTAGGATTGAAGAGAAGTTTACACCCGTGGTTGGCAAAACATTTGTGGACTTAGAGTCAGCGATGTTGTTCTATAAAATTTATGCTATTGCTTGTTGGTTTGAAGCAAGGAAGTCTTCAACATAGAGGTTTAAAGATGGTGTTATTCAAACAAAATGCATGGTTTGCCATCGGGAAGGTTTTAATAAGAGGAAAAATCGTCCTCCCCAAGCTGATGCAAAAACAACAACCGTTGAAACTGGTGACAAAACAAAAGCTGGTGCAATAAGTGGAAATAGAAAAACAGCTGCTAAAACCGGTACGAAAAGGGGTGGAGGTGGTGATGATGAGGCTGAGAGTTCCAATAAGCAAAGAGGTACAAGAATAACCAAAATTAAAAGGTGGGGTTGTGAACCAATGATCAAATTCATGTTCCATGAAAACATGTACAAGATTGAACAATTCCGTGAGGGTCACAATCACCCAGTGACGCCGGTCAAAAATAGGGAATTTGAGAAACTTGCTGACAATATAAATAAACTGAACGAATATCATAAGCAACTGATTATCCAAAATTCGAGATTGAATGTCGGGGCTAGTTTAACATACAACTTATGCAAGGAACAAGTAGAGGGTTTCGAAAATGTGGGAGCTACCCTTATGCAGTTCAAGAATTTCCAAAGGAATGTAAAGTGTCTACTTAATGGCAAGGATGGACATATGTTCATCTCTCGTTTAGAAACCCTCCGAGAAACAAAAGGCTTGGTATTTGCATATGAAACAGATGCTGACAATGCTTTGACAAGATTTTTTTGGACAAATGCGGATTCCATCAGATGTTACGCATTGTTTGGTGATGCTATTTCATTCGATCCAACCTATGGAACGAACAAATATAACATGAAATTCGCGTCTTTCACTGGGATTGACAATCACAAAAAGTTAATAACATTTGGATGCGTGCTTTTAGAGCATGAAGACGATGACTCATTTATTTGGGCATTTCAGCAGTTTCTGAAAGCAATGGGTGGCAAAGAACCCAATTACATCATCGTGACCAAGATGCCTAATAATAAATGCGATTCCGGTGTGTTTGGAATATCTTACTTTTGTGAAACTGGTTATTTATTTGGTGAATCTAGGAACATTATTCGTGAATCTTGAAGTTTATTTTGTGAATCATAGAGCGTGTTTTGTGAACTTATATGGTAATTTTGTGAAACTTGATCATAAGTGGTTGAAATCATGTGCTTTGCTCTTTTCCTTATTTTGTGAATCTTAGGGCTTGTTTTGTGAAACTTAGATCTTGATTTGTGAATGTTGGAGCTTGTGTCCTCCACAGTTAGTGTGATAACGTATATAAATCTCTTATAGATTCACAAGGGTATACTTAGTATTTTATCAGTTGATTAACGTTTACTTAATAACGGTTGGCTTGCTAGAAGTTTGACGTTATTATCATACTGATGGCGGTGATCAACTGGTCCCTAAAAGTCACACCTAAAGGATGTGTTTGAGAGATGTGATTATATGAAAATATAATCACATTGATGCCTTACATGACTAAAAGGTTAGTCCATGTATTTGACTAAAAGGTTAGTCAATGTGATGATGAGACGATTATTTAATACAATTAAATAATATTAGCTGAGACGAATTAATTGTTAATTCGTAAATTGAATATAAACTGTTATATTTAATTATTGTATATAATGTTAGCTTAAACGAATTAAGATGTATATTCGTAATTAAACGTAAACGGTTATATTTAATAAGCAAATTATAAATATGCGATATTTATAGTTAATGTATATATTATACGATATTGTCATAATATATGATGACGGACCGGTATTAAGTGTGTGGAATTATTAATACAGGATGACATAAATGATAATTGATAAATAATACACATTATATACATTTATGACTACAACCTAAAATAAGAAGATTTCCTCCTTATTTTTGTGGTTGGTAAAAACCGAAAAAGAGGAAAAAGAGGAGAAAAATATCTCCCCTAATTCCTCTACTTTGACGGTTAAAAGAGGAAGAGGAGATCAATTTTTGGGACTTCCTTTTTGACATAATTCTATCATCACAAAACCCTAAAAAATAATTAGAGAAATTAGGGATCTCATTCTAGCAAAAAGAGAGGCATTTCTCAAAGCATTTTGGGTGCAACAATTAGGAGAATATCGATTTCGATATTTGTTCTTAGGCCAAATTGCTAGGACCAAAGGTTAATTCTTAATCTTTATTCTTTTTGTTTATGCCATTTCATTTATGACTCGCAATTTCATAATTATAATTTCGTTATAATCCGAATTTCTTGATGAAGTATACCGATATTTCCCACAGTGATACACAAAGCTAATATTCTTAAACTTGGTCATAAGTTGTTGAAATTGCCTATTTTGTTATTTCTCTTATCTTGTGAATCTGAGACCTTGTTTAGTGAATCTTAAAGATTGATTTGTGACCATAGAAGATAATACTCTGACAATAGATAATGTGGATTTTGTGACTTGCAGCCGTGTTCAAAAAACCAAGACATCGCTTTTGCATGTGGCACATTATGAAGAAAGTAACAGACAAGGTTGAGAGCACAATTTGCAAAGAGACTGATTTCTTAAGTCGTCTGAACAATGTTGTCTGGAGCGAGGACTTGGAGCCTGAGGAATTGGGCTAAGGTCATTAGCGAGTTCTTGTTAGAAGAAAATAAATGGTTCACTGGCAAGTTTGCGGAATGAGATCAGTGGATACCCGGTTATTTCAGGAATGTGTCGATGGGCAAAATTTTAAAAACCACACAAAGATCAGAGAGTTCGAATAGCTTCTTCAAGAGATTTAAAAATAAATATGGGACTCTCGTAGAATTTTAGATGAGATTTGAGAGTGCCATGGACCAACAAAGGCACAATCTAAAGCTTCTTGAAGCACAGAGCCACAACTCAATGCATGAAACCCTATTCGGGTCAAACTGGGAGGCCCATGCAGTGAAGGTCTATACACATGAAGTGTTCTTCGACTTCCAAGAGGAGGTTAAGTTTTCGGTAAATGCGTGTAGTGTTTGTGGATACACCCCACCAGATTCAGTAACTAACTTTGAAGTTTCAATTGTTGAGGACGCAAACAAGCGAAAGAGATATGTAGTTGAGTACAATAGGAGAACAATGGATGCCCGTTGTACATGTAAATTGTTTGAAAGGAAAGGTATTTTATGCAACCACATCATTTGGATTTGCTCGGGAAAGTTTAAGGAAATACTTGAGAAATACATTTTTCGTAGGTGGAGTAAGAATGCACTCAGAAACCCGGTTTATGATTTGAATGGAAATCTGCTGGAAAACTACGATCTTACTGGTAATAGTAAATTTGGAATGTCTCGGGTGTGGCCTGAGATTTACGCAACTGTTGGTATGCTCAAAAGAAAAGACGAAGAGTCAGATATGAGAGAGTTTGTCAAGCTAATTAAAGAATTCCGAGAGAATTTGGAGCTAAACCCAAAGCCTTTGACCAAAGAACAAGAACTGGAGGTCCTTCTCAACTGCAAGGCTCCAAAAGAAATCAAGTTCTTACCACCTAAAGTCTCTAAAAACAAAGGTAGTGGTAAAAGGATGGTGAGCAGCAAAAATAAGGCAATTATGAAGGCAAAAAAACCGAAAAGGTTGTGTGCTAAGTGTAAACGCATGTCACACCACGATAAAAGAAATTGTCCAAATGAGTTTGCAGAGCATCCTCCTGAGAATCAAGTATGTATAATTCTACTCTTGTCTTTCCATTTTATTATTACTTGAAAACGCAACTACTCTTGTCTACTAATTTTTTTTTTTAAAAAAAAGTATTTAATCAAGGTTTGATTTTTCATATAGGGAGACACATCGGAAGAAGAGGAAGAAGGGGAAGAAGTCGAGAATGAAGAATGATGTAACGGAGTATTCTTAAGCAATGAGAATAGAGATGACGATTGAAGAAGACAAGTTTTTATCGTTTTATTTTGGTCAATGTTGTGAATCCTGGAACTTATCTTGTGAAACTGGAACGTAAAATTGTGAAACTTGGTCCTGAATCAAGCATCAAGCATTTTTATCATTTCAGACCTTATATTGTGAATCTCAGACCTTATCTTGTGAATCTCAGACCTTGTTCAGTAAATCTTAGGGCTTGTTTTGTGAAACTTGGTCGTGGTTTAAAATCATCTATTTTGCTCTTAATTTTGTGAATCTCAGACCTTATCTTGTGAATATCAGACCTTGTTCAGTGAATCTTAGAGCTTGTTTTGTGAAACTTGGTCGTGGTTTAAAATCATCTATTTTGCTCTTTATTGGTGAATATCAGACCTTGTTTTGTGAATCTCAAACCTTGTTCAGTGAATCTCAGAGCTTGTTGATTTACTTACGACATTTTATTTGTTTTCAATGTTGTGAATGCTAGACTTTAATTTGTCCAATTGTTTACTTGCAAAGTTTGTGAATCCTACGGAAGGTGGAAGGTGATTTCGTGAAACATGAACTTAAATGTGGGAAATAGTATAACAGTAGTCCAAGCCAAGCTCAAATTGCTCAACTCAATGTCAAATTAGCCACATAAGTCACATAAGTGACCCAGAAAAATTATTATGACTTTACAACTATCAAATATCTTTACAAGAGTTGATGAAGGCAACAATCTTGGCAACAATCTTTACAGGAGCCTCGACCCACTTTTGCATATTATGACTTCATATCATCCCATCAACACGGACAATTGTCTTCTTTAATTAAACACCTATACAACCAAAAAGAAGTACAATCGACTTATTTACGAAATATTCGCCAAAGTTATGAAGAAATGAACTTCACATCATTTTTAAGACAATGAAGTGTACCTTTTTAGTATTTTCATCCCATCTAAGTAGTTCCAACATGATCGATTTTCGATATTGTGGCAATTTCTGCAAAGAGTGACATATATTAATGAAGTATATAGACAACCTATCTTTATTTGGTGAATATCAGACCTTGTTTTGTGAATCTCATAGCTTGTTCAGTGAATCTCAGAGTTTGTTGATTTTAAACCACTTATAATGACCAAGTTTCACAAAACAAGCTCTAAGATTCACTGAACAAGGTCTGAGATTCACAAGATAAGGCTTTATTTTCGTATACTAATGAACTTACCTCAAAATATTCACTTTTTGTCCATAAACTATCATCGTCCAAGGCACTCAACCACTTCAACAGAAAAACTCCACAATCAAAACTAGACAAAAAAAAACAGCAAATAGTTTAAAATCAACAAGCTCAAAATAATAACTATTGATCTGTTAACAAAAGGAAAAAATACATGCTTACATACCATGTTGTTTGTTGAGGGACTTCGAGATTGACAAATTCGTTCGTGTGCATGAACTCCAAAGATTTATATGACTGTCCCAAAATAGATGAAACATGAAACAACTGAAAAGAAAAGGCAATAACAAGATCAAAATATATTTTGGAGTATACTTTTAAAAGAAAAGGCAATAACAATATTTTGGAAAAAAAAAATCATACAAGCTCTTTGGCATGCTTGTTGTCAGGATCCACATTAATATCCACGCTTGAGTCAAGGATGAAATTTTTTCCCTGCTTTATATCACAGACACAAGCCCACCAATGCTTCGGCGTGTCACTATGCAAAGGGATAAAAACCCGAGATAGTAAATGTACAAGACAAACCAAGAGATTAATGCTATAATAAGGAAAATAAGGTCCATGATTCACAAAATAAGGTCAAGCATTCACAAAATAAGGTACAGGATTCACAAAACAAGTTCCAGGATTCACAAAATAAGTTCACAAAATAAGGTCTAAGATTCACAAAATAAGGTCCAGGATTCACAAAATAAGTTCACAAAATAAGGTCAAGGATACATAAAATAAGTTCACAAAATAAGGTCCAGGATTCACAAAACAAGGTCCAGGATTCACGAAATAAGTTCCAGGATTCACAAATAAGTTCACAAAATAAGTTCCAGGATTCACAAAATAAGTTCCAAGATTCACAAAATAAGCTCCAAGATTCACAAAACAAGTTCCAAAATTTACAAATAAGTAAAATAAACATCAGAAATATCTGACCTTGTCGATATGGCTACCATCAACTGGAGTGTAATGGGACTTTATGTATTGACCCCAAACAATGGGGTTGTGTTCTGAATGAAGACCCTGCAACTCACAAAAAGGCAATTTTAGAAACAAAGCAACTTTAAGAACGCAAAATACTTGAATATCAACATATAAAGGATTTGAAACTGACATATATTGTTGTTGGCAAGTAGAGTACATTTGTTCTACCGAGTGTGCACTTAATTCCAAACATATCAATGACCTACAAAATTAAATTTGTTAGGAAACATACACATCGAGTGACCTGATTTTATGAAACGTGAACAAAATAAAACAGGTTGAGTGGCGTGAACAAAATGAAAACATGGGCAGGAAAAGGAAAATAATACTCAGGGGTTACTTACCTGATCCATAATAAGGCCACGCGCTCCAAGGGTCTACAAAGCATCTCTTGTGACTTCCATCCACGTAGTGGACACCATAACCTCACTTCATTATTGATAAAATGCAATTAGTAGATATATTTATTACAATAAAAAAATCAAAAAATCAAAGCAAAAATATGACATTACTGTTGAGTTTTCTTTGATCTCTTTCGAACAAAATTCATCAATTCCATGTCAGTGTATCGAGGCCATTCTAGTGCATCATTTTTTACTATTTCTCTGGATAGGTTCTCAGAACATGTAGTAATTTGATCGCACGCCCTCAACTCCTTACTGGCAGATGGTTTATCGAGGCCGGAAACAATTGGTGTAGAAGGAGGATCACTGTTCCCTACCACATGAGGAGGAGGAGTAGAAGTCGCAAGAGTAGCTAGAACAGTAACGGTGGGGTGAGTGGGCTCATTGACGGGAGGGACATCATCAATAGCACTGGAACTTGTTTGCATATCTCTTTCGCTTGTTCTCCTCCTATTGTACTCAACCCACCGTTCTTGATTATGATGATCATCCTCTACCACTGTGGGCTCAGAATGGTCAGGTTGTTCATCATTGACGGGAGGGACATCATCATTGACGGGAGGGACATCATCAATAGCAGTATTATGATAGGGAGATAAAAGATGATCAGGTTGTTCATCAGCTTGAGTACAAGACGTTGAAGGTTCAGGTTGAGATAAAAGATGATCATCAAGTGGTATGATTTGGCATTATGGTTTTGGTGGTGAACGACGTAACTGTATTGGTTGCAAAGCTTCACCCATCACGTCCAATGCCTCCAACAATTAAGCGTTAGACCACCCACACATTCTCTCCAGATTATCCCCACTATTACCCACCACACTCTCCTGGACATTACCCTCCACACTCTCCTAGACATTACCCTCCTCATTATTGTCTTGCTGAGATAACCTAAAACCATCTGCCATACCATCTACAGCTGCAATTAGTTTAGAAACTGTTGCTGAGGAAGGTAGTTTGCTGAGAGCTTGGCTAGCAAGAGATTTGTACTCCACGAAAGCTTGCGCCATGACCTTTGCGGAAAGCGCAAGTTTATTAATAAACTCAGTAGTACAAATAACAAGGCATGATTTGAAGACACATCGGTCTAGATAAATGAAAACCAAGACCATAATAGGTCCACCAAACCAATTTTCTTTCAGCTTTTTGGTCTCCCACTCCTCCTTTTGCCAAGACTCAACTTGGGCAGCCAATTTCTGTTTGATGAAATTGCACCAGTTGAATTCGGAGATCAAGTCAGTGTTTACCAAACTTTTAAGAAGTCTCAAACTTGCCCGATTCCCTACAACACCGCCTAAAAGAGCATTGAAGATGTAAATGATGAAATTGCACTTGAAATCATCTCCACCATCTCTTTGTGTAAAGAGCTTGTGCATAATGTCTTTGACCTCAATGGAACTACCTTTGTATTGACTTTTAAACTCCTCTAAAACAGACAAATAAGAAGGGCACTTATCTCCAATTTTTTCTTCAACGACAATGTTTGGACCGATTGGCAATCCCAGGCACAGATGTATATCTTCCTCTAAAATAAGGAGTTTCCCATAAAACAACGATCCTTTAAAGGGGTTGTACTTCGAAACTAGCCAATACGCCAAATTACCCGGAACATCTGTTTTAAGAAGCAAGAGAGAACCAAATCCCATTTGTTGTATAGCTTGAATCTGGTTATCTGATGGTGGATTATCCTCATTGTTGAGAAAGTTGTAAAGCCCAGCAGGAGACATCCGAGTCCTCAACACCGGCAATCGTTCTTTATAGGTTCTTTTCTTTTTTTCAGCGGGTTCACATACTTCACTAGTAGAGATAGATGGTTCCAATCGCTTCATTTTAGCTTGCTTCCTATTATGCACCAAGTAAGGCAAAATAACATCAGAACTAAAATCCAAAATGTAAACATTTTAAGTAAGTTTGACAACAGAGAAGGTGATTTCATCCACTTATTAACAAGTATAACAATATTATCTTCTAGTTTCACAAAACAAGATCTGAGATTCACACAATTAGGTCCTAGATTCACACAAGTAGGTCATAGATTCACGAAATGCAAATGAGATGTAGCTACTGAAAACTTAACCAACAATACATTTAAAAACTGGCAATATAGAAGGATAAGATAATGAAACATGCATCCAAAGAACATGCATCCAAAAGAACGATAAATTAATCACAAAACCATACGCAAGCAAGCTTACAAAAACCGGCAATATAGAGACTACTAAAATTGAACGAAATAAGCAAGAGAATCGAAATCTACTAAAAAAATGGAAAGGAACATACGAATAAGAGGAGAAATCGACTTCAATTATGCTCGCAAAACCCTAAACCCTCAATAACAAAAACCTGCATAATAACAACAATAATTTGATGAATTAAAGAAGTTGATTGAAAATTATGGATAAAAATACGAAACAAAAGGAGGATGAATCGAAACTTGAGAAAGTAGATAGAAAATACCTAATTTGCGGATGATAGCGACAGTAGAAACGGTAATGCTAATGGCAGACGAAAAGCTCAATGATAATGGCGGATGGAAAACTCAATGATAATGGCTGGATAATGGCGAAGACGGAAGTGAAATTGGAGCACTGAATATGGAAGTTGAAGAGAGAGAGAGAGTTAGTGAATATGGAAGTTATTTTGTGAAACTATTCAACAAATTGTGAAACTTTGTCATGAACGGTGGATCTTTACTTAAAAAGTGTATTTCTAATTTTGTGAATCCTGGATCTTATTACGTGAAACTGGAGCATGAAATTGTGAAACTTGGTCATGAATAGTTGATCTTCACTTAAGATGTTTCTTTTACTCAATGTTGTGAATCCTGGAACTTATCTTGTGAAACTGGAACATAAAATTATGAAACCAAGACCTGAATCCAGCATTAAGTATTTTTGTGAATTTAGTCTTTAGTCTTTTTTATAATGTGGATTTTGTGAATTTAGTCTTTAGTCGATGTCATTGTTTCCCAAAGAAGTAAAGCCTGAATCCAGCTTCGTTTCCCAATTTAGCCTGAATCCAGCATCGTTTCCCAATGAAGTAAAGCCTTTAGTCAATGTCATTGTGCCAAAGGTATATCCAGACCTAAATCCAATAATCATGTAATGTACATAATACAGAAAAAGATGCGAATGAAATGAGAAGAAGGCTTGCATTAAACATCTTTGTCTCTCAATAAAAGACCATCATACAAAGTACAGCCGTCTCATCTTATGGTCAAATCCAAGTTTCACAATTTCTTATAGCATTACATTCTCGACTACTAACTACATTCTCGGCTACTCAAATACAAGACTAAAGACTAATCAATTCATGGTACCATTACAAACAAACAAGGTCGGTCATATGGCCGAATTTCACCATTTCGAATACTGAATACATCAACACAAGATAGATATAACAGGCCTGCTGAGGCAACAGATGTCCGCCAGTGAACACATATCCATCGGAGAAAGATCATTTGCTTGCAAAAAGACTGTCATGTCATCAATGAAACACCTATACCATCACAAACAAGTAACAATTAAGAGATTTTCACCCAACTTATTTACAAAATGTTCATCCAAGTTATGACCAAATGGACTTTGCATTAATTTTAAGTCAAGGAAGTGTACCGTTTTTGTATTTTTATCCCATTTAAGAAGTTCCAATATTATCTTCTTTCGATAGTCCGGCAATTTCTGCAAAAGAGATTTTCATACAGTATATATTTAATATGTAGCAATGGCAATGTAGGAGGCAAAACCCGTAAATTTATACCTCAAAATATTCACTGTTGGTCCATAAACTTTCATTATCCAACGCATCCAACCATTTCAGTACATACACTCCACAATCAAAACTACAAATAAATAAACATGTATGAGTAAAAGAAACATCTCAAGTGAAGATCAACTATTCATGACCAAGTTTCACAATTTGATGTTCCAGTTTCACATAATAAGTTCCAGGATTCACAAATTAAGATAAAGAAATTTATTAAATTCAAATATCAACCATTCATTTCAGCAATATGGGATTGGATACTTGGTTTTGGTCAGAGAGGGACCATTCAGGTCCAGTTTCAACCATTCAAACTTGTATGATAAAAACACAAATATAGCCTAAAAAACGAAGATACATGGTTACATACCATGTTGTTTGTTGAGGGACTTTAAGGTTGACAATTTCGTTCATGTGCATCAACCGCAAAGATTCAAATGCAGATGAACCACCACAAAGAACAGATGAAACTTGGTACAACTGGAACATGAAAAATCCAATAGAACATAAAAATATGACAGGGTTATATTTTTAAGAGACTAAAGATAAATACTCCAAAATCTTTTGGGAAAAAAATCATACAATCTCTTGGGCTGTGTGGTTATCAGGATCCGCATGTAAATCGGTGCTCGAGTCGAGGATAAAATTTACGTTTTGCTTTAAATCGCAAACGCAAGCCCACCAATGATGACACTTATCGGTACGCATAGGGATAAAAACCTGCAATAGACAAATCAACTAACAATACACATGAACGAAAAAAACTAAAGAAGAAAATAAATAGCAGAAGAGGGATCGTTCACCTTTTGGATATTGCTACCATCAAATGGAATGTAATCAGACTTCAGGTATTGACCCCAAATAGCTGGGTTGCGCTCGTGATGAACAGTTTGCATGTGACAAAAGTAAGACTAATTTAATAAACCAGAGCAACATTAAGAAAGCAAATACTTGAATATCAACATCTAAAGGATTTGAAGCTGACATATACTATCGTTGGCAAGTAGAGGACATCTGATCTACCCAGTGTGGACTTAACTCCAAACATATCAATCACCTACAAAATCAAATTTGTTAAAAAAAAGAGACATTGAATGAACAAAATGAAACATGGGAAGAAAAAGGAAAGGAAAATGATACTTACCTGATCCATAACAAAGCCACGCGGTACAAGGGTCTAGAAAGCATGTCTTGTGACTTTTATCCACGGAGTAGACACCATAGCGTCACTTAAATATTGAGGAAATGCAATTAGTCAATATATCTCTCACAATATAACTTTAATATCGTAAAAACAATTTAAAAAAACAAAGCAAAATCATTACAATTTAGTTTTCGCCGATTTGGATCTGCAAACATAATCCAACAATTGCTGGTCACTGTAAGGTAGTGGTCGAGAGCTGCTGCCATAATACGAACATATAAGATTATTTAATCAACTAAAGTACTAAAGAATGTAAAGGTTTTGCAAGAAAAATTTGATAATATTAAAAGAAGAAGGTTCTTACAGCGGTACACGACTCCATTCTAGTGCATCTTTTTTCACTCTATCTCTTAATAGGTTCTTATCACATGTACTAATGTGATAGCACACCCTCAATGCAAAACGCTTCACCTGAGTTTCCTATAAATGGAAAAAGGGGAATAATAATGTGTTGCAAACTTATAAAAATTTATATTTATCAATGTATAAATAGAGAGTAAAAGTTGAAAAAGTAATCTTACAGTATATATGGTTATTGGACAATCACTTTTCTTTCCTTTGTAATTCTCCAATATGTTCAATAAATAGAGGCCATTATCAATTTCATCAGAATTTAGGTTTGATTTTGGGATAAACACTTCGGGCGTCCACAAAATACTTGTCAGTGTTGGCAACTTTGGTGTAAGAAGCCGGATGAGCCTTTCTTTCTGTATGAACAAAAGAGAAATTAGTCTTTCTTAGCACAGGTATGAACAAAACTTATTTTGTGAGGTACAAGACACTATCTAGGAATAATGTAAGGTACAAGACTGTCAAAACAGACACTAGCTACGAATCATGTGAACCATACATCTTAGTTTGTAAATCTTGGAGTGAAATGGTAAAGGACCACAGGTTCACAAAATAAGATCTAGGGTTCACAAAATAAAGGCCTACTTTCACAAAGTCCCCTATTTTGCCCTTTTCCTTATTTGGTGAACCTCAGACCTTGTTTTGTGAATCTCAGACCTCGTTCAGTGAATCTTAGGGCTTGTTTTGTGAAACTTGGTCAACATAAGTGGTTAAAGTCACTTATTTTGCCCTTTTCCTTACTTGGTGAATCTCATACCTTGTTTAGTGAATCTTAGGGCTTGTTTTGTGAAACTTGGTCAACATAAGTGGTTAAAGTGATAAGATTCACAAACCTTAAGTGTAGGCTTCACAAAATAAAGTCCTACATTCACAAAGTCAATTCCTAGTAGAATCACAATAACACACATTTTCCTAAGCAAAATGGAAACAATAGACGTACCACAGGTTGTATAAAACAAGAATAATCAACAGATGTGCCTTTTATAGGATGGATGATTTGCATTTTGCTAATTTTAGTTCTTAGGTCGATACAAATCAAGAAAGGTGGGCATGAGGCGGAGACTATTGGAGCGCAAACCTGAAAAAAGGACAAAAAATCACTGAATTAAAAAGACAAAAATGCAGTGAATAAAAAAAGACAAAAATGAACTTAAGTTGAAATATAAGCAGACCAAAATCAAAGACTTACTAGTTGAACTCCAGAAACATCAACATTGTAGAGACACTGGGAACAAAAAATAAGATTAGTATGAGTAACGATTATAAGTCAACATCATGTAAAATAGACTTGGAGAATTGGATAAAGTAGAGAGTAATAAGACTAACACTTTCATTTCTATACGGCACAAATAAACGAGAATGGGAAGTCCGGGATCTGAATATCTCATTACTATTTAGGATCTCACAATAAACATCTACGACATGAGAAGATATCCGATCGCCATCAGCCACACTCTTCAACTGGCTCCTTGTCAAAGTCTGACATTGAGTTTGGAAAAGAATCTCCGTTTCATCATATGCTTCGCCAAGTATGAAATCTAATACTTTTTTCTCGGCTTGATTCAAATCCCTAATAATATTAAGATTTCTTTGCAAATAGGGCGATCAGAAAACTTCCGCTGGAACTACAACCCTCCTCTTACCACGAACTGGAACATCGTCTTCAATTGGTAATGGAGATAAGGGAAATGGGATTGCAGCAGTAGTTGTGGTTTTGCAAGAAACACTAGGAATCGACTTTGTCAAATGACGTGGCGATCGACGAATATAGACATTACTGACAGATCGTTTGACAGATGGTTTATCGAGTGTTGAAACAAGTGGAGTATCTGGTAGGACAATAACATTATGATGATCAAGAGTTGTGTTCCATACCACAGTAGTAGGAGGAGTAGGAGTAGCTGCTAGAACAATAATTGTGGGCTCAGTGACGTTCTTGACAGGAGGAACATCAGCCATAGCAGCGTGAGAGGATGTGTTCCCTACCAAAGGAGTGGGCTCAGTGAAAGGAGGGATGACATCCACAAGGAGGGATGATACAGCAGCATATGTGTCAGGCTCAGGTTGAGAAGATGTTGCAGGTTTATGTTGAGACAACAAACGATCATCAGCTGCTAGGAGCCTAAAGGATGGGTATTCTGCATTTGGTGGTGGTGAATGATGTGGCGCTATTGGTTGCAAAGCTTCACCCATCGCATCCAATGCCGCCAATAAATCAGCCTGAGACCACCCATACAAATTATCCACATTCTCCCCACCTTTCTCCACATTCTCATGAATATCGTCAACCACTTTCTCAACGATATTCTTATCCACAATGTCCGAGACCTTTTCCTCATTCTTCAAATCCTCCAAATTTTCAGCATCATCTTCTTGTTCAGATGACTTAAAACCTTCTGCCATGTCGTCTACAGCTGCAACTAGTTTCTTCACTGTTGTTGTTGAAGGCAGTTTGGAGGGAGCTTAACTAGCAAGTGATTTGTAGTCCGCAAAAGCTTGAGCCATTGCTTTTGCGGAAAGCGCAAGTTTATGGACAAACTCGCCAGTGCCTTCATTCCCGGTGTAGAGTAATTTTTCACCACTTCAGATGCTTTATCTTGAATTGTTGACTTGGAAGACTGGCCGAGCTCAATCTTTGGAGGAGGAGGACACAACTTTGGAATATGGTGGTTGATGACCATTGGAGGCTCAATAGAACCCCTGCCGAAAGTTTTCAAGTCCGAATTTTTGTCATTCACTTCCTCCTTAACTCTCTTGTATATAGTTTCTTTTGTCCAAGTGGAGAGTGTTGGAAACTGCCGAGTAACAAGGCGTGATTTGAAGACACATCGGTCTAGATAAATGAAAACCAAGACCATAATAGGTCCACCAAACCAATTTCCTTTCAGTTTTTTGGTCTCAAACTCCTCCTTTTGCCAAGACTCAACTTGGGCAGCCAATTTCCGTTTGATGAAATTGCACCAGTTGAATTTGGAGATCAAGTCAGTGTTTACCAAACTTTTAAGAAGTCTCAAACTTGCCCGATTCCCTACAACACCGCCTAAAAAAGCATTGAAGATATAAATGATGAAATTGCGCTTGAAATCATCTCCACCATCTCTTTGTGTAGAGAGCTTGTGCATAATGTCTTTGACCTCAATGGAACTACCTTCGTATTGACTTTTGAACTCCTCCAAAACAGACAAATAAGAAGGGCACTTATCTCCAATTTTTGCTTCAAAGACAATGTTTGGACCCATTGGCAATCCCAGGCACAAATGTATATCTTCCTCTAAAACAGGGAGTTTCCCATCAAACAACGATCCTTTAAAGGGGTTGTAATTCGAAACTAGCCAATACGCCAAGTTATCCGGAACAACATCTGTTTTAAGAAGTAAGAGAGAACCAAATCCCATTTGTTGTATAGCTTGAATCTGGTTATCTGATGGTGGATTATCCTCATTGTTGAGAAAGTTGTAAAGCCCAGCAGGAGACATCCGAGTCCTCAAAACAGGCAGTCTGTCTTTGTTAATTCTTTTCTTTTTCGATGAGTCGGCTCGAGTGTGGTTCAAGAGTAGCTTGAGGTGCTTCATGAGAATCGATGAGTTGTTTCAACACGTCGCTTCATCTTGGCTTGGCTTGCTTCCTACTGCTTAGTAAACCCTATTATTCACAAAGCAAGGGAAATAAGTTCACAAAATAAAGAAAACTTCACTATATTTAAGTTGTTTATTATTTAAATTAATACAGCAAAATTCATTAATAAGGAAATGCAAACTAAGGAAAGTATACAACAATTCAGTTACAAGTTTCAGAATGTTATGGTCAAGATTCACAAAATAAGTTCCAAGGTTCACAAAATAAGTACCAAGGTTCACAAATTAAGTACCAGCATTCACAAAATAAGTTCCAGCAGTCACAAAATAAGTTCCAGGATTCACAAAATAAGTCCACAAAATAAGTTCCAGGATTCACAAAATAAGTTTTAGGATTAACAAAATAAGTTCCACGATTCACAAAATAAGTTCCACGATTTACAAAATAAGTTCACAAAATAAGTTCCAGGATTCACAAAATAAGTTCCAGGATTCACAAAATAAGTTCCAGGATTTAGAGTAGGGGTCGGGTGTCCTAAAACAAGAAGGGAAAGGGTTTAGGGTTGGATTAGGCGGACCGCTACCGCGGATCTGCCTAATCCAACCCTAAACCCTTTCCTTTGCTACTCATTCGAGGGGCAGGAAGACCAAAAGACACCCTACAAGAGGGACGGGTGAACCCTTTTTTTGGGGACAGGATTTAAAATAGGGGGCCGGGCGTCCTAAAACGGGACGGGAAAGGTGTCCTAAAACGGGACAGAAAAGGGTTTAGGGTTGGATTAGGCGGACCGCTACCGTGGATCCGCCTAATCCAACCCTAAACTCTTTCCCTTGCTACTCATTCGAGGGGCAGGAAGACCAAAAGACACCCTACAAGGGGGACGGGTGAACCCTTTTTTTGGGGACGGGATTTAAAGTAGGGGGCCCGGTGTCCTAAAACGGGACGGGAAAGGTGTCCTAAAACGGGACGGGAAAGGGTTTAGGGTTGGATTAGGCGGACCGCTACCGCGGATCCGCCTAATCCAACCCTAAACCCTTTCCCTTGCTACTCATTCGAGGGGAAGGAAGACCAAAAGACACCCTACAAGGGGGACGGGTGAACCCTTTTTTTGGGACGGGATTTAAAGTAGAGGGCCGAGCTTGCTACTCATTCGAGGGGCAGAAAGACCAAAAGACACCCTACATGAGGACGGGTGAACCGTTTTTTTGGGGACGGGATTTTAAGTAGGGGCCGGGTCAATGTTGTCAGGATCGGGATTCTACTTTGGATTGATGGGGAGGATAGGATTGAATCGGTAGAATCGGATCGTAGAACCGCAAGATTCTACAAACTCACTAAATATAATTTTTTATTTGGTAAAAAAATATAATTGAAAATCAACACACTTATTTATTAATATTTATTCATAAAATATTGGAAATTAATGATTTTAGTATCATTGTATGAACAACTTACGCGAAATTTGGGTTTTACGGTGTCATTATATAATAATATATATTAATTTTTTTTATTAAGGAATCGGATCGTAGGATCGTAAAATCGTAGGGTCGTATTATGATCCCATCTCTAGAAATTTTCAAATTAATAGGATCGTAAGATTCTACAACTATGATAGAATCGTAGGATCTAGGATCGGTCAAGCATTTTTGGATCGTAAAATCGTAGAATCGTTGGATCGAATCGCGATTCTGACAACAATGGGCCGGGTGTCCTAAAACGGGACGGGAAAGGGTTTAGGGTTGGATTAGGCGGACCGCTACCGCGGATCCGCCTAATCCAACCCTAAACCCTTTCCCTTGCTACTCATTCGAGGGGAAGGAAGACCAAAAGACACCCTACATGGGGACGGGTGAACCCTTTTTTTGGGACGGGATTTAAAGTAGGGGGCCGGATGTCCTAAAACGGGACGGGAAAGGGTTTAGGGTTGGATTAGGCGGACCGCTACCGCGGATCCGCCTAATCCAACCCTAAACCCTTTCCCTTGCTCAACTAATTCGAACGGCGGAAGACCGAAAGACACCCTAGAGGGGCCGAGTGAACCCTTTTCGGGGGAACGGGATCTAACTAGAGGGGTCGGGTATCCCTTGTTCATTGAATTCGAACACCAGAAAAACCGAGTGAACCCTTTCCCTTGTTCATTGCATGGAACAATATGTAAGAAAACAAATACAAAATTAAATGGAAAATCAGAAGTAAAGAACATTGCATTATACATAGAAAAGTGATCCATCCAAATATTTAAAACAAAGTACAAGATTACATGATAATTTATGTTATCCAAAATGTTAAACTAAGACGTACATAATTATATAGAAGGTTGACACTACTACGAAATTATACAAAATAACAAAAGGGCAAAGTTAAAACCTTAAAGTGCGAAGCCCTAGTTACACAGATAGTACATTACAAACAAGGGACAACTCTAGGCTATATATACATCATCAAAAGTAAGTCAAGAAAAGATATATTTCTACGAGTGACTAGTAAGTCGGAGAGAATGCCAATAGCTATATCTCGTTCTTCACTCGGCGTAGCTAAAGCATGCAATAACTCATTAACTTGATTGCGTGCAACATCATCAAGAGCATTTAGATGAGTACTCTGAGATGGAATTTTTGCTTGGTGATAATGCAGTAAGAATTTGGCAGTCATATCCTCCGTCATGAAACATTTGCATGTTTGAAAGACTATTCTAAGACCCCTACGAATAGTCCGAACACCATTCACATCATTTATGTCTAAAGAAAGCCAATATGCCATGCTGACCCCAGGTGCACTTTTGTGGATCAGAAATAGTTGAGCCCGATTTCGACATACGAGCGCCATATGTGCTTTATCTTCGTAATGATCAATTTTAGAGAAGATTTGTTGCATAAGATCATAATTATTAAAAACAGAATTATATGCTTGATAGTGACGGTCAGGCACTATAACTTCCTTTAACGGCGAAAAAGAGAAATGATACGGGCATTTTATATAGTCTTTTTGGCCTTTTTATGCACGTATTTCTATGCTATTATCGTAGTTTTATGCTACGAAATGCCCCGAATATGCTACTTTGGTTTGTTTTGTTCTATATGCAGGAATGGACCAGAAAGTAGTGAAATCGAGCCTTTTACCGTCCGTTTAGCATGCATTTGAAGGAAGAGTGAATTTGGAGCGGAAATGTAGTTGTCTTGAGATGCGCAAAGAAGTAAAATAGCTAGGCGAGCAAAGGAAGAACTTCAAATTGCTAGTGCCTACTTTGAAGAGCTATATCTCGAGTTCTACAACTGATTTTCAGGTGATTTCAATTGGAGATGAAAGTTTGTCCTCTTAGCTTTCCAACACCACCATAATCGCCTTGTTTGCCCAAGTAAAGAAGAAATGGCTGCCGTTTGAAGTTCAGTGCGCAAAGCAGGAAATGTGCGCTGGCAAGTACTCGATCGAGTAGATTTATGTTCGATCGAGTCCTTTTTCTACTCGATCGAGTAGATGCAATTTAAGGTTTACTCGATCGAGTAGATTTTCTACTCGATCGAGTGGTTTGAGCTTAATTTTACTCGATCGAGTGATATAAAGTTACTCGATCGAGTGGTTTTGATGTTACGCGGGATTAATTAACCCGTGTTGGGCTTAATTTCGGGATAGACTTTTGTTTTCCTATTTAAGCTTTTATAATTAGGTTAAGGGGGACCTCTTATCATAATATACACTATCATACGTTACTTTTTCCTCCTGTTACTGTTGGACATTGCTTTTCTTCCCTTTTCCGAATCCTTACTCTGTAACTTTCTCTTCCCTTTTATTCTTCTTATTTAATGTTTGTTAATCTTCTTTCCCTTATTCTTGATCTCTTATTATTTATGTCTAGCTAATTTCTCTGCTAGGATTAGGTGATTCAATGGACTGTTGTTAATTGCTAATTAGTTTACAGATTTGTCGTTGTTGTTTTAGTCTATGTTGTTAATCACTGCTATAATTGTATCCTGCTAGTTGAGTCGACACAATTAGCCTTTTAATTTAGGTAAGCCTTGACCTAGACCGAAAGGTTGGAAGGGGTGAGACCTGCAGTGAATAATAGGATGCTTTAGTGAGGGCGAAAGTTAAGCTAATGGCATTTTAGGGCGAATTGAGACCGAAAGGAGATATTCATTGCCCCTTAGACCGACACATCGACTAATCTGTGACCTTAGCTGCAATTGACTGACGTTCATTGATGATCCGAAATCCTAGTCCTCTCTCTTTATTGTTAATCCCTTTATTTTTATCTCTCACTTTCTCTTGTCTCCTCTCTTAGTTTAGAAATCGTACTCAAACCCCCGTTGCTCTTAGACTAGCTTAAAACAGATAAATCTCATTTTTGCCTCCCTGTGGAGATCGACCCGACTTCCTTTGTAACACCCTCATACTCCGAGTGCCTTACCAGGACCACTCAGGTATGAAGACATCACCATCTCGGTCGCCCGAGGTATGATAATCAAATAGACAAAACAGAAACAACATTTATTGTAAATAGTTTAATGAATAAATACAATCTTCGAAACCAAACTGAAAGTACAATACATTATTCCAAACTATTTGTTCTCAACTGAAATGTAAATAAATGCTAAACTACAGCGGAAGACTCTATCGTCATGTCGTGGCCATCCCAGCTATCCCAGTACTCATCTCTATACCTGCTCAATGTCTGCTCACCATCCCCGAATGGATCACCGCAGGTTTTACAAAACAACACCGGGGTCAGTACTAATCACACAATCAATATCAATAACAATAATAAGACAAACATACAAATTGAATCACACACACACACACACCACCAACTCCCATCATCTCAATACTGACTCCCACCGGACCACCACGCCGATGGGGACCGCAGCCGTTCCCACCTAAGCCCCGCTCATCGTACGAGCGATAACCCTGTCCATTAATGTGCACATCCTCTTTCGTGGCGGGTTCCACGAAGGGCGAAACTAGGGCGTGAGATCACTCCCGCAAGTGACCCCACTCAGCCGAGAACGGATCTCGAGAACCATCAACAAACACAACCACAATCACAATCACAATCACAATCATCATATCAAACAACTAACTACAGCACATCACCAATATCCCATTATGGGACTAATACTGAGTAGGAAATCCTACCTGGAAAGCACAACACGCAGACGGTATCTACAGCTGTATCAAAACGGCTCCTCTACGAATTCTCCTCCCTCGACGCAAGGAATCCAACGACACGAACTACGATACCAACTGACCGTCTGAACTCCGGGAATTGTCAAGAACGCGATTAGGAAGAAGAACTAGTTGCTTTCTCTCTTAAACAGGTTTTAGGTTTTGTAAAAAGTGATTTAAAACAATTACGAATATGTTTAAATACCTTAATCGCGTAATTAACAAAACCCGAGAAAACTCCTCCGTAAAACCGGACACTCGATCGAGTACCCAAGGCACTCGATCGAGTACCCCCCCTACTCGATCGAGTGCCCCAGCTACTCGATCGAGTACCCAACAGGTCAGAAACTATTTTATTCCGCAACTTGCCAATACTCGACAGAGTAAGGGCTACTCGATAGAGTACCCCAAGACATATAAAAACCGAGTATTACAGTCTTCCCTCCTTAAAAGGAACTTCGTCCCCAAAGTTCAAACCACTACTAAAACAAAGGTACTCCAAAACATTCCCGACTCAACAACCAAAACAAAACTCAATATAAAACACGCTACTTACCCAACTCATCCCGACAACCTACCGACGCAACATATAAAAAGGTGTATAAAACTCTTAGAAACTGCTCGCGATCATCTCCTACCCCCCTAAAAGAAACGAGGTTACGTCCCCGTAACCATACATACCTGATCAAAAAGGAAGGGGTAACGCTCTTTCATGATATCCTCTGCCTCCCATGTAGCTTCCTCGGTCTCGTGGTTAGACCAAAGGATCTTGAGCAAAACTGTCTCACCACCCCTAGTCTTTCTAACCTTTCGGTCTAGGATCTGCTTAGGTACCTCAAGATATGATAAAGACTCATCAAGCTCTAAGTTCTCGGCCTCTAACACATGTGAAGGGTCGCTCACATACTTCCGCAGCTGCGATACATGAAACACATTATGTACTCTCTCTAACGCAGCTGGTAAAGCCAGACGATAAGCAACTTCCCCAACTCGCTCTAAGATCTCATAAGGCCCTATAAACTTCTGGCTTAGCTTGCCTTTCTTCCCAAATCTCATAACCCCGCGCATAAGAGACACTTTCAGAAGAACCTTGTCCCCAACCTGAAACTCTATGTCCCGACGATGTAGATCTGCATAACTCTTTTGTCGATCCTGAGCTGCTCTCATCCTTTCCCTGATCATCTTAATCTGTTCCACCATTTCATGCACCATCTCTGGTCCTAAGACCACTGCCTTAGCACTATCGTCCCAACAGATTGGACTCCTACACCTCCTCCCATACAAAGCCTCAAACGGTGCCATACCTATACTGGTGTGATAGCTGTTGTTGTAAGAAAATTCTATCAAGTCCAACCTCTGCTCCCAGCTACCACCAAAATCCATCACACAAGCTCGCAACATATCCTCAAGAGTCTTGATTGTTCTCTCAGTCTGCCCGTCTCTGTCGCAGGATGAAAAGTCGTACTCATCTTGATTTGTCCCTAACGATTCCCGCAACTCCTTCCAAAACCTCGATATAAATCTCGCATCTCTGTCGGACACTATGTCCTTAGGGACTCCATGTAACTTCAAAGACGTTCTTTCGATAGGCCATAGCCCATTGTGCCTTAGTCCATGTATCTTTCATTGGAACAAAGTGAGTGACTTGGTCGACGATCCACTATCACCCAAATCATATTGTTACCTTGTTGACTCTTAGACAAACCCACAATGAAATCCATGGAAATGGATTCCCACTTCCACTCAGGCACCTCCAAAGACTGAACCTTACCTTGTGGTCTTCTCTGTTCCCCTTTAACTCTCTGGCATGTCAAACAACGGGACACAAACTCAAATTGTCTCTTTCTTCATCCCAGGCCACCAAAACGTTTTCTTCAAATCTTTGTAAAGCTTGTCTCCACCCGGATGCACTGAATATGGTGTGCAATGTGCCTCTGTCATGATAGTCTTTTTCAACTCCTCATCATTAGGAACACACCACCTACCATCAAACCTCAAACTACCATCTGTATGAATAGAAAACCGGGACACTGTCCCTTTCTCTACCCCAGCTCTCCACTCCACCATCTTAGGATCCGAAGCTTGCTTATCCCGAATGTCATCATAAAACTCCATATGTACTGTCATATCACCCATAGCATCTCCTTTCTGCATCATATGAATCCCAAAGCTCGCTACCTCATCTCTCAGCCTCATCAAAGATAGAGCTGTACACAAAGAATGTACACTCTTCCTACTCAAAGCATCAGCTACAACATTGGCTTTCCCTTCATGGTAGATGATTTCCATGTCATAATCGCCAATCAACTCCATCCACCTTCTCTGTCTCATGTTCAACTCCTTCTGCGTGAAGATGTACTTGAGACTCTTGTGATCAGAAAATACCTTAAAGATTGCTCCATAAAGGTAATGTCTCCAAATCTTGAGAGCAAACACCACTGCACCCAACTCCAGATCATGAGTAGGGTAATTCTCCTCATAAGGCTTCAATCGCCTAGAAGCATAGGCAATCACTTTACCATTCTGCATCAACACACAACCTAGCCCATTCTTGGAAGCATCGGTATAAACCTCAAAATTCTCGCTCCCTTCAGTAATGCTAAGACAGAGCCGGTCAAACGCTCCTTTAATGTTTGGAACGCCGTCTCACAACTCTCGTCCCAACGAAACCTGTTCTCTTTCCTCATCAACGCTGTCATCGGTCTAGCTATCTTGGAGAAATCTTTCACGAACCGTCTGTAGTATCCAGCTAAACCCAAGAAACTCCTCACCTCAAAGAACATTCTTTGGTGCTTCCCACTTTGTCACTGCCTCAATCTTCGCCGGATCCATAGCTACCCCATCTTTAGAGATCACATGCCCCAAAAAAGCAACTTTCTCTAACCAGAACTCACACTTGGACAACTTAGCATACAACTCATGATCTCTCAAAGTCTGCAACACGATCCTCAGATGCTCCTCATGCTCCTCCTTAGTCTTAGAGTAGACTAAGATATCATCGATAAACACCACCACGAACTGGTCCAAGAACTGTCTGAAGATCCTATTCATCAAATCCATAAACACTGTCGGCGCATTAGACAACCCAAATGGCATCACCACATACTCATAATGGCCATACCTTGACGTGAAAGCTGTCTTCGGTATGTCCACATCTCTAATCTTCACCTGATGGTACCCCGACCTCAAATCAATCTTAGAAAAGACTGTTGCACCACTCAACTGATCAAACAGGTCATCTATCCTTGGCAAAGGATACTTGTTCTTTATCGTCACCCGGTTCAGCTCCCTATAATCTATGCACAGCCTCAAGCTCCCATCTTTCTTCTTCACAAACAGAACTGGTGCTCCCCAAGGCGATACACTTGGTCTAATGTAACCCTTCTCTATCGGATCATCCAACTACTTCCTAAGTTCCTCCATCTCCTTAGGACCCATACGGTACGGTGCCTTAGAGATTGGCCCCGTCCCTGGCTTCAACTCAACGGTGAAATCTATCTCCCTCTTCGGTGGCAACCCCGGAATCTCCTCTGGAAAAACATCTGCAAACTCTCCCACCACTGGTATCTCATCCACTGTCGGACTCTCTATCCGGTCATCTCTCACATGACACAAGATCAACGGACATCCCTTCCTCAGATACGACTTCAAGGTAATAGCTGCAATCAACTTAACTTTGGGTTTGACTAGAAACCCACGATAAGACACACTTACACCCTTTGGACCCCTTAAGGACACTTTCTTTTGATGACAGTCTATCTTAGCTTTATACTTTCCTAACCAATCCATCCCAACTATCATCTCAAAACCATTAAAAGGAAACTCTAGCAAGTCTACAGGGAAATCAACTTGCCCAACTATCAAAGATACATCTCTAAACAACCTCCCACACGATACAGACTCACCCGAAGGTATGAAAACTTGCTCCCTAACAGACTCATATACTCTCAAACCCAACTGTTTCAGAGAGAGAACGAAAGTTTTGGTTCTTATATAGACAGGTGGGAGGAGTGGCTCGAACCAAGACGAGGAATTCTTTCGGGACTCCAAATATGCCAGTCTATCATCCGGGGAATTAATGCCCCTACGCGAGCATACCTCGAGGCCAATGGTAAGTGGGATTTCGAAGGAATCCCCGTAAAAGATGTATTAGAATTTTTTGAATGGTTTGCTACTGAAACTCTTAAACCCAGTTTCTCTCTTCATGTTGACTCAGATGAGGGGGTGGGTGAGACCTTAGAAACCGTTTTAGGAAATACTGATGGAAAAATAATCCCTTTTATAAGGATAATTTAGAACCCCTCTATGATTCTTGCATAGATAGTGAGGACGACTGGGAAGGTCTCTTTGAGAACTTCCCTACTGACGAGTCCGGCCCTAAGGAGAGTGAGGAGAAAATTTTTGACAGTCTTGAGGTTAAATGGGATAGTTATGACGATATTATGGATGAACTTATTGTTGAGGACCCAATTGACCCAATTAACTTTACTGTCCCTTGCATTTGGGATGAATACCCACCTTCTCCTTTAGAAGACCAGATTCCTCTACCTCACAATATAAACCCGTCAGTGCATCTGGATTATACTCGCATTATTTTTGAGTCAAATGCTCATGAGCTCTCTTATTTTCCACTCGCGGTTAATTTAAGCTTCTATATTCCGCCCTTAGCTGGAGGGAAGAATAATTTTGTGGATGTTTTTAGGAGCTGTCATAGGAAATTTGTTAGACTTAAATGCTATTTCATTTTAATTTCCTATGCTATTGCTATTTTATGGTGCTACTTACATTTTTGTGTAGCACATGCGCAATGTTTGATCGATTCTTTGCGCGCTTTGAGCTGTTTTGACCAGGCTAATTAGAGCAGCTGGATGAAAAAGAAGGTCGAGCTGGGCCCTGTCTGAAACTAGCGCTACCCGGGAGGCAACCCGGAGATTTAATTTTTAGTTGTTTTTCTAACTTCTCATTTCATTATTAGTTGTGTGTAATAAATGGTCTTCGTACCATAGACTATTTCAGTTATGCTTGTTTTGTTAGTTTTGCGGGCTGTTTTTATTGCGTCTTTGCAGGAACATACTGAGGATGACTCGATCGAGTACTTTTTGTACTCGATCGAGAACTTTTGCTGCTGTTCTTACTCGATCGAGCACAAATTCTACTCGATTGAGTACCTTCCAAAGAGAATCATTCGATCGAAGGCCCTACTTCCTCGATCGAGCAGTTTACGATGCCTTTGCTTGGATTAGCTTCTTGTGACGACGTTCTGGGCTGTTTGCGACCTCCCACGTTGCTGGCTGGTTTGGGGAGGTCCCTTATTCGCGTAATCTTGTAAGTTTTATGCATCTACACTCTCTCTCCTTTCTAGTTTGCATTTCCTTTCCCTATTTTTGGGTACAATGAGGGCATTGTACGGTTTGGTTTGGGGAGGTTATGCATCCATATCTGTGTCTGCATGTTATTTTTACTGCATTTCTGTTATCACGTCTAATTTCGGAATGCATTGTTGTTTATTTTTATAAAAAAAATTTAAAATCTCATAAAAGTTAAAAAATTGTTAAATCCAAAAATATTCACGTTTATTTTAGCATATAGGTTGAGTCGGAACGGTCAATTTCCGTGATGATATTGCACTATAACTTGTCATTTTACTTGAGCCTTGCACTTCTTTGATAGTTATTAGCTTTATCTTACGCATAATCTACGAGTTTTTGTTCAAATACAGCTGACCGTATAGACTTGACCTGATAAATTGGCAAACTACTCCATAAATTCTGAGTTTTAGAGCCTAATAACTGGTGACATTCATGACCGGTTTACATAGGAATTGAGAGTAGTACTCCTTGCATAACATGTCTATTATATTACTTTTGCACATTTATGAAATTCGATTTCTTGTCAATTGCATACATTCGGGTTTGTGGTCGGTGTCACATGCAGGGAGGTGCTTGCAAATTTCCTTTTCCTTATATTTTTCACCCATTTAGCTCCACTTAAGCCAAAACTTGCCTTTTTGACCCACTAGCTACATCCCAAACTGAGCCTGCCTAGTCAAGCTAGTTTAGCATGTCTTTTGTGGTATATTTTTCCGTCTGCAGTTTGGCCCGTGTGTATATGATTGGAGTTGGTGGAAATTGAAGAAAGGAAGAAAAAAAAATTGAAAAAAAAAATGAGAAAAACGTGAATGAAAAACAAAAAAACAAAAAAACAAAAAAAAAATTGAAAAAATTTGAAGTTCACGTGAAACAGAAAGAAGAAAAGAAAGAAAAAAGAAAAAAAATTGAATTGAGTTGTATGAATAAAAGAGACCGACCGTGTTTATCTCTATCTTGTGACGGTCTTACTCCTCTGTTTTATCTACATCATTTTGAGGAGATTGTGTATTGGGTAGTGAGTTTTGTGCCAAAGAAGGGCACTTGTGTTTATTTCTTAGTCAGTTGAGATTCGGACGGTCTTATATGGCCTTGTTTAGGAACTAGCTTGACGCTTTACCTTCACATTTCCATAATTTGTTTTGCCTTTTCTCACCTGAACCTCACTTTCCCATATCATTTGTAAGCCCTCAGATGTGACGGACATTGTTGGTTGGAATGTATGTGTAGTACTTGAATCGTCTATCATCTTTGTTGCATGCATGTTATGTAGGTCGCAGTCTAGGTGAGTGACTATTTTCTCTTTCTCTCTTATACATATACTTTCACCCTTTGCTTCATGAGAGAAGAGTGACCACGTGAGAGTCTGATTTTGTTGGTCTTGCAGGGTCGATAGGTCAGCTTTATTTATGGACATCTTATAATTCGTTTGCGTAATGACCATTGTAGCTGTAACTGTTGATTTTAGTTTGCATTAAACTGGTTTAAGTAGACAAGTTATAGCTAGCTCTGAGTTATCTTTTCCGTTCCATTAGTTTGCATTTAGTTTACTCAAGGACGAGTAAAGGTTTGGTTTGGGGAGATTTGATACGTGCATTTTATATAGTCTTTTTGGCCTTTTTATGCACGTATTTTTATGCTATTATCGTAGTTTTATGCTACGAAATGCCCCGAATATGCTACTTTGGTTTGTTTTGTTCTATATGCAGGAATGGACCATAAAGTAGTAAAATCGAGCCTTTTACCGTCCGTTTAGCATGCATTTGGAGGAAGAGTGAATTTGGAGCGGGAATGTAGTTGTCTTGAGATGCGCAAAGAAGTAAAATAGCTAGGCGAGCAAAGGAAGAACTTCAAATTGCTAGTGCCTATTTTGAAAAGCTATATCTCGAGTTATACAACTGATTTTCAGGTTATTCTGATTGGAGATGAAAGCTTGTCCTCTTAGCTTTCCAACGCCGCCGGAATTACCTTGTTTGCCTAAGTAACGAAAAAATGGCAGCCGTTTGAAGTTCAGTGCGCAAAGCAGGAAATGTGCGCTGGAAAGTACTCGATCGAGTAGAATTATGTTCGATCGAGTCCTTTTTCTACTCGATCGAGTAGATGCAATTTAAGGTTTACTCGATCGAGTAGATTTTCTACTCGATCGAGTGGTTTGAGCTTAATTTTACTCGATCGAGTGATATAAAGTTACTCGATCGAGTGGTTTTGATGTTACGCGGGATTAATTAACCCGTGTTGGGCTTAATTTCGGGATAGACTTTTGTTTTCCTATTTAAGCTTTCATAATTAGGTTAAGGGGGATCTCTTATCATAATATACACTATCATACGTTACTTTTTCCTCCTGTTACTGTTGGACATTGCTTTTCTTCCCTTTTCCGAATCCTTACTCTGTAACTTTCTCTTCCCTTTTATTCTTCTTATTTAATGTTTGTTAATCTTCTTTCCCTTATTCTTGATCTCTTATTATTTATGTCTAGCTAATTTCTCTGCTAGGATTAGGTGATTCAATGGACTGTTGTTAATTGCTAATTAGTTTACAGATTTGTCGTTGTTGTTTTAGTCTATGTTGTTAATCACTGCTATAATTGTATCCTGCTAGTTGAGTCGACACAATTAGCCTTTTAATTTAGGTAAGCCTTGACCTAGACCGAAAGGTTGGAAGGGGTGAGACCTGCAGTGAACAATAGGATGCTTTAGTGAGGGCGAAAGTTAAGCTAATGGCATTTTAGGGCGAATTGAGACCGAAAGGAGATATTCATTGCCCCTTAGACCGACACATCGACTAATCTTTGACCTTAGCTGCAATTGACTGACGTTCATTGATGATCCGAAATCCTAGTCCTCTCTCTTTATTGTTAATCCCTTTATTTTTATCGCTCACTTTCTCTTGTCTCCTCTCTTAGTTTTGAAATCGTACTCAAACCCCCGTTGCTCTTAGACTAGCTTAAAACAGATAAATCTCATTTTTGCCTCCCTGTGGAGATCGACCCGACTTCCTTAGCTATATTAAGTTAGAGCCAGGTGGTTATTTTTGATAGGTATACGACTTCCCTGTCAAGAAATCCATAGCTGTTTGTTTTTCAGTGACATAAAGTTCGCGAAATGACACTTGATCTTGGTCAAGAAGATTAACAACACAACCATTGCACCAAGTTGTCATACTTGTCTATGAAACAAGTGAAATACAACTATTAGTTAAACAAAAAAATGTGAAAATACAAAACCCAAATTCCTAGTAAGTTGGACTAACAAGCTGGGAAAATAAACAAAGGTGAAGGAGGGTCACAAAATTAGATCTAGGAATCACAAAAGTAGGGAAAATAAAAGGTTTAGATTCTCAGACCTTGTTTTGTGAATCTCAGACCTTGTTCAGTGAATCTTAGGGCTTGTTTTGTGAAACTTGGTCATTATAAGTGGTTAAAATCATCTATTTTGCTCTTTTCTTTATTTGGTGAATTCACAGACCTTGTTTTGTGAATCTCAGACCTTATTCAGTGAATCTAAGGGCTTTTTTTGTGAAACTTGGTCATTATAAGTGGTTAAAATCATCTATTTTGCTCTTATCTTTATTTGGTGAATTCTCAGACCTGTTTTGTGAATCTCAGACCTTGTTCAGTGAATCTAAGGGCTTGTTTTGTGAAACTTGGTCATTATAAGTGGTTAAAATCATCTATTTTGCTCTTTTCTTTATTTGGTGAATTCACAGACCTTGTTTTGTGAATCTCAGACCTTATTCAGTGAATCTAAGGGCTTGTTTTGTGAAACTTGGTCATTATAAGTGGTTAAAGTCATCTATTTTGCTATTTTCTTTATTTGGTGAATTCTCATACCTATTTTGTGAATCTCATACCTTGTTCAGTGAATCTAAGGGCTTGTTTTGTGAAACTTGGTCATTATAAGTGGTTAAAGTCATCTATTTTGCTCTTTTCTTTATTTGGTGAATTAGATCTAGGAATCACAAAAGTAGGGAAAATAAAAAGGTTTAAATTAACTGAAGGTACATAAACTAACTGAAGTTAAGGGAAAAACTCAGTGATTAAAGTAATTTATTAAGGTAAGAAAGGGGAAGGACCTTACAAAGAAGCAGAGAAACAAATTAATAAGTAATGAACACTCAAGCAACAACACATTTAAGAAGACAAAGTAGCTACTGTAATTTATGCAAACCTCTGAAAATGCAACACGCAGCCAAAGAATGACAAGCTAATCACAAAATACCGTACTCAAGCAGGCAAAAACTGGCAAAATAGAGACAAAACTACTAAAATTAACAATGAAGCAACAACAACAGAAGTCAGATTAAGAGCTTGATCCTTATAAACCAAGGTATTATGAGGAGCATTTCCTAAGGAGAATTTCATCAAAAACATAGGATACATGAAATCGGCCATAACTAATAATGAACAATAAGAAAGAAACTTCAATTCAAAGAATAATTAAGCAGATAAGGAACGCATAAAAATCGATGGAAATCGAGTGAAGGAAAATAGTAAAACAAGAGCAAAACTACTTAACTAAACTAATTAATTAAGTTTATAACCTAAAATTTAACTAAATAAGCAAAAAAATCAAAATCTAGTAAAGAAAGAGAAAGGAACATACGAAAAAGCGGAGAAATCGACTGAAATTGATTTTATGCGTTCCTACTGTGTTCGATTATGCTCACAAAGCGATCAAAACCTGCATAATAACAACAATAATTTAGTAAAGAAACGGAAAATAGAAAAATAAGAGAAAGTTTCAATCAAATTGCGAGCATAATCGAGCAGAAACGAAATGCATAGAAATCAAGTGAAAGAAAATAGAAAAATAAGAGAAAACTGAGTAATTAAACTAATTAAATAAATTTAGTAAAGAAACAGAAAGGAACATACGAAGAAGAGGAGAAATCGACTTCAATGGCGGAACAAATATGACGGAGTTCAGCGAATGGCGAAGACGGAGTGAATGGCGAAGACGGAGCTCAGCTGAAGACGAGCTGAAGAGAGAGAGTGAACGGAGTAAATGTGATGGAGTAAATGATTGGGGATGAAGGGAAATGGCGGAATAGATGAGCTCGTAGAATCTCGGTGATAATGGCGGAAAAGTAGCTGAAGGAAGAGAGAGAAATAAATGAGGGGAAGTGAGATTGTAAATGAGGGAAAGTGAGTTAGTTGGGGAGTATATAGGGGACACGTGTCAACATCTGGTGCATCTGTAATAATTAGATCCAATGGTGAGTAAATGGTTCAGCCGCCTCACCCTAAGAAGGGTGCCTCACATGATTCAATTTATATATATATATATATATATATATATATATATATATATATATATATATATATATATATATATATATATATATATATATAGAAATAGGATCCTGTGCGAACCTAAAGTTCGGTGCGAACTTACGAACTAACACACAAGCCCCTCAGATAAAATAATAAACGGCCAAGATTAGACGCTCGTTTAACTCTTACAAACCCCCAACCCCAACCCCAACCCCAACTCTCACTCTCACCTCCCGGTCTTTTCCACCTCCTCACATCCACCTCTTCCTCCCACCGCTGTCCTCCGACCACTTGTCATCCAACGACCACGATCACCGCCGACGGCGCGCTCTTTTGTCGCACTCTTTCGCACAAACCACAATCGTTATTGAGTTCTGCTCAAATTCATCGCACCAATCCTCCAATTTCGATCAAGTTTCATGTAAGTTCTTTAATTTCGTAATTATTCTCATATTTTTATTAATTATTTCCGTTGTTTTAAAGTTTCCCCCAAATTTGAAGTCTAACCCTAATTAATTTGGGTATAATAAGCTTCATTAATGGTGATTAAATGGATGAATTTTTATTTTAATTTGGAATTGAAACAGGGGTGTACAAGTATGTGTAGGAGCTATGGAATAAGAAACAATCGATGTTATGAGGTTCATTTTAAGGACGCGTTCTTTGGGAATATCATCAATTACCTTCAACTGTTTTGTCGTTCGATTTGTATCCTTTTACTCTTTTTCTTGGTTTACTTTCAAGCTTCAAGTCATGATAGTTTTTCCGCAAACTTCTCTTTATTCTTTAAATGTCGATAGGCACCTTTTTCTTGAATTTATTTATGTAAGCATTTAGCCTTAACCAATATCTAGACCAACAAGGATATCGTTGGACAAATAATATCTGCCAGTATTGCTGGTGATATTGTTCTTGCTTCAGCATATGCTCATGAACTTCCTCGCTATGGACTTGAAGTTGGACTTTCAAACTATCTTTCTTTGGTAATTTTGCTTCTTGATTCTATTAGAATTATCTACTTTATAGGTTTTATGTCATGTACACACGTAGCTTTGAACACCGATCTAAACATCCTTGCAGCTTCTTCGCACCGGGCTTCTACTTGCCGGGAAGGGTGTTGAAGATGCTTGAGATGGATCAAGAATATGAAGGCAATGTTGAGGTAATAAGGCCTGTTCTTTTCTCGGCTTTTTAGAGCCGAATCGAATGGAGCCGAATCGAATCGAATCGAGCTGAATCGAATGAATGAATGAAGCTGAATCGAATCGAATCAATCAATCGAATGGAGCCGAGCTGAATGAATCAATCGAATAAATAGAGCTGAAATGAGCCGAATGAATCGAATCGAATCGAATAAAGTCAATTGAGTGAATCGAATCAAATAATCATATTAATATTAATAATAATAATAATATTTAATATTATTGTTATTATCAACTGTACTAATAATAATATTCATAGTATAATACTATTTATACTAAAATTAATATTTTTAAGAAAAAAAATTATAATATTATACTCTCTCTGTCCCGGTAATTTGTTGTCCTATTTTATTTTGGGGTGTCTCATTCAATTATTATCCTTTTTATTTTAAGAATGAACTTGATGAGCAATTTGATCATTCACACTCAATTTGGTCCGCTTGTCATTTATAATTGGCCCCTCCTCTTTCCTTGGTCTTTGTGCCAAAAACCAAAGGACAACAATTGACCGGGATAGAGGGAGGAGTATATGAATAATCATAAATTATAATAATGAAAAAATAGTAATTTTTTACTAATAATATTCTTAATAACAATAATAAATAATAATGTCAATATTAATAATGATATTAGTAAAAATAATTGTTTCGAATAAAAACACTCAAGTAAGCGTTGCTCGAATCCGGGTCGGGTCAACGCGCTCCTTTCGATTTACGATGGCACCTCGAACCTATGCTTGCTCTCTCCGGATGGATCTTTCACGCGTAACAAATAGGGCCTCGGAGGGTTCGCAATAGGTCCTTCTCCTGATGCCTTACTGATGCTTGGTGGATAGTTGGGACCTTGCTTGAAGCTAAGGTTTCCGTGCCTTCTCATAGTAGCTCGAGTAGTTTTACTTCTAGAGAGAGGAAGTTGTTGGTGAGAAGTATTTTACCATTGATGGGTGAATAATGAGGTATTTATAGATTTCTATGTGTACCTCAAATGATGGCTGGCAAGCATGGTTACCATATTCGCTATGAATACGCCTTATCGATTCGCGATTCGCTTATAGAAAATGTGTTATATGTATTTTCATGTCGATTGATAGAATTCGCTTTTAACAATCCGTGATTCGTAGAGTATCAAGCGAATCCGTAACCATGTTGGCAAGCGTGTTGACTTGTATGACCCCGTATTGGCTATTGGGTCAAGTCGGTTGGGCGTGCCCCATCAATAATATTAATAATAAATGTTATTAATTTTAATAATAATACCAATTATTATAACAACCACAACAACAACAATACTAATAATAATAATAATAACAATAATAATAATAATAAATAATATTATTATTAACATTAATAACATTATTATTCATTTTAACAACAACAACAACAACAACATTATTATTCATTTTAATAATAATATTCATAATATTCATAATAATAATAAATAAATTATTAATAACATTATTATTAAATATAATAATAATAATAATAATAATAATAATAATAATAATAATAATAATAATAATAATAATAAAGAATAATATTAAAAAATAGTATTATTGATAACAAAATTAATAATAACTATTAAATTTAAGATGAGTAAGGCTGAAATGAGCTAAACTTAATGGAGCTGAATGCAATTGAACTCGAATCAATGGAGCCGAAGTGAGCCGAATCGAATCAATGGAGCTGAATCAATCGAATCAATCGAATGAAGTGAATCAATCAATCGAAATGAATCAATCGAATCGAGCCGAATCGAATCAAGTAGTAGGTGAAAATAAGCCAGAAAGAACAGGGCCTAACTGTTGCTTCTATTCTTAAAGTTTTATTTAATCTCTTTGGTCAATATCATTTAGAATGTGTTTTTTTGACAGGCAAGTGGTGAGGATTTTTCTGTTGAACCAGCTGATACCAGGAGGCCCTTCCGTGCATTGCTTGATGTTGGTCTTGTTAGGACAACTACTGATGGTGACGTCTGGGGTGAGGCGCCGACTGAGGTGGTGCTGGTCGTCGGAGATGAGGAGTGGTGCTGGCCGTGGGATGAGTCCTGGTCGAAATGGTCTATTTGACTCCGAAATCTTCTAATAACCCATAGTGACGAGGTGGTGTGAGACTAAGCAGCAATGGAGTTGTAGGCGGTGGTAATTTATGATTAAGTGGAGTGAGTGGTGGTGGTCATGGGAGTGGTTGGGCGTGACTAGCGATGATCAGTGGTGTCAGCTGATAGTGTCGACGAAGGGCTCGTGGGAGTGGGAGTGGGAGTGAGTCGAGTAATCTGATGGTGGAAATGTGGGTAGAAGGGCCGTTGTGTGTGACGGTGGTCGTGAGAGCCACCGGAGGCGGTGGTCAGCGGGTCATGCATGGTGATGGGTTATGAATTAGATGGTGATTGTTGGTGGATACATAGAATAATACTCTACATACACCAATCTATTCTTCTGGATACTCAAGTATATTTGCGTATCTACAACAACGGACTTGTGTATCTACAGTAACATATTTGTGTATCTAGGCTCTTTTTTCGAATAGAAGATGACATGAATGGTGTTTGTTCATGAAATTGAGATTATAGATAGATTTTGATGTACTCCGTAGTAGAATTTCTGTTGTACACTTGTACCGAAGGTAGGATTTTAAAAGTTGAAGTATACTCCGTAGTCCGTACTCCCTATGCTTTTTACTTTCTATACAGATTATTCAACTTCTTACCTTGTTGTGACTTTAATTCAACATTACTCTTACTCCCTCCAATTCTATGTATTCTTCCCCTTGTTTATGGGCACGGGAATTAAGGAGAGTAATAAAATAAGAGTAAAAAGTTGGGTGGGGTTTGGTGATTGGAGAGAGGGATGAATAATTATGAGTTAAATAAGGAATGGTGGGGCCAAAACTTTAAGAAAAGTAATAAAATATGAGTAAAAGTGTTGGGTGAGGTTTGGTAATATGAGAGAGAAATGAATAAAATAAGAGTAAAAGTTTCCAAAATAAGAAAGGGGAAGAAAACCTGAATAATCCGTTTTAGGAAATAGGGAAGAATATATAGAATAGGAGGGAGTATTATTTATTGAGTACCTGAATTATGAGACTTTAATTAATTACGATGTACTCCAAGTCCGTATTATTTATCGAGGTACCCCAATTTTGTAGTATGTCATAAACTCATACGGAGTAATATTGATCTCAATTACACTTAGTTTGCGTATATTCTATTTGTGGTTTACATATTCCATACGAACATGCATGCGTGAGACAACGAGATTTCGATTACCCGCCCCCTTCGTTTGATCCCATTAAGTTGCTGGATACAAACTTTTAGCATGTTGAATACACTCGTTTAAGGTTTTAGATACATACCTCTAGCTAAACAGCTAGCTAGATACACTCCCTTAAGTTTCTAGATACATATCTTTAGCTAACTAGATACACTCTTTTAAGTTTCTAGATACATACTTTTACCTTGCTAGATAAATACACTCCTTTAAGTTGTTAGATACTTATCTTTAGCTAACTAGATACATTCCGTTGCCTTGCTAAATAAACTCCTTTACCTTGCTATATACATACTTTTATCTTGCTAGATACACACCTCTGGCAAGGTAGATACACTATTTTACCTTGTTAGATACATTCATTTGCTTTACTAGGTACACTCATTTACCTTTGCTAGATACACTCTTTTACCTTACTAGATACATCCTTTTACCTTACTAGATACACATCATTATACGTGGTCCTTATTTGTGGTCGGAGGGAGTACTAATGTACTATCTATACAAAGGTCAAAACAACATATATCTGTGGTCCTGAATATACATTGTTGTAGAAAAATGATGCTTCTATTAAGATTCCGCTTGAAAGTCCATGACCTTCATTAAAATCCATCCGCTTTTTAAGTACCCATCTTTGAGACCAAAACTTGATGTTGCATTGATATATTGAAGCTAATGGTTTGCTTTTGAGTTATGTCTACTTCTCTTCTAAGATCATGGAACTTTACATCGAATATTAGGAAAATGTAAATCAAAATTCACACACCAAATACAAATACACGAATTCACACTTTGTAGAGTTGATAGATACAACTTCTTTCATTACCCCGATGTCTCTCGAAATTGCGTCTCCGGTGTCGGAGCTTACTTCCTTTTTCCCATATCAGTGTACTCACGTCACCCCTAAGTCTCAGCAGATCCGACGATGACCAAATTGTAGCTCACCACGACACCAGTGCTTTCAACCACGCGACTTTTCCCATCACCGGTGGACTCAAACTTGAAGATTGCTTCAAGTTTGTGTCAGATGTTCAGAAGCTTGGAATATTATATTCCATACCAAATGATGATTCAATTTTCGGTTTTCAAACGAATGTAGATGTACATTAACATTAATAAAATACCAGAAACCGGCACGATGCTGGTACATTGAACACATTTGATCACCTATGTAACACCCCCATTTATTTAAGGGCCTGAACTAGGACTCCTCAGATAAATGACGGTGTTACCATCTCGGTTTCCCGAGATAGTGAATAACAAAGTACAACAATACCAAGGTATTTTAAATTAAAACTTAACGATTACATGTTTGAAACAAATTATCCAACTAAACTCAATATAAGATAACTACAACTCGCAGCGGAAAATAAATTAAGTGATAAAATCTTCTATGTGGTCTAGACTTCTAGGTAGGTTGGCCAAGTCCTCACGCATCCCATAGCTCCCAAGTCGGCTAATCTTTAGTACCACAAATCGCTCCCCATTATGGTTCATCACAGGTGTTCACGAATACACAGGGTCAACCACGAGGTTGAGTAGGGAAAACAATGAAACAATAAAATATGATATGCATGCTCCTCCTTCACCTCCATCTCCATCTCAACTCATCACACACATCCCCGAACGCCCACCATACCGATCCCCTGGTAGACTATATATATCGACCGAAGTCGATCTGCCAGCTCGCAGCTGAGGACACCAGGGCAAGTCCTGCAGAACCCGCCTGGGCCTTATCACAACATCACATCGTATCACAACCTCGTCACCACCACACCATCCTCCAACTCCGATGCATATGAAATGCTCAACAGTAATTATGCAACACAATATGTATATCAAATGAATGAAATCATGCCACCATCAATGTTGTGATATCATACTCAATACGATCAATTCAAATCAATCACTTTCCCGTATATATAAATCATAACATAAGTCAACATCCAGAAATCAAGTCAACACAATTCGATCAATGATGATAATAGGACAAGTGTATTTCCCTACCTCAAAGTGCCAAAGAAATCCAATTACGCAGCTTAAAGCGATCCAGAAAAACAAAGCAATGCATTTGATTATCGATCCTTCACAAATCCGTCACCTAAAACAATTATAATATTTATAATTACTAACTACTAAATATAGACATCTCCCAAAATGGAAACTTTCCCGATATAGTAACTTTCCTCTTTTAACAAACCCGACTCAAAACCCGACTTGAATTATTAAATGTCTCGGGAATAATTTATTTAAATGACTCGGGATTTAAATTAAATACTAATATGATAAATAAAGATTAAACGAATTATACGATTTAGAAATACCCGAATAAATCTTTAAACAACTCAAACAATCCCGTCTCTAATTATATTAAATAATTCGGAAATTAATTAATTAATTTAGAATACGACCCGATACGAAATATAACGATTAAATGATGAAAAACCCGTTTACAAACCAAAACAGCCCGTACCCCCTTCACACGCACCCACTCTCCTCACGCACCACCCAAACCACCGCGACAACCACCAGTCGTGGTCCCCACATCAACCCAGCCACCAACAACCGCCCCCATCAAGGTCGATCGCCGCCGAGGTGAACCACGGCCGTCATTTGGCCTGGTTCACCGCCAAACCCCACCGAACACCCCTTCTTCACGACGCACCACCACCGCAACCAATAACTACCCACTGCCCAAACAACCACCATTCAACTCGCCGGTAAACCACGCATCCAGACCTCATAGCACCACCGTTTCGACCTCCCCCTAGTCCACGGTGGTGCCACCCAAAACCTACCCGTCTCAACTCCCCTGAAACCCGTGTACAACCCCGTTGCTACCACCCTTATCGTTGCTGCCTAATTCTGCCACCACCACCACCTAAAGCCACCTTAACAACCACCACTAGACTCGTCCCTTACCACCCTACTCTTATACCCCGACAACCACCACCAGAAACACCTCTAACAGCCACGCACAACACCACAAAACCCGACAGAAAGAAGAAAGAAACAGAGGAAGCGGTTTGAGTTCTTACCTTCTGCGCCGCCACCACACCTCCACGGCCACCCACCGTCGTCGACCATAGCCCCTACCCCTTCCTGCGTCAGTGCCGTCAACAACCCAGGCTCTCTCTCTCCCTCTCGTTTTGTGTGTAAGCTAAGATGGGATCTGAAGAAGAGAGGGAGGCGGCTGAGGGAGTGTGAGATGAGGGAGGCGGGTTGGGTAGGGTTATTAGGGTTAGGGTTAGGGTTAAATGGGCTTTAGGGTTAATTGGGCTGAACCTGATATTGGGCTAACTCAATGGGTCAGCTCACAATTCGAATTCTATATAAAACCGACTCAATTAACTTAGCTCGATACGACGCGAGTTAAATAAAATAACTTAACATAATTATCGACTCAACAATTTACCCGCCTTAAATAGTAATATAAAATGCATAATAAATAATATATAATAATATCCGTTTAATAATATCCGTTTAATTCAATAATATCCGTTTAATTTATTATATAAAAAAAAATACGGGGTATTACAGTCTTCCCCCCTTAAAATGAACTTCGTCCCGAAGTTCGCTCTCGTACCCAAACCTCAACAGGATATTGTATATTGTACCTACGGACGTCACGCATTTCTAACACGATTAACACACACTTTTGACACATCAATTAAACATAACAAATACGGAATGTTACATTCTGTCCTCCTAAAAATAAACTTCGTCCCGAAGTTTAACTCGTTTTTACTTAACCCAAATAACTACGACTAATAACTACCTGAGAACACAACTGTGTAACAACTAAATAATCACCTGAGAACACCGTCATCTTCCATCTAAATTCCGATCTCAAACTCAAGTAACTCAATAACCATGGTCTCACTGGACCGCAAACGTAACTCGGCACAAAGGCCCCACAATTCAACTCAATACCAGTAGTTTAATTATACTCTCCTTTTACACATCAACCAATCTAACAGAAGTAGAAACCAAAACATATATAACTCATCTGCATAGGTACCCCACATCTAACATCCACTTGGTCAACTATAACCTTCAAACAAGTGCAATTTAAGCATTAAGATTTTACAATCCTTCCCAACTAGAAACATGGTTACGTCCTCGTAACCTCTTTTAAATTTTCATATACCTATGCAACAAAATCATCAATAACCACATGTGACAGGAAAGAACATATGATAAAAGATTGCGCATCAACATTAAGGTCGAAACAAGGTTTTATTAAGGAATTAACTGATTGTCAACACGTAACATTTATTACTAGCTCATGCGTAACTTAAAAAAACACAACATCAACTAAAAGAACAACAAGAAAGGAATCATGGTTTACACGGTTTCACAACTAATAAATTTGATGATCAATTATAGACTATGAACGAGCGAGAGCAAAATCAACAAAACAATTTAAGAACTTCTCACATTTGTAAACATATCACAGAAATAGATCTACCACTACTATCTAACACAATCACAGGATCTTATTGACATGTCCATACAACCATTTACTCACTCACTGGTTTAGGTCACGAATTAGGTCGATGAATTTAAGCAATCAACAACATACTCATAATTCATATTTTAAATTATAAAAATTGTTTGCACGATATCATTTCTGGAAACATATTCCCCAATAAAAGTAACTACATATGATCTATGACAACAACAACATCACTTTCATATCCTACATATGTTTCACATTTCAAAGAATCGTATCATCATCAATTGTGTCTAGCAACTTAGTATACTCATTTTCAAAGAAAACAAGAGATATTGTATAAATAGTTTAAACATATACATTTCCCATCATATACTTTGTAGAACACTGGCTATGATAAAAGATTAGCAACTTGAACAACTCCTCCGATTTGCATGATTGAATAATTAGGCAACTCGTAGGCTCAATTAAATGTAACTATAATGACTATCATTTGAACCAACGCCTGTCATGTGAATCATAAAAGGTTATCCCAATATAATATTGCCAACATAGTTATCATAAATAATCCTTATTAGAATATAATTGATAGTGATGACTCGAGGATATAGATATGCTAAATGTCGTATTATATCAAACAATTTCCTTTATATCATGCTCCTACAATTGCAAGAATCCCTTTAGTATTTTTATGACGATATAATGATGAACATATCCACTAAGAATTAACAACACTGTTTATTATCATGTCCTGGGTTTTAGGTTCAATTGAAATAATTTAATGCTATGAAAGTAATAAGTATAACTTTAGGCACACAACTCACATGAAAGTCTTTAAAACTCAGATGACATCCTACATGTGTGAACATTTAGACACAATCATTACTACCACCCATGTATAAACTTTTAAACAAAATTATTGTAAATATTCATGCGAGTATATTAGAAAAATCAAATTAGCTTTTAACGTCATCAATTTACACGAATATGACAATATGGTTTTATATTTATATATATCCGACCATCATGCAAATATGATGAACATACTAGAGATAGTACAACATGCCAAACATACATAAAATATGCAACAACTGGATTCGTATAAAATATTTCACCCTTGATTAAGAATCAATTTAAGCTATCCAATTTTACTCACGCTATCATGCCAACAATGTTATCAACTAAGTTTTAATTTTATCACTTGTTAAGATACATAACTACTGAACATGCGTGCTACTATCGTCATATAAAGCATTATAAATTCACATTACTAAGGCTCATGAATTATTCAAACAACTGCATGAAGCTCAACCTAGAACGCACATTTTACAAGTCATGTTTCACGTTGTAACTTTCAAAGATCACGAATAAATAACCGTCCGATTAAAACTTGATTCATATTATTTTCATAAAACACGGAGAGTTAAAACACAGGGGAAAAAGAATTAGGTCCAAAGCACAAAAATTTCATTTTTAAGGAATTTTACAACTCAATTGGTCCAAACAAACATGTGACAGCAATTGGTCCAAGACTTGGGTCAGTTTGCAAAACCTACCGTTTAACATAGAGACATCAAGAATTTTCGTGGTTTGTTAATTTGAAAACATATGCGAATCTTCTGATCGATGGAGTTGGAATTATGCAAAAATTATTAATACAATTTAAATGAGGATTTTTACAAAATCGTTGGTCAAAACATCACTGCACAGGAACTTCCTGACCACAGCCCACTAAAATATTTATTACTCCTAATCCGTATATCATATAAGCATGAAACCAACGCCAAATGAACACTAACTCACGAGGCTATCTCTCATAAAATTTTCATCCCTGGTAATAAACAGAAAAGAAATGGCAAAGAAGGTCAATTAAAGAGTAACATCAACCAAAACAAGTTTCATCACTAAGTCTTTCATTTCCTATGTCCCAATTCTTACAACTATACTATCGATACTAACCCATACCAACTTAAATCTCACACTGTACTTACGTAAACATGTACCCCATAGAATCCCTTCGCATCTCGATCTACTCATTACATCTAAATCACGATTGTGATGACTAAAGATATGAAATTCTATCGTGTTTCTTATTACTATCACAAGACTATACTAACATGGCTTCGGGATCACATAACCGCATATTACTTAGTCATAGTAGTACTATCAACACATCATTCATACAATTTACTTACCGTAGCGTTGTCCTGCATAATGGTTAGATTATATGGTCTCAAGGCATACATCAACTCAATTAAGCAATAATCAATGCATCAATCAGTGAATACTTAGGCAGCGATATATGAATTTCTGTTCATCCTCAAGCAACTATTCTACCCTTTCTCTCGTATACACTCATGGTTTCCGGGTCAAATCGAGAGGGCCGCTGTTCGGTGTGAGGGGCCCCTAACTCATACCTTACCTTAGTGTGCTCCTAACAGTTCTATCCCGGGGTTCATTTTATTTAGACTCTTCCTATGTTCATTGGGTTCATTGGTTTAGGCCTGAGGATCGTTCTCTCTGATACCACTTTGTAACACCCCCATTTATTTAAGGGCCTGAACTAGGACTCCTCAGATAAATGACGGTGTTACCATCTCGGTTTCCCGAGATAGTGAATAACAAAGTACAACAATACCAAGGTATTTTAAATTAAAACTTAACGATTACATGTTTGAAACAAATTATCCAACTAAACTCAATATAAGATAACTACAACTCGCAGCGGAAAATAAATTAAGTGATAAAATCTTCTATGTGGTCTAGACTTCTAGGTAGGTTGGCCAAGTCCCCACGCATCCCATAGCTCCCAAGTCAGCTAATCTTTAGTACCTGTCAAATCTGCTCCCCATTATGGTTCATCACAGGTGTTCACGAATACACAGGGTCAACCACGAGGTTGAGTAGGGAAAACAATGAAACAATAAAATATGATATGCATGCTCCTCCTTCACCTCCATCTCCATCTCAACTCATCACACACATCCCCGGAACGCCCAGCCATACCGATCCCCGGTAGACTATATATATCGACCGAAGTCGATCTGCGCCACCTTGCACAGGACACCAGGGCAAGTCCTGCGCAGAACCGCCCGGGCCTTATCACAACATCACATCGTATCACAACCTCGTCACCACCACACCATCCTCCAACTCCAATGCATATGAAATGCTCAACAGTAATTATGCAACACAATATGTATATCAAATGAATGAAATCATGCCACTCATCAATGTTGTGATATCATACTCAATACGATCAATTCAAATCAATCACTTTCCCGTATATATAAATCATAACATAAGTCAACATCCGTAAAATCAAGTCAACACAATTCGATCAATGATGATAATAGGACAAGTGTATTTCCCTACCTCAAAGTGCCAAATCCAATTACGCAGTTAAAGCAGTCCAGAAAACAAAGCAATGCATTTGATTATCGATCCTTCACAAATCCGTCACCTAAAACAATTATAATATTTATAATTACTAACTACTAAATATAGACATCTCCCAAAATGGAAACTTTCCCGATATAGTAACTTTCCTCTTTTAACAAACCCGACTCAAAACCCGACTTGAATTATTAAATGTCTCGGGAATAATTTATTTAAATGACTCGGGATTTAAATTAAATACTAATATGATAAATAAAGATTAAACGAATTATACGATTTAGAAATACCCGAATAAATCTTTAAACAACTCAAACAATCCCGTCTCTAATTATATTAAATAATTCGGAAATTAATTAATTAATTTAGAATACGACCCGATCTGAAATATAACGATTAAATGATGAAAAACCCGTTTACAAACCAAAACAGCCCGTACCCCCTTCACACGCACCCACTCTCCTCACGCACCACCCAAACCACCGCGACAACCACCAGTCGTGGTCCCCACATCAACCCAGCCACCAACAACCGCCCCACTCAAGGTCGATCGCCATGCCGAGAGGTGAACCACGGCCGTCATTTGGCCTGGTTCACCGCCAAACCCCACCGAACACCCCTTCTTCACGACGCACCACCACCGCAACCAATAACTACCCACTGCCCAAACAACCACCATTCAACTCGCCGGTAAACCACGCATCCAGACCTCATAGCACCACCGTTTCGACCTCCCCCTAGTCCACGGTGGTGCCACCCAAAACCTACCCGTCTCAACTCCCCTGAAACCCGTGTACAACCCCGTTGCTACCACCCTTATCGTTGCTGCCTAATTCTGCCACCACCACCACCTAAAGCCACCTTAACAACCACCACTAGACTCGTCCCTTACCACCCTACTCTTATACCCCGACAACCACCACCAGAAACACCTCTAACAGCCACGCACAACACCACAAAACCCGACAGAAAGAAGAAAGAAACAGAGGAAGCGGTTTGAGTTCTTACCTTTCTGCCGCCACCACAGCCTCCACGGCCACCCACCGTCGTCGACCATAGCCCCTACCCCTTCCCTGCTGTGCCGTCAACAACCCAGGCTCTCTCTCTCCCTCTCGTTTTGTGTGTAAGCTAAGATGGGATCTGAAGAAGAGGGGGAGGCGGCTGAGGGAGTGTGAGATGAGGGAGGCGGGTTGGGTAGGGTTATTAGGGTTAGGGTTAGGGTTAAATGGGCTTTAGGGTTAATTGGGCTGAACCTGATATTGGGCTAACTCAATGGGTCAGCTCACAATTCGAATTCTATATAAAACCGACTCAATTAACTTAGCTCGATACGACGCGAGTTAAATAAAATAACTTAACATAATTATCGACTCAACAATTTACCCGCCTTAAATAGTAATATAAAATGCATAATAAATAATATATAATAATATCCGTTTAATAATATCCGTTTAATTCAATAATATCCGTTTAATTTATTATATAAAAAAAAATACGGGGTATTACAACCTAGCTAGTGAGACTTCTTGTCTTCTTATCATATACTATATCCTTTGTATCCTTCTTTACAGTGTGAAGCCACCAATATCAATTATACGGCAAAGGTGTACTGACTCTAAGAACCGACCCGAATTCAGTTCTCATTGCGTTTTGTATGAGCAAGAACGAAAAGAGAACAGTCTTCACATGACCACATCAATCCTATAGAAAAGCTGCAAAATGAGATGAAACAAGCTTAAACAAGAGCAAATATGCATATCTTCGTCATTCTTATCTCTCTTTGGCGGATTGCAAGCCTCCGTCCTCATCGTGCCCCTATACCACAAACAAGGAAAACATTGTGGAAACCATTCTCATCACTACACAAACAAAATGGAACAACTTCCTACTTCGTGTGCCATAAGAATTAAGACGAGTGATAAACTGATAACATGTAGACGAACATACGAAAATGCTAATTGTTTAGTATGAAGTATGAACCATAACCATAAACCTGGTTCATACAGAGTACTTAAAACAAGATCTTGTAATACACTAACAGGCACCAGCAACATTCCCGCAAGTATCGGTTTCCAAAACATTACGATTCTACTATCCAGGTTACAAGTCTCGTATGAGACAATATCACATGTGAAACAAATTGAAATACTTGCAAAGACTCATTTCATTGTTTGGCTATTGATTCGACTCACATGTAAGACCGTCTCTCCTAAGTTTGTGTAAAATTTGGAACAGAATTCCTCACCTTTGTAATCTCAAACTATAGAAAAAGATGCTCACACCTGCTAGACTTTGCCCAAACAATCCCTTTTCCCTAATAGACGGGCTTTCTAAAGCTGATTTATTGCTCCTTGATCCGAACGAGAAGTGTCGCTTCAAGAAAGGCTTTCTTTGAAGGAATCTTCAATCTAGAACTATTACTCAGCTTAGGACTCTTTTGATTCATTGCTTACATTACCTAGATACACATATTACTTGTCCAGATACATGTATGAGTGACGTTAGATACATAAATCATACATGTATCTAATAATACTCATACATGTATCCGGTGACAAAGATTCATGTATCCACCCCCAAAGGCACAAACTATGAGCTACCAGTACCACCATAACCATCCCTCCACTACCACCACCACCACCACCATAACCACCCTAGCACCACCGACTAACACCACACAATACCACCGCCATTACGCACTGCGGAGGAACACCACACCCACCACTTCAATCTTTGCCACCGCATCAACCACCATAACTCAACACTCCCCGACGCCGACCAGTCAAGTGTATGGCTTCACAACCAAAAGAGCGTTTAGAGTCTCCCTGTGACATACACCACCATCCTAATTCAAAAACCTTGAATCAACTATCAAAGGCAATGTAAAACAACAACATTGTTATCCCAATGCTTCAAAGACTCTTGCTTGTTCAAGTTCGGAAAAATTGGCATGCCATCCGACACAACTTAACCGGGCTATAAATTGTTCTCGAGCTCGGCTTTCACATTCTCAGGAGCACTTGGTTAAGCAATATGAAATAAGCCGCGTGAAGAACCGCTAGCATAAAACTACCATCGGTAGCTAGTCTCAATAACTCAATAAGACAACAACTTTACTCCGTGTAACACAAAGTTGGTCCGACATAACCCGACAAATGACTCGACGTCACATAATGTAACCCGCATACAACATTGTATAGTCATATTCTACGAGACAGTCCCGAATAAGCTAACCCAAGCAAGAGTGGTCATGCACAGAAGGGAGTAAAATATTCCATTTTACGAAAATGCAAGAGTGGTCATACACCACCGCTTCTATCACTATGTTTCAAGCTAACCCAAATCGGTCATAAACTCGGTCTCGTGCGGGCTGAAATACCTGAATGCGGGACAAAGTATATTCAACATCGTTTCTTTGTTATTTGATGGTGGGTCATGATCCTCATTCTATGAATCTTGTAAAACTAAAGGAAGGATTCATGCCCAAAGATTAAGAATGTGTTACCATCTTTGAAGAACTACACCACGTATAGAACTCGAAACAGAAACATATACAAAGAGCAATTTGGAAAATAAACCATGGAAGTCGTCTTAAAAAGTACCAGATACAATAGATACCCATGGTATTACTACCGGATACAAATAGTATTACTACTAGATACACAAATCGATTTGTGTATCCAGTAGTAATACCATGTGTATCCGGGCTAGTATTTCGTGTATCCACAATCTAAAGATCAACTACGACAACCAAACTGGCCACCACCACACCTACGCCAAAGACCACCACCACCACCACCCCTACTGCCAACCACCACCACCAAGCAGATCCCCCGAACTAACCCCACGAAATTTGACCAATTTTTATAAACCCTAATTTTTAATTAGAATCCATACTACAAATCAATTTTTTGATTATAATCTTATGTTTTCTCATAAAAACACTTCTTAAATCTTCACAATGGAATAGATTCAAAATACTAAATAAATCTTCAGAGATTAAAATAAGAAATGAAACTAACCTTTCTTCTATAATACACTGAAATGCGTCCTTGGGAATGGTGGTAGAAGCGGCGGTGAAAATGGTGGTCGACGGTGGAAGTGGCGCTGACGGTGGATGTGTGAGAGGCGATGGAAGTAGAGTATTTACGGTGGGTTTGTGGTGTGAGGGTGTTGAATTGTTTTAGTTGGGCAGAGAAATAAGAAAGCGCGCGTGAGAATGACTGTAATTGGTTAGTTCGTACGGTTCGCACCGTACTTTAGTTCGCACCTGACCCCGACCCTATATATATATATATATATATATATATATATATATATATATATATATATATATATATATATATATAGAATTAGGATCAAATGAGTCCCCCTTCCTTAGATGAGTCCTTGAGTCCTATTTTCAACCTTTAGATCTAAGAGATGAGTGGTTAAGATTAGAACAAAATGAAGGGTCAAGATTAAAACACAACCAAAACCCTATTTCTCACATCTCACTCAATTCACTGCCTCACAAAACACAAAACACAAAACACACATCCTGCTTCTCTCTCTTCCTCTCCTCTCTCCCTCCCTCCCATATCCCTTCGTTTCCACCACCACCAGTCCCTCGCCGCCACCACCTACAACTACAACAGCCACCGCCGACAACATCTCCACTAACGCAACATATCCACCAGCGACGCCTACAACAACAACAACCAGTCCACTAGTCACCCTCCATATGTCGCCTTCAAGCAACGACAACAACAGCAACCACACTCCGACACATCCACCAAACGCCGCACCCCACCACTCGTCGCCTCCCTCTCTTCCTCCTCGAAATCCCGCCTTTTTTTTCGAATTTTGAATTTTGAAATCCCGCCTCCTCATATCTCCTCTGCATCGCCCTTGCTGCCACGCCGTCACAACTCCACCGCCTCCCCTTCCCCTTTCTTCTTCCTCCCCTTCTCCTCCGACCAGACCTACAACAAAACGGCGGCAGCCGCCTTTCTCCCTTTTTTTTTCATATTTGAAAAAAGGACTTGTGGTGGTGGTTGTTGGTGTTTTATGTGTGAGGCTAGTGGTGGTGGTGATGTCGTGGGCGGTTGGTAATGTGTGTGGGTGGTGGTCGTGTGTGGGTTAGATTGGTGGTGATGGCGGATCTGGGTGGTGGACGTGGGTTAGATTGCTGTTGGTGTCGACTTTTTTTTTTTTTTTCTGATTTTTCCTCCATTTGTGGTGGTGGTGGGTCTGGGTGGTGTCGTGGAGGCGTTGGGGGTGGTGGGTCAGGCAGGGGGGCTCGTGGTGGGTGATGGTGTTGGTGGTGTTGATGATGGTGGATGGTGGATGGATATAAAATTGTATAAAATATAAATGTATAAAAAATCACTAGTACTACCATTAAAGTTTCAATAGTATACCATTAAAGTTTCACTCGTAGACCATTACAGTTACAATTGTAAATTAAAGAAATTACATAAATTTCAGTCAGAATTACATTATTACATAAATACAAATTTTTTTATTGAAATGGCCTAAAAAAATTAAAATTTCACTCATTATCATTAAAGTTTCACTAGTTTAACATTAAAGTTTCATTCATAAATCAGCAAAATTAATGAAATATTAGTCACAATTACATTATTACATAAATTTAAATTTTTATATTAAAAATGGCCTAAAAAGCATTAAAGTTTCACTCTAAAGCATTAAAGTTTCACTCGTATATCATTAAAGTTACAGTTAAAAATTAGTTAAATTAAATATATATTAGTCCCAAGTACATTATTTCATAAAAACAAATTTTTATATTAAAAAATGGTCTAAAAAAATTAAAGTTACACATTTTAGCATTAAAGTTTCAGTCGTAAAACATTAAAGTTATATTTAAAAATACAAATAATTAAATTTTTATTTATAAAATGACTTTAAAAATTAAAGTTACATTTATAAAGAATTAAAGTTACATTCATAGATTAAAGTTTCACTTTTAAAACATTAAAGTTTCATTTCAAAAATTGATTAAAAGTCTCAAATCTCAACCATCAATCTTAGAAGATCTAATGGCTTAGATTAGGACTTATGGACTCAAATATATAGGTGGACTCATTTGAACTTGCCTCTATATATATATATATATATATATATATATATATATATATATATATATATATATATATATATATATATATATATAGGCAAGTTCTAATGAGTCCATCAAAAATGGTGAGTCCACTAAGTCCTAATCCTAACCATTGATCTCTAAAATTGATGGTTGAGATTTTAAAAATTTAAGATGAAAACTTTAATGTTTTAAAAATGAAACTTTAATGTATGAGTGTAACTTTATTATTTTAAAATTATAACTTTAATATTTAAGGTCATTTTATATATAAAAGTTAAAATTTATGTTACCATTTTTTATTTTAAATTTATAAAAATGATTTTTGAGTGTAATTTTATTGTTTTATGAATGAAACTTTAATGCTAAAAATTTAAACTTTAATTTTTTTAAACAATTTTTAATATAAAAAATTAAAATTATTTAATTTTACTGATTTATAAAAATAACTTTAATGTTTTACGAGTGAAACTTTAATACTAAAAATTAAAACTTTAATTTTTTTTGCCAATTTTTTATATAGAAATTTAAATTTTTTTTATTTTACAGATTTATAAATGTAACTTTAATGTTTTACGAGTGAAACTTTAATGCTAAAAATTGAAACTTTAATTTATTTAGTCAATTTTTTATATAAAAATTTGAATTTATTTAATTTTACAGATTTATAAATGTAACTTTAATGTTTTACGAGTAAAACTTTAATGCTAAAAAATTGAAACTTTAATATTTTTAAACAATTTCTAATTTTAAATTCTTTAAAAATATTCTAATTTTATGAATAAAACTTTAATGTTTTAAACTCGCAACTTTAGTCATAGTTTTTGAAACTTTATTTGTTTTTAAGATTATAACTTTATAATAATTTGAATTTATGAAATTTAAGTCCTCAACAAATATAATAGTCCCATATCAGCGTAACTTTTAGTCCATAGGAGCGCAACTTTAGTCCATATAAATGTAACTTTAGTCCATATAAATGTAACTTTAACACATGCCGCTGAAACTTTATTTTAATAACCACCCACAACCACAACCACCACCCACAACTACTCCAACCACACGACCCATGAACATGAGACCACAACAACCGCCTCTGACCACCAGCCATTTTGTCCCCATGCACCCCATGCACCAACCGCCATCATGCAACACACATATGAAAAAAAAAAAATTGAGAAGGCCACGATAACACCACGACCAACCCCGCAAATGACCCCCACCACCACCACCAACCACTATAGATCTGAAAAAGCAAAAAAAAAAAAAAAAAAAGGAAAGAGGCGGCAGCAACAACCGCCACCAACACTTCTACATGACCTACCAGAGCACCACGACAACCACCACCATAATATATAGATTCGGGATCCTATGAGAACCATCAAGATAATGAGAACTGTGAGAACCACTCACAGCCCTTAGATCAAACTTATGATTGACGGTGAGATGAACAGTAAAACAAACTTTCTTATTTTGTTAACGACGCACCTCCAAACTCTCAATTGTGATTCATTTTACAAAATTGACTTTCTCTCTCATCTTTCTTTCTCTGTCTTCGACGATCACATCATTCGACGCATTGTAGCTTCTTCTTTCTCCTTCTTTCTCTACATTCGATCATCACAAACATTCCAATCAAACTCTTCGACGATCATAATCGGATCCGATAATTCGACGAGGTAAACTTTCGATATTGCTGATTAATTTCTACGAAATTAGGATTTTTGTCTTTTTCTCTTTGTAGTTCTTTTATTTGTCGATTAAATTAGATGAATTTAGGTCTTGATCAATGTGTTAAATGATGAATTATGTTTGTGAAATTAGGGATTTAGTGAATTAGATTGGGGAAACTGAGAAATTAGGGTTGGGGAAGCTGATAAATTACATAAATTTGTTGAAATAATGAAATTAGGGGCTGCATTTCCAGATGTTTCCGTAATTAAACAATAATCAAACCCTAATTTGTCATCTCATTTATTAATTTCATTTTTAACCTGCGAAAATGCTTCATTTTGCTTCGTCGATCATAGAACTTGTCATTAGGCTTCAATTACTGCCACTTTTATTTCGTTAATATCCATGTCGATGATAACTTGTATGAAGTTATATTCCCGACGGATGAAATAGGAACTGATTATTCTGTCCATGTTAAGCATGTGGTATGTTTTAAGGCCGTTTCACAATAAGCTTGTTAAATGGCTGATTTAGGTCTAGTTTTTGCTTAAATTATTTATTTGGTATTGTCTTTTGTTTATTAGAAGAAGTTGATGATTTCAAAGCTTTCTGAGAAGATTCCAAGGCTGAATGCTACACGGTTTTTAATAACCAAAGTGTATGTTCCGAATTCAAGTTTCGATGTCGAGCATGATACTGGAATGTACCTAATGCATCATATAGAGACGTACAATGGGTTAAGCCATGCTATATTAGGAAGCTGCTACGGGATGTAAGTCTCTATTAGTTAAGTCTAAGTTTTAGTTAGTGTTTCTATTTAAGTCTCATGACACTAGCCATGAAGATGCATGGATTTGCCTTGTAGTTTCACGAGTTAGAGTTATATGTGCATCAAACTGCCATTGAGATTCATGAATTAGGCTTGTATGTGCATTAAATATGTAGGCTCTAATCTTGATTTCACTTAATGGTTATTATGCAGAGATCTGCTGTGAAACGTTACATTGCCAGGGTTTGCAAACAAATTATGACTTGGAAAGACAACTCTTTGAATAATCAAGTCACGTCTGGAGCAAAAGCCAAGAATGACATTCGGTAATCAGAAAACTTCAACCAACAATGCTACATCATTAGTATATGACGATTCCTAGTTTTTTTTTTTTGAAATCTGCCGTGTTTATTTCATATGGTTGGACTCATTCTAGTGTCAATCATATAGATGATTCATTGTTGCAATCAATTCTTACTCAGATCGAAAACGTTCCGTTATTAGTATACTACATTTTATATTCCTGATTTGCAATAACATGGTCGGCATCTCATGGAATTGGTTTGACATTTGAATAATTCTTCAGTTTAACCTCAAACTAGCATTATTTCCTGTGACTGATTCCTGAAATATGCGCAACCTAATTAACTATCATATTTTGCAGGCTTTCTTTCCTTTTTGCGTGGAAAAATCACATTGGTTAGCGTGTGTTTCTGATTTTAAACGAAAGATGAACTTTGTACTTGACTCAAACCTCCCAAGTGCGCCCTGACGTAAGACTCAACTGGCTAGCTGAAACGGTATGGCTTTATACCTTACTCCCTCTTTCAATTTACTTGGTGATAAATATGATTTAAAGATTGGAATATGTTGATGTGGTAAAAAAAAGTTTTTCTTTTAAAGTTTTCATATAATGTTGATGAGGATGTTTATGAGTCAGAAACCAAATTTAGAAGTGGTATGATAGAGGTCTAAGCAGCTAGTTAAAAATATAAGTGCAAATTAACTCTGATGAGTTGATGGATGCTTAGATTAACATTTCAATAGAGAATTAATTTGCTTCCAGTTTCTACTCATTGTTATGAACTATGATGGGCATATAAAATTGCTGAATATTAGTGAGATACGAGTATTATTTTTGTTAGTTTGTGTACTATTTGGACGTCACAGGTTGGATATTTGAGTTTTGTGTTTTCTGCCTTACAAGATGATATCCTTCCTTTGCAAGTTTAGGTGTATTAGGTATATTTAGATGTTGCAGCAATCACATGAAGTAGCCTTGTAGATGCATGAAAAAGCAATATATGTGCATCAAACAACCATGTACATGCATGAAATAAGTGTGTTATATGGGTATGAAATAAGATTCTATGTGCATGGAATAAGGTTACATGTGCATTAAAAGGTTCTCCAGTTGCATCTAATTACCGTTGGTTAAGGACATTAATTTTAAGTTAAACTCGTTCCCATCATAAGGGAAAGGGTTTAGGGTCCGCGAAGCTGCCTAATCCAACCCTTAACCATTTCCCGTCCTAAATTTTAGGACACTATTCCCCTAGTTTAATCCCGTCCCCTAAAAAGGGTTACTCTTCCCTCCGCCCTAAATTTTAGGATACCCATCCCGTGTACATGCATAAAATAAGGTTCTATGTGCATGAAATAAGGTTCTATGTGCATGAAATAAGTGCTAAATGGGTATGAAATAAAATTATATGTGCATGAAGTAAGGTTCTATGTGCATGAAATAAGATCATATGTGCATTAAAAAGTTCTTCAGTTGCATCAGTTGGTTATATTATGATACTAATTATTGTTGGTTAAAGACGTTAATTTTATATGGGTATGAAATAAGAATATATGTGCATGAAATAAGGTTCTATGCGCATGAAATAAGATTCTATATACATGAAATAGCGGAAATGACTGTGGAGATGTAAGCGGTACATTGCAGCGAAGATTAAATAGCCCATAATCTAGATATTAGGATAAAGTTTTTTTTTCACAAGGATTATGAAAGCTCCTTGCTGTCAAACTCTAATGTACACATACCGCAGCTTGCATTTTTTATTACTTAGCCACTATACTGCCTGAGAATCAAGAAGGCTATACATGGATCGGGAGACTACTTACTCTCATTCTATAATATGTTTTGATTTATCTCTTTGGAGCAATTGTGTTGTGTATAACTCTTATTTCATCTTTGTTTGTCCTACTTTAAAGGCTATTAGCTCAATGGTAGAGCAATGTGTATATTTTGCACAAAGGTATGGGTTCGAATCCCATATAGCCTATTAAATAAAAAGTCTCATGATTGCAACTTGTCGAGATGCAAACGGTACATTGCAGTGAAGATTAAACAGCCCATAATCATAATTGGGCAATGACGAGCAGGCTATAATTAGACTCGCACGTGCAACAAGAACGTCAAGGTTGTAGTGTAATAGCTTTGTAGTGATCAGAAGTTCAAAGACTAGCTTATGCATAGAAAGTATGATCATACATTCCGGTCTTTTGGTGATCTCAATGTAAAAGAAACACGGGTACTTCCTAGCCAATGTGGGAGTTGAACCCACATCTTGTGCATTGCACAATGCTCTTCCATTTGAGCTAATTGGCTTTTGAAATAAGTAAAATGTTAAGTATTCGTAATGTAGAAACAATAATGATGAAGATATCAAAGATAGTATAAACTGATAAGGTAATGTTTCATTAAATTTTTTTTTACTGAACACTATATCACTTTCCTTTGCCTAGGGAAAAAAGTAGAGCTCAAAAAACGATCCCTTGATTTCTTAAAAGTAATTATGTTAGTATGCAAGCATTTGGTTGCAATTAAGTTGATCATAGAATAATTAAACATCTATGAAAAAAGTCTAGTTCATCTCTAGCTGAAGTCTATCATATGTAGTTAATCGCCAGATTTACAGATATGCATTTATATTTTGCATCATCAATGTCAGAAGACTACATAAACCTTAATCAATCACCCATAAAGCTAATTTCTTTTCCATAAAAAACACATAAAGCTAAATCCTACCCACTCCCACAGACTGCCAAATCGGAAGTCCACAACAGTTTGCATTGAGTCACCAGCTATATGGTACAAACTTGAACCAATATTTCCAACCAAATCTGATTTTTCCACAAATACGCCAATTGTATTTAGTCAAAGGCTCAAAGCTGCATAAGTAAGCAAAGTGCCAAAGCTACAAATAAAACTAAATACCTTAGTAAGCAAGCAGTCCTCAAGCAAAATGCAAATGAATTTAACACACAGATACTAAAGTTATGTTCCATAATATACACAGTTTTTGGACAATCCACCCACATATGCCATACCAGCAGAGAGAATCGATTTCTACTATCTTCATCCACTATATTTCAATTCATTGAAACAAATTGCAGCTGATGTACAACATGAGAACAAAACTGAGATAATCGACACTGTTTCTAATCCAAGTCAATTGGAGAAAATCAATGTGGGATTATTGAAATGCCTTAAACAAAGATATCAGTTGTCATTATAACTTAAGCTAAATCATCAAAATCACCACATAAAATGATTGATTACTCCAGATTCAACAAATAAAATTTAAACCAAAACTAAACTAAAAACTTAAGAATTTGCACACTAAACAACACCCCAAAACAGCAAATAAGTAATAATTGTGCATCCAAGTATCACAGCTAAAACAAAACTAAACTGAAGAAAGAATAATTCTTGATTAGAGCTACGTTAAGCAGATCAACAAACCAAAAAAATAAAAAAACTATAAAACTAGGAAGTAAGATTAAAAGAAGCAGACTATGTAATTCATGAAATTTAGTCGCTGATTTCACGATTTTAGCCAATTTAGGTAATGTGTATCTATTTTCCCATCCCTAATTTTCCAGTTTCCAGAATCTAATTTTCGAAAACCTAATTTGACATACATTATTCATTTTTACGACTTTAAAAAAATAATCAAACCCTAAATTAAACTAATTTAATCGACGATCGAAAAATTTAAAAGACATAAATATATAAACCCTAATTTTACAAAAAAAATTGATCACCAATATCGAAATTTTACCTCGTCGAAGCATCAGGATCCATTGATCGTCAGGTATGGCCGAGTTAATCTCGATGATTGAACGTATAAGGCCGAGTTAGTGATGTCGAAGAGAGAGAAAGAAAGAAGAGAGAGAAAGGAAAAATGGAAAATGAAAGAAATCTGAGTGTTTGGAGGTGCGTTGAAGGTTTTGGAGTTTGGTTGAGTTAATCTCAGCCTTCCGTAATATTATTAGATATAAAGATTGTGAGTGGTTCTCATGGTTCTCATTATCTTGGTGGTTCTCACCGGATCCCGACCCTATATATATATATATATATATATATATATATATATATATTAATAAGATCAAATGAGTCCTCCTCTTACATTTGAGTCCATAAGTCCCATTATGGGCCATTGGATCTTGGAAATGGAGGGCTAAGATGAGAACCCAAAAATTAAGGTTAATGCTCTAATTTTGCCATCTTCCTCTAATTTTTTCATTAACTACATTAATCCTCCTCATCTTTCATTCATCAACTCATTATCACATCTCCTTATTCTCTCTCTATATCTCACTTCTCCATATTCTCTCCAAAAAAACCAAGAAAAAAAAAACCCAAAAAACCAAACAAATAAAAAACCCAAAAAATCCAAATAAATCATTTACTCATCTTTTCCTCATTCACCATCCACCTACCACCACCCACCGGAAACCACCACAGTCGCCAACCGCCGCCGCCGCCGCCACCACCACCGCCCCGACGTCATTTTTTAATTTTTTTTTTTTTTAAACTTGATGTTTGGGTGTTCTTTTTATTTTTATTGATCTGAAAGGAAAGAAAAGGGTATTGGTGGTATTGGTTTCAAGCATCGTTTTTTTGGTTGGGGGTGTCGTGGTTGTTGGGCTGTGTAGGTGGGGTCGCGGTTGTGGTGTCAACGCGCGGCAGCAGGAGGTGGTGGGGCCGCGTGTAGGTGATTGTGGTGGGGTTGTGGAGGTGAGTCGGGGTGTGGAGGTGGGTCGGCTGGTGGTGGGGGTCGGGTGGTTGTGCTGTGGCCTGGTGTTTTTTGTTTTTTTGTTTTTGATTGTTATTTTGGGTTTTTTTTTAGTAATTATTTTGGGTTTTTTTTGAGTAATTGTTTGGTTTTGTTAGATGAGAGAAAAAGGAGAGATTGTGAGATTTAGAGAGAGGGAAGGAGTTTGTGATAATGAAGAATGAATGGATTAGTGAGTAACTTAATTGCAATGAGGAGCTAATTAGACTAGATACATTTCTAGTCCTCCATTGAGATGTAATCTCCTCTCTCCATCTCCTTCATCCAAAGGCCCATATGAAGGCTTAGGGACTCAATAGATGTAAGGGACTTAGGAGAACTTGACACTATATATATATATATATATATATATATATATATATATATATATATATATATATATATAGTAATAGGATCAAATGAGTCCACACCTTAAGTGTGAGTCCATAAGTCCTCATCTAAGCCATTGGATGGGGAAGATGTGTGGTTGAGATCAAAAGCAAAAAAGAAGGATTAATGAGCTAATTTAACCCACTCTCTCACTACTCATCTTAATTAACACCATCATCTTAATTAACCACTAATTTAATACATATACTTTTCCACTCACCCACTTCTCTCTCATCTCACACAATTTCAGTCATTTCCTCTTTCTAAACTCCAAATAAATCAAACCTCCCAAATAAATCACCCCCAAAAAATTCAAATAAATCCCCTAATAAAACCCCTGTCCACCCTCTCCTCATTCCTCTCTTCCTCACTCACCTACACCGACAACCACCACCACATCTCCCCTCGCCACCACAACTCACCCCACGACCACCTACCCTCGCCACGCCAGCAGCAACCCCACGCGAGCATCCACTACCTACCCTCGCCACGACTCACACCACACGCACACACACCACCACCTACCCTCACCACGACTCACACCACACGCAGACACGAGCCCACCTACCACCACGCTCACACTCACGACGACAACAACAGTGATGTCGCATGCCGCCAAACATGCACACCACAACCGCCTCCGCCCTCCATACACTGCTGCCGCGCGCCACCCTAGCATGCTCGTCCTCCTCTCGTCTCAGATCAGAGATGATGAAGACGGTTTCGTCCTGCTCCTCTCGTCTCAGATCTGAGATGATGATGACGATTGTGGTGGCTCAACGCGAGGTGGAGTGTTGTCGTTTTTATTTTAAGATCTATTTTTTTTTTTATGTTTTGATGGTGAGAAACAAATGAATCGTACGGGGTTTGTTTTTATATTTGCCAATTTTTGATGGTGAGAAACAAACAAATCGTTATTGTTTTCAGATCTGTCATCTTTTTTTCTCCTCCCCTTTCTTCTCCTCCTTTTTCGATTTTCAGATCTGTCAATTTTTTTCCGATAGTAAATGTTTTTTTTATTTTTTTTTCAGATTTTGTAATTACACTTTTCTCCATTAAAATTACACTTTTTTCTATTAAAATTACAATTTTCTCTGTTAAAGTTACATTTTTCTCTATCATTAAAGTTACACTTCTATCCATTAAAATTACACTTTTATCCATTAAAATTACACTTTTTTCTATTAAAGTTACATTTTTTCTGTTAAAGTTCTATTATTAAAGTTACACTTTTCTCCATTAAAATTACACTTTTTTCTATTAAAATTACATTTTTCTCTGTTAAAGTTATATTTTTCTCTATTATTAAAGTTACACTTTTCTCCATTAAAATTACACTTTTATCCATTAAAATTACACTTTTTTCTATTAAAGTTACATTTTTTTTGTTGACTATGCCTTAATGCATGGAGTGAAGTTACATACGCGATGACATTTTTTCTGTTGTGCGTGATTTTTTTTATTAAAGTTACATACGCGATATATTAAAAGTTTTAGATCTATATTTTTTAGTTCGGTTTTTTTATTTTAGATCTAGTATTGTTGGTTTTTATTTCGTTTTTTTAATTTTATTTGTTTAAATTTACATATTGTGTGCTAAAAATTCTGCCTCCAATGATTTCAAAATTCAAATTTTGAAAATCCCGCCTCCAATGTTTTCATGCGATATTTTTACTCCATTTTATGCTTGTTTCTATTAAAATTACACATTTCTCTATTAAAATTATACTTATCTCTGTTAAAATTAAAGTTACACTTATTTCTATTAAAATTACACTTATTTCTATTAAAATTACACTTATCTCTATTAAAATTACACTTATCTCTATTAAAGTTAAAGTTACACTTATTTCTATTAAAATTACACATTTCTCTATTAAAGTTAAAGTTACACTTATTTCTATTGAAATTACACTTTTCTCTATTAAAATTACACATTTCTCTATTAAAATTACACTTGCTCTCTTTTAAAGTTAAAGTTACAGCTATCTCTATTAAAGTTACACTTATTTTTATTAGAATTACACTTTTTTCTATTAAAATTACACATTTCTTTACTAAAGTTACAGCTATCTCTATTAAAGTTACATTTTTCTCTACTAAAATTACACTTATCTCTATTAAAGTTACACTCTCAAGGACTACAGTTATACTCTCAATGGACTCATGTTACATGTTTAATATGGACTAAAGTTACAGTCTCAATGGACTAAAGTTACACTCTCAATGGACTGAAATTACACTTTAATGGACTAAAGTTACACTTTTAGTATGGACTAAAGATACACTCTCAATCGACTAAAAATACACTTTAATGGACTAAAATTACACTTTAATGGACTAAAATTATACATTAATGGACTAAAGTTACACTTTTAAAAGACTAAAGCTACACTTATAAGTCACTACATTTACAATGAGTTGTGTTAAAATTGGAAAAATTCAAAATAATATTTGTCGTAAAAACTGAGTTACACTCGTAAAACGCAAAATATATTGTAAACTTGCTTCAAATTTTCAAATTTCAAAATAAAATCCGTCAAACCGCTTTTGTTTTTGTTAAAGTTACACTTTTTTCCATTGAAATTACACTTTTAAAACAGTGAAAATGTCGTAACATTTGTATAAAGTTTCAGTAAAAAAAAAATGTGCTCAAAAAATTTTTTGTGTATAATAATTCATTAGTGGATGTATAATTAAAGCTAGAGAGAGAAAGTGGATTAATTAGTGTATAGGAACCTAATTAGTGTTAAGTATGCTTTTTGGCTTTCAATCTCAACCATCCTTAGTGGGATATCTAAGGGATGTAGTGAGGACTTATGGACTCAAATATATAAGTGGACTTATAAGAACTTCACTCTCTCTCTCTCTCTCTCTCTCTCTCTATATATATATATATATATATATATATATATATATATATATATATATATATATATATATATATATATATATAGTGTTAGGATCATGTAAGTCCTACTCTTACATGTGAGTCCATAAGTCTCATTGTGAGCCTTTGGATGAAGAAGTTGGAGGGCTGAGATTAAAAGGTAAAAATGGTGATTATTAGTCTAATTAACACTCTATCTCTCTACTCAACCTAATCAATTACTAACCCACTTAATCAATCTCTAATTTAATATATATAGTTTCTTTCAACTGTTTCTCTCTCTATCTCCCACAATTTTATACCTCATCTCCTCTCCTCTCCCCTCTCTAAAACCTAAAAACCTAAAAAAAAAAAAAATTACCCTCCTCTCTTCTTGCTCACTACCACCGAGACCCACCACCCTCCCCCACCACCCACCCGACCCCATATCTGCCACCCTCACGACCCACACCCTCACCCCTCACGGAAAGCACCACACACCCATCCACCACCACACCGAAACCACCCCCACCGCCATCACCACCACCCACTCCTACTGCCACCCTCGTCTTCCCGCCGCCAACAGCCCACCCGGCCGCCACACACCTTCGCCCGACACCCGACACACAACCCACCACCGAACTTCCGCCCTCATAGCCGCCACACCGCCAACAGCGCCAACACCCTCCAGCCACCACCAGTCGACCCTCCTCACCTCCATTCCAGCCGCCACAACGCAGGCTCCTTCCTCGTTTTCTCCAATGCCGCCACTTTTTTTTTTTTTTTTTTTGAAATTTCAGATCTGGCTCCTTTCGTTTTTTTTTTCAGATTTTTTTGTTTTTTTTTTGTTTTTCGTTTCTTATAAATTATATTTTGATTTTAATACCAAATCTATTAGTTATGAAATAGTGTTTGTGAGATCTCGTTTTTTTTTGTTTTTTGTGAGATCTCGTTTTTATCTTTTTTTTTTTTAGATCTAGGTTTCTGCTAGAATAACACTTTTTTCGGCTAAAATTACACTTTTTCTGCTAAAATTACACTTTTTTGTTGTTGTTAGAATTACACTTTTTTCTGTTAAAATTACACTTTTTTCCGCTAAAATTACACTTTTTTCTGTTAAAATTACACTTTTCTCCGCTAAAATTACACTTTTTTCTGTTAAAATTACATTTTTTTCTGCTAGAATTACACTTTTTGTTGTTGTTAGAATTACACTTTTCTCTGTTAAAATTACACTTTTCTCCGCTAAAATTACACTTTTTTCTGTTAAAATTACACTTTTCTTCGCTAAAATTACACTTTTTTCTGTTAAAATTACACATTTTTCTGCTAGAATAACACTTTTTTCGGCTAAAATTACACTTTTTCTGCTAGAATTACACTTACTTCTATTGGACAAATGTTACACTCTCAATGGACTTCGTCATATTCTCATATTCTCATTGGCCTAATGTTACACTCTCAATGGACTAAAATTACATTCTCAGTGGACTGAAATTATACTTTTCTGGACTAAAATTACACTTTTCTAGACTAAAATTACATTCTCCTTGACTAATAATAACAATCTCATTGGACTGAAATTACATTTACCTGGACTAAAATAACACTTTTTGTCATTAAAATAACACTCGTAAAATGCTAAATTACAATAACTTGTGATAAAATTACAAAAATTCAAAATATTATTCGTTAAAATCACTCGGAAAAGATTGAAGTTAAACTTGTAAAACGCTAAATTCTCGAAAATATTCCTTAAAATTACACTTTTTGCTGTTAGAATTACACTCGTAAAATCCTAAAATGTCGAAAACTTGTCTCGAAAAAAAAAATGAAAAAACCGAAACAGGAAAAATGTTAACAAAATTTTCGCAAACTTTGAAGTATAAGACAAAAGGTGGTGTTAATTGTGTATGATAATGAATTAGTGAATGTATTACTAAAACTAGAGAGAGAAGTAAATTAATTAGTGTTAAGTGTGTTTCTTGCTTTCAATCTCAACCTTCCACCATGCATGATCCAAGGGTTGTGGGAGGGACTTATGGACTCAAAAAATATAAGGGACTCATTTGAACTTGACACTATATATATATATATATATATATATATATATATATATATATATATATATAGAATTAGGATCAAATTAGTCCACCTTCTTTAGGTGAGTCCATGAGTCTCATTCTAAACCTTTGGATCAAAAAAAATAAAGGGTTAAGATTAAAACAAATTAAAAAGATGAGCTATAAATACAAACAAACCCTAATCACACACTACCTCCCATCTCATTTCCACTCTTCATTTCTTCTCTCTAAACTCTCTCTATCTCTCTCTAAACTCTAAAGTTTCATCACCACTTCTCCTATTCTGCCGCCACCGCCCTCGCCCTCGCCGCCACCCTTGCCACCACCATGCTTCTCCTCCCACCGCTCCACTGCTCTCCTCCCGCCGCATATTTTTTTTTTTTTTTTTAGATCTGAAAATCGAGTGGTGGTTGTTGGTATGCTTCTCCTACCGCATTCCTTTTTTTTCTTCTTCTTTTTCTTCCTAGATCTGAAAATGGAGTTGTTGGTGTGTCGTGTGGAGGTGGTGGTGGAGGTCGGTCAGGCCACCGCCTCCTCGTTTCCCCTTTTTTTTTCAGATTTGGTAGGTGGTGGTTAATGTTGTCGTGGTGGGTGGTTGTTAATGGGGCGTGGTGGTGGTATTTTTATATTTTTTCAGATTTAGAGTTTGTTTTTTTGTTTTCTTTTTTCTTTTTCAGATCTATGGTGGTTGTTGTTGGTGGTGGGTCATTTGTGGGATGGTGGTGGTGATGTCGCTGCCTTCACACTTCCTTTTTTTTTTTCTTTTGAGATCTGGTGGTTTTTTTTTCCCCGATCTGGTGGGGTGTGGTGGTGGTCGTGCAGGGGGGACGCCGTGGTGGTTGGTGGTGGAGGTGGTTTTTGTTATTAGTTGGCGGCGGCTTAAGACTAAAGTTACACCGATACGGATTAAAGTTACACCTTTAAAGTATTAAAGTTACGGTGACATTGATTAAAATTTCACTTTTATAGGACTAATGTAATTTCAAATTAATATATCAAAAAACACCATATTAAAATAAAGTTACAACGTCAAGAGATAAAGTTATACTCGTAAGGACATAAAGTTTCATAAACTAGGACTAAAGTTGAAGTAACCATTAAAGTTACATTATCAGATAAATGCAAATTCTTATATAAAATGACCTAAAAAATTAAAGTTGCAATTTTTAACATTAAAGTTTCACTTTTAAAACATTAAAGTTACGTTTTATAAATTAGTGAAATTAAGTAAATATTAGATAAATTCAAATTATTATATTAAAATGGTATAAAAAAAATTAAAGTTTTAATTTTAGCATTAAAGTTTTACTCGTAATACATTAAAGTTATAATTATAAATTAGTAAAATTAAATAAATATTAGTCACAATTATATTATTACATAAATTTAAATTTTTATATTAGAATTGGTTTAAAAAAATTAAAATTTCACTTTAAAGCATTAAAGTTTTACTCGTATATAATTAAAGTTACAACAAAAATCAGTTAAATTAACTAAATATTTGTGACAATTTACATTATTTCATAAATTCAATTTTTTATATTAAAAATAGCCTAAAAAAATTAAAGTTATACTTTTAAGTATTAAAGTTTTACTTGTAAAGCATTAAAGTTTTATTCAAAAATACATAAATTCAAATTTTTAGTTAAAAAATGACTTTAAAAAATTAAATTTACAATCATAGAGAATTAAAGTTACATTCACATATTAAAGTTTCTCTTATAAAACATTAAAGTTTCAATTCAAAAATTGCTTAGAAGTTGCAAATCTCAACCATCAATCTTAGAAGATCTAATGGCTTAGAATAGGACTTAGGGACTCACCATTTTAGGTGGACTCATTTGAACTTGCCTATACATACATATATATATATATATATATATATATATATATATATTTATAAAATGCATCAAGTGAGTCTAGGTATTTTAGGTGAGTCTAGCATTTTAATCTCATCCATTAGATCTACTCCTAATCAACGGCTGAGATTAAATCTCAGAAATTATAACAAACCTATAAAAGCTAAGAATTCAAGCCTCCCCTCATAATTCAGTTTCACTTTCTCTCTCCTCCGTCTCTTTCCCTCGCTTTCTCTATCTCTCTCTCTAAGTCAAAATAATCCTCTGAATCAAGCAAACAAACCCTAGGTTCCTGTTTTTTACTCGCTTTTATCAATTCATTCACAAATCAATCAAATTCGTCTGTTTTCCAGGTTCTCGTTGCTATAATGGATGCAGATTCTACCGACATTAACATGCAAACAGGTAATTTCCGTAATCCTTTCGTTTTCAGTTTTCCTTTTTGCGAGTTCATCTGGATTCTATGTCGCTTATCATTCGCTATTGTAATTTCATTATTCCGTTGCTTTTCAGTTTTTTAGGTTAATCGATTTTATGTTTGATTCAATTTTAATGACATCCGTTCACTTCTACTTCAATTTTACGGTGTCCTTTCCTTTGATTATTCTCGTATTTGCTTTTCTCTTAAATATTAGGTGAAATATCCTTGTATTTGTTGTTTTTCCTATCGAATTTTCATATTTGCGTTCTCCTCTGCTTCTGCTTACAATCGCAGTTGCTTTATCGTCACATTCCGTCAATTTTGATTATATTTGTCTTTATTCTGTTGCTTTTCAGTTTTTTAGGTTAATCGATTTTATGTTTGCTTCAATTTTAATGAAATCCGTTCACTTCTACTTCAATTTACAGTCTCCTTTCCTTTGATTATACTCGTAGTTGCTTTTGTCTTAAATATTAGGTCAAATATCTTTGTATTTGTTGATTTTCTCGTTCAATTTCGGTCAAATTTCATTATATTTGACCTCTTTTCCTGTCTTGTATATTCCTGTTCCCCTGTCTGTATATTCCTGTTCTGCTGTCAATGCTTACAGGCTCAGCTTGTTACAATATCAATGTTACTGTAACACAATCACATATATTCATTTTCCATTGCACATATAACATATGCTGTACCACTTCTGGATGTCCTCTTGTTCTGTTGTTACTTCAATGTACTTTAGTTTCTTGTTCTAAATTGTAGTCCAGCCTCTTCGCATATTTCATGTTCTCCCGTCCATCCTTATGTCACTACATGTTCATAGTACTAGTATTACTGTAACAATGTTACTCTTTGTAATACCACCGTTGTATTTCAGGTCACTAATACTCGTATTTTCCTTTTTGTATTACAGACTCAAGTACTGTCACTCAACCCCATTCTACGCCAATTGTCCAAGAGCAACCCAATCCTCAACCAAATAATCAGCTTGTTCTGTCTCACACGCCTAATGGAGGTGAGCGCTGGATGCGTGTGGTTGAGCACAAGTTTAGACCTACCATTGGTGCAGTTTTCGCCTCCCTTGAGGCTGGAATCAAGTTCTACGAGGTTTATGCTCGGGCATGTGGATTTACCCCTCGGAAGCACAGTACGAAAATACTACGAGGTGATGTTGCACACCAAAAATTCGTAGTTTGCAACCGTCAAGGGTTCAGGGAATCTAAACCGAAACAGCGTCCCAGAACCAAGGATGATGAGAATATGGGTGATGGTTCGTCCACAGCTAGTACAGTTACACGGCGAGTTAAAATCACAAGAATTGGATGCCGAGCATACGTCAGATTTTCCCTTCTACATGGCCTTGATGGCCCAGATATGATTGACGAGTTTTCAAGTCCACAATCATCGTCTCACCTCTGTCTGAATGAGATCTCGATAAGATTTCACGATCCCTTGATATGTTCCAGAAGACGCTTATCTTGGACAACTCCAAGTTGAATATTGGCGCTGGATTGACCTTTAGACAGGTTAAGGAACTTGTCAATGGGTATGAAAATATCGGTGCTACATTGATAGATTTTAAGAACTTTCAAAGAGATATCAAGTGCTACATTGGGTTAAGAGAAGCTGACCTTTTCATCGATCGACTCGAGAAACTCAAAGCGACCCAACCCCAGTTCTACTTCGCCTATGATGTTGATTCGCAAAATCGTCTAACAAAGTTCTTTTGGGCTGATGCTACATGTATTAGAAACTACTCATTCTTTGGGGATGCTGTGAGCTTCGACCCTACTTACGGAACCAACAAGTATGATATGGTTTTTACACCATTCACAGGTGTTAATCACCACATAAAGTCGGTGTTGTTTGCCGGTTGTCTCCTGTTACACGAGGATGACATCTCCTTCCAATGGACCTTTCAGCATTTCTTGACTGCCATGGGACAAAAAGAGCCGCAGTTCATGATCACGGATCAATGCCCTGGCATAAAGAAGGTAATAGTGTGACAATGTTACTGTAACAGACTTACTTCAAATTATTGTACCACAACTTTCTGACTCCAACTACCACTGTTCCATCTCTTCCTCTTTTACAAGGTTATTCAATAACAATGTTACTATAACTAAATTACTAACATATAGTTTACTCACTTGCTCTTTCCCTATCACTGGTCAATATCAAGTTCTGACTTGCTGTTTCATTATGACTGGCATACAACAGGCTTTCCCTTCAGTTTTCAAGACAGCTAGGCATCGTTATTGTATGTGGCATATTACACAAAAGATCACGGACAAAGTTGGTTCAAGATCTGCAGACACGGACTTCCTTGCTCGCTTCAACGCTGTTGTTTGGGACCCTGATATGGAGCCGTCGGAGTTCGAAGAGAAGTGGCAGAAGGTCATTTCAGATTTCGAGCTGGAAGATAATGATTGGTTGACTACAATGTTCGATGACGACACACCATTGATTCCCGCCTATCATCGTGACCTTGCCTTGGGCTGCATATTAAGAACAACACAACGATCAGAAAGTACAAATTCGTTTTTCAAGCGCTATGAGAATCACTTTGGTACACTGGTCGAATTTTGGATGAGGTAAACAACTCTTTTTCATTCCTTACAGTACCCGGGAACAGTGTATGTTACAGTACCATTGTTTCATTGTTACATAAATAATTTGTTGCCGAATCCTTGTTGCATTAAAACCAGGTTCCAAACTGCTATGGACCAGCAGCACTATACACGAAGGTGCGATGATTATAACAGCGACCACTCATTCCCTGAGCTTAAGACAGAATTACCTATAGAAAAGCATGGCGCTATTATATACACACATGTTGCGTTCAAGGTGTTTCAAGAAGAAGTAATGGCTGCCGATTCATGTGGTGTTGATGACTTTGAGAAGGAGTAGCATGTGCGCATAATTCATGTAATCGATGCTGAGACAGACAGAATTTTCAAGGTGAGGTTGGACCTTAGAAGCACAGATGCAGTATGCGAGTGTAAACTGTTCGAAAGAATTGGATTACTCTGCAGGCATATTGTGTGGGTGTACAAGGGCAAAGGAATTGGACGAATACCAAGCAAGTACATTGTAGATCGTTGGCTAAATAACACACACATAGCGAACATGTTTGATTCGAAAACATTATTACAGTGACAGTTTTGACTTGTTACAGTAATTGTTTTACAGTAACATTGTAACCATAATTTCTTATAGTAACATTGTCACCATGATAAACAGTAACCTGCTGTTTTACTTCCAGGCTTGATTCGAATGGGAATGTCATTGAGGATTCATATATGGCTACGTCTGATAACAGTCATTTGTGCAACGTATGGTCAGAGTTCCGTCAGATAGTTGGTGTTCTCAAAACTTTACCTGCTGAACACACGGAAGAGTTAGCATCCCTCCTAGTTGAGTTCCGGCAGAAGTTATGTATTGAACCGCTTACAAAAGACCAAGAGATGGAGATTCTGTTGGGCTGCAGCTCGTCGTCTGAAGTCACTATCCACCCTCCGGAACAAGCACGCAACAAGGGCAGCGGAAAAAGATTGAAGTCAGCTAAACAACAGGCCATTGAAAAAGCAGTCAAGCCAAAGAGGCTATGTGAATACTGCAAAGAAAGTGTTACCCACGACAGGAGAACATGCCCTCTTCGCATAGCCGATGAAGCTGCTGAGAAAGCAGCTAAAAAGAAATAAGTTTGATACTGTTATGATGTTACAGTAACATTGTGACCTTATCAATAATTAGTAGGATTTTGTGTTGTTGTGACAATAATATGTCACAGTAAAAATAAAAAGTAGAATTGTGTGTTGTTGTGACAATAACATGTCACAGTAAAAAGTCATTCGATTTTCCTACATCATAGTTAACATTTTATACAGCACTTACAACATTTTATACAGCAATAAATATTGTTTTAGGACCATTTTCCGTCCCATTTTAGGAGCATATTTTCTAAGTTTTACAGTAACAGTGTTATACAATTTGTTTTGTAAATATGCCCTTTGTTTAAGGATTTCGCGGTGTCGCCTAATCCAACCCTAAACCCTTTTCCGTCCCGTTTTAGGAGCGTTTTTCCCCAAATTTAAATCCCATCCACGACAGGGTATCACCCGTCCTTCCCTAGGGTTTAGTTTTGGTTTTTTTGCACCACGATTTTTTAAGGAAAAGGGTTTAAGGTTTAGTTTTGATTTTACTGTAATAGTGTTGTACTACGACCAACCTTTGTTTAAGGAAAAGGGTTTAGGGTTTCGCGGTGCCGCCTAATCCAACCCTAAACCCTTTTCCGTCCCGTTTTAGGAGTGTTTTTGCCCAAATTTAAATCCTGTCGTCCGTTTTAAGAGCGTTTTTCCCCAAATTTAAATCCCGTCCACGACAGGGTATCACCCGTCCTTCCCTAGGGTTTAGTTTTGGTTTTTTTGCACCACGATTATTTTAAGGAAAAGGGTTTAGGGTTGGATTAGGCGGCTCCGCGAAGCGGTGTCGCCTAATCCAACCCTAAACTCTTTTCCGTCCCGTTTTAGGAGCGTTTTTCCCCAAATTTAAATCCCGTCCACGACAGGGTATCACCCGTTCTTCCCTAGGGTTTAGTTTTGGTTTTACTGTAATAGTGTTGTACTACGAACAACCTTTGTTTAAGGAAAAGGGTTTAGGGTTGGATTAGGCGGCTCCGCGAAGCGGTGCCGCCTAATCCAACCCTGACAGGGTATCACCCGTCCTTCCCTAGGATTTAGTTTTGGTTTTACTGTAACAGTGTTGTACTACGAACAACCTTTGTTTAAGGAAAAGGGTTTAGGGTTGGATTAGGCGGCTCCGCGGCGGCGCGCCTAATCCAACCCTAAACCCTTTCCGTTCCGTTTAGGAGCGTTTTTCCCCAAATTAAAATCCCGTCCACGACAGGGTATCACCCGTCCTTCCCTAGGGTTTAGTTTTGGTTTTATCAGATGTTGTTGTACTACGAACAACCTTTGTTTAAGGAAAAGGCTTTAGGGTTGGATTAGGCGGCTCCGCGAAGCGGTGCCGCCTAATCCAACCCTAAACACTTTTCCGTTCCGTTTTAGGAGCGTTTTTCCGCAAATTTAAATCCCGTCCACGACAGGGTATCACCCGTCCTTCCCTAGGGTTTAGTTTTTGTTTTATAACAGTGTTGTACTACGAACAACCTTTGTTTAAGGAAAAGGGTTTAGGGTTGGATTCGCGGTCCCGCCTAATCCAACCCTAAACCCTTTTCCGTCCCGTTTTAGGAGCATTTTTCCCCAAATTTAAATCCCGTCCACGACAGGGTATCACCCGTCCTACCCTAGGGTTTAGTTTTCGTTTTTTTGCACCACGATTTTTTAAGGAAAAGGGTTTAAGGTTGGATTAGGCGGCTCCGCGAAAGTTTTCGTTTTTTTGCACCACGATTTTTTAAGGAAAAGGGTTTAGGGTTGGATTAGGCGGCTCCGCGAAGCGGTGCCGCCTAATCCAACCCTAAACCCCTTTCTGTCCCGTTTTAGGAGCGTTTTTCCGCAAATTTAAATCTCGTCCACGACAGGGTATCACCCGTCCTTCCCTAGGGTTTAGTTTTGGTTTTACTGTAACAGTGTTGTACTACGAACAACCTTTGTTTAAGGAAAAGGCTTTAGGATTGGATTAGGCGGCGGTGCCGCCTAATCCAGCCCTAAACCCTTTTCCGTCCCGTTTTAGGAGCGTTTTCCCCAAATTTAAATCCCGTCCATGACAGGGTATCACCCGTCCTTCCTTAGGGTTTAGTTTTCGTTTTTTTGCACCACGATTTTTTAAGGAAAAGGGTTTAGGGTTGGATTAGGCGGCTCCGCGAAACGGTGCCGCCTAATCCAACTCTAAACCCTTTTCTGTCCCATTTTAGGAGCGTTTTTCCCCAAATTTAAATCTCGTCCACGACAGGGTATCACCCTTCCTACCCTAGGGTTTAGTTTGGGTTTTACTGTAACAGTGTTGTACTACGAACAACCTTTGTTTAAGGAAAAGGCTTTAGGGTTGGATTAGGCGGCTCCGCGAAGCGGTGCCGCGTAATCCAACCCTAAACCCTTTTCCGTCCCGTTTTAGGAGCGTTTTTCCCCAAATTTAAATCCCGTCCACGACAGGGTATCACCCGTCCTTCCTTAGGGTTTAGTTTTGGTTTTACTGTAACAGTGTTGTACTACGAACAACCTTTGTTTAAGGAAAAGGGTTTAGGGTTGGATTAGGTGGCTCCGCGAAGTGGTTCCGCCTAATCCAACCCTAGACCCTTTTCCGTCCCGTTTTAGGGGCGTTTTTCCCCAAATTTAAATCCCGTCCACGACAGGGTATCACCCATCCTTCCCTAGGGTTTAGTTTTGGTTTATTTGCACCACGATTTTTTAAGGAAAAGGGTTTAGGGTTGGATTAGGCGGCTCCGCGAAGCGGTGCCGCCTAATCCAACCCTAAACCCTTTTCCGTCCCGTTTTAGGAGCGTTTTTCCCCAAATTTAAATCCTGTCGTACGTTTTAGGAGCGTTTTCCCCCAAATTTAAATCCCGTCCACGACAGGGTATCACTCGTCCTTCCCTAGGGTTTAGTTTTGGTTTTTTTGCACCACGATTTTTTAAGGAAAAGGGTTTAGGGTTGGATTAGGCGGCTCCGCGAAGCGGTGCCGCCTAATCCAGTCCTATACCCTTTTCCGTCCCGTTTTAGGAGCGTTTTTCCCCAAATTTAAATCCCGTCCACGACAGGGTATCATCCGTCCTTCCCTAGTGTTTAGTTTTGGCTTTACTGTAACAGTGTTGTACTACGAACAACCTTTGTTTAAGGAAAAGGGTTTAGGGTTGGATTAGGCGGCTCCGTGAAGCGGTGCCGCCTAATCCAACTCTAAACCCTTTTCCGTCCCGTTTTAGGAGCGTTTTTCGCCAAATTTAAATCCTGTCGTACGTTTTAGGAGCGTTTTTCCCCAAATTTAAATCCCGTCCACGACAGGGTATCTCTCGTCCTCCCCTAGGGTTTAGTTTGGTTTTACTGTAATAGTGTTGTACTACGAACAACCTTTGTTTAAGGAAAAGTGTTTAGGGTTGGATTAGGCGGCTCCGCGAAGCGGTGCCGCCTAATCCAACCCTAAACCCTTTTCCGTCCCGTTTTAGGAGCGTTTTTTGACAATTTAAAACATAGTTACATAATCGTTGTTCAATTTAATATACCACAATTCTAATAGTAAATTGGACAATTAACCGAATTAAGATGTCATTCATTAAAAACAAGTGTTACAAACACTGATTAAAAACGAAATACTTCCAAACAGTAACAGTAGTTAAGTTAAATATAAGCTGTAACAGTTAAGGAAATATTAAATCTTTTACTCCCTTCTTAGTCGTTTGTTCACAGGAGGAGAATGAACGCTGCTTTCGCCCTCTAGCAATTCCTTTTCAGATTTATCCTGTAACCTTCCATCTCTTTAATAGCTTTGACAACAAGAGGCCACTTCATGTTAATCGAAGGGTTGACTTTAACATATGACTCCCTAAGAGCTGTAACACCAAGGAGAAATTGATGGTCTAAATCAGTTTTAGTGTATTTCTTCACCTTATTTTCTTCTAGCAGTTTCCCAATACACTTGTTTTCCGCCATCAGAAACTTGAGATGAGCTTCAGCATTGTTCAAGTCATTTTCAAGCACTTGTACTCGTTCTAGCATTTCTATTACCTTACTATCAGATGATATAACCTGCTCAAGTAATGAATCTCTATGCCTTGTCATTTCTTCCAGTTCAAACTTGGTGTCTTCCAGTTTCCTTTGAATTCGTTCCATTTTTCTCTTGCTGAAACCAAAAAAAAAAAAAAAGAACTTATTAAAACAGAAAAATAAACTGTTTTCCCTAAATTAGAGAAAACAAAATCTATTTATAAACAAACATAAACTGTTTTCCCTAAATTAGAGCAAGGTAGTCATATAATAAATGAAATTTTAGCAACAGTTGTAATATTAAACCATCCATAATCTTTATAGATATTTAATATTACAAAAGATTAAAAAAAATTAGACATGAAAAACCTTTGAATTTGTCTTGGCTTATTTTTTTGTTTAGAAAATGAAGTGTAAATGTTGAATGAAAATGAGATTATTTATAGATAATTGAAAAAAACAAAACAGTTTTTAAAAATAAAAAATAAAAAAAATAACTGCCTTGAAAAATGTCACTTTGAACAAAGTGAAAAAATGTTTTAGAAAGATAACTGCTGCAGATTGTAGAATTCAAAGCGTCAAAAACGTGTGTTACAGTAACATAATTGTGTTTTTTTAAAATGAGATTATTTATAGATAATTGAGAAAAACAAAACAGTTATTTTAAAAAAAAAAAAAATTAACTGCTTTAAAACCCACTTTTATTAACTGCTTTGAAAACTGTTTTTAAATGATGATTGATGTTAACCACGTGCTGTTCCCCATAATTAAGTCCAGTTTATAAATGCTTTTTAATGAGTGGAGAATTCAAAGTGTCAAAATCTTTTATTACAATTTTCATTTATTACTATCACAGTGTTACAGTAACATTATTTTCATTTTGTCTTGACTTTTTTTGTTAAAAAAAAAACACTAACATTTTAAAACTGTTTTCAAAATTAAATGCTTTAAAAAACAGTTAATTTTTGAATTCGAAAAGACAAAATAAGACATGAAATCTATCGAACCCATGTTTTGTTTTCCCTATGAAGTGCGATTATAACAAAATTGCAAGAGTGAAGAATTCAAAACGTCAAATTATGTTTTCTTTTTCACTTTTGCAACTGTCACACTCACATTCTGAAGAACATTGTTAATGAATTATGCATATAATTAGTTTCTTATTAAAGAATAAAAACTTATTAGTAATATATTCCAAAATATTCCAAAATATGTTCCACTGTCTCTATGATGACCACTATTACGTTGTTAAAGTAACATTGTTTTAGAGTACATCACTTGATTTTCACTTTAAAACGAAGTACAGGCATTTCGGTGTTGAGTGGCTTCGGTTCATTCTCAATCGGTGGTTGTTTGTCTGACAATTCATCTTCCGTTGCCTTCCCTTTGAGCATTCTAGCGGCTTCCCTCCTTGCGGCTATATCGGGCCGATTGTTTTCTTTGATTTTTTGAAGATTTCAACGGCCAACAATTCAGCCCGTATTTTGTTGATGTCAGCCATGAGCAAACATGCAGCAATTTGGGAAGCACATGCCCGCCGATAAAATGTGTTGTTGAGCAAAGAAGACTTGTTTGTATATCCCAAAAAATTGGAGACGGCAGTCATAGTGATACAGGCTGACTCTTCAAACACGAAAGCCCGTTTCTGCCATTTAAACTTCACATTTACCATAGGATAGCGGAGCATTTCAGTTACCCTCACGTCGCCCTTTGTGTCCAGGTAGTCACTCATGCAACAGGCCTGTCAGAAACAGAACATTAATTTTCTTTTACTATCAATTAAGAAATCTGAGTAATCAACAATGTTACAGTATAGGTGTAACAGTAACACTGAAACAACATAAAAATGTTACAGTATAGGTATTACTGTAACACTGAAATCGAAATCAAATCAAACATACAATTTGACAACTCGGGGGACTTACTCTTGTCGTTGCGATGTCGTAAGTGAATGAAGACTCCCAGTTAGCATACGATTGACTGTCGATCACACTAATCTCTTTGTTGAGGAAATTAATACACACACAGAAGTAGTGATAGCCAGCCATACAAGGTATAAAAATAAGTTCGGCATCAAGTCTCAGTATTTGCCTTGCTCGCGTTGATGAAATTATCCCAAATTTCAAACAACTCGTTCTTTATATCGACTATTCACTATCCTCTTGCATCACAAACCAAGAGAGCATGCTTTGTAGTTTAAAAAAAAAAAAAAAAAAAAATGTAAGGGTTAGATTTCCCTTGTAAAAGAATCATATGTTATTGAACGAGCAAACATTTAACACCGATGCAACTTACCATGTGACCTAGTCCTAAGTAACGTATGGTTGGCCCTCCCGCCCTTGTGCCTCTTTTCTTTGTTCTCGACATAATTCAAGAGTAGAGACCAGCATTCAAAGACCATCCAATTTGTGTGACTCCTAGGACGTAGTGAGAGTATATCGCTCTTGTCAACCTCTTGTTGTCTCCAAACGCAGCCAGATCTCACTTTGTTACAAAACCATAAGAGTCTGATTACTCAAGAGTTTTCGCAGAAACAGTGTAACATAAACAGTGTTTAAAAAACACTTTTACGAAAACAGTGTAACAAGAACACTTTTACGAACAACAAGTATTTTACCTTTTGTGGAAGTCGATATCATCCATAAACGCATAATCAAGAACGTGCCTTCTCAGATTAGTTGTACTAGACAGCAGTTTCTGGTTTGCTCTCATAAATTCAGAGACTAGGAATATATCACCGTCAATTTCACCGTGACCTAGAGAACATCCCATAGCATCATCTTTATGAAATTTAAATATTATCTCCTCATCTTCACCAATTGCTCTAGGAGAACGCTTGTAAGCAATCGACTTCACCCTCGGCTGTTTGGGCTCTTCCTCCTTTTGTTTTTCCTGTGGCTTCTTTGTTTTTTCCTCTTCCTTTTTTTCCTTCTTCTCTTCCACCTTCTTTTTTTACGTGACTTTTCCTTCACTGTTCCTTTCATTCCCGAATTTTGATATCCTCCCTTGCACCTCTTTTCGTACTTGATTCAAGTCGCTAAGAACAAGTATTGCACATATTTCAGCACGGTACAACATTCTTTTCCGTTCATCCCCCAGCTCAGAGTCAAAAACATTCCCCGTGTAGAAAGCCATGTGCATTGATACGTGCCTAATGTATAGTCTTTTTGGCCTATTTTCAGCACGTATTTCTATGCATTTCTCTACTATTTTTATAGTATTTTGCCCCGAATTGGCTACTTTGGTGTATTTTGTCCTTCTTATAGGAATGATCGCGGAAGTGGTGAAACCATGCTCCTTTTCGTCCTTTTTGCATGCATTTAGAGGAGACGGGATTGTCCCAGAGTGAGATGTTGCACTTGGAAGTGTCGTTGCACGCATTACGAGGTATTTGAGTGAAGACGTAAGCTGAATTGAAGATCCAAGTGGTCTATCGAGCTGTTTGGAGGACGATCGAAGGGTTCCTAGGCTCCCTGAGGCTCGATCGAGAGGTTCTTTCCTCGATCGAGTAAGATGCACATGATCCAGGCCTCGATCGAGTGACCTGTTGGTCGATCGAGGGCCTTCTGCTGAGACATTGGTCGATCGAGTGGTGTTGCCTACTCGATCGAGAGGACTTTGACTTCGTGGGCTTAATCAGTCCGTGTTTTAGTATTTCCGCATAAACTCTTTAGTTGTTTTACTATATAACCTATGTTTTACTAGGTTATTAGGATCTTTTATTCTCTTGATCATCTCTTCTACTCTCTAAGTTTGACGTTAGACACTGTTACTCCGACGTTGGATCGTTTTTCACTAGGATTTCGTTCTTTACGCCGGAATTTGCTGGATTGTAATTCTCTTCCCCTTTTAATAATAATTAACCTTCCTTTGTGGTTTTAATTCTTGTTTTATGTTATTGTTCTTTTGCCCTAATTTCTATTAGCAATTTTTATTATCATTTCATTATGTTATCTGTTTGAGGGAATTTACATGTTTGTTAGTTTATCAATAGACATGAGTAGCTAATCTCCCTTCATGTTGGGATTAGGGGATCTGCGGTAGGATAATGACGACGTAGTGAATGAATTAGACGAATTGACATAAGAGACTCTGTCACTATAGCAATATAACTGTAATTCTCGACCTAGTTGAGTGCACGCTTCTATGTCACCCATTAATCTGGCTACAATTAGTCCTGGATCGAAAGATTGGATTAAATAGGCCTGCTATAAACAGTAGACTACCCTAATGAGGACGAAAGTTAAGTTAGTGGTATTTTAGGGTGGGAAGTGGACCGAAAGGACCTTCTAATATCCGTCTCGCATTAGTTCGTCTGAGTCATTTACTGCTAAGTTGTTGAACTACCGTAGTGAACCGAATTCCCGACATGTCCCTCTCTTATTGATAGTTTTAAATCGTTTTATTGCCTTTTCTGCTCTCTGTTTTATTTCTCTTCCTTTTACTCTGTAGCTTAGAACCAAAAATTCAATCAAACCCCATTGTGACCATAGGATTAGAAATAGATAGCTGTAGTTGCATTACCTCCCTGAGGATTCGATACTCGACTGCCTCTACTACATTTTTAGTTGAGACCGTTAGGTTTTATTTTTGACAGTGCGCGACAGGACGTGTCAAATTTTGGCGCCGTTCTTAGGCAAATTGTTTAAATTACTAGCTGTTTTATTTTTAATTCTTTTTGTAGTTTAAGGAACATCGTTCCTTAGACTATTCTCATATCTTGTCTGTAGTTTCGTCTTATGCGCAGGTCGCAAGGTGGTCCACTATTACCTTTTGACCCCGAGATTGAGAGATCTCTGCGCGTAAAAAGGAGACTACTATTTCAAGAGCAACAGGCAGAGGAAGAGCCTAGTTCTCGTGGTAACTTTTACGAGAACGAGCTTTTCGAAGACAACCCGCCGTCTTCTCCAGTTTCCGATTTATCACTTGAGTCTATCACTTTCCCATAATTTCCCGAAATGGCCGAGGAAGCTACCATTGCTAGTCACTCCGAGCCCACTGCTGACAATCTTTATAAAGGGTTCGAACTGCCGGGAGATGCCAGGAAGTTCGAGCCTAAGCCTTCTTACATTAGCATGGTCGAGAAAAATCAGTTCGGGGGAGCTGCTAAGGAAGATGCAGCTCAGCATATGGAGACTTTCATTGATTACTGCTGCTCCATACCACCTCCCACTGGCGTGACAGCTGACCAAATCAAAGAAACTATGTTCATCTTTTCACTCCGCGATGCTGCGAGGGAGTGGTATAGGGATTTAGACAAAGCTGCTCACGGCATAACAGATTGGAATTCGCTAGCATTGGCGTTTTATAAGAAGTATTTCTCTGCTTCGAGAACCATAGCCATCAGAGCTCAGATAACCAGTTTCAAACAAGGGCCCGACGAGAATTTCCATGAGGCATGGCTTCGTTTTAAGAAACTGGTGCGGACCATACCGCACCACGGTTTCGAGAAATGGAGTCTGTGCAACCATTTTTACAATGGTTTATATGATGATCAGAGAGCAATACTAGATGCGGCAGCCAACGGTCGATTTTCTGACAACTTGGGGCCGACGAAGGGATGGAAAATCATAGATGATTTAGCCACTCATAGGGCTGAATACGGGAATTCAAGGGGAAACCAAAGAAGAGCTGCTGAATCCTCTTCAGTGGCCGCATTAGAAGCCCTTACTGCTAGGTTCGACAAGTATGAACTAGGGGGAGCTCTCAAGCCAGGAATGTACCAGGTTAATGCCATGACAGACGGTCCTTTCGTCTGTACGAGATGTGGGGTAGATGGACACGTCGCTGATTATTGTCCAAGTCCTTATGAGCAATGTGCTGCCTTCCAACACTACAGGCAAAACAACAACCAGTACGAGCCGAATATCCACCCCAATTTGAGGTGGAGTAACCAGAGCAACGTACTCAATCCCACCGCTCCTCCAAATCGGCGAGCGAGCGAGCCTATATTCCTCCACATCAGAAGCAACAAGGCTATCAAAAGCCTCCATCTTTCAACCCGCCTAACCACGGTTCATCTTCAAGTGGAGTGAGTGAAATGGGCGAGTTAAAATCTATGATGCAAGCCATTACAAAGCAGCTTCATGCGAGTGATCAACAAAGAAGCACAAGTGACCAACAGAGAGACGCGACCATAAAGGCACTTGAGACTCAAGTTGCCCAACTCGCCGCGAATCAATCCTCGAGGAAGCCAGGTCATTTACCGACTCAAAATGACAAGAACCCAAATGAGACGGTACATTTGATAGAGTTGAGAAGCGGTCTCTCTTATGAGGGACCAGAAATGAAGAAATCAGACCTGGAAATAGCTGTAACTGATGATGAACAGTGTTCTGTTAAGAAAAAGGGGCTCACGACACAAGAGCTACTCGATCGACTGAAGTCTGATGCTGAAACAGCTCGATCGAGTGGAATTGGTGAGAAAAGCCCTCGATCGAGTGGAGTCTCTGCTCGATCGAGTGAACTGGAAATTGAAGGTGGTCGATCGAGTGAGAATGTTGCTCGATCGACTGAAGTTGCTGAAGAAAGTGCTCGATCGAGTGGACACATTGCTCGATCGAGTGATATTACTGGCGGGACGCTTATTCGAGAGCCTGCTAGTGCTCGTTTAAGCGAGGAATCACCAGAAAGACCTCGTACCAGAGGTAAGAAGCGTCCAAAGGATACTGAACTTGCTCCGGAAGACACTTTGGAGGCAAGGAACAAGGGACTTGAGATTCCAATTACGGTTCCCTTCCCGAGGCGGCTGCAGAATACCAAGATTAATCAACAGTTTAGCAAATTTGTTGAGCTGTTGAAGAGTTTGGAAGTTTCCGTGCCGTTCACTGAGTTGCTGACTAAGGTACCTTCTTACTTGAAATTTATGAAAGAGATTTTAGCACGTAAGAGGACCATTAATGATAATGAGACCGTGGCTTTGACTGAGATGGGGTCAACCCTATCTCAAAATAAGCTACCTCTCAAGCAATCAGACCCGGGTAGTTTTTCGATCCCTTGTCACATAGGTATGCAGTTGATTGATAACGCGCTATGCGATTTAGGCGCTAGCGTAAGTGTTTTACCGTTGTCTCTAGCTAAGAGACTTGGTGTGACAAAACTGAGTTGCACCAATATGACTGTCCAGATGGCCGACCGTAGTCTATCACGGCCACTAGGTGTAGCGGAAGACGTACCTGTTAGGATCGGGAAGTTCTTTATTCCCGTCGACTTTGTCGTCCTAGATATCCCCGAAGATGTGCGTACCCCTATCATTTTAGGGAGACCATTTTTGTCCACTGCCCGTGCAGTGATAGATGTCGGGGGGAAGACTTTGACCTTCCAGGTAGGGGACGAGGAGCTGACTTTTCATCAGTCCAAGTTCCGGAGGGCTCCCATGCAGGCTCAGCCTTGCAATGCCCTCTCTTCTGTTGACCCTATTATTGACACTCCAGATGAAAATTTGGAGAATACTGTTGTTATTGCTGACCCTCCGCCTCATACTGAGAGCAAAAAGGAGGAAAATTCGTCTGTTTTCCTTCTCGCAGTGTACGGATAAAGCAAGAGAGGAGGCTGTCGAGGGACAGGGTGCAGCCATTATCAATCAATCTGGAGCAAAGGATGCCAAAGAAGATGACAGAGGGGCGAGAACGAAGGCAGTTCGAACCTACATAGATTGGAATTATGTTCCTCCTCCTCTTAGAAATTCAAGCTCATGGAAGTCAAAGAGGACGGTCGATGTCGGCTGAAGTGACGTCCTCCGATCGAAAGCCCACGAAGGGGTTACTGACAGCTAATGGGAATTAAACGGGGAAATGCCCCGTGTAACAATTTGTAATAGATATTCTTTTGAATTACTTTTGAATTTCTTTTATTACGTTTTTAATTAGGACAATTAGTTTAGAGCGTAAACTAAGACTATAGACTGTGTTGCTGCGTATTTGGTATTTGGGATATGCTTGGATTTGTTTTACGCAGGTTTGGGGAAATGTCACACATTTCGAGGAGGAAAAGATGGAAATTCAAAGAAATATACACGAAAAAGTCCTCGATCGAGTACTTTTGTACTCGATCGAATGGAAATTGGGTCGATCGAGCTTGCTGGCTACTCGATCGAGGAAGACCAAAAAGAAACAAGTCGATCGAGAGGTGTTTTATTCGATCGAGCAAGGGGACATCAAAAGGTCCTCGATCGAGAGGTTAAAACCACTCGATCGAGTAGAATGAACAGTAAACGACGGGAGTTTTTCTTCTTAAAACTCTTATTTTCCTAATTCATTTCCATTTTAACCCTAATTTTGTCTAACCTCTTCCTTAAGTGCGATTGATCAACCCCCAAACCCCCATTTCTTGCCCAAATTTATCAATTCCGTCACCAACATCTTATTGCTAGCTAATTATTCTTCAATAGCCCCTTGTTTTTCCCTTATTTGGTGTTCATTTTTCACGGTTTTTGAGGGAAATTAGGGTTTGCGGTTTTTCAATCGAAAAATCCGTCTTGCTTGCTTGTTTTTGAAGATTAATTGCTTGTTTTAGGATAATCATCATCAAGTAAGTGTTTCTATCACACTCTTTGCAATTTCTCTTGATTCAATTCGAATTTTTGAAGTGATATTGATTTAGGGCTCGAAAATTCCATGTCCAGTCGACTTTGTTTCGACTTATTTATGTTTTTATGCCCTTAATTAGCTTGATTGATGATGTTTTAGCAATTCCTCACTGTTTTTGCATGATAAATTCGAATTTTGCGCGATTTCCGCGATTAGGGTCCCTGTGAGTCGAATGTGTCGTCTGTTAGACGGTTGTCTCGCTGCCACGCTTTGTTATTTGCGGTTTTTGCCTACTTGTTATTGTTGTTAACCGCTGTTAACTGCTTTCCCGTCCCCTATCGCCATTACATGCTTTGAATTATTAGGAATCTCGCGCTGTGAATGGTTACTCTCGACTGCCCGGAGTGATACATGCCCATTTTCGGTTCTCATGCTGTATTAGCCTCTTTGCAGTCACTGTTTTCTCATATCATCACCATTTCCATGCTGTTTTCGAAAATTTTTGAGGAAGTGTTGGGTTTTGTATGCTGTGCGTCGATTGTTTCGACTGATAGGGCCTCATATTTGCTGTCACATGTTGGTTAGCGGGTTGTTTTAACCACGGTTAGCAGCATCGTCTCTTATTCATGCCCTTTGATACTTTGCAGGATGGACGCGAGTTCTTTACCTTCTACCAGTACGTCCTCCAGCTCGTCCAGCTCGTCCGGGAACGAGTTAGTGGTCCCTGCTGTCACCACTACGGCCCTGGTAACCACTACAGTCCCTGCTTCTAGCACTACTTCCACCAGGCCTTTCTCTTTGCTGGACTGTGGACGCACTCCCCGTTTTCCGCAGCGTGGTATGATGCCACCGAGGCCACACCCACAGGCTAGCCAGTTAGCCGTCACTTCCAGCCCTTCTGAGGCTGTTGCTACAGGGGAGAGCGTTCTCACACCTCTACCGAAGATGCCCACGGTACGTTTCATTTCCGAGGCTCACCGGAAACGGTTAATTGCTTTACTTCGTTGTCCTCTATCCTCCACTCGTTTCCTTGCGCGGACTGACTTAGAGACCTTAGGCATTTACGAGGAGGTCTGTAGTTTGTTGAACGGGACGGGTATGTCGGGTTTGATTGCCATGCAGGAGGCTACCATTCGTACCCTTACGTACGAGTTCTTTAGCTCCTATTCCTTTGACACCGAGTCTTATGATGCTGACCACTCCAGCTCTTGCATTCATTTCCGACTCCGCAACGAGTCACACCGCTGGACTTTGCCCAAGTTTGGGCAGGTTTTAGGCTTAGTCAGTGACGGTCCCACCGCCCCACCTCGAGACCTCCTTCAGCCCACTTTGGGCTGCTCTTTCTCACACTCCCTTCCAACACGGAAGGGAGCTCACGTTCACTTACCTGCGCCCCGTTATTACTTGCGCCTGTTAGGAGAGACCATTTTTGGGCGCCCTGAGCCCAATAACTTGACCAACACTGAGCTAGCGATTCTCGCGGGGTACCTCAACATTGACTCCGGTACCTCATTTGTTCTAAACATTGCCTATCTGGTAGCTCAGCATTGGAACGGTATTGGGACTCGGGTCAAGACCGCTGTTGTCTGTGGCGGGCTAGTTACTAGGATTGCCCGCCACCTTTACCCCACTGACCCTTCACTCACTGCATCTGATGAGGTGGCTCTCCTTGACCTGGATGCCATGGCTGTCTTGACCTGGTTCCCAAAGGCGAAGGGGAGTGCGAGGACGTGGAAGATCTGTGGTTCCACGTCTGTTACCTTGCCGTGCTCTACCCTTCCGCCACTTTCACCGCTCCCTACTGCTGCTGAGGGAGCGAGGCCACCTCCACCTACCTACCACCTTACCTTCACCCCTCCCTCTTCTTCCTCTAAGAAGAGGAAGCGGGAAGCCGGAGCGTCTTCTAGCTCTCAGGCTCAGACTCAGGCCCAGGCTGGACCGACCCCCACGCCTCAGCCTACACCCACTCAGCCTACACCACCACCCTCACACACTCAGACTCATACTCCACCTCCACTTGACCCTCCTTCTGGTTCGGCTTTTCCGGCCAATTTTGTCTGCCCTCCTGCTTTAGAGGCGCCCGAGGTCATGGACCAAGGGCGTCGTGATGCCGTGCTTTCGGATATGTGCAGGTACATTACTGAGATGAGACGGGATATGGCTTTAGCTGTATTCCCGCTCTACGAGTTCCACATCCGAGCCCGGCGACCGATTCCAGAGGGGTGGCCGCATCCTTCCTTCTACCGATACCCAGCGGACGGGTACCCTCCGTTTTCTTCTGACTCAGAGGAGGAGCCGGAGGAGACAGCGTAGTACACGGGGCGGTGCGATTCTGGCGGAGCGATCGGTCGACGAGAGAGCGCGAGAGAGAGAGCGAGTGACCCTCCGTTCGTGCCGGTCCGGATGATCGACTGGAGATGACGACCGAGTCTCCCCTTGTTTGTTCTTTGGTTTGGGGAGACCGTTTTGTTGAGTCGGAGTACACGAGAGACGCGGCGGTGCCGACGACGAGTAGCTACTTTGGTCTACTCACTTCCCGATTTCGGCTGGTTTGGGGAAGTTCGTGTTTTGTATGTCCTCTCACTTTTTTTTATTTCGTCTCCTTTATTTTTATTTTTATTTTATTGGTTGTATACCCCCATCCCCCATTTTTCTGCTGGTGTATGCTGGAGGACAACGAGGGCGTTGTCCGTTTTGGTTTGGGGAGGGTATTGCATCCTTTTGAGTCTGCATCTGCATTTGTTTTGCATTCACGTTTCATTTTTCAGTTTGCATTTATTGTTTATTTTCAAAAAAAAAAAATCAAAAATCAAAAAAAAATTAGAAAATGTTAAAAAATTTTAAAAAAAAATTTTCACGTTTATTTTTGCATTTAGGTTGAGTCGGAACGGTAGATTCCCGTGATGAAATTGCACTTAACTTGTCGATTCACTTGAGCCTTGCACTTTATTGATGGTTTTTAGCTTTGTCATACGCATAGTCTAAGAATTTCTGTTCAAATAATGGCTGACTGTTTAGACTTGACCTGATAAATTGGCAAACTACTTAAAAATTCTGAGTTTTAGAGCCTTATAACTGGTGCCACTCATGACCAGTTCATTAGGAATTTTGAGAGTAGTACTCCTTGCATAGCATGTTTGTCTCATTTGCACAATTATGACATTCAATTTCTCGTCAAATGCACATATTCGGGTCTGCGGTTGGTGTCACATGCAGGGAGGGTCTTGCAAATTTCCCCTTTCTTTACATCCTTCACCCATTTAGCTCCACATTGACCAAAAATTGCCTTTTTGACCCATTAGCCACAGTCCAAACAAGCCTGCCTAGTCAAGCTAGTTAGTCTGTCCTTTTGTGGTATGTTTTCCATTGCAGTTTGGTCCGTAATTTCTGTTTGGAGTTGGTGTTTGTGATAAGAAGGGAGGAAGAAAAAGAAAAAAAAAAAAAAAAAAAAAAAAAAAAAAAAGAAAAGAAAGAAAAGTTGTGAAAAAGTTGGACCCTCTTGTCAGAGTTGAGAAGATGTTTGAAGACGTACAATCGACAAGAGGGTTAGTTGTTTCAGTTAGTTGTCTCAGACGGTGTTTAAAAAAGGGAACTTTGTGACCGTCTAACTCCTCCACTCTTATTCTATATTTTTTTGAGGAGATTGTGCTTCCAGTCTAGTGAGTTTTGTGCCAAGTGAAGGGCACCTGTGTTAGTCTTTCAGTCAGTTTGAGATCCGGATGGTTTATTATGGTCCTGTTAGGAACTAGCTTGACGCTTTTACTTCCACATTTCCATAACTTGTTTTGCCTTTTCTCACCTGAACCTCACTATTCCCATATTACTTGCAAACCCTCGGCTGTGACGGACATTATTGGTTGGAGTGTGTGCATTAGTACTTGAATTGTCTTTCATTTTTGTTGCATGCATGCTATGTGGGTCGCAGATTAGGCGAGTGATCTTCTTTTCTTCTCTCTTTTACATATAACATTTGCCCTTTGCTTCATGAGAGAAGAGTGACCACGTGAGAGTCCGGTTTTGTTGGTCTTGCAAGGTCGATAGGTCGACTTTATTTACGAATGACTTATAATTCGTTTGCGTATTGACCTAGCTTTAATCGTTGATTTACATTTGCATTAAAGTGGTTCAAGTAGACAAGTTAAGTTAGCTCTGAGTTATCATTTCCGTTCCATTAGTTTAGTTTTGAGTTTACTCGAGGGCGAGTAAAGGTTTGGTTTGGGGAGATTTGATACGTGCCTAATGTATAGTCTTTTTGGCCTATTTTCAGCACGTATTTCTATGCATTTCTCTACTATTTTTATAGTATTTTGCCCCGAATTGGCTACTTTGGTGTATTTTGTCCTTCTTATAGGAATGATCGCGGAAGTGGTGAAACCATGCTCCTTTTCGTCCTTTTTGCATGCATTTAGAGGAGACGGGATTGTCCCAGAGTGAGATGTTGCACTTGGAAGTGTCGTTGCACGCATTACGAGGTATTTGAGTGAAGACGTAAGCTGAATTGAAGATCCAAGTGGTCTATCGAGCTGTTTGGAGGACGATCGAAGGGTTCCTAGGCTCCCTGAGGCTCGATCGAGAGGTTCCTTCCTCGATCGAGTAAGATGCACATGATCCAGGCCTCGATCGAGTGACCTGTTGGTCGATCGAGGGCCTTCTGCTGAGACATTGGTCGATCGAGTGGTGTTGCCTACTCGATCGAGAGGACTTTGACTTCGTGGGCTTAATCAGTCCGTGTTTTAGTATTTCCGCATAAACTCTTTAGTTGTTTTACTATATAACCTATGTTTTACTAGGTTATTAGGATCTTTTATTCTCTTGATCATCTCTTCTACTCTCTAAGTTTGACGTTAGACACTGTTACTCCGACGTTGGATCGTTTTTCACTGGGATTTCGTTCTTTACGCCGGAATTTGCTGGATTGTAATTCTCTTCCCCTTTTAATAATAATTAACCTTCCTTTGTGGTTTTAATTCTTGTTTTATGTTATTGTTCTTTTGCCCTAATTTCTATTAGCAATTTTTATTATCATTTCATTATGTTATCTGCTGGGAATTTACATGCTGTTAGTTTATCAATAGACATGAGTAGCTAATCTCCCTTCATGTTGGGATTAGGGGATCTGCGGTAGGATAATGACGACGTAGTGAATGAATTAGACGAATTGACATAAGAGACTCTGTCACTATAGCAATATAACTGTAATTCTCGACCTAGTTGAGTGCACGCTTCTATGTCACCCATTAATCTGGCTACAATTAGTCCTGGATCGAAAGATTGGATTAAATAGGCCTGCTATAAACAGTAGACTACCCTAATGAGGACGAAAGTTAAGTTAGTGGTATTTTAGGGTGGGAAGTGGACCGAAAGGACCTTCTAATATCCGTCTCGCATTAGTTAAATGCTGAGTCATTTCTTTGCTAAGTTGTTGAACTACCGTAGTGAACCGAATTCCCGACATGTCCCTCTCTTATTGATAGTTTTAAATCGTTTTATTGCCTTTTCTGCTCTCTGTTTTATTTCTCTTCCTTTTACTCTGTAGCTTAGAACCAAAAATTCAATCAAACCCCATTGTGACCATAGGATTAGAAATAGATAGCTGTAGTTGCATTACCTCCCTGAGGATTCGATACTCGACTGCCTCTACTACATTTTTAGTTGAGACCGTTAGGTTTTATTTTTGACAGGTACGCGACAGACGTGTCATGCATCATCATGAAAACCCCACAATCCACATTTTTTGCAATGCTCTGCCATTTAAATTTCACATTCTGCAGTGGGAAACTTTCCACTTTGGAGCCTTTTGCAATTTGCATTTCGACAACATTTTCCCCATGATATTTGCCTGCACAAAAAAGTAATCATTCATTCTGTATCTATATTCTTGTAACAATGATTTCCAAATTTTTAATGGAAATTTAAAAGTATAACATTATTCTTTGTAAGTAGAGAAACTTACCGTAATTCTTGCCATTTTTGCTTTTCGGGATCTGGCATATAAGGGTTTGTTGTCTAGGTAGTCAACGGTTTTGCGACATGAAATTTATGCAAGCACGAAAAAGTGGTCCTCGAGAATGAGTGGAATGAATATCTCGCAATTAAGCGGAGATATATATCATTGCTAAACAGAACTTCTATACACTCTACTTATATAAGAATAAAAAAAAAATTAACAGTAATGTGGTTTACCATATCACAGTTGAAATTCAGTGGACTCGGGTTGTAATTGATCCACTGTCTGAAGGACAGCAAAACTTCACCTTCTAAATGTCTGTTTTGAACTGGTTTTCCAAGAGCCATAGTTGCTAATGCGTCCTACAAAAATAAATATAAATACAAAGTCAATAAACATTATAGAAACACAAAATCAATAAGAATAAAAATTTATTTATTACAGTAAAATACAGATTGACCCAAGCCCATGAAGATCCTCAATGGTGTATCACTTGCTACCTTTCTGAAGATGAGGTCATTGAGCAACATTGACCAACATTCAGTCACCATTATATAAATAAGCTCACCAGGAGCCAATGAAATTAAATCTTCCCTTGGAATGAAGTGATACTTCCCATACGAGACAAGCCTTTCCCGTTGGACAATGAGATGTAATAGTCGAACACCTTTTAATAGAGTAACAGTTTAACGAACAACTATTCAATTGAAACAGTATTCACTTGCAAAGTAAAACGTTTTGTTTATCACAGTGCAAGAGTAAATAAAGTACTCACGTATCTGAGAGGTTCTCGTCATCGTCGATAAAACAATAGTCAATTGTTTCTTTCCTAACTTCAAGAATAGGCGCCATTATCTCCTTGTGTTTTATCATAGTCTTGGACACAAGTGTTAGATCCGGAGCTGGTAGGCCACATTCGATTGTGCGGCCGTGGCGAGGATCCATCACGCGCATCCAGTCTTCAGTTGTTTCGACATGTAACAAATAGTGGTCGCCAGTATCTTCGTCGTAATCGTCATACAGGATCTCATCACCGCAATCATCGACAATATCAACTTCATCATCGTCGTCATCTCTTCTTACCGATTGCCCGAGTAGTTATTGGTTCTTCGTCGCCAACTGTCTCATCATCAGCCTCACTGGGTTTTTCTCCTTCCTCGCCTTTTTCATCATTCCCATCGGCGTCTTCATTGCCGTTGCTTCATCCTCCTTCTTGTTATCTTAGTTTTTATCGCCAAAGATCTTTGTCTTCATCTTTATCATCATCGTTCTCTTCATCTGGTTTTTCATTCCCATCATCCTCTTCTTCATCTTTATCGTCATCTTCCTTTTCATTTCCCTCACTGGTTGGTTGGTCATCAACCTGGCTTGATGCATCATCATCGGCCTCTTCCTTGTTATCTGTGGCACAAGTAATTGAATTGAATATAAATTAGTAATGTTTTTCGGACCAACAATGCCTCATAGTTATACTAACGGTGTTCTCAGAAATTTGCTACTTCAATTACCTTGAGAAGATCCTTCTTGGTTTGCCTCGATTGTTGGGTTCTCTTGACTTGGCCCGGTGCATCATCTTCGGCCTCTTCCTTGTCATCCGTGTAGCGAGATAATTGAATATATATATCATCAAACTTCGATAAAACTACGACACGATAATGACTTTACTATAACGATGTTACGATAAGATGCTAACGATGTTACATCGGCTAATACAACGAGTGCAAATAGATTTCTCTATTACCTTCGGAGATCCTTCTTGGTGCCTCATTGGTTGGGTTGTCTTCAGGCTTGCACGATTCATCAACTTCCGCCTCTTCCTCGTCATACGTGTCACGGGTAATTGGATTCAATATATATTAACAATTTTTCTTTGAACCAAAAAAGGCACAATAGATACATTTGTAAATTTACATTAAAATTACGTCACGGTAACATTATTACGATTACATCCTCGACACAACGAGTTTAAATAGATTCCTCAATTACCTTCGGGAGATGCCTCTTCACCGCCTCACTAGTTGGGTTATCTTCAGTGGCACAGTGCATCACCTTCGGCCTCTTCCTTGTCATCGTGTGTAGAGATAATGAAAATATATTACTAAATTATTTGTTAAAAAAGCACCCGATGTGAAAGCCTATAACAAGATTACACTATTACCTTCACCAGATCCATTTTCTGGCTCGCTAGTTGTTTTGTCACCCCTTGCCTGATGCATCATATTCATCAAAGATCATCGTTTTCATCTAAAAGGAAAGTAATTGAATATTAGTAATTATTTGTAAAATGAAAACTCTATAACAGCGATGATGTAACAGTGTTAGTGCAAGTGATTAGATTATTGTTGTAGTGTTACTATATTACCTTCATCAGATGCATCTTTATCATCCTCGCCACTCCCTTATTTGCCGTCTTCATTTTCTTCGTCTTTATCATCCTCCTCCTCTTCATCTCCGTCATCCTCTTTACCTTTGCCAGATTCATCCTCTTCATCTGCATCATCGTCTTCATCTGCATCATCCTGTTCCTCTGCATCATCCTCTTCATCTGCATCAGAAGTAAGTAATTGAATATTATATTACTAACTATTAATATATATAACATATTACGATATGATGTTATTGTAAAACTATAACTAAAAGTAATAACAGTAACACTGTTACTCGATCTATTACCTTCACCAGATTGGCTTTCAACATCCTCTACATCCTCCTCTTTGTCCTCTTTGTCTTCTTCCTCTTAATCCTCCTTTTCCTTTTCATCATGTTCATCGTCTTCCTCCTCATCGGCACTTTCTTCATCTTTATCTATGTCTGTGCCACCCTCTTGAAGCCTCTTGTTTTTAAGACGACTCTTAACATCGCTGCCATCGTCATCCCCGTCCTCATCATCATCCTCCCCATCATCAGTCCCGTCATCATCGTTGCGATCATCAGTCCCGTCCTCATCATCACTTTCCACTGCACCCTCCATCTCATCTTGCTTGTCCTCGTCATGAACCTCCTCATCCTCTTCATCATCTTTTTCATGATGTTGCTCACTTAAACTGCTCAATACCTCCTTTACCAGGGATTCTGACTTAACTGTCCTAGGACTTTTCTCTGTTGGAAATGGTTCCAACTTCCTACTGACTTTGGAACTTGTATATACCGGGAAGTCATTCGCCCTCCTCTTCAACGATTGACCTTTCGCACAACATCTTCGGCATATTTAAGGCATTCAGGCTTTAGTGGTGATTTCTGTTTTACGCTTCGATTCGAAAACCTTCATCAGCCGAGCAAATATCTCGTGAACAAGGTTGGAATCCCTTCTATACATCAGCAACATCAGGTCGGTCTCTAAGTCAATAAACCAGGACGAGAAAAGAAACGAATTAGATACAGTTTTGGGAGTTGTAACAATTGCACACAATTAAATTTATAAAAACAACTCACATCAACAACTTTTTCCTTCAACTCGGCATCTGTTTCAATGCCAGGAAGCTTCTCCATCAAGATGTACTCCCTTCCCTCACTACTCTTAAGAAAAAGCGCCTCGTCATCCTCACCCTCATCGATTCTCGCCCATCCTATTTACGAAACATATTAGTAATTAGTAATTAATATTAATAATTAACAATATAGTAAGGTAATAATGTTATTACAAATAAAGCCATTACGATAACGATATTACGGTGACCATATTACGATGACGATATTACACGGATGCCACATTACCTTCAGCTGGGGATCCCTTGCCAAGACAAATAGGATAGACAGTTTCTGACATCTCATCAGCTCCTAGACAGCCAATCTTTCCTTCATCTTTGACTCTTTTTGAAAGACTTTCATCTTGTCCAATGCTTTGTATCGTCAGGTAAGTCGGTTGGTTGTACCTCGCCATGGAACTCAAACCGGTGAATGTAGGCCAACAGTAGCACCACAATACACCCACAAAGGCACTTAACCGTTCCTGTCTTTAACCCCTTGACACCCTCAGCTACCTTCTCAAAGACATACTTTGACCAATTAAAACCTTTTATTTTTTCAACATCGTCCACAGACCTTCAACGACTGAAATCAACGAATAATTTGGAGTCGACGCTAAAAAAGTGGAGAGCGCATAAAGAACGAACACCGCTTGAACTCATCACCGCAGCGCCCTTGTTATTCTTAAACCAACTAGTCACCAAATCTAGCTTGATGTTACGTGTCTTTGTAGAGATGTTGAACTTCCTTCTCCATTTGTTTTTTAACTCGGTGTCCTCGGCTGGGATCCGCGACCCGGTCGCGGTCAAGCACCACATTATTACCCTTCACCGACGGTAAAAATAGGTCATGAACATCATCTTGTGACAAAGACAAACTCCTCTGTTTCAGTAACATGAAGCTTGAAACTGTCGTAATCAAAAGCCTCAACAAGCAAGTCTGTTAGCCCGGAAGGGACTACTTATATATTGATCTTCAATAGTCCTCCAAAACCAATTTCTTTAATGGCTTTCTTTTGCTTTACGGAAAACTTGCTCATAACATCGACCAACGACTAGGCCCTGCACTTAGTTGGGTATTTATCCGGCTTTGTAATAAGGAAGTGTAAATTAGCACCACTGCTTAAACAGTGTGACACTATTTTATGCCAACAAACCAGCGGTAAAAAGCAACAAAACAAGGATACGATAAAGGTGTTCTTTGTAACACTTTGAAAACTTTAAACAACTCAACACGCCGAACAAATAAATCAGTAGAAAGGAGAACGGTAAGACACATTAATTGCACATTTATAACAAATTATTAACCCTAATTTTGAAGCGAAAAACTAGAACGCAGAAAATCAATTACTCACTTCGAGCAAAACAGTTAGGCTAAATTTATTACGAATCAGTATAATCGACACAAACAACAACAATAACAACAAAAACAAAGAACAACCTAATTTTTTAATGGAAAATTAATTTCCTTCTAAGATCAATTAACAAACAAGTATAATCGACAATGTTACGGTACATCATTACGGTATGCAAAGCACTTGAAATAAAAATGTTACTGATATAGGTGTTCTTGTAACACTTTGAAATCAAATCGAAACTTTAAACATACAAGTTTTGGCCACTAGAAAGACACATACTTTTTTAAGACCTCTTCTTTTTCAGCCTTCACCACCGTCTTGGCTGGTCTCTTCTCTGTTTTAGCCCTCTTCGACATTTTGGAGTCGACGCTCGAGTCATCCGAAACCTCATAATCTCTATCGTTTCTTCTTCGGATGACATGGGCTTATCTCTAGGTCTCTTTTTGTTACTCGTCTTCTGGTTTCTTTGTTTACGCCACCTCTTTTGGCACTGCGTTTGTCGGTTTCTTTTTACGACACCTTTACGCTCTCTTTCTTGCTTACTACCTTTTTTGGTGTTGGCTCTTTTGCCGCTGAAACTTTCTTTTTTGCTACAACCTTCTCCGCCGTCTTTTGTTTGGGCACTTTCTTTGCCACCTCTTCATCACCAACTCTGCAGTTTGGCCATTCTTTGCCTTCGGTCGACCCTTTATTCTGATAACTTTTTTGGGCACCTCTTCTTTTGTCTCCTTTGCAATCGATTTTGATTGCTTAGTCGTACCTTTTGAGGAGGTGCACTTGCTTGCTTCTCAATGGGCACCGATTGCTCCTTCGACAACACGGCACATCATGCGACGGCTTTTACTGCTTTTCTTCCTCGGCACATTGGTTTCTTTTTTACTTTCTTTGGATTGGAACCTTCGCGACTGTTCCTTTGAATACTGCTGCTTCTTTGGTGGCTTAAGCACCTTTTCGAGGGCACCTTACTTTCCTTCACCGGCACCTTTTTTGAAGGAGCGGTGTTGCTAGCGTAGACTCTCTGTAGGCACCTTTGTCGCCTTTTCAATTTGTAGGATTTGTGACTTTTTCGGTCTGCATCTTCTTAGTCGGCTTTGGCACGTTCTCTGTCGGCACCTTTTTGCTCTGTGTCTTCTCTGATGCGGCCACTTTAGCCTTCTTAGTGGGAGCTAATTTCTCAGGTACCTCTTCTTTCCTGACATTGTTATTTTCAAAAATTAAAATCAGAAGTTTACAATAACAATATAACAGACAACTATTAAATTGAAAAGGAATGATGGTAGTCAAGTCGTTGAAGAAATGACAAATGGAATACGAATAATGGCGGTCGAATAATTTTTTAAAGATCAATTGATTAACTGTTTCTTTTGTTAACAATGAGACAATATATCATAAACCCTAATAGTAGTGACTTGCGGTCGAGCAAAGATTTTTAGACACATACTCGGATGCATGAGATGCTTCGACTTCCTTCTTTTTGTTGGTTTTGATGGCTTCGTGTCGGCACCTTTTTGCTAGGTGTCTTCTCGATCTTGCTACTTTTGCCTTCTTCGTCGTGGTGATTTCTCGGGCACCTCCGCTTTCACGACATTGTTTTTCCAAAAATCAAAATCATAATAAGATTAAAAGTAAATCAATTACAGCTACTACACGATAGGTAATGATCTTTGCTCTTTAAAAGGATAGGGGATAGTATCTGTTTATTCTTGTATCGATGTTCTGATAACATTGTTAATGTATATCTGTTGAGAAATATTATAAACTTCAGGAAAAAGGACATTTCATGCAAATCACTAACAACTCAACACAACGAAGAGTCATAGGGACATCTTGATCCGCATGAGATGTTTCAACGTTTTTCGGTCTTTGGCATTTTGGAAGGCTTCTGTGTCGGCGCTTTTTTGCTCGCTGTCTTTTCCGAAGCTTCCACTTTAACCTTCTTCGACGGCAGATTTCTCGATTACTAAATGCCTTTCCGACATTGTTTATCAAAAAACCAAAACAGAATAACATTAAAACTAAAACAATTACAGCTATTAAACTGAAGAGGAATGATGGTGGACGAGTCTGACAAAGAATGTGGAATGGAACAAGAATGATAGTATCCTCAGAGAATGAGACAGTGTTACGGTATTGTCAAACAATTGTTTTTATATAAAACTACGATAACAACTTTATTCTGAAAGCAATTCTTTGCTCTTGAAAAGGATAGGGGATACACTTTTACTCGATAGTGTTACGGTAACATTGTTAATGTAGATCTGTTGAGAAATATTATTAATTTCGGGAAAAGGGACATTTCATGCAAATCGGCTCAACACGACGAAGAGTTATAGGGACATCTTGATCGGCATGAGATGCTTCGAATTTTTTTTTTTTTTTTTCCCTACTTGTTTGGAAGGCTTCTGTGTCGGCGATTTTTTGCTCACTGTCTTTTCCGATGCTTCCACTTTGGCCTTCTTCTTGACGGATTTTTCGGTACTACCTCTGCTTTCACGAGATTGTTTATCAAAAAACCAAAACGAATAACATTAAAACTAAAACAATTACAACTATTAAATCAAGAGGAATGATGGTGGACGAGTCTGAGAAAGAATGTGGAATGGAATAAGAATGATAGTATCGTCACGAGAATGAGACAGTGTTACAAATATTGTCAAACAATTGTTTTGATATAAAACTACAAGAAAAATAATCTTTATTCTGAAAACAATTCTTTGCTCTTTAAAACGATAGGGGATACACTTTTACTATGACAGCTTTTACTGATATTGTTATTCTTGTAGATTTGTTCAGAAATATTATTAACTTCAGGAAAATGAACATTCCCTGCAAATCACAAATAACTCAACACGACGAAGAAATAAATCAATCGAAAGCAGAACGGTAACACACATTAATTACTCATTTATTACAAATCATTAACCCTAATTTTGAAGCGAAAAACTAGAACGCAGAAAATCGATTACTCACTTGAGCAAAAACAGTTAGCCTAAATCAATTACAACAACAACATTAACAACAAGAACTGTAATAACCTAATTTTTTTTTACTGAAAACTCAATTTCTTTCTTCGATCAATTAATAAACGCTTCAAATCACTATAATGGAGACTAACAACAACAACAATAACAACAACAACAACAGTAATAACCTAATTTTTTACTGAAAAATCAATTTCTTTCTTCGATTAATTAATAAACGCTTCAAATCACTATAATCAAGACTAACAACAACAACAATAACAACAACAACAATAATAACCTAATTTTTCGCGGAAAAATCAATTTCCTGCTTTGAGCAAAATAGAAACCCTAAGTCGATGATTATTTGAAGAAAAAAGAGTATAATCAACACTAAAAACAACAACAATAACAACAATAATAGCAACAGCAACAACATGCAGTGGCGAAATAAGTTTAAAAACAATATAATGAAATAGAGCGATTTTATACCTCTTCGTCATCTTCGAAACGATTGTTCTGAGCAAATATAATAATGATCTTCACTTGATTAGTGCGATTTTGCTTGATGTAATAAAATTTACGGAAAAAATTTATGGTTTAGTGAATTAACTGCCAAAGAAAAAGAAAGTGAAGCGGTTTTTAGAGGGAGAGACAGGCGTTTTAGAGAGAGAAAAGGAAGTGAAAATTTATGAGGAATAATGAATGTGTCGTTCTTATTATATCAGCGCGCCTACTTTTTTTTTTTTTTTTTAAATTAAGACACGTGTCATAATCAGGACGGTTGGATCAAAAGATCCAACGGTTCTTATTGATATGCTAGAAACATCTAAGATGATAGACTCATGGGATGCTCACTCTATATACAGCGAAGATCCGGTGAGTCTAGGGTTTTAAATGAGTCCGTCCTACCATTTCAGACCGTCCGATCAAAGACAATTGAAGCACAGGATCATGCCACGTTGCATGTGACATGTCAGTTTTAACGGATGAACAAAACCCCAAAATTATCACGCCTGGTTTCAAAAATTAGATTTTTTTTTCTCTCTCCTCTTCACAACACTCTCAACCGTTTTACCCCCAAAATAACAACGCAAAAACAACAAGATAACTATCACACAAATTTATTACCAGTTGCTGCTAAATTCAAGAACAATAATCAACTGATATAGGTAAATTCAAGCTTTAACTATATTTTTCATTATGTAATTACGATTTAGGTTATTAATTTTAGGATTATGATGTGTTTTTGAAGGTAACTGACCTATATCAATTGATTTAGGTTATTTATTGATGTTCGTATGTTACAATGGGCGATAATATGCGAGTTTGACGAATTAATTTTAGCAATGTTATAGTTACTTATTATTGTTTAGGTTATTTATTGATTTTAGTTTAAAATGCAGGAATCGTAGAAGGACATGGCGAAAAAAAGTAAAGAAGCAGATTCAAGTCCTAAAACAAAGAAGGGGAAACGAAAAAACAAGGAAGTAGGCGAAGAAGATCCAACTGCTAGTAGGAAGAAATTGAAAGTGACACTGAAGAGAAATATCGATAAAGAATTAGCAAAAACCAGTGCGAATCACGACATTGTTGATAATGCAGAAAAGCCTAAAAGGAAAAAAAAGTATGTAGTGTTTCTGTTAACTTATTTTACCTTCTGTTATAGTAACTGAGAATGTATGTTATAATGAGGAACTATTGGTGATATTTTTTGACATGGTACACTCATGTTTTTACATGTTATAGTAATTGAATATGTATGTTATAATAACTAAATATGATTGTTATAGTTACTTATTATGACGTTTAAACTGTTATGAAATTTAATCTGGAACAGTTTTTAAACTGTTACTGTTGTCCAATATGTATGTTACAGTAAATAAATTTGTTGCCTAAGATTGTTTACATTGTTAAATATTTGTTCCCTTCAATTAGTAAATGTTTTAATTTTGTTGTTGTATTACTTTACTGTAATATATAATATTTACATTACAGGCCTGTGGAATTCGTAGTTAAATGTCGATCGACAACTTGGGTTGACATTATTAACAAGCTCACAGATGAGCAGAAGCAAGCAGTTAAAGACATTGGGTTTGGGGGCCTGTTAGAATTGAAAATAACTGAATTTCCAAAGGGAATATTAAAATGGGTGATATATGCATTCAATCAAAACAGCTTTCTGTTCAAAGCTTCAAGAACGAATGAGTTTATTCTGACGATGGACGATGTACATGACTTTTTCATGTTACCTAGGGGAGGTAAAGAAGTTGAATTTACACTGATTGGGCGTTGTAAAGCGTCGGCAGAAGAACCTCTGAAGGAAGAGTGGCGTACCAGGTTTGGATTAGGAAGCACTACATAAATGATCAAGATAAACCACCTATCAGACAGATTAAAAGAAACAGATGACAATGGAGATGACTTCAAACGGGTGTTTGTGCTTTATAGTTTGTGCACCTTCTTAGCACCGACTACAAGTCATATACTTGATTTGATTCTTGAACACTTGTACAAGATATTGAAGAAATCAAAAATATGAATTGGTGCAAGTATGTATTTGATAAATTGGTTAAAGGAGTGGAAGAATTTAAAGGTGGTAACAAGACACTATGCGGGTGCACTATGTTCCTCATGCTAGCATACATGCACAGAATAGAGTTTAGAGGAGAAGTACATTGACCCACTGAACTTCCCTTGATTGACATTGAATGACGCAAAGCTCAAGAAAAGAGTATCTGATGAGAAAAGTGTAGGATACTTGGGAGATGGAACCGTAACAAAGACAAATTATCCAATATGCCTCCAAAAACATGAAAATGATGCTGAAAAAACAGTAAAAAAGGATGGAAGTCGGGGATCTGTCTTAGAAAGGGGAAAAGTTTATGTAGCAATGGAGCTGCCTCCTGGGATTGAATCAGACGAACAGCTAAAGAAGAAGGCCATTGATGTAAGTTATTTTAAATTAAATTTTTAATGTTTATCAACTTATAGTAATAGCATACTAAATCACATTGTTTGATTATGATGTAACAGTAACATTATGATGATGTTATAGTAAGAGCAAAATGATGTTAATATGAGGATTATGTAACAGGACATTCATTTGCTTTTCCTTGAGATGAAAAGGGATTCTGATCTTTTCCATGCAAGGAATGTTGAACGTATGAGGATGTTCAAGGAAAAAAATACGGGCACCGGCAGTTCAAATATTTCGAGACAAGGAATGCGATCGGCAACACAAGTTACTCAAACAAAGAATCAAAGAATCGTATCAACAATCCTGTATACCATGCTTATATGGATGAGCTGGTGAGGAGAACGAAGCATGCAAAAAGCCTTGATATACCTTCTTTTGAAGAGTATGAAGAATTGGTAAATGTATTCAACAAGTCAATGGATAATGAAGAACACAACGGTGGAACGGGAAGCGAGAATCACGAAAATATTGATAATAACTTGGATGACATCATGCTGAACAATGACGTTACAAATGCAAAGGATAAAGAAACGTTGGACGATATAAGAACAAACAAAGAGGACTTGCCAACATCACAGAATACGAACAAAGGTGATTTCGATTCGTGTCGAACACGGTACTCGAACAAAGACAATACACATAGTCCACTGGTCAGTGGCAACGATGGACCAGAAAATGAACTTTCAGACGACGTGGAAGACAGAGCAACTGATAAACATTCATATCTACTACACACAAATAGAGAAGAAAAATGCATGGATTTAGTAGATTATGATTTCGGATGTTTACTCAACTGTTTTGATGCAGACGATGAGACTGTACTGTTGTCAGAGTACATGATTGAAAACAGTGACATAATGAGACCTATGCTTCGACTGAGGAAGGAGGTAGTAGACTATTTTTATCTAATGGACCACAACTACATCAATGAGTAAGTACACATTTCTATTTCTTACATATTTACATTATTAGAATTTTAATAAAACAACACTGTTTTTGTTTAAATAGTGAAAGGCTAGCAACATATGGAATACTCCACTTCCTGTCAAAGGATGATGCAAAAAGTATGATGGCCGATGAGCTGATAACAACATCAATAATAGAATGTTGGTCAATTATGCTTAATGAACTCATTGTAAGGAAAATATTGACTGATGAACCCTCCAGAATATACTTTGGTATTAATCATATGGTATGTTACTCTAAGGGCTATATCTGTTATACTAATTGTTAGACTATGTTATATTGGCAAACATATGTTACAATGCAATTTTTCAGGAACAAATCCTTAGAGTACTACAAACAGAAGATGAGGATAAGGAAATTGATGGGAAAAGAGCAGGATATGTGACAGAATTATTTAATGCATGGAGAGGATGGGGAAATTGTTGCAAAAACAAATTGAATTTGGACGCCGACATGGTAAGAGAAACAGTTTAAAACTTTTTCAAATCACGCAGTATTAATTATGTACTACTGCAGAATCTAAAATATTTTGTTTCTTGATTGTTGGTAGATATTCATTCCAATGATATTTAAGAAGCACTTCTTTTGTGCTTGTATAAATTTCATTGACAAGAAGATTGACTACTTAGACAATAGAGAGTATGAAGGGATCTTTACCGAAACTGAATATGTCGACATGGCGAAGATAACAGTACGGATGCTAGACCCTTTGTAATACAAATTAATCTATTTTGTGCACATTCACATGAAATCACTTAATTTCTACTGTTGTTCTGCAGGCTCACATGTTTGGAACATTTCTTGTTGAAAATGGTGTTCAAAAGGGGCAAATGGTTCAAAGTTTTGAAATGAGAAACGTGTTGTTCAAGTGGAAGTGTAAGGAATTGTATGACAATGTGGACTGTGGAGTGTTTTTGATGTTTCACATGTTGTTTTACATAGGCGAGCTTTTCGATTGTGACCTTGGCAATGCAACATCGAGGATTCTATATCGCGCAGAGTTATTGGCGATACTTGTTATGAGTGAGATTAACGAGAAAGAGATAAACTGTTGGAAAAGTGTGAAGAAATAAAGAATGAAAGAGAGAGTTTACTGCCAGTCCTTGTTGAGCAGCGTAGGAAAGCGGCTGAAGAAGAAGCAAGAAGTAAGTAAATAGTAAACCTTTTTATTAATAGTATTTTGCATAGTCTACCATATATATTTAAAGAATTGACTGTGTGTGCTGGAAAACAGGAAAAGAAGAAGAGGTTGCATGGTCAACACCATCAAGAAAAAATACAAAGAAAACTATGATGACTATTTGAAGACCCTATATCGGTATTGGGTAGTCGTAAAAATGGAACATCGATGGCATTGGATGCACATTATACTTTGTGGAGAACCGAACCTAAAGTGAAGTGGTGGCAAGATTTATGCGAAATAATAAAAGCTTGTTCTCTTTAATTTTAAATAAGAGAAAAGAAGTGGCTGACTATTGCTTCCTGGATGACTACATATTGGATCAAAGGTATTGAAAAATGAATGCTTTTAATTTTTTTAAAACTGGTTATAATTATATATATAATCTGTTTACTGCTATTTTTGGAAATAGTGAATGCGTGGTGGAATACAATGCGACAAAGACTTTGAAGAGACAAGAGATACAAACACTGATGCCAACAGTACATCTCAATCCAAATGTGGTAGAATGATGGTCTATGCTGCTGAATAACATAGCAAACACTGAGCAAGGAACAAAAACAATCATGTTTTTTGGCATAAATCACATGGTAAATCTGTTACACTAGATAAATAATTTTGTTACAGTTTTGTACAAAGCTGTTACACTAAATGCATAAGTCTGTTACACTATATGCATAAGTCTGTTACACTAAATGGTTAAATCTGATACACTGAATGCCTTAGTCTGTTTTCACTAAATAGATGTATCTGTTTCACTGGATGAATTTGCATTGATGACTTTTATTATTCATATGTTAGGAGGAAGTCAATGCACTGAATGAAAGAGAAGCCAACGGTACACAGGTTGATACACAGGCCAATAATGTGTATGATTGTTGGAATCAGTTTATAGATGATAACCCAGTATGCAACATCAATGCTGAACTGATTTTTATACCAATAGTTGCTGAAAACCACTACTTTTGTATATGTATCAATATGTCAAAGAAGATAATTGAAGTGCTCGACTGCCTGATTCATAAATCATGGAAAAATAGCAAAGTTTACAATATTGCATGAGTTGTGGTATGTAACTGTAGACTATCTCCCCTTTTACACAACACTTTCTGACTTCTTAAAAATACTAGTTAAATATGCGTTGTGTGACCTTTGTGTGCAGGCTGGTTTATTGAGTGACTATTTGGAAATGAAAGGAGTGAAAGGCGCGGAGGAGATAGCAGGATTCATGATCAATGAGACAAAATTGCCATGGCGGTCGCCTGATGTCACTGATGAGGAATCAGGATGCTTTTTAATGATGCACATGATTGCCTATGAGGGTGAACCGTATGCATCAGAGTTGCAGAAAAAGATTACGAGGCGCATATTTTGTACTGAAATGGCAGCCTCATTGGTCTTGGCAGACATAAATAAGAAACGAGCTGAAGTGATCAAGAAAGTTGAGGCATTTACAAGTAAAAAAGCAGAACTCTGGCATGAGATTAAGCGTAGAAGGGATACGTTGAATGAGAAGAAAAAGAGTGAAGGTGAAACTGCTGCTGCAAACACTGTCCTAACCGAGATTCCTGTCTTACATGCAAGGCCGATGGTGTAACAACTTGGGTAATTTCTTATATCTACAGAATAAAATGTATTTTGAATGGATTAATACATTTCAATAACTGTCAATTTTCTAATTAATGTAGGAACGAAAATGAAAATGCAAAGAATGGCAGTGGTTCACAACACATATTTGCTACGTATGGGAGGAGGCGAAAACAGGTAGCAAGGAGAGAAGGTTATCCCAAGAAAAAACAGCCAGTACACGGAAATGCTGCAAAGAAATGAAGTTTATGTTAAGGAGGAGAAATGGTAGTGAAATAGTTAAGACATGTAAAGACGAGTAACAGTTTATTATGGTTGTTAAAATAGTTTGTTACTGTAATTGTGTTCTGATGTTACAGTGTTGAACAAATGATGTTATTGTGAAAACAAGATAATTGAAAATGAAATTTGCCAAAATGAAATAGCCGTTTTGACAGTGACTATATTGACATGTTATAGTAACAAGTTTTTGATGTTACACTGAAAGTAATAATGTGCTGATGTTATATAGTTTAAGGAAAATGGTGTTAATGTGAAACAAGATCACGTTGTGACAGTGACTATATTGACATGTTATAGTAACAAGTTTTTGATGTTACACAGAAAGTAATAATGTGCTGATGTTATATAGTTCAAGAGAAATGGTGTTAATGTGAAACAAGATCACGTTGTGACAGTGATTATATTGACATGTTATAGTAACAAGTTTTTGATGTTACACTGTAAGTAACAGACCTGTTCAAGTAATTTTGTTACAGTAATAGTATGCTGATGTTACAGTTAAAGGAAAATGGTGTTACTGTGAAACGAGATGACGTTTGTAATAGAATTATAACTTGTTGGCAAAAAAATTATTGCAAACAGAAACTGCGTAATTGTTCTACTTTTTTTATTGAAGTAACCATGTCTCAAACAATTACATAAACTGTGTAAATGTTCTTATCTGAAAAAACAAAAAAAAGTAAAGTAATGTCTAAACAACAAAGTAAAGTAATGTCTAAAATGGAATTGACTTAATGTCCATGCTGCTGCATCACCAAGACTCAAACATCCTCTTCAGAAGTGTCCTGTTTAAAATAAAAACAAGTAAATGATGTTTAGTAAAACAAAATTCAAAAGATATATAAACATGTAACAAGAGAAACAAAAAAAAAGAGAATACCGAATATATATCCCTTTTAGGACAATTGCGTTTGTCATGGTTCACCATTTCCTTGCAGCAGGCGCACAGTCTTTTGGGCTTCTGTGATTTCGCAATAGCCTCCTTCCTGGTAGACAAAAGCCTTTTCCCGCTGCCCTTGTTATTTGAGATTTTTGGTGGTAAGATTGTAACTTCTGAAGAATTTGTGAAGCCCAACAATTGCTCTATCTCTTTCTCCTTGGATAATACCTCTGATGATGCAGGACTGACTTCCTCTCTAAAAGCCTTCCAATTTGCAGCTAACTCTTTAATTCGATCTACAGAAAGAGTTTTTGCAATAGCCATTGTAGAATAAAACTCTGACCACACATTAGAAATCTTCATGTTAATAACATCAGTAGGCTCACAATCCTCGATGAGATTCCCAGGGAGAATTGAATAAGGATTTCTATAAGAAACCTTGCACCAGCGAGGGACAATGTATTTTTCAGGAATGCTTTTAAGAAGGTTAGCTGACAAAAACCAAAAAACATGTCTGCAAAGTAAACCTTTAATTTCAAAAAGTTTGCAAGTACACTTAACATCTTCTGTTGTGGCAGTGTAAGAGACCTGAAATGTAGTATGTCTCAGCTCATCATTTACATCATATACACGAATGTCCCCATTCAAAGGCATACCAGCAAGCCCGCAGACAGAAGTGTGCTTCAATTCATCTTGCACATCATAAAAAACTTTATGAGTATAGACAGATGCAGCATGTAACTCAATCTTAGTCGGCGATGGAGTAGTAACTGGTAAACTGTGCTCACTGTCCTTGTCTAGACATTTTTATAGGTAACGCTGTTGTTCAATGGCTGTTTCATAACACAACCAGAACTCAACCAAAGTTCCATAGTAATTCTGATAACGCTTAAAGAAGGAATTTGCACTCTCGGATCTCTGAGTTGTCCTTAATAGGCCTCCCATTGGCATGTCCCTAAAAAATCTTTGGAATCCAGGAGAGATGCTTATCACGAAACATACTAGAAAGCCATTTATGGCCACCAAGGTCGAAGTCCTTCATAACTGCAAGCCACCTCTGTTCAAACTCCATTGGTTCTAAACTAGAATCCCACACAACAGAATTCAAACGAGATAGGAAATCAGTTTCTTTGCATGTGATTGCACCCACTTTAGCACTGACTTTCTCCATAATATGCCACATGCAAAAATGATGACTGGCTGTTTTGAAGACTTTAGGAAGGGCAAGTAACATCCCAGGGTCTTGGTCTGTTACGAGACATAATGGTTCTTTTTTATCCATACAGTCCAAAAATTTTTTGAAACACCAAGCAAAAGAATGTTCATCCTCATGATCAAGTAAAGCACATGCAAACGTAACAGACCGCTTATGGTGATAAACTCCAGTAAACGGGGTGAATTTCATACGATATTTATTGGTTCCATAAGTAGCGTCATAGCTAAGCGCATCCCCAAATATAGAATAATTCCTCCTACACTCAGCATCTGCCCAAAACACCCTGCTCAAACACTTATCATCATCAACCTCATACGCAAAATAAAAACCAGGTTTCATTTTTTTTAACTCTTCAAGGTGATTGATGAAAAGAGTTGCATCCTGTAAACTTATATAGCATTTGACATCATTTGCAAAATTCTTAAAATCTGTCAAAGTCGCTCCAACATTAGCATAACCATCTGCATATACTTTGCAAAGTTGAAAACTCCTGTCTGCCCCAATATTCAACTTTGAATTATCAATTATTAACTTTTTTTGGAAACCAGAAAGATGCCTGACAACTTTATGGAACTCTTTGTCTATAACAGAAAGAAGACGGTGATTATGAACAGCAACAAATTGATCGACTCTATAACCTCCACCCTCCACCGCTTCCACTCTCATCATTGCTGGACAACCAGCCCTAGTAACTTTAACATTCCTTGAACCTTGAGTCTTAACAGTAGAATCAGTATCAACCTCTTGAGCGGGACACTTGCTTTCCTCTTATTATCTCTAAAGCCTTGACGATTACAAACAATCGATTTCCTAAGTAATTCACCAGAACGGGTACGTTTTGTGGTATGCAGCCTTGGTTCAAACCCACAGGAAATTGCATACACAACATAAAAACACATTGCTGAATCATAATCAACAAAATGCATAGATAGCTTAGGTGTGAAACCCTCCTCAACTAGCCTAGTCTATCTCTGACTACCACCAGGAGTGTAGCTCACTTGAAGTGGATGTATTTTTGTTGGGTGTGATGTACACGTTGGAGTAAAAACAGAATCACGACAAGATTGGACTTCTGAATAAAACAAAATGAAAATAGAAAATAAGAGACTACATATAGCACATTAAAAGGAAGATTACAGTGTATTAATATTATTAAAATAAAACATGTGACAGTGACATGAAATGGGTGTTATAGGGATATGGTTTGCTATTCCAGTAATGATTACATATGTTATAGTCATTTATAACATGTTACAGTAATATAGCATACATATTATAGTGACATGGAATATGTTAAAATAATCATACTAAAGCACATTGTTTGATAATGATGTAACAGCAACATTATGATGATGTTATACTAAGAGCAAAATGATGTTAACATGAGATATTACATATGTTATAGTCTTTTATCACATGTTACAGTAATATAGCATACATATTATAGTGACATAGAATCATTCAATGATGTAGCCTATCTGTTATAGTAATTTCACATGTCAAAATATGTAACTAAAATTTAAAATGCAAACAAATAAACAAAAAACAACGCGTAATTCAGAATAAATTTGTTATAGTGAATTAAATTATATGTTACAGTTAGTAAACATGTGGATAGAAAAAAATTAAATTAAAAAAGAAATAATAGACAGGAACAGACGTAATTCAGAACAGGATAAGCTGAAATAAATGTAAAATACTAAAATATAAAGGTAAAGCCGGTTAAAATACACATGCAGACACAATAAAACGATTTTAATTCGAAAAACAAAGGAATTATAGTAATACCTGGATGAATGTCATCTTCAATTGATAAGCGAATCAATGGAGTAGAAGGAACAGTCGACATGAAAACAGAGACCTGCAAAAAACGAAAAAGCAGTGATGAAGAAGCGTGAATCATTTAAAAACCTAATATGCAAGCAATTAGATGAAAAGGAAACCGAAATTGAATAACAATTGTACAATAAGAACAGAAATTACCTAAATCGAAAGGAATCGAAGACTGAAAAGATATATGTTGATCGAAGTAAACGCGTAAACCTAGTAATAAAGCAAATAATGAATTGTGTAAGAACAATATGAACAATTGAAGAAAAGTAATCAAATACTGCAATATGATGAAACAGAATTCACCAGAAAACGAAGTTGATCGTGAAAGTGATGATTAGCGTGAGAGAAAAGCAAAGAGAGAGAAAGAAGAGAGAGAAAGTTGCGTAAGAATTATGACACAAATTAGTCAGCGCAACTGTTTTGATAAACAATATTAAGCTTAGATTAAATCTCAGCCATCAGATTGACATGATCAAACGGCTAGGGATGGTAGGACGGACTCACCCTAATACCTAGACTCTCAAGATCCTATCTATCTATATATATATATATATATATATATATATATATATATATATATATTCCAGAAATCAAAGGGATTTTGATATAATTAAATTAATCTATACAACTTAATTATACTATATAGTTTTTAAACGATAGCACTGTGTGATGGACCCGACCAAGGGACTTCAATGTAAATATTATATAATTTTGGTTGAAATATAAATTTAGAGAATATCAAAATATGGTAGTGAAATTACGGCGAGTGTAGTGAAATTATCAATATTAATGCGGCAGTAGTGATAGTAACAATAATTAAGGTGGGAGTAGTGAAAGTAACAATGATTACGGACAAGTAGTGTAATGTTTCATTAATAAGAGTAAAATATTAATAGCGGGAGTATTGAATTTGTCTCATTATTTATTTCATCGTAATTTTAGGATATGTCACAGAAAAATATATTAATGATAAATTTATAGGTTATGCAACTTTAAGTAATTTCATTTAATATATAAAATTAATGATAAGTAGAGGTAGCCCGGGCGAAGCCGGGCACCAATACTAGTATTATATATTATGGAATCTAACTTGAATTATTTATAACCTACTTATTATAGTTTTGTGTGTTAAATAATTAACATCTCTATACATCTAATAAACTATAAAGTTTAATAAATTGCATAGATTTTAAATTTAATATATAATTTGTAATCCCCTATAAAATCTAGTGCAAAACAGTGGCGGAAACACTGTCGAATGGGATTAAATACACAAAGATAAAAGTTCTAACTGTTATAAATTGAGAATGTATAAAATTCTCAAGGATAAAATTAAATGGTTAAGTCTAAACAAATGCCACTTTTATAAAAAGGGCGAAAATAAAATTCCTCAAAAGTGTTAAAACTAAAAACCATAAAAGAAAGCGAAAAAAAAGTAGGATCGCAAACTACTCGCTAGCTCACACAAAAAATCCCCAGCAAAGCTAATACCTGTCATGTTATAAACATAATAGCCACAATCAGTGGGGAGTAACTCGACGTTCTCCCAGCCATATCACATGATATAAATGTTACAGATGCAAATAATATATCAAAGTAAATTGAAATGTTTATAAAACATAAGTATCAAAATATGATTACCAAATCACGTTAACCAACGTGCTGCATGCTTAAAAGCAAAATATTCAAATGATAGAATGGAAATAATATAGTTCAGGCTAGATATTCACTTTAGCTATACTCCTTGACACCGCAGCATCTTACACTAGTTTCGGGAACTCAGTGTCATGCAAAGGTGACCAACTCCAAGTTCGCTCACCAGACAACAAGCTATAATAGGACACGTCTTACCACGCAAAGGTCACGAAGTCCTAGTCTAAGTACATGTACATGACTCTACGACAATCTGTACCGCCCGCAGGATACCCAATCTTATAGCTGTATAAGAACCCGTATGCCTTAGTTTATTATTCTTTGCCTTTACTTTCATTATTCCAAACTTAAAAGTATTCCAAGTGATATAGTATATTATTCAAATGGTTCGTAAGTGAACTACACTTTTATTTTCCTTGAATTAGAAAACTTAAACTTAAAACCAAAAGTATAAAATTTATTTAAGGACTTTAAATAAATTAAGTTACTGAAATTAAACTTTAAAGACCATCCTTTGACTTAAGGTACTTTAGTAAAGACTTATTACTTAGGCTTTAATGAGACGGAGTTCTTCATTAGTTTATAAAACTGAACAGCAGTATTGTAAAATTCATAATTAATTACAGAAAAATCGAAATGACGCAAGGCCAATTTTCATGGTTTCCTGTAGCTTTTATCTACAACTTTCATTTTTTGACAAACTTTAAATTACGAAAGAATCAGGGGTCTAAAAATTGATTTCTAAAAACTGTCAGAAAACGTCACCCATAATATTTCAGTTCATAAATCCACTTTTAGAAAACATTTTAAGGCAAGGCATAATTTTAAACATAATTAAACATGATAAATATTCATTGAGAAAAAGATTAGCTACTGTATCAAAAGCAAAATATCTTTTAAAAATGAATCTTTGAGAGAAGTCAGAAACGAGTTTTACAGGCGAGCTGTTCACAAATATTTAATTCTGACCAAACCGTAAGTCTAAATCTTATGAAAATTTTTATACAGACTCTATACTTTAAAATAATAGGAGTCTATTCTTTACACTTTTGCAAATTCGAAATAAAAACAAGTGATATGAATTTTACAAACAGACGAACATATTTGACAGATTTAACAACGGTTTTCATCAAACTTGTAAAATACACCATAAATCGAAAATAATGATTGAAGACCTACAAATTTATACACAACCTAATACTCCATGTCTCTGCCATATACTAAAATATTGTAAATTTACAATTTTATTTAGTATTTTTAACATAATTAAAACCGAACAAATCGCTATAATCGCAGAAACTGCGTCAATACTTTAAATTACGAAATAAATACTAAAACTCCAAAATAATTACCACGAAAATTCATGGTATCTTAAAATCAACTATTAATTCCAGAAAAAAAAATTTACATCAGTTTAAATTATAAAAACGAATTATTAAAACCCTAATATCAAAACAATCGATTTGATCATAAAACTTGTTAATCAACCAAAATAAATACCCTATTGACAAAATAAAATTATACATAGTCAAAATAAATTATGGATATCAAAATATCAGAAATTAAAGGTTTCGAAAATCATATGTATCAATAAATCATCATAAAACATTAAAAATCCAATAATACATACAACTACAACAATTAAATCGATGTAATACCGAGTAACGTCGAAGTTACCTTGTTACGAATCCGAATCCACATATGCTAGCCTTTAATATCTCCTCTACAAACCTTTAAAAACATAAATTACATATGTGTAAAACATATGAATCATTAATCTAGATAAAAACTAGGATAAGAAAGATAAGAGTAATCAATTTACCCTTAGAATAGGATGAACGGATGATGAGAGAAGGTCGATCGAAATAAAGAAGCAAGAAGGCAAGCACGTACGTAGATTAATTTGTAAAACGGAAATAAAGAAGCAAGAAGGCAAGCACGTACGTAAATCTTATTTTTGCAAGCAGAGAACGGCGGAAGCGATGGGGTTACGTTCCCACTTTTTTTTTTTTTGTAAGAGGGATAGAAATGTGAATGATAAGATATTATGTGAGCAATTAAAAATAAAAAGATGTTAAACACCTTTTAAAATATCTCGGAAAAGGCTTGGGTTTTGATCTTAAAATGATCATTTGAATAAAACTTGGTCCATTTGAAAAATTGGACTGCAAATCAACTCAGAACGGATTTAATTAAATAAATAAATCAAAACCGTGAATTAAAAGATAAAAATTTAAATCTCATAAATAATATTAAAATATATGAGATTAGAAATGAATAAAAAATAAAAATAGGGTTCAATAGAAATAATTTCCGAAGTCCAACGAATTAACTCGGAGTAGAATTAAAATACGAATTAAATGAATAAATAAGACGAAACTGAAAAAGTTAGAAATAACAATAATTCTCGAAAACAAGGAAATATTCGAGACATAAGAGAACTTAAGAATTCAAAGGAAGAAAAGAAATGGCTCACAGATAAATTCCGAGTCATTCAAATCAAATCGTAATCGTAAATAAAATACGGTTACGAAAATAGATTACAAAAATGGCGGGTGTTACATAATTTTATTGTGATAATAATTAATATCATAAGTGTGCATGTTTATACTAATTAATTATTTTATTTTAAGGAAATTGACAATCTTCTAGTCTTCTATAAATATTTAGAAAAATTAGGCATCTTCTTTCTTTTAGTCTCCTTGAAATTGACCACCTTAATTAATTATTTTATTTTATGAAAATTGACCATCTTAATTAATTATTTTATTTTAAGGAAATTGAACATGTTTAGGAAAATTATCAAACTTCTATATAATTTAATTTTAACCCAAACTATATAATATTTGCATTGAAATCCCATGATCGGGTCCATCACACGGTGCTATTGATTTAAAACTATATCAATAAATACTATATATTAAATCCAGAAACCAAGGGAGCCCAATGTAATTAAAGAAAGTTATACAAATTAATTATACTATATAGTTTTAAATCACTAGCACCGTATGATGGACCCGATTAAAGGATCTCAATGCAAATATTATATAATTTAGGTTAAAATTAAATTATATAAAAGCTTGGTAATTTTCCTAAACATTAGTAAGAGACTAAAACATGGTCAATTTCCTTAAAATAAAATAATTAATTAAGATGGTCAATTTCCTTAAACTAAAATAATTAATTAAGATTGGTCAATTTCAAGGAAACTAAAAGAAAGAAGATGCTTGCTAATTTTCCTAAATAAATACTATATATTAAATCCAGAAACCAAGGGAGTTCAATGTAATTAAAGAAAGTTATACAAATTAATTATACTATATAGTTTTAAATCACTAGTACTGTGTGATGGACCCGATTAAAGGATCTCAATGCAAATATTATATAATTTAGGTTAAAATTAAATTATATAAAAGCTTGGTAATTTTCCTAAACATTAGTAAGAGACTAAAACATGGTCAATTTCCTTAAAATAAAATAATTAATTAAGATGGTCAATTTCCTTAAACTAAAATAATTAATTAAGATGGTCAATTTCAAGGAAACTAAAAGAAAGAAGATGCTTGGTAATTTTCCTAAATATTTATAGAATACTAGAACATGGTCAATTTCCTTAAAATAAAATAATTAATTAGTATAAACATGCACACTTATGGTATTAATTATTATCATCATAAAATTATATATTAAATTTAAAATTTATGCAATTTTATTAAACTTCATAGTTTATTGGATGTATTAATTATTTAACATAAAAAAAATATAATATAAGTAGGTTATAAATAATTCAAATTAGATTCCATAATATATAATATTGCATAATTCTTTCGAATTTAATTTAACGCATATATGTAATATATTTATATAAATATATAATCCTCTTAAAATTGCATGGCTAAGCAGTAAAAGTAACTTCGTCACTAATATGATAGTAATCACTCATTTGAATAGTATAAGTAACAATATTATCGGCGAGATTAGTGAAAGTGGTAGAAACAACAACGGGAGTAGTAAAATAACCAATATTAATGCGACAATAGTGAAAGTAACAATAATTACAGCGTGAGTAGTGAAATTATCATATTAATGCGGCAGTAGTGACAGTAACAATAGTTATGGCAGGAGTAGTGAAAGTAACAATGATTACGGGCAAGTAGTGAAATGTTATTACTATTGTTTCATTAATAACAGTAAAATATTAATAGCGGGAGTAGTGAATTTGTCTCAAAATTTATTTCATCGTAATTTTAGAATATGTCATAGAAAAATATATTAATGATAAATTTATGGGTTAAGCAACTTTAAGTAATTTTATTTAATGAAAAAAAATTGAACGGTAGGTAGAGGTAGCCCGGGCGAAGCCGGGCACCAATACTAGTATATATATATTCCAGAAATCAAAGGGATTTTGATGTAATTAAATTAATCTATACAACTTAATTATACTATAAAGTTTTTAAACGATAGCACTGTGTGATGGACCCGACCAAGGGACTTCAATGTAAATATTATATAATTTTGGTTGAAATATAAATTTAGAGAATATCAAAATATGGTGATTTTCCTTAAAATAAACATGCCCCACTTATGTTATTAATTAGTATCATCATATAATTATACAATTATTTAACATACACAAATATATTATAAGTAGGTTATATTTTGGAAATTATTAAAAGGTAAATAAATCAAGCTAGATTTCCAAAAGATATAATATTCTGTAATTATTTCATTTTAATTTAATGCATATATGTAATATATTTATATAAATATATAACCTCTTAAAATTGTATGGTTAAATAGTAAAAGTAATTATGTTAGTAGTGAAAATAATTGTACTTGTAACACCCCGTATTAAATCACTACTGATTAATTTGACTTAATTATATATAGATATGCTTTTATAATTTTCCACGCATATTTTAAATTGTTTTCGTCACATTTCCATTTTAATTTGAATTATTCATACATTTACAAGCAATTTCGTTAATTTTACTTTTGATCTAAAAGATTTACATAATGTAACACCCCGTGTTAAACTGCTACAAACTAATTTGATTTAATTACAATTAAAAACTACTTTTATAATTTCCCAATTATATTAAGTTACGTTTATCTCAATTTGTTCTCAATTTAAATTTATTAACACACATTTTATAAATGATTTCGTTCATTTTAATTATAATAAAAAGCTTGCCTTAAATAAAAATACGATGACAATCGTTGCCTTATTCGATAATGTTTCTTCACATCACCCCAAACTTTTACCTCACTCACTTTTTAGTGTATCAAACATTTGGCTCAATCGTTCTGTAGTGTATAGTTTTCATCACTAAATCACTACAAGTTCACAAGTTCACATGTCTTACTATACATTCACATGTATCTTCCCTCTGCTTATAGTTTTGTCACTACCACTTCACCCTTCACATGTGTTCGATAACTTCTATAACTACACTATACACATCCCTGCTTATATTTTTGTCAATAGCACTCCTCTTATACCATCTCCTTCATCCGTTTCATCGTCATCACCATGTACATAACACTTATCATCATCGTTGTCCCCCGGCCTCACCAATTCTTACCTTCGTGACAGCTACCTAATCCGAGTTGACACCGTTTCCGTTACCAACCAACACTCACGCCTGACTCAAGCAACACAACACCACACCACACCTCCATACCAAGACTCAAATCAACCCGACACCAACCTGCCTTCACCACCGCTGTCACTCACCCTCACCACTGGAGTACGAAGCACAGACCACCACCAACGCCACCATTTGTTCCTCTGTTTTCCCTCCGTTTCGAAAACAGAAACAATGGCTTTTCGCCTCTGTCACCCATCAGCACGACTATCCACATCGTCGTTTAGCAGTCGTCAGTCACCGAGCACTGCCACGACCACCATTCATCACACCATCAGGTTTATTAATCGTATCCCACACTTGCTCGCGCATCACCTCACCATCCACCATCACCGGAACACCAAACCCGGGTCACCCGAGCTCTGACCATCACCAACTTCGTTATGTGCCTCCTTGTCCTTCTCGGTTTTATTCACTAGGGCCGCTGACCTCCTTCACCTCTGTCTCACGCACCGACCATACCAGCCACCTCTATCGTCGCCAGTATCACCGTCAGAGCACCACCTCTGTAAGTCGGCCTTCCTCGAACTCTTCCTCCTTTTCTTTCTTTTGTTTCCGTTCAGGCTGCTCTTACTCCTTTCTTCTGCTCTTCAACCACCGCTGCAGAGCCGCCGTCGAAACCACCGTTGCCGCCTTGCTTGCTGCTCCTTGTCGCCATCGTCACTTGTTTTGTTGCCGTCGATGCCGCCGCAGGTTTCGAGTTTGGTGACCTAAATCCCTAAATCGATTTGGGATTGTTCAACTGAATAACGTTATAAGTCACACCGTCCCTTTTCTTCTTTTTAAATGATACGGGTTTGGCCCGATTTACTAACTTGACCTTTCGTAATGCAAGGTTTGCTTGACGGGATTCAAATTTGGACTTCTTGGGCCATGATGACGGTTTTAAGACGGACTTGTGACTTTATTAATAACGATTAATTTTTAATAAATCGGATTAATAAACACATCCATTTATTTCACTAACTTCGGTAACCCGACCATCTTCTATCCCTCCTTAATTGTATAAGACTCGTTATGCTAATGTTAATGAATATGTTTAAATATGAATTCCGTAACTTGTTTGACTACTAAAATCTGATTAGAAATACTAGACCGCTAAATTATTAACAATGGCATGAAATATACATATGCGCTAGTTAATTACTCAATTAGTTGGATTTGTATGTTAAAATTACATGATATCAAGTGATTTATCGTTGTGATATTTTCTCAACTAGAAATATGATTAGGAAATATAATTGAGTAATATCTTAATTGGCCACATTTATTTACGGTCGTGTGATGTATGTTCCGATATGTTACCTTTTTTATTTTTGCACTCACTTTATTAAGTAGTACGTAGTCTGTTGAGATGTTAACGTTTAAATAAGTAAAAGCTTATTAGCTATTAACCACTAGCCTAAAAGAATTATACCTTTCCTCTTTAAATATAGCTAAGGCTAGAATTGATAAGTTTAAATTTTATTTGTTTATTAAAGTTTAATAACAACTCTTTTAAAGGTTTGAAAATTTCAAGTATTCGTAAATGTTTTCAAAACGAAAATGGTTTATATGATTTAAACGTTCCCCAAATTACAAGGTAAGTTATTCTGAGATAATTTATAACTTTTATTTGATAAAAGCATTACTCCTATAGTTTGTAAAGTTAAGATATTTGAAATGATTCAGTAGTGCTTCCAAATGATTTACATAAAATGTTTATTAAATAACCAAATTTCATTAAAAAGAAGATTGAATAAGCACTTTAAAAACGAAGCATAAACTTAAGCTTATTATAGTAAAAATCTAAATGTCGTTCCTCGAATAAAGAATTTAGAAATAATAAATTTCAAATAAGATTTGCCAAATCCTAAAGATTTCAGAAAAGATAAATCAAGATGAATTTATGTGTGTTTACACCTCTTGTTCAAAAGCTTCTAGTACTCTGGGACATGTCCCTTAAATTGGACCGCTGAGACCAGTATATCAGTAAACGGTAACCTGGCTATGCCTCTTAGATGAGACCTCTGAGCCATGGTATCTCTTCTGGTTCACTTGGGTATGCCTGTAACACTACAGATTTTCTTTGGCGACTACTCGACCGAGTAGAGCCTACTCGGCCGAGTAGTGCTGTTGTTGTGAGTTGTTTTGGTTCTGCCGATGAATACTCGGCCGAGTATAGTGAAAACTCGACCGAGTAGAGGATACTCGGCCGAGTATAACTTTACCCGACCGAGTATTCGGTCTGGCGAGTGTTATTTTGACGGTTTGATTAGGGAATGTTTAAGATTATTTTATATCCCGCGTCAGTTTTCAAAACATCATTTCAACTTCATCAGTTTTTACGTTACCCTAATTACACCCTAATCATTCCCTAATCTTTCCCTTAATCATTCCGTAGCATCGTCGTGTGGGTAATCTTCGTGACTCTTGCGTATAAGTTCTCGTTGCACTGTTGGTAAGTCCTATCTTTATGATTATTTGTACTCTTTGGGGTTACTGTATATATATATATATGGAAATGGGATTTTGGGAATTGTGCAATGTGTAATTGTGTTACATGATTATTGTATAGGAGAAGACTTCGTAGAGGAGCCTTTTTGATTGTCCGTGTTGCATACTACTGTTGGTTGCTAAGGTAGGGTTTCCTACTCAGTTTACTGTTATTGTAAGACATGTTGTTATGATTATTGTTATCTGTTGATCATCGGAGTATAGAGATTGTTGTAACGATGTTGATGTAAGGGTGTTGAGATGGCTGTGTTGTATTGTGATTGTGATTGTGATTGTGATTGTGGTGGAGTCACTTGCGGGAGTGGCTTCACATCCTAGTTCGCCCTCCGTGAAACCCGCCACGGGAGGGGATGTGCACATTAAGGGACAGGGATTATTGTCGCTCGTTGAGGAGCTGGACTAGGTGGGATCGGCTGCGGTCACCCATCGGCGGCGCGAGGATTACCCGTTGCGATGGGTAATGGCGAGCTACACACTTGATGTGTGTAGTCGGTTCTTGTGTGTGAATGGAGGATTGGGGATTGGCGATGATCAGTTGATTTCCCCGTTTGTTTGTCTTAATTGTTTGTGTAATACTGACCCCGTGTTGTTTGTGGAATCTGCGGTGATCCATTCGGGGATGGTGAGCAGGCTTGATAGGTATTGCTAGTGTGAGCTTGGGGACTGTCTTGGGAGAAGTGCCATCACGAGTCATAGCATCACCGTCTGAGTCTTAGTGGGATTTCTTTTATTATCAGACTTTGAAATTGTATTTTGTTAAAACAGTATTTGAATTTGGTTGATGTAAACTTTACATTTTACAGTACTTTAATAAATGTGCTCAATTCAGACGCTTTTTGATATGTACTAACCTCGGGCAACCGAGATGGTAACACACTTTCATGGTAGGGTGGTCCTGGTAAGGCACCTTGGTATGAGGGGGTGTTACAAAGTGGTATCAGAGCCGAAGATTCCGGTACCTAAACAAATGAATATAATGAACCTAGGGAGTCTAAGTAAAATGAACCCGGGGAGAGTTGTTTGGAGCTACCGCAAAGACTCGGGAGACGTCCCGGAGTCGCAAATTGGCCCTCACTAACTCGAGCCGGTAACATGGGGAAGTGTGATGAGAGCTAGGTTTTGTATGTGCATGTATGTGAAGATGCATGTTGGTAAAAGTTGATAGTTGAAAGTATGTGTGTTGAAGTTCCTAAATGTTGTGATGGGAGGAATGGTGGATGTGACGGGTTGTGAATGTTGGTCATGTTGGATTTAGCATATGTATGAATTGTATCTTTGATATGATTCTAATGTGGCATTAAAGTTCTTGATATATGAATTGCATGCTGATGTGATTATAACATGGCATTTAAACTCGTAATATTATGCGTTTGTGCGGGGAATAGTGAGCATGATAGGGAACTTTATACCGTATACCCGTCTATTTTGTAACTCGGCCGAGCGGGCGGTACTCGACCGAGTAGGGAGCACTCGGCCGAGTAACCAAGAGCTCGATCGAGTATTGATTTACAAAGTGAGTAAAGAGCTACTTTTTGTGACAACTCGACCGAGTAAGAGGTATACTCGACCGAGTAGTGGCTACTCGGCCGAGTGTTGTTTTACTCGACCGAGTGTTGTTTTTGAGTTTTTGAAGTTCGCTTCGGGAGTCGAAATACTCGACCGAGTAACTAGGATACTCGACCGAGTAGTCGTTACTCGACCGAGTATGTTTGTATACTCGGCCGAGTGTTCTTTTGGCGGAGGTTACTACGTTTTGAGTGGTAGGCTTTTGTGTTTACGTTTCCGTGTTTCTTGTCAGTTCAGTATGCCACCCAAAAGAACTCCCGCGCAGATCCAAGCTTCAGAGATGACTCTTGATGAGGTTGCTCTCATGATTGAGCAACAAGAGGCTCTCCTTGAAGCTCTCAAAAATGTGGGAAAAGGGAACGAGAAGTCGATGGATGCAACACAGCTTAGCATCAACATTGCTCGTTTCCACCCTCCCACATATGACGGGGTAGGTGAACCAAAGCTACTCGAGAAGTGGCACCGTGAGATTGAAGCTCTCATGGAAATGGTTAAGTGCCCCAAGGACATGATTGTTGAGCAGGTAGTGTACTACCTAAGAGGTGAAGCTGCAGTTTGGTGGCAAAATGTCAAGGAAGATGATAGAGCTTACTACCGAGCGGAAGGAGCTATTCCTTGTCTGGTTGAAGAGTGCTATGAGAGAGCAGTTTGTGCCGGAGCATATCCGACACAAGATGAGATCCGACTTTGATTCCTTCACCATGACCGAAGAGATGACAGTCACTTATTACTATCATCGGTTTTTGGAGCTATCTCGTTATGTTGAAGATATGCAGCTAGGACAGAGAGGTTTGGCTCTCCGTTTTGAGAGGGGTTTATCTGCTAAGATCGTGAGTCGTATGCCAGCCGGGGTTGCTACTGACCTCAAGGAAGTGTACTTGAGAGCGGGTCAAGCTGAGAGAATGGTAGATCTCTCAAGAGAGATCGATGAGAGGACTGCTGCAGAAAAGAGGAAGGTTGATGGCGGAAACAACAGTCAGCCAACCAACAAGAAAGGGAATTTCAATCATGCTAAGGCTTTTTCTGGTGGAGCTGGTTTCTCTAGAGGATCTCGTGGCTGGGGAAAGAATGGGGGTCGGGCTGTGAGTGACAACACCAACCTTACTTGCTTCAACTGTGGTGGAATAGGCCACAAAAGACGGGAATGCACGAGCTACAAGCCCGGCAATGGTTCAGGAGCTCGGTCAGGGAATTTCTCTCAGGGGCCGACTCAGAGTTTTGCTAGTAACCGACCGGGAGGTTCATGGGGCAACAGAGGTGGACAGGGTAACCAGGGCGGTTACAACCGCGGTGGTGGTGGATCTTATCAGCGCCAGAACAATAGCGTCACTCGGGATTCTAAGGCCAAGCCAAGTACCTCCAATGCTTGATTCAGGGTGGAGGACAAAAAACAAAGTGGAAAGCTCTTCATGATGGACAAGCAGGAAGCACAAGATGATGCTCATGTAGTTACCGGTACCTTTCTTGTTCATAATGTACCGTCCTTTGTTTTGTTTGATTCCGGGGCTACACATTCTTTTGTGTCCAAGAGTCATGCTGTGTCTATGGGTTTGGAAAGTTTGAGGTTGTTAAAGATGATGTATTCATACCTTCAGGGGAGTCTGTGTCGTGTCTCAAGCTGTATAAGGGAGGGTCCATGGTAGTTGGAGGGGTAGATTTACCAGTAGACATGTTAGAGTTTTCTATGGATGGGTTCGAAGTGATTGTCGGGATGGATTGGCTGGGTAAGTATGATGCCAGGATAGATTGTCGGCAAAAGAGGGTGTCCTTAAAGGGTCCCAAGGGTGTTAGAGTGTCCTATAGAGGGTTTGTGGTAAAGCCTAAGTGTAGGTTCATAGCTGTGATGACTTTAAAGTCATGTTTGAGGAAGAAGTGTCCCTTGATTCTTTGTCATATGAGAGATCACCGAGTAGAGCCACCGACAGCTTCTGAGATATCTGTGGTGAGAGAGTTTGAAGATGTTTTCCCTGAGGAAATACCGAGTTTGCCTCCCAAGAGGGATGTTGATTTCAGCGTGGAGCTTAAGCCGGGAACGGGTCCTATATCTAAAGCACCTTACCGTATGGCGTCTAAGGAGTTGGCAGAGTTGAAAAAGCAGATACATGAGCTGCTAGGCAAGGGTTACATCAAGCCTAGTGTGTCACCGTGGGGAGCTCCAGTTCTTTTTGTAACGAAGAAAGATGGAAGTATGCGATTGTGCATTGATTACAGAGAGCTCAATCGTGTCACAGTGAAGAACAAGTATCCGTTGCCGAGGATTGATGACTTGTTTGATCAGCTTAGTGGAGCAGGTGTGTTCTCCAAGATTGATCTGAGGTCGGGGTACCACCAGCTGAGGATAGCAGATGAGGATATTCCTAAGACAGCGTTCCGATCTCGATATGGTCATTATGAGTATGTAGTGATGCCTTTTGGGTTGACCAATGCGCCAGCAGATTTTATGGATTTGATGAATCGGATCTTCGCACCGTTTTTGGATAGGTTTGTGGTTGTTTTCATCGACGATATCTTAGTCTATTCTAAGACGAAGGAAGACCATGAGGAGCACTTGAGGATAGTTCTGCAGACCTTAAGGGATAATCAGCTTTATGCCAAGCTATCCAAGTGTGAGTTCTGGTTAGAGGAAGTGGCTTTTCTGTGCCATGTAATATCTAAGAAGGGGGTAGCAGTGGATCCTAGTAAGATTGAGGCCGTTACCAAGTGGGAATCGCCGAAAAATGTTGCTGAGAGTCGAAGTTTCTTAGGTCTTGCCGGCTACTACAGAAGATTTGTGAAAGATTTATCTACCATAGCGCGGCCTATGACATCCTTGATGAGAAAGGAAGTCAGATTTGTTTGGGATGAGAGTTGTGAGACGGCGTTTCAGACCCTAAAGGAACGCTTGACCACAGCTCCTATCCTAGCCTTGCCGGAGGGTTGTGAGAACTTTGAGGTATATACCGACGCTTCAAAGAATGGTCTTGGTTGTGTTTTGATGCAGGGAGGGAAAGTCATAGCCTATGCTTCGAGACAGCTGAAGCAATATGAGGAGAATTACCCTACTCACGATCTGGAGCTGGGTGAAATTGTGTTCGCTCTTAAGATATGGAGACACTACCTTTATGGGGCAACTTTTAAGGTGTTCTCTGATCATAAGAGTCTAAAGTATATCTACACTCAGAAGGAGCTTAATATGCGACAGAGACGGTGGATGGAGCTGATTGGAGATTATGATATGGAGATCATCTATCACGGGGGTAAGGCTAATGTTGTTGTAGATGCATTGAGTAGGAAGAGCGTTCATTCGCTATGTACAGCTATGTCCTTGCTTAAGTTGAGGGATGAGATGTCTAGTTTGGGGATCTTTATGATTCGAGAGGGGGACACCATCGGGGATTTGACGGTCGAGCCAGAGTTGTATGAGAACATCAAAAGTAAACAAGAGCTTGATCCTAAGATTCAGGAGTGGAAGTCAAAAGTAGAGAGTGAAACGGCTTCCAGGTTTTCTATCCATCTAGATGGGAGTGTTCGTTTTGATGGGAGATGGTGTGTTCCTGAGGATGCAGAGTTGCGGAGAGTGATCTTGACGGAGGCTCATTGCACTCCCTATTCAGTTCAACCAGGTGGTGACAAGCTTTATAGAGACCTTAAGAAGACTTTTTGGTGGCCAAACATGAAGAGAGATGTAGCTGAGTTTGTAGCCAGATGTTTGACCTGTCAAAAGGTCAAGGGTGAACAAAGGAGACCACAAGGTAAGATCCAGTCTTTGGATGTACCAGAGTGGAAGTGGGAGTCAATCTCCATGGACTTCATTGTGGGGTTACCTAGGTCACAACAAGGTAACAACATGATTTGGGTGATTGTTGATAGGTTAACCAAGTCAGCCCATTTCGTTCCCATGAAGGATACTTGGTCTAAGATGCACTGCAATGGGTTACGGAGGCATGTGGTTCGGTTACATGGTATACCTAAGGATATCGTTTCCGATCGTGATGCGAGGTTCATATCCAAGTTTTGGCAAGAGCTGCAAGAGTTGATGGGTACGACTTTAAAGATGAGTCTGACCTTTCATCCCAAGAACCGATGGTAAGACAAAGCGGACCATCAAGACCTTAGAAGACATGCTGAGGGCATGTGTTATGGACTTTGGGGGCAGTTGGGAAGACAGGCTTGATCTGATCGAGTTTTCATACAATAACAGTTATCATACAAGCATTGGGATGGCACCTTTTGAAGCTTTGTATGGCCGGAAATGCCGAAGTCCAGTTTGTTGGGATGATAGTTCTGAGACGGTGGTTTTAGGGCCACAGCTGGTTCAAGATATGGTTGAGCAAATCCAGTTGATTCGGCAAAAGATGAGAGCAGCTCAAGATCGTCAGAAGAGCTACGCCAACTTGCACCGCAAGGACATTGAGTTTATGGTAGGTGACAAGGTTCTTTTAAAAGTGTCACCTATGCGAGGTGTTATGAGGTTTGGGAAAAAGGGTAAGCTAAGCCAAAAGTTTATAGGTCCTTATGAGGTTTTAGACCGTGTTGGCGAGGTGGCCTATAGATTAGCGTTACCACCAGCTTTGGATAGAGTACATAATGTTTTTCATGTATCTCAACTTCGAAAGTATGTGAGCGATCCGTCGCATATCCTTGAGATGGAGAACATCGAGCTTGATGAATCCTTGTCCTACGCCGAGATTCCTAAGGAGATTCTTGATCGCAAGGTTCGTAAGACCCGGAATGGTGAAACGGTCTTACTCAAGGTCCTTTGGTCTAATCATAATGTGGAGGAAGCCACATGGGAACCCAAGGAAGCTATGCGAGAACGTTTTCCTAACCTTTTCGATCAGGTATGTTTGGTTACGGGGACGTAACCGTTGTCCTTTTAGGGGGGTGGGAGATGGTCGCGGTCGTGTTTTGTTTTGTTTGTTGTTTTGCTCTAAGTTGGGGTAATGACTTTTGTGGTGACTTATATAGTTCCTTGGTGTTGTTATATGTGGTTAGTATAGTCTTGTGGTGTAGTGTTGTGTTTTGTTTTATAGTACAGTGTGAACTTCGGGACGAAGTTCTTTTTAAGGGGGGAAGATTGTAACACTACGGATTTTCTTTGGCGACTACTCGACCGAGTAGAGCCTACTCGGCCGAGTAGTTCTGTTGTTGTGAGTTGTTTTGGTTTTGCCAATGAATACTCGGCCGAGTATAGTGAATACTCGACCGAGTAGAGGATACTCGGCCGAGTATAACTTTACTCGACCGAGTATTCGGTCTGGCGAGTGTTATTTTGACGGTTTAATTAGGGAATGTTTAAGATTATTTTATATCCCACGTCAGTTTTCAAAACATCATTTCAACTTCATCAGTTTTTACGTTACCCTAATTACACCCTAATCATTCCCTAATCTTTCCCTTAATCATTCCGTAGCATCGTCGTGTGGGTAATCTTCGTGACTCTTGCGTATAAGTTCTCGTTGCACTGTTGGTAAGTCCTATCTTTATGATTATTTGTACTCTTTGGGGTTACTGTATATATATATGGAAATGGGATTTTGGGAATTGTGCAATGTGTAATTGTGTTACATGATTATTGTATAGGAGAAGACTTCGTAGAGGAGCCTTTTTGATTGTCCGTGTTGCATACTCTTTTGTTGGTTGCTAAGGTAGGGTTTCCTACTCGGTTCGTTATTGTAAGACATGTTGTTGTGATTATTGTTATCTGTTGATCATCGGAGTATGGAAATTGTTGTAACGATGTTGATGTAAGGGTGTTGAGATGGCTGTGTTGTATTGTGATTGTGATTGTGGTGGAGTCACTTGCGGGAGTGGCTTCACACCCTAGTTCGCCCTCCGTGCAACCCGCCACGGGAGGGGATGTGCACATTAAGGGACAGGGATTATTGTCGCTCGTTGAGGAGTTGGACTAGGTGGGATCGGCTGCGGTCACCCACTGGCGGCGAGGATTACCTGTTGCGATGGGTAATCTGGCAGGGCTACACACTTCAGTGTGTAGTCGGTTACTGTGTGTGAATGGAGGATTGGGGATTGGCGATGATCAGTTGATTTCCCCGTTTGTTTGTCTTAATTGTTTGTGTAATACTGACCCCGTGTTGTTTGTGGAATCTGCGGTGATCCATTCGGGGATGGTGAGCAGGCTTGACAGGTATTGCTAGTGTGAGCTTGGGGACTGTCTTGGGAGAAGTGCCATCACGAGTCATAGCATCACCGTCTGAGTCTTAGTGGGATTTCTTTTATTATCAGACTTTGAAGTTGTATTTTGTTAAAACAGTATTTGAGTTTTGTTGATGTAAACTTTACATTTTACAGTACTTTAATAAATGTGCTCAATTCAGACGCTTTTTGATATGTACTAACCTCGGGCAACCGAGATGGTAACACACTTTCATGGTAGGGTGGTCCTGGTAAGACACCTTGGTATGAGGGGGTGTTACAATGCCCCTTGAATGGGACCTCTGAGCCAAGTGTCGTTGTGTTGTCAATATGTTGGGATGGCCCGCATATCGATGTATCATCGTCTCTAAGAGACATATGTGAGTCTTTCGTGCTACATGTTGGGCGCTACCTTGGTAAGGTTTAGGGATCGACGTGACGGAAGAATGCTTAGAGAGCTTATGCTATACAAGTATGGACAACACATCCTGAAGCTGCGTGTGGAGGGATTGTCGTTAGGATAGTAGTCGACCAGCTGCCACTGAGGAGCTGCGTGTTCCAAGAAGTTGTGGAGTGGGTATATGCGCATATATTAAAAGGAGCTTGATCAGCTTTACTACCTTTCAGATATCTTGGCAATTATTATTTCACGATTGTGATCGTGTGCAGATCTTGACCGTTGCGATTGTCTTGGTGCCTCGAAGTGTATGGGACATGTCACTTAAATGGGACCTCTGAGACCATCCATTAGCAGTCTGTTCTTCCCCATGATTCCGGTTGTTAAACCAAGTCAATTTAGTTGTCCGGTCCTACTGAGTACTAGGGGTGAGATGTAAACCTCTTAGTATCGGTATGATTGGCGGGATTGATGTTCACATTCGTACTTAAGGTGAGATGAAAGCCGTGAGTAGGCGTATGACATTAGTAGTCACGTCCCGTGCTTTGTTGTTAAGAAAATAATTTTTTTTTAAAGTAATGACTACATTTTTACTCACATGATGCATGTTGGACTTACCGATGAAATTTCTATATGGTGAATAATGTTACTGCATGATAAAGGAAGATCAAGGTAATAATGTCACACGTTTGATGATTGGAACTTGTTGTGCTCACATGTGCTTAACTTTGTATTCACCTTCTATAAGTGTTGTTGTATTACTAAAATGGTTTCTTAATATCTTTGAGTAATACTGTTGTACCATTTGAATATCAAGAATATTGTGATAAGAGAACTTATGTGATGTATGCTTTATGTGATTCTTATTTATGCATTTCATTTCCATACGCATGCCTACTTTTGAATGATTAAGGCGATGATAGGAGAATGGTTAGGTTACTGTCGCTCAGTGACTTTTGTTTAAATGTTTTTCAGGTACCAAGAACGAGTTAGATGGAGACACCCTTAAAGGGCATTCTGGGTTATGAGAGGAGCTTTCAATGTTGGTTTAATTTGAAATTAAATCTCTCGACTAAATTATTTAGTCATGTGTAAGTGATCCATGACGATCTAAATTCATTTTTATAGCAATGACTTAGTTTTATTCCGCTTTTATCCCTTAATTAAGTCATTAAAAATCTGGGTTGTTACAGTTGGTATCAGAGCAACCTTGTGACCGTAAATGAGGACTAAACTTCGTTTACCTAACGAGGAGCGCGCCTAGGTAAGACTTATTAAAATGAGTAGAATTATTTAGTTCACTAAAATGAGAGATTCACTTAAAAACACTTAGGATTCGTCTAAATAATTTATTGGGGTAGAATAATTAGCATGGGTAAATATTTGATTTTATTGCAAGGTAATTGTGATATGCTATTTGCGTCATCCTTGATTTTGTATTTGCATGTTGTTTGTAATGTGCGATTATTGTTGCTAATCATAATAATAGGTTTTGCTAACCATCCAACTTACCTGTTTTCACATTGTTTTAAAACGTGCTTTCAAAAACAAACAAGCTTTTAACAACTAACTTAATAATGATAATACTAGTAGCAGGTTCGTACAGAACATAAAGAAGACTAACTCCCCTACAAGAGCTAACCATAGTACTACTTTGTTACTAATCCTCAAGAGAAGACGATGATGTCGTACTCGCATAGGCCTCTTCTAAAAAGTGGTCTATATACACATCCAGGAGTATGGTTTCTTCATAAGGACCCACGAAGATTCTTCCGTTGCCTTGACACAAATCTACCAAAGCAGTCCATTTAAGCACCCTCTCCAGACACTTGAAGAACTCCACTACTTCGCCCTCCAGTTTCTTCAGCTCTTCACGCTTCATGCGAACGGTTGCTGAGACAAGTTCAAAAAAAAGATGAGCGTCAGGTCACACCATAGCGTAATATGATGCTAAGTATATTACATAATAGCTTACCTCTCGTGATTTCGTTAGCTAAGACCACCGGAGTGAAGCGAAGATCGATACCACCCCCTACGGTACTTTCGATGAGGGTTAATGCAGGACCCAAGTTCAACAGCCTGCTGATTATGACATCAACGAGAACCTTTCTTAAGCTGGAAAAGAACTCCGGAAGTTCACTCACAATATCATCAATCTTATTTTCATAAGACCTAACCTTTTCAATGGCAGTTCTACGAGGCATAGTTTTTCTTAGGGTTAGATGTCTATAGTAGGGAGAGAAAATAGAGTAGTACAAAATCCTGGAGTGATCTGAGACCTTTATATGAGCGAATCAATGTTCCTTTTAGCCTTAGCGATAACCGATGTTCTTAGGGATTCAAAATGGCACAGTACAAAGATTTATAATTACTGGTTCGTATGTAGTAGCTTGTTCAGAAGTTAGTGAGATGAACCATACAGTTGAGTGACCAGAGGAACAAATAGCGTCATGATTGTTATGACGGTGGATTGTTAGTCGGTTGAGTCAGTAAGAAATAAACCTTGCTAGTATGAAAGTCAGAATCCGACTGACAAGATCCCTTACAGTAAAGTATAACAGTTTAAGAGTAACCGTTTAAAGTTGTGTTGTTATATTTAATGAGTAATTATTTTGAGGTTATACCTGTCATGATAGATTAATTGGAACTGTATGATGTAGTGGCTTTATATTACTGTGAACGTATATGATTTATTGGAAATGAATATGTGACAATTTGGGACTTAACTGAGTGTTTAAAGGAGTTATAGAACACAAGTCGTAATGCTAATGGATATATGAGAATTGGAAGTCTTGATTTAGGACATCAGGGTAATATTGCAGTAACGGACTTGATGATTCATAACATTGGAAGGAATACAAGTGTTATACATTTTAGCATGTTGCTTTATTTATTGAGATTTTAACCCTAATAAAACGTAGCCCCAATGTTACAACTGTCTTCTGAAGATGACGAGGCCGCTTGCATCGCTTCTTCCTCAGCCTCCTCCAACATTCGGTCGGTGTATATATCGAGGAGCTTAGTATCCTCATATGGACCGACAAAGATCTTTCCCCATCCAGTGCATAAATCAACCACTGTTTTCCACACCATAATCTTTTGAAGTCGCTTGCATATCTCCACAACCTCATCTTCTAGCTATTTTAACTCTTCACTTTTCTTCCGAATAATTTCTGTAACAGGACAACAAGGTTGAGTTCATTATAATTAATTTGTGGGAATAGGTGATGTTACGCACGGAGTATGATAGAGTCAGACTTACCCCTGGTAACCTCCTCGGCCGGAGTTATTGGAGAGAGATGTGGATCGGGTCCTTCCCATAGAATGTTTCCCAAGAGACTTAACGCTGGAGCTTGGTTTAGTAGGTTCCAAATAGTTTCTTCAGTAAGAACTACCTTCAGTCGGATGAAAAATGGAGGAATTTGTTGAACTATGTCCCCAATCTTACCCTCATAGTGCCTAACTATATCGACATCGGTGGTAAAAGACATCTCGTGTAAAGATATTAGATTCGAGGGAGATCTATGAGAAGATAGAGTTGTGGGATATATGACACGATTACCACCTATTTATAATGGAACTAATGACTTAGAAAACATACATCTGAATAAGAGTTTGTTTGAACTTGTGTGGTCGAAATTCAAGTTTCAACTTGGCGACAACTGAACAGGAATACGTCCAAAAATGTTAGGACAACTTTTATGGTGGGACTAACATGTTAGAGAAGTTTTCTCAAGAGAAGTATGATTGTACACAATTATTTGATTTTAGTGTACGTATTTTTGGGATATAATGGCTTCCGTAGTAACCACTTCGGGTATTGGTATAAATCCCATAATAGAGGACAAGTTAAATTGATGATTAATTGGATTAAGGAAATGACTCCTTTCCACTTAGCTTCTTTACTAAAGGATTAGGTTATAATCAGTTTGTTTAATGGGAATTCGAGGTTTTTACTTTACAATTTTAAGGAATAATCGGTCATTTGAATGTAATGAAATTTGAGTGTAAGGAATTTTGTAAGCTGGAAGTGGAAAAGATTTCACTATATCAAAAACATCGTTTTATTGGATCAGGGTTGTTACCCAATTTCTTAACATAGGTTTACCACAAGCATTACAAAGAAAGCAACCATTACAACAAAGATGACCATTAACCAACTAAGCAGAGTCTTCACTTCATCGAGAGACTTCTTAACTGACTCATGGAGCTCGTCGTATGGAGTAGCCATGATTAATGATTATGGACTTGAAATTTTAGGACTTGAAAGATGTTTATGGAAAGAAGGAATTAAGTGAGTAAGATGTTTGAATTCGAGTGTTTTGTAGTGGAGGGGTTACTGTAGCAGTGCCGTTGGAAAAAGAAGGAGTAGAGTGGTGTAGGGATCCGTTGGAAATAGTAAAGAGAGAAGAATGAACGGGATAGAACCGTAACTTGTCCTTTTTATAAAATCATCGATGCTTCTATTAACTCCTCTTTACCCTCCCCCCTCTTCTAAATTTCTGACATGTGTATATATATGAATATATATTGTTTTCTTTCATGCCGCTTAAGTGCTCGAAAATTTCAGCCGCTTTTCATATCCGCTTTTGTTTACACCAATCCTTCGGGCATCTCCTCTTAATTTGATAGAACCTTTTTCCGTGCAGTGTATGTTGCCTACCTTTCCTCCTTATATGTCTCTTTGTCATCGAAATTTCGAAAACTTTGAAAGTCGTTAACCTTCATTTTCTTCTCATTGGAACTTAATAATTTTGTTCAGGTGTTATTTGACAATCTTTTCAGACCCTTTATAGTTTTTCAAACAATTTCAAGTACCTTCTTACTATTTGGTATATAAAATTTCAAGAATGAAGTTTTTTATGATCAAATAAAAATATTTCAAATTATATTTTACTACTCCGCTCTCACAGTGTAGTAAACTAAGATTGTTCAAAAGGGGTACTATATTTGAATCTCATTTAAAATGTTGATTATTTTAAAGTTCGGCTTCCTTTTACAAGTTTTGAGGACGAAACTTCTTTAAGGGGGTACTACTGTAACACCCTGTATTAAATCACTACTGATTAATTTGACTTAATTATATATAGATCTGCTTTTATAATTTTCCACGCATATTTTAAATTGTTTTCGTCACATTTCCATTTTAATTTGAATTATTCATACATTTACAAGCAATTTCGTTAATTTTACTTTTGATCTAAAAGATTTACATAATGTAACACCTCGTGTTAAACTGCTACAAATTAATTTGATTTAATTACAATTAAAAACTACTTTTATAATTTCCCAATTATATTAAGTTATGTTTATCTCAATTCGTTCTCAATTTAAATTTATTAACACACATTTTATAAATGATTTCGTTCATTTTAATTATAATCAAAAGCTTGCCTTAAATAAAAATACGATGACAATCGTTTCCTTATTCGATAATGTTTCTTCACATCACCCCAAACTTTTACCTCACTCACTTTGTAGTGTATCAAACATTTGGCTCAATCGTTTTGTAGTGTATAGTCTTCATCACTAAATCACTACAAGTTCACAAGTTCACATGTCTTACTATACATTCACATGTATCTTTCACTACTACAAATCCAGGCAACTACAACGCCCCTTCAACAACGATTATTCACGAAAATCACAATAGACGTTGTAGAATGTATGGCGCGAATTTTACTAAAATGAATTACAACGGGTATGGTTATAAAAACCGTTGTTATAAGTTTTAACAACGGGTTACACATGCACAACCGTTGTTAATAATTTGGCGCAAAATTGACGCAAAGTTAGTGAAAAGTAATCACAACGGTTACTTTTGGAACCCGTTGTTAAAACTTATTTGACAACGGTTGTTGATTTACAACCGTTGTTAAAACTTATTTGACAACGGTTGTTCTTTATAACCGTTGTCAATACCTTCCATACTATAAACCACACAAACACAAGTCTGCTTTCTGACCACAAAATACAAACCTTAATACACAAACACAAACCAAAGAAAAACACAAACACAAACACAAACACAACACACACTTTCTCATCGTCTCTTTCTCTCTTTCTCATCGTCTCTTTATCTTCTCGCCGTCACTGTTGATTTCATCGTCTAATTATCAGGTAAATCTCGCCGTCACTGTTGGTTTCATCGTCTTTCATCGTCATTATTTTCTTTTTCTAATTATTTCATTTGCATGTGTATGTGTTAGTTTTTATCGACCATTATGTTATTTCTTTAAGTATTATTCGCTTAATTCGTCTTTCATCGTCATTATTCGCTTAATTAACAAAGATGAAGCAAGATGATAGAGAGGAATGCCGATAAACATAATTAATATATATATATATATATAATAAATACATAAATTAAAAAAAAAATTACATTAATAAAAATGCAATTCTTATATTTTCATAGAGGGTCTTATTCTCCTCTATGATATCCGTCCTCTCCTCCTTGGCTATTTGGAGGTTCCGTTCAGCAGTTGCTATATCGTCATATAGCTGCAACTACTGCTGCTCCGTCAAGCCATCTTCTTTGGCGTCCTTCAGAATGGATCGAGCATCCGCAAGGTAGCTCCTGAAACTTTCCTCAATGTGGAGCAACCGGCGGATGAAACTGTTGTTGTTCTCGATCATAGTAAGAGTCTTAAGGATGATATCATTCATTTTGTTGGAGTTTGGGGTTTGTTTTGAAAGATTAAGTAGGGTTAATTTATTTGGAGTTTGTTTTAGCAGTTAGGGTTTGGGGATGTATATAGTGAGATAATGGAAATGTTAGTTGAGATAATGCATGTATTTATACTAAGTAATGTGTGGGTTGAGTTGTTTTTTAATTAATATATATGTTAGGAAGTTGTGCCATAATCATCATCATATCTCTCAATGCTGCTTCAAATCTTATTACTAACCCTTCTCATTCCATATTGTCCGTTCATATGCACAGTGATGGCAGTAATAATGCATGCATCGGAATTATAACGGGCCGTAATTATGCATGCATCTAGTAATATTTAATTTAATTTTTTTTTATTTTTTAAGAATAAACAACAACGGTTATTTATTAAAAAACCGTTGTCTTTAGTTATAACAACGGTTTTGTATATTACAACCGTTGTTATAACTTTCCCCCCAAAATTGAGTCACACTTTCCACAACGGGTTTTTATACTTAAAACCGTTGTTAATAGTTTTAACAACGGTTTCCTTAAGAAAACCAACCGTTGTTAAAACCTTTTACAACGGACGCTTTAACAACGTCCGCTTTTTTATATAACAACGGTTTTTAACCGTTGTTATAGCCTGTATCTGTAGTAGTGTTTCCCTCTGCTTATAGTTTTGTCACTACCACTTCACCCTTCACATGTGTTCGATAACTTCTATAACTACAATATACACATCCATGCTTATATTTTTGTCCATAGCACTCCTCTTATACCATCTCTTTCATCCGTTTCATCGTCATCACCATGTACATAACACTTATCATCATCGTTGTCCCCCAGCCTCACCAATTCTTACCTTCGTGACAGCTACCTATGTTGGAAATCATATTTTAAATATCACATATTTTGGTTCAAAGTTTTAGTCATAAAACTTAAGGATCTTATGCATGCAAAACAAATACAAGAGTAAGGAGAAAAACGGTTCCTTACATTTGATATTTCGGATATTTGGGCACAAGTAAGGTCTCCTACCTTCACTTGTTCTTGAGCTATGATGAGTATTAGGATGACCCTCCAAAGACCTCAAGTATAAAAGTCACTCCTCTTGATTGCACTCAAGATTATCCCTTATCCCCACTAAATAATATTTGCTAGATATTTGTTTAGTAGTTTACCTTAAAATTGATTACTAATACTCATATATTACACTAATAATATTAGTAATTTGATTGAACAATTTTGATTGAATCTTCTCATATTTTAGATGAATATTAAAGAGTAGAGAGAATAATGCATAACCTTTGCATGTATTTTGAATGGACAAGAATATGGAGAATGAGTAGAGAATAAAAGTCCTCTAAAGTGGAGGAGGCCACACGGTTTTAGGAGGGGTAGAGGACTAATATATGGTCCTTCACTTTTGCTTTTGTTCTTATCAAAACCTTAGGCATGTAAGGCTAGGTAAGTAGTGTCATTATGATGTTATTTTAGCTTATTAAAATAAATCACCACCATCAACTAAACCTACTACATTTCGGTCCACTTCCATAAAATGGAATACCATTTTATTTTGTCAATTTGTCATTTGTCACACAATATGTCACATGTAGTCTTTTACACGTTATTAATTAATTTAATGCATATTTATCACATAAATATCATTTTATAAATTAATTAAATTACATACAACAAATTGACTAGTGATACTTGATCACATAATAAAAATGGGTCATATAATTATAATTCACAACATCTTGTAATTATAATTAACCATTCATTCTTATCTCTATTGTTTCTCAAACAATAAACAATTTTAGTAATAAAGCATTTTTATTGCTAAAATAAATCTTATTTAATCTCATTAAAATAAGAAATAATATTCTCTCTCACAATTGAATTGTTCAATTTTAAGGAATTGATCAACTTGTATCGTCATACAATTAATCAACTTTACAGATAAGGGCATCATCCTTTAGATGTGACCTTAAGGGATCAACTGACCACCACCGTCCCACGACAGTAACGTCAAACTCTAGCAAGCCAATCGTTGCCGATTAATGTTGATCAGTTGACTATATAATTGAATCATCCCTTCGGTATTCTTATTATGAGATTTAATTATGTCATTGACAATGTGATCGCATTATTGTCGGGGACTCATCTTGTATTACAAAACTTTCTGAGTACGTGTCTGGATCCAATCTAGACATAGGCTCTCTTGCCTTAGAATAGCTCCTACTGTTTTCACAGTGCGCGAGACTCATCCTTCTTGCACATCTCATGATTGCAAGTGTACTCAATATCCGTTGTAAACATCTCTCATTGTTCTTTATTGCCTAAAACGATTCTAACAAATCCGTTTCTTAAATAACATAGCCACAATGGTTCTTTAACCATCTTTAGGTGTTTCGAATATGGTTTTTGTCCGAAACCTTATGCAATCTCAACAGTCATTAGTGTAAGCCCTTACACAAATTTGTGAATTGCATAAAAAACACTTAACTTTCCATCCTTAATGCTTCTTCAAGCACTTAAGAATAATCTATATGGCTATTTGATAACTATTACTTAAATTCGATTTTGAAACAATTCATTATACTCAAAGTATATGAAGTGCTATACATCATTACTCATTTAATGATCCGGCAGCGGAAGTAAATGGAATCAATCAAATATGTTCAACTCGATTGAACTAATCATGAATCTTATCAACATAAGACTTCTTATTTGGCGCTAATATCATGTGGATTTATCTACATAAATCTGGATATTAAAGATGTATTATATTACTCCAAAAGTCTTAAATCATTCCCAATGATCAATATGTCATCCACATATTCGACTAATTAAAATTACCGTAACTCCCACTAAACTCCATGTATAAACACAACTTCTCGTCTTATCGAGAAAAGTTTTATAACATGATCAAAACATTGATTCCAACTCATTGATGTCCTACTTAAGACCCTCTCTTAAGTTTCACATTATCTTAGGATTGCAAGAATCTACAAAACTCATGACATGTATTGAATACATTCCTTCTAATTGAAGAAGTGGGTTTTAGATTCAATCGTTATATGTATATCATCATAATGAAACACAATCCCTAAGAAGATCCAAATAGACTTAAGCATTTAAACTAGTGTAAACTCTTTGCCACCAATCAAGCTTTGATATCTAACAATTCACTTGGAATTTATTTCGGATTTTCATGGCTCTAAGCCTTGTATTGAGTTGTGACTTAAACACTCTCATGTAAGTCATATATTCATTACTTTCCAGAAGTAACTTGAGTCAAACAATTTCTTTGTAAGTTGTAAGCTCTTTACTTTCTCAAAAGTAACATGAATTCATTATCTTCAACAAGTGATGAATTTAACCTCCTAGGTTTCGAAGAAACAACGTTTTACACAGAACGTCTCATGTAGCCAATAAAGACCTAAGAAAGACCAGTTTCTTGTGACATACAATTTTTGACACAATTCTTTTGTGGCTCTTGAATAGTTTCTCCCACTCTGTCTTCTAGAAATAAACTTCTATTCTAGAAAGACAGCTTCATGAGCCACAAACCCGTTGTACTCATGATTATTGTAAGGAAAAATGAGCATTTGTTTCTTGTGAAAACTTACAAGCATGGTACCCTACCATTTCATATCTCATATAAATCGTTTTAGATTTAGTGGAAAAATAATTTAGACAATATGATAAAATCCCCAAAAAGATCAAGTAACTCAAAGTAACTTGATTAAAGTCCAAACCATATCGAAAAGCGTATGATTTCTTTATCCAACCACACATTATCCCATAATGCGTGCTAAAAGAGATTAATTTGTGATACTATATCACATTTCCTTTGGCTTATATCAAAGTCTTCACTTTGATAATCCCATCACGACTAAATCGTGATTCTTTGAACTCTTTGAACTTCTTCAAAGATTTCTCCTTTTACCTTATTAAGTGAACACATTAGTGTCAACTTAAATCGTTGGTAAAAGAAAATGATCAACCTATTCTGTATCAATGATTTACATTCTCGATCTCCTTTTCAACCAAAAGGCACGAGATATCTTGCTTTGAATACAATATACGCATATACCATAAGATTAACAATCTAATGGTTCCAAGAGTACTCGATAACTCTTTGCGTTCATCATTCCAGAATTTAAGGTTTAATCTTGGGTTACCAATTTGAGTCTTGCATCATCTATATGATATATCATTCTAGTTTGGTTTAGAATATAATCACCTTGATAATGGGCTAGCCATACATCAAATCGTGGTGTATAGGATCACAAAAGTGAAACCTCTTTTGTATCTTAACAAGATTATATTCTTATTCAGAGTTTATGCACTTAATAGTCATAATTAAGTACAACTTTAAACCCAAAAACTAGATTGAGTACACAATGACTCTATCTCTCAACATCATTTGTTGCTAGTCGTCATATTCTAATCATCCTATGTATCAAATACAATGATGAAAACCACCACCGGTTTCTAATATTGACGAAGTAGTACTAGCAAAATTTATGTCAATCAAATAAACATTTAAAGAAGAAGGTCTCATTAGATGTCCCACAACTAACTTGCTGATTCTTCAATAATTTGGGGTAGTTTCATTTCTAGCGTCCAACATTTAAGACAATGGAAACTTTATCGGTCGGGATTGATAGGTTTAGTATCGTTATTCTCAATAACTTTACTTTTAACATTACCTTGTATCAATTCCATTCTAATTTTACTTCTTTGAACCTCATCCTTTTCTTAACGGTTAAGAGAATGCTCCCACTCATTTCAATGAGTTTTTGCTTATAGAAGCAAAATTGAATTTTATGAAGACTACTCTTCAATTCATTCGTTTAGTCTTAAAACATTTATTGAAGTGGTTGCGGTATTTTGGTCAATTTTGATTTCCAACAAATCTAGTTACCAAAATGATGTAACGTTTCAAAGTACTTAACTCAATTAAGCACATGAGAAACAATTTATTGTAAGTAGATATGTTAGTCAAGAATCAAAAACCCTTTTGATCACGAATAACTTTTATCTATACTCTTCACAAGAGATCCTTACAATGGATAATACGAGGTTTTTAGAAGAAAATTCAAATTTTGTCTTTAGTTACGATGTTTTAACGGAGATTTGAACTAAAATCAAAATGATATCGTATAAATTGAGGTAAAGAAATAGAACAATATGATAACGGAATAATGAAAACAAAACATTTATCGTTATAATAATACTTGTAAATAATTTAACAAGATATGAGCATTTATATAGTGACCTCTACCCAACTATTATAAATGATTTCAAGATCCAAATTCATATTAACTTGGACACACTTTGGCGATACAACCCTCATCAATATAACTCGGTGGATTAACTCTTTAATTGATTCTACGTTTAGAAATCTTGGTCGATAAAATTACATTAATATTTATCTTTAGCCCAAAACACATCCGGCTATGGTCGAGAATACTTTTGTTGAGTACAACCCAAATTTCGAATAAATGTGTCCATGATCCAAATTCACATTAACTTGGGCACGCTTTGGCGATACAACCCTCATCAACATGAATTCGGTGGATAGACATTTATCACCCACTTCCCCTACGTAACAAGGTTTGGACCCCGGTTTGGCCGAGCGCACTCCCTCACGAAATAGGTTTTCATGGTTTTTAATTTTTGGTAAGGCTAAGTCTCAATTGTTTATTTAGCGAGAGGTCATGTCAATTTATTATCTATCACGTTTTAAGTGAACTAAAGCGGTGAACTACGATAATTGTAATTGACACGGTCGATAAACTCGATTTAAAATGCATGTTTAGATATGGCGATTTAGCGATGCATGCAACATATAAATAAAATGCAAAGCATAAAAATAAAATCCTAGTATGGCCTTCCTAAAATAGTAAATCTAATAAACTATTACAAATGCGGAAACCAACTCCTTTGGTCCCTTGAACTTCGGTCTTGGCACGCAAAACGAGGCAACACCGTCTTCTTCGGGAACTCCGGGAAATTACAAAATAAATTACATAATTTCCTACTATACATTTGTAATAAAAATTAAATAACTATTAAATTACAAATTGGTGATACGAGATCACAAAATTACAACCGAATCGATATTCCCATACATTTCGGGTAATATCGACTAAAAACTAAGGCCATACTAAGTAAAATTACATAATTCAAAAATTATATAAAAATAAAATATGACAATCATAAATAAAATGCAGCAATATAATATGTATGCACATGCTTCATTTTAAGCTAAATCGCCTTTTTAAGAGCCAATATCGTATATTAATTGGTTTTTACGGATTTGCGTGATTTAACCTTTTAAAATCACAAAATGTAACATAAACTCATATTTATGTTCAAGTTAATTATCCTAACATCTTAGGACTCAAAATTTAGTCTTCACTAACACTTTGACAATAATTCAACTTGATTTGACAACATTGTTCATAATGGACTTAAAATTACAATTTTTTAACATAAACTTCAAATTAAATCAAAATAATTTCAAATAATTTCAAAATTTGAAATTCAAACTTATGAACATGCTAGAAAAAATACCATGACTCTCATAATGTTCAATACTTAGGTTAAATATTTCGAAAAATTATCGAGAAAAACAATGTTGCGGTTTATCGGTTTTAACAAATATGACCATTAAAATATGAGAAAATTTATTTTCATCAACTTTTCACTCTTAGATCTGAAATATATGATAAAATGCAACATGTGACATTTTTCTTTAGTCATGAAGTATGTTTTAGCATTATAACTAATTATAGTCACTATTTATGTGATTTTTCATCAAAAATTCATAAATCATGCAAAAAGACTTCACTATAGCCAAACATTTTACATACATCTTGTAAACTTGCATGTGACAACATACTAAAAATTCATGATTAAATTCAAAATATAACTCATATTAACCTATTTACCCATTTAAATACGATTTTAAATTATAAAATTCATATTTCGAGCAAAACAGCTTGTTTTAACATGAAAATTTACAGGCCATCAGTATGTATTATATGTGAAAACATATCCAAAAATCGCTGAAGAATTCGAAGTTTAGCTATTTTTCGTCCAAAAATGACATTTTCCTCATAAAAATCACATTTTAATGCCAATAATATATAAAATGAACAATAAAATCCATAAATCGTCCCAAATCACCTAAAATCCATTTAGGACCAGAAAATTTTAACATGCAAAATTATTTCGTGATTTATCAACATAAAACACAAATTTCAAGTTTTATTCGTTAATCGTATTATCTCGGAAAAACGATCCCGATCTTGCATGCAACAGCCATAAAGCTCTGATACCACTTGGAAATTATATTTTAAATATCACATATTTTGGTTTAAAGTTTTAGTCATAAAAACTTAAGGATCTTATGCGTGCAAAACAAATACAAGAGTAAGGAGAAAAACGGTTCCTTACATTTGATATTTCGGATATTTGGGCACAAGTAAGGTCTCCTACCATCACTTGTTCTTGAGATATGATGAGTATTAGGATGATCCTCCAAAGACTTCAAGTATAGAAGCCACTTCTCTTGATTGCACCCAAGATTATCCCTTATCTTTACTAAATAATATGTGCTAGATATTTGTTTAGTAGTATACCTTAAAATTGATTACTGATACTCATATATTACATTAATAATATTAATAATCTAATTGAACAAATTGGATCATCATTTCTCAAGTTTTAGAGAATGATGAAAAAAATATGGGAGAGGAAAGTTATGCATGTGTATGAATAAACATGCATGAGTTGAATAGGTAGAGAACAAAAATCTCTAGTATGTTAAAGGGGATCACGATTTTTAGGAGGTTGGAAGACCAATATATGGTCCTTCCCTTTTTCCTTTTGTTCTTATCAAAACTTTAGGCATGTAAGGCTAGGTAAGTAGTGTTATGATGATGTTTGTTTTAGCTTATTAAAATAAATCACCACCATCCACTAGACCCTCTTCATTTCGGTCCATTTACTTAAAATGGACTACCATTTTATTTTGTCAATTTGTCAGTTGTCACACAATATGTCACATGTAGTATAATACATGTTATTAATTAATTTAATGCATATTTATCACATAAATATCATTTTATAAATTAATTAAATTACATACAATAAATTGACTAGTGATACTTGATCACGTAAATAAAATGGGTCATATAATTATAATTCACAACATCTTGTAATTATAATTAACCATTCATTCTCATCTTTATTGTTTCACAAACAATAAACAATTTTAGTAATAAAGTATTTCAATTACTAAAATAAATCTTATTTAATCCCATTACAATAAGATATCAATATTCTCTCTCGCAAATTGAATTGTTCAATTTTAAGGAATTGATTAACTTGTATCGTCATACAATTAATCAACTTAACAAATTAGGGCATCATCCTTTAGGTGTGACCTTAAGGGATCAACTGACCACCACCGTCCCACGACAGTAACGTCAAACTCTAGCAAGCCAATCGTTACCGATTAATGTTGATCAGTTGACTATATAATTGAATCATCCCTTACGTATTCTTATTATGAGATTTAATTATGTCATTGACAATGTGATCGCATTATTGTCGGGGACACTCCAACAATCTCCCACTTGTCCTCGACAAGTGTGCGTCAACAATTCTCTTGTCCTATTACTATCTCCCACTCAATGCAAGGTGTCTTTCGGGTCGTACTTGCAAGTGATCATATCGAGAGTGGTTTCCTCGATCTGGAGAATAACTGATTGACCGGAATTATCTAACATAGATACCTTTCGAGCGTGGCCACTCATTTCCAGTTCATTACTCCTCGAGTGGCCCTGAGATATTGTTTTAACCCTGACAAGGGGGTGGACAATTCCTATCGCACTATTCCCTTCGACTAGCCACAGCCATCATAACCCAAAATATGCCCATTTGACCCCATTTACGAAGGTCGTAGTAACATAAATCAAAGTTAATCTAAAACCATGCCACCTTAGGCGAACAGTCTTTAGTCAAAAGAATCGACTCATTAGAATACTATAGTAGCTCTCGCAACGACCAGGCTTTATAAATTTGCCAGAACTCTATAAGCGGTCACTGCCCGACAGAGTGTTCCTAACAGTCTGCCTATGTGATCGACTAGTCATCTCACATGACTCTATGGCACTTGAACTTGCCATCAATCGCATCACACTCTAGTCACTTAGAGACGTCAACTCATACAAGTGATTATGGGCAAATACCATGTTAATCCGGGTTCACTTTAACGGGGTTCAATATTGTCTCCACAACCCGTTTGGATGTAACAAAGTATAAAAGGAGTTTTTAGATAAAAACTCGAACGACAAATGTGATTATCACATATGAATAGTCAATACCTGATTACTACTTCATATTCTTATAATCCAATTTGATCATGTATGTAGTTGTTCATCTCAATCCAATTGAAATGACATGACTCATCATGTTAAGCCTATGAGAAGGCTTTGGTTAGTAGGTTTTATCAACTTCTTGTACCTTACTTAACCTTACTACATACTCGTTTTTCTTTGTAATGTATACATTTGTATTAAAAAACTTTCTGAGTACGTGTCTAGATCCAATCTAGACAAAAGCTCTCTAGTCATAGAATAGCTCCCATTATTTTTCACAGTGTACGGGACCCATCCCTCTCGCACATCTCATGACTGCAAGTGTACTCAATTTCCGTTGTAAGCATCTCTCATTGTTCTTTATTGCCTAGAACGATTCTAGCAAATCAATTTCTTAAATAACATAGCCACAATGGTTCCTTAACCATCTTTAGGTGTTTCAAATACGGTTTTTGTCCGAAACCTTATGCAATCTCGACAGTCATTAGTGTAAGCCCTTACACAAATTTGTGAATTGCATCAAAAATACTTAACTTTGCATCTTTAATGCTTCTTCAAGTACTTAAGAAAAATCAATATGGCTATTTGGTAACTATTACTTAAATTCGATTTGAAACAATTCATCATACTCAAAGTATATGAAGCGTTATACATCATCTCTTATTTAATTGATCCGGTAGCAGAAGCAAATGGAATCAATCAAATATGTTCAACTCGATTGAACTAGTCATGAATCTTATCAACATAAGAACTCTTATATGATGCTAACATCATATAGATTTATCTCCATAAATCCAGATATTATAGATGTATTATATTTCTCCAAGTCTTAAATCATTTCCAATGATCAATATGTCATCCACATATTAGACTAATTAAAATTACCGTAACTCCCACTAAACTCCATGTATAAACACAACTTCTCGACTTATCGAGAAAAGTTTTATAACATGATCAAAACATTGATTCCAACTCATTGATATCCTACTTCAGACCCTCTCTTAAGTTTCACATAATCTTAGGATTGCAAGAATCTACAAAACACATCACATGTATCGAATACATTCCTTCTTTAATTGAAGAAATGAGTTTTAGATTCACTCGCTATATATATATCATCATAATGAAACACAATCCCTAAGAAGATCCGAATAGTGCAAAACACTTTGCAACTAATCAAGCTTTGATATCTCTCTTTGATATCCAACAATTCCACTCGGAATTTATTTCGGATTTTCATGGCTCTAAGCCTTGTATTGAGTTGTGACTTAAACACTCTCATGTAAGTCATATGTTTATTACTTTCCAGAAGTAACTTGAATCAAACAATTTCTTTGTAAGTTGCAAGCTCTTTACTTTCTAAAAGTAACACGAATTCATCATCTTCAACAAGTGATGAGTTCAACCTCCTAGGTTTCGAAGAAACAACGTCATGTAGCCAAGAAAGACTAGTTTCTTGCGACATACAATTTTTTTTTTTTGACACAATTCTTTTGTGGCTCTTGAGTGTCCCTGACAATAATGCGATCACATTGTCAATGACATAATTAAATCTCATAATAAGAATACGCAAGGGATGATTCAATTATATAGTCAACTGATCAACATTAATCGGTAATGATTGGCTTGCTAGAGTTTGACGTTACTGTCCTGGGACGGTGGTGGTCAGTTGATCCCGTAAGGTCACACCTAAAGGATGATGCCCTTATCTGTAAAGTTGATTAATTGTATGACGATACAAGTTGATCAATTCCTTAAAATTGAACAATTCAATTGTGAGAGAGAATATTATTTCTTATTTTAATGAGATTAAATAAGATTTATTTTAGTAATAAAAATACTTTATTACTAAAATTGTTTATTGTTTGAGAAACAATAGAGATAAGAATGAATGGTTAATTATAATTACAAGATGTTGTGAATTATAATTATATGACCCATTTTATTTATGTGATCAAGTATCACTAGTCAATTTGTTGTATGTAATTTAATTAATTTATAAAATGATATTTATGTGATAAATATGCATTAAATTAATTAATAACATGTAAAAGACTACATGTGACATATTGTGTGACAAATGACAAATTGACAAAATAAAATGGTAGTCCATTTTATGGAAGTGGACCGAAATGTAGTAGGTTTAGTGGATGGTGGTAATTTATTTTAATAAGCTAAAATAACATCATCATGACACTACTTACCTAGCCTTACATGCCTAAGGTTTTGATAAGAACAAAAGCAAAAGTGAAGGACCATATATTAGTCCTCTACCCCTCCTAAAACCCTGTGGCCTCCTCCACTTTAGAGGACTTTTGTTCTCTACTCATTCTCCATATTCTTGTCCATTCAAAATACATGCAAAGGTTATGCATTATTCTCTCTACTCTTTAATCTTCATCTAAAATATGAGAAGATTCAATCAAAATTGTTCAATCAAATTACTAATATTATTGGTGTAATATATGAGTATTAGTAATCAATTTTAAGGTAAACTACTAAACAAATATCTAGCAAATATTATTTAGTGGGGATAAGGGATAATCTTGGGTGCAATCAAGAGGAGTGGCTTCTATACTTGAGGTTTTTGGAGGATCATCCTAATACTTATCATAGCTCAAGAACAAGTGAAGGTAGGAGACCTTACTTGTGCCCAAATATCTGAAATATCAAATGTAAGGAACCGTTTTTCTCCTTACTCTTGTATTTGTTTTGCATGCATAAGATCCTTAAGTTTTATGACTAAAACTTTGAACCAAAATATGTGATATTTAAAATATGATTTCCAATAACCTAATCCGAGTTGACACCGTTTCCGTTACCAACCAACACTCACGCCTGACTCAAGCAACACAACACCACACCACACCTCCATACCAAGACTCAAATCAACCCGACACCAACCCGCCTTCACCACCGCTGTCACTCACCCTCACCACTGGAGTACGAAGCCCAGACCACCACCAACGCCACCATTTGTTCCTCTGTTTTCCCTCTGTTTTGAAAACAGAAACAATGGTTTTTCGCCTCTGTCAGCCATCAGCACGACTACCCACATCGTCGTCTAGCCGTCGTCAGTCACCGAGCACTGCCACGACCACCATTCATCACACCATCAGGTTCGTTAATCGTATCCCACACTTACTCGCGCATCACCTCACCATCCACCATCACCGGAACACCAAACCCGGGTCACCCGAGCTCTGACCATCACCAACTTCGTTGTGTGCCTCCTTGTCCTTCTCGGTTTTATTCACTAGGGCCACTGACCTCCTTCACCTATGTCTCACGCACCGACCGTACCAGCCACCTCTATCGTCGCCAGTATCACCGTCAGAGCACCACCTTTGTAAGTCGGCCTTCCTCGAACTCTTCCTCCTTTTCTTTCTTTTGTTTCCGTTCAGGCTGCTCTTACTCCTTTCTTCTGCTCTTCAACCACCGCTGCAGAGCCACCGTCGAAACCACCGTTGTCGCTTTGCTTGCTGCTCCTTGTCGCCATCGTCACTTGTTATTGCTGTCGTCCTTTGCCGTCGATGCCGCCGCAGGTTTCGAGTTTGGTGACCTAAATCCATAAATCGATTTGGGATTGTTCAACTGAATAACATTATAAGTCACACCGTCCCTTTTCTTCCTTTTAAATGATACGGGTTTGGCCCGATTTACTAACTTGACCTTTCGTAATGCAAGGTTTGCTTGACGGGATTCAAATTTGGACTTCTTGGGCCATGATGACGGTTTTAAGACGGACTTGTGACTTTATTAATAACGATTAATTTTTAATAAATTGGATTAATAAACACATCCATTTATTTCACTAACTTCGGTAACCCGACCTACTTCTATCCCTCCTTAATTGTACAAGACTCGTTATGCTAATGTTAATGAATATGTTTAAATATGAATTCCGTAACTTGTTTGACTACTAAAATCTAATTAGAAATACTAGATCGCTAAATTATTAACAATTGCATGAAATATACATATGCGCTAGTTAATTACTCAATTAGTTGGATTTGTATGTTAAAATTACATGATATCAAGTGATTTATCGTTGTGCTATTTTCTCAACTAGAAATATGATTAGGAAATATAATTGAGTAATATCTTAATTGGCCACATTTATGTACGGTCGTGTGATGTATGTTCCGATATGTTACCTTTTTTATTTATGCACTCACTTTATTAAGTAGTACGTAGTCTATTGAGATGTTAACGTTTAAATAAGTAAAAGCTTATTAGCTATTAACCACTAGCCTAAAAGAATTATACCTTTCCTCTTTAAATATAGCTAAGGCTAGAATTGATAAGTTTAAATTTTATTTGTTTATTAAAATTTAATAACAACTCTTTTAAAGGTTTGAAAATTTCAAGTATTCGTAAATGTTTTCAAAACGAAAATGGTTTATATGATTTAAACGTTCCCCAAATTACAAGGTAAGTTATTCTGAGATAATTTATAACTTTTATTTGATAAAAGCATTACTCCTATAGTTTGTAAAGTTAAGATATTTGAAATGATTCAGTAGTGCTTCCAAATGATTTACATAAAATATTTATTAAATAACCAAATTTCATTAAAAAGAAGATTGAATAAGCACTTTAAAAACGAAGCATAAACTTAAGCTTATTATAGTAAAAATCTAAATGTCGTTCCTCGAATAAAGAATTTAGAAATAATAAATTTCAAATAAGATTTGCCAAATCATAAAGATTTAAGAAAAGATAAATCAAGATGAATTTATGTGTGTTTACACCTCTTGTTCAAAAGCTTCTAGTACTCTGGGACATGTCCCTTAAATGGGACCGTTGAGATCAGTATATCAGTAAACGGTAACCTGGCTATGCCTCTTAGATGAGACCTCTGAGCCATGGTATCTCTTCTGGTTCACTTGGGTATGCCCCTTGAATGGGACCTCTGAGCCAAGTGTCATTGTGTTGTCAATATGTTGGGATGGCCCGCATATCGATGTATCATCGTCTCTAAGAGACATCTGTGAGTCTTTCGTGCTACATGTTGGGCGCTACCTTGGTAAGGTTTAGGGATCGACGTGACGGAAGAATGCTTAGAGAGCTTATGCTATACAAGTATGGACAGCACATCCCGAAGCTGCGTGTGGAGGGATTATCGTTAGGATAGTAGTCGACCAGCTGCCACTGAGGAGCTGCGTGTTCCAAGAAGTTGTGGAGTGGGTATATGCGCATATATTGACAGGAGCTTGATCAGCTTCACTACCTTTCAGATATCTTGGCAAGTATTATTTCACGGTTGCGATCGTGTGCAGACCTTGACGGTTGCGATTGTCTTGGTGCCTCGAAGTGTATGGGACATGTCACTTAAATGGGACCTCTGAGACCATCCATTAGCAGTCTGTTCTTCCCCACGATTCCGGTTGTTAAACCAAGTCAATTTAGTTGTCCGGTCCTACTGAGCACTAGGGATGAGATGTAAACCTCCTAGTATCGGTATGATTGGCGGGATTGATGTTCACATTCGTACTTAAGGTGAGATGCAAGCCGTGAGTATGCGTATGACATTAGTAGTCACGTCCCGTGCTTATTTGTTAAGAAAACAAATGTTTTTTTTAAAAGTAATGACTACAGTTTTTACTCACACGATGCATGTTGGACTTACCGATGAAATTTCTATATGGTGAATAATGTTACTGCATGATAAAGGAAGATCAAGGTAATAATGTCACATGTTTGATGATTGGAACTTGTTGTGCTCACATGTGCTTAACTTTGTATTCACCTTCTATAAGTGTTGTTGTATTACTAAAATGGTTTCCTAATATCTTTGAGTAATACTGTTGTACCATTTGAATATCAAGAATATTGTGATAAGAGAACTTATGTGATGTATGCTTTATGTGATTCTTATTTATGCATTTCATTTCCATTCGCATGCCTGCTTTTGAATGATTAAGGCGATGATAGGAGAATGGTTAGGTTACTGTCGCTCAGCGACTTTTGTTTAAATGTTTTTCAGGTACCAAGAACGAGTTAGATGGAGACACCTTTAAAGGGCATTCTGGGTTATGAGAGGAGCTTTCAATGTTGGTTTAATTTGAAATTAAATCTCTCGACTAAATTATTTAGTCATGTGTAAGTGATCCATGACGATCTGGATTCATTTTTATAGCAATGACTTAGTTTATTCCGCTTTTATCCCTTAATTAAGTCATTAAAAATCCGGTTTGTTACAGTACTAACATCTCACTACTAAATTGGATATAATAATATGTTAGTAATCACTCATTGGAATAGTCAAAGTAACTATATTAGCAAGAAGAGTAGTGAAAGTAATAGAAGCAACAATGAGAGTAGTGACATTATCAATATTCATGCGGCAGTAGTGAAAGTAATAATAATTACGACGGGAGTAGTGAAAGTGACCGTAGTAATAACGAATGTAATAAATGTAACAATACTAACAACAAAAGAAAGCATAATTTATTTCATCGTATTTTTAAGATATGTCATAGAAAAATATATCAAATATAAATCTATGAGTTATGTAACTTTAAAGTAGTTTTATTTAATTGAAAATAAATTTTAACGGTAAATAGATGTAGCCCGGGCGTAGCTGGGCACCAATACTAGTTAGAATTGTAATGCATACCTTTATTACGGAGTATAATTTTATAAATCTTTTATAATTTCAAAAATCATTATTATCATCATAAAAATATTTAGTGGTTTCAATAATATTTTGAACAACTCACATAAAGTTCCTAGTTCCTAATTGTTTGAGTTTGCAACTAATTGCCTAATAGCTTAAATCTCGATTATCTTATTTAATTATCTTATTATCTTCTTTAATTGCTTATTATTGTTTTTTAAGTATTAAAATCTATATACTTTGGAATAAGTATTTTTGTAATCTAATTACTAAATTAGTTATTATATACATATAATCGTATACGTATAAGAAAACTGTATCGTATATTTTTGTTCACCTCTGATTTTGAGGGGAGGGTGGTAATTGGCAGTTATGAAATTAGGGGCAATATTGATAGTTTAATCATTTTGCATACTAAATATAGAAATAGGACAATTAGTTTGAAATACATTTTAGAGGGAAATGAGATAATAAAAGAGAAATAGAGAAAGTATATCGTATATTGTCATATATGAAACCCGATAATATACTCGGTCATAACACTAAAACTATAATAATTTGTAATTAACTTTTGGATCCATAAACAAACAACCCAATGTCTTGTTTGTAACAGTCACAATCTTGTTGGTTGTGACCTTTGTGAACAAGAAAAGCATAGCATGAAGCTCTGAACTCTCAAAACCAAGTTAAAACTATAATTAGAAACGGCAGGGCGATATGAGGAAAAGAAGTGTCATTATCCATCTGATTGCAATAATTGAGATTTGCAAATTTGACATTTGTCGGTTTTTGCAAAGTCTTATTTCTATGTCTCTTACCAGAAGACATCATTAAACTAGTAATTTCACTTGCACATGTTTTCTGAATCATTTGAATAATTTGATGCACATACACACTATTCTAGTTTGGCTGAATTATGCTCTCTATGAATTTTCACACTAATGATGTACAAAATCGAGGTCATGGATTAAGTATATCACAAATTCTCCTTCTAGATGAGAGATATTTATCTATAATTATGCACGGGTTAAATATTCACCCATTTTAAGAGTAAGAAAAGCAACAAGTTGCATGATAAGTCCCAAAAATGTCACAACTCTAAGCATATTTGGCCCGTTTTTTACTTTAGACGAATATATCCGTCTATAGTGAGACTAATCAATACTATATAATGAGACTAATCACCACTTTAGACGAATATATCCGTCTAAACTTAATGTATATCTTTGTTTTTCGTTGGGTGAATTTGTTTTTGGAGTGATGTCCAATTTTTTTTGGTAAGATGACTTTGAAGGCTATTAGCTCAATGGAAGAGCATTGTGCAATTTTGTACAACGATGTGGATTCGAGTCCCTCATAGCCTAATTCTGTGTTGAAAATTGTGTCTTATGAGGTAACTAGTAATATTGCAATGAGTAACAAGTAGTACTTGTACATTAAGGGTCCGTTTGGATTGAAGGAATCGGAGAGAAGGGGAGGGAAGGGAAAGGGAGGGATTTAATTTCCTTTGTTTGGATAAAAATATGGGAGAAAGGAAATGGAAGGGAGAGAAATGAGAGACTTATTTTCCTCCTATAGAACAAACTATAATCTTTCAAGAGTGGCAAGATTTGAAAGAAAACATTATTTGGACTCTAATTATACCACAAGATCCTTCAATCCTCCCATCCATTGTTCATCTCCTCCTTCCTCCCCTTCCATTTCCTTCATAATTTTTTGTTATCAAAACACTAAATCCCATTTGCCCTCCTTCTCTCCCCTCCCCTTCCTCCCCTCACTCCCCCTCCCCTCCCCTTTCCCTCTTAAAATAGTATCCAAACGGAGTCCGTTTGGATACTATTTTAAGAGGGAAAGGGAGGGGAGGGGGAGTGAGGGGAGGTGAAGGGAGGGGAGAGAAGGGGAGGGCAAATGGGATTTGGGTGTTTGGATAACAAAAATTATGAAGGGAAATGGAAGGGGAGGAAGGAGGGAGATGAACAATGGATGGAGGATCAAGGATCTTTGTGATAATTAGAGTCCAAATAATGTTTTCTTTTCAAATCTTGCCACTCTTGGAAAGATTATAGTTTGTTCTATAGGAGGGAAAATAAGTCCTCTCATTTCTCTCCCCTTCCATTTCCTTTCTCCCATATTTTTTATCCAAACAAAGGAAATTAAATCCCTCCCTTTCCCTTCCCTCCCCTTCTCTCCGATTCCTTCAATCCAAACGGACCCTAAGTGACTAGTGTGCCAATATAGAGTATTTAATGTTACAAAATAGAATCTCAGGGAGATGGTAGTGCTATGCGATTATGGAGGCAAATTTGGGCACTTAATATCCCGCCCAAGCTTAGTCACTTTATATGGAGGGCGTGCTCTAATACACTGGCGGTTCGGTCAAATCTGTTTCGGCGACACATTGCGAAGGATGAGAGTTGCCAAGTCTGTGGTGCAATTCATGAGGATATAGTCCATGCACTATTTTACTGCACTGGAGTGCAAAAAATATGGACAAGCAGTGGTTTTTGTTGGAAGTAATGCCTTGAAGAGAAAAAGGCAAGGAATTGGTTTGTTGTCCCACATCGGTGGGAAACAACCTGTTTGTCCTATTTTTATATACTCCCTCTATTGTATGGTTAAGAGAATGGACCAAGGTAGGTTTTGTTGTGTTTGTTGGGCCTGTGGGTTTGGGTGTCCTGTCCAAATGATAGAGGGACAGGACACCCTAAACCCTTGAAGGAGATGCTTACATAAGGAAATCTTTATTAAGGAAAAACAAATTAAAAAGACAAAAATAAAAAGGACACTTCTAACTAAAGTCATGAAATAAAAGGAAAGTGACCATCACAACCAACCCACCCGACACTACAACCCGATCCATATTGAAACCACCAAGTCAGACCAACACTCCAATCATAAAACTGAAAAGGACCAAAACAGGATGAACCCGAGTCAAACAAAGATGAAAGAGTCTCCCTCAAGTCAACAAGATCAGACCATAAACTCCACAACAATCCTAGGCCGAAACATGAACCACAAGACAACAAAACACCCGGAACACCCCAAAGCCCCAAACGAAGCAACAGAACCCGACACAGGGACATGCAAACCGCAAAAGGTGGAAAACACGCAACAAAGCCACTCATAACACCAACCGACTCCTCCCAGGACCACCGTTAAACATGCAAACAGAACAAAGAAAAAGACGACACTCACAGACACTATTGGTAAACGAAAAAGGACCGATAGGTGGGGGAAATGGGGGGATCACCATATCAGACCCAAAATCACATAGGACAACAAAGGAGCAAACAGATGAGTTATACTCATCGACACAGAAAGAAAATCAGCCCAGAGGTGGGGGAAATGGGGGGATCACCTCTGGGATGAAATCCAAAAGGACGGAGACAGGACAAGGAGTCGGGAGAGGGGACATGCAAGACCACCAAGGGACATGCAAGACCACCAAGGGAAGCAAGACCACCGTGAACGAGAAAAGTGACGACACCAGCAACGGAGTAGACCCAAGAACAACAAAAAACCAAACTCCGACAGATCGGACCAGGGAAGACGAAATTATAAACTGATTGGAGACGGTGACCGAGGAAACATCCATCCGAAGAAAAACAATCGGAAATCAAACTGTAATCAGTTTAAGCAAGGAGTGAATGACCGACCTCCGGAGACGGGCCAAAGCGCGGCCACATCTCTGGAGAGGCAGTAAAAATATAGGGGATGTAGAGGGGTGGGTGGCTAGTGATGGAGCAAGACGTAAATTTTAGGGGTTTTTTGGAGAGAGAGAGGAGAGAGCTTTTTTTGGGTATTCTTTTGGACCTTCTCGTCCTTTTCTTTTTTGGTTTTGTGCGTTTCTGATTTGTTTGATTTGTGCGGTTTTACTCAGTCTTTGTGACTGTTAGTGGGTGCGATTTTCTCTCCCCACTTTCAGTCCCTTGACTGCTCGGTTTTAGGGAGCTGTTTAGGCTCCTTAACTGCTCTTATTTTTGCTATAAATAAGAGCTGAATCGTCTCTAGAAAAACACACAAACAATCAGAAACATGACAACTCTCTCTTCCTCTCTTATAATTTCTGGGTAAAGTATTATATCGTTCCATAGCTCTTAATCTCGAGTGGGCGGGTTTAAGCGCTGTAGTGTAAATCCTTGGGGGACTACCGGCAACTGCTGATCGCCACCACGGTCGTGCCGAAATAGTTTTCAAGGCAGTGGCCTCCGTACCACATCACTACGAATCGGTTATATATTCTGATCTCATCTCCTTATTATTGTTACTGTTTCGTTTTTGCAACAACAATTTGAAAACTATTTATTTGTTGTTGTCTGCTGCTGTAACATGTCGTCTGTTTTAGCAAAAACTCTTCCTGATTTGACTAAACTTGAGAAACTAGACGGTCATAACTATACCAACACGCGCGCGCGCCAGCCCAGCTTGGGCTCGGGCTCGGGTAGAGCACCTGTGGTGCGGGTCAAAGGCCCCCTTTTGTCCTTTTCTTTTTTGGTTTTGTGCGTTTCTGATTTGTTTGACTTGTGCGGTTTTACTCAGTCTTTGTGACTGTTAGTGGGTGCGATTTTCTCTCCCCACTTTCAGTCCCTTGACTGCTCGGTTTTAGGGATCTGTTTAGGCTCCTTAACTGCTCTTATTTTTGCTATAAATAAGAGCTGAATCGTCTCTGGAAAAACACACAAACAATCAGAAACATGACAACTCTCTCTTCCTCTCTTATAATTTCTGGGTAAAGTATTATATCGTTCCATAGCTCTTAATCTCGAGTGGGCGGGTTTAAGCGTTGTAGTGTAAATCCTTGGGGGACTACCGGCAACTGCTGATCGCCACCACGGTCGTGCCGAAATAGTTTTCAAGGCAGTGGCCTCCGTACCACGTCACTACGAATCGGTTATATATTCTGATCTCATCTCCTTATTATTGTTACTGTTTCGTTTTTGCAACAACAATTTGAAAACTATTTATTTGTTGTTGTCTGCTGCTGTAACATGTCGTCTGTTTTAGCAAAAACTCTTCCTGATTTGACTAAACTTGAGAAACTAGACGGTCATAACTATAAGCGATGGTCACGAAACTAACCGATGTTTTTCGAACAACTGGAAATTGATTATGTGCTGTTTAGTGACCCGCCTACTCCTGTTAAAGAGGCTGCTGTTACTGAGACCGTAGAGAACACCCCCCCTGCTAAATCTGCTGTTAAGTCAAACGAAGAGGATATTAAGAAATTTGATAAGGACAATAAACTTGTTAGATGCCAGCTTCTAAACAACATGACTGACACCCTGTTTGACCTGTTTATGGTTCATAAGTCGTCTAAACTGATATGGGAAAGCTTAGAGGCTAAGTATGGGGCTGATTATGCGGGGAAAAAGAAATATGTTGTGGGAAAGTGGCTGCAATTTCAGATGGCTGACGGGAAACCCATCATGGAACAAGTTCATATATATGAGAACCTTTGTGCTGATGTTGTTAATGAGGGTATGAAATTAGATGACATTTTCATGGCTAATGTTCTGTTAGAAAAATTCCCTCCCTCCTGGTCTGACTATAGGAACCACCTTAAGCATAAGAAAAAAGACCTGTCTCTCCAAGAACTAGTAGGACACATGAGGACCGAAGAGGCAAATCGCCTTAAAGACAAACCTGTTAGTCAATCCGTTAAAACTTTTGTTGCTGCTGTTGATGCTAATCTGGTTGAGTCTAGTGGTCCGTCTTATACTGAGAAGTTCAAGGGTAAGGGTAAGGGTAAGGGTAAGGCCAAGGTTGGTCAAGGTAAGAACCAGGGTCAGGCTAAGAAGAATGGTCCAGGGAAGCATACCAAACCAGTTGCTAAGATTCAGAAACCAAAGGGTCCCATTATGTCTACGCTGTCTGGGGAAAATCGGTCACAAAGCCTACCAAAGGTAATCGAAAAGAAAATCGCTGAAGCTAATGTTGTTGTGACCGATGATGTCATTGCTGTCTGTGGTTGTGGAAGCTAATCTGTGGGTAATGTTGCTTTGAATGGGTCTTGATATCGGGCGCTTCCAGGACATCTCGTGTCTTTGACAAGGGTTTATTTGCTGAGTTCGAGGAAGTAGCTGATGGGGAATGTGTCTACATGGGTAACTCTTCATCTGCAATGATCACATGCAAAGGCAAGATCTTTCTCAAACTCACCTCGGGGAAAACACTTGCTCTCACTAATGTTTTATTTGTACCCTCATTGCGTCGAAACCTCGTGTCTAGTGCCTTATTGAACAAAGCTGGTTTGAAACTTGTTTTTGAGGCTGACAAGGTTGTAATGTCGCGTAATGGGGAATTTATGGGCAAGGGTTATCTTTCTGGGGGTCTTTTTGTATTGAACACTGATTCAGTTTTTAATAATATTGCATCTACTTCTGCTTATATCGCTGAGTCTATTGATGTTTGGCATGGTAGATTAGGTCATGTGAATGTTGACTATATTAAAAAACTTAGAACTATGAGTTTAATTCCAAGTTTGACGAGTCAAGAATTCTCTAAATGTGCTAGCTGTGTTGAGGCTAAATTCACAAAGAAACCTAGTAAACCTGTCACAACTAGGAATACGAGTCTTCTTGAGTTAATTCACACCGACCTAGCTGACTTCAAAAATGTTGCAAGTAGAGGTGGAAAGAATTATTATGTCACCTTTATAGACGACTGTTCGAGGTACACCCAAGTATATTTGCTTAAGACTAAAGATGAAGCAGAACAATCGTTTATAAACTTTAAAAATGAAGTCGAAAATCAACTCGACAGGAAAATTAAAAGGGTAAGGTCTGATAGAGGTGGTGAGTATAAATCTAGTTATCTAGCCGACTTTTGTGCTGCTAACGGTTTAATACATGAGACTAGTCCACCTTACTTACCTCAGTCTAACGGTGTAGCTGAACGAAAAAATAGAACCTTAAAAGAGATGATGAATGCAATGCTTTTAAGTTCTGGCCTATCTGACGATATGTGGGGGGAAGCAATTCTATCGGCTTGTCACATTCTTAACCGTGTACCTCATAAGAAACTTGACAAGACACCCTACGAGATTTAGAAGGGCTACCCTCCTAACCTGAGTTACCTCAAGGTATGGGGGTGTTTGGCTAAAGTGGGTTTACCAGACTTTAGGAGACCTACCGTTGGACCAAAGACCTATGATTGTGTTTTTATAGGTTATGCTCAAAATAGTTCTGCTTATAGATTCATGTCTTTAAGTGATCGTTCTATATCCTGGCTAGAGATGTGTTTTTTGAGCATGTTTTTCCATTACAGAAGAATGTTGACTCACCTCCTAGTTTACCTTTTACATCTCTTGATATCTCTTCACATGCTAGTAGTAGCTCTTCTATTGATCATGTTGTTGAACCTAGAAGGACTAAGAGACCTAGATGTCCAAAGAACTTTGGAGCTGATTTTGTTTCAACTTTGCTGTCTGAACATGGATACATTGTTTGTGCTAGTGATGAATTTGTTTCAGCTTTTTTAATAGAAGATGACCCAAAAACGTATAGTGAGGCAATGAAATCCATTGATTCTAATTTTTGGAAAGATGCTATTAAAAGTGAACTTGACTCTATTGTGTCAAATCAGACTTGGGAGTTGACTGATTTACCTAAAGGTAGTAAACCCATTACAAGTAAATGGATCTTTAAAAAGAAAATGAGACCTGACGGTATAATAGAGAGGTTCAAAGCTAGACTTGTAGTTAGAGGCTTTACACAAAAGAAGGGTATTGATTATTTTGATACTTACTCTCCTGTGACCAAAATTTCGACTATTAGGACTCTTGTCGCCTTAGCTGCTATTCATAACCTTTTTATACATCAGATGGATGTCAAAACTGCCTTTTTGAATGGTGAACTAAGGGAAGAGATCTATATGTCTCAACCTGAAGGTTTTGTGATTGAGGGTCAAGAGAGTAAAGTGTGTAAACTGAACAAGTCACTCTATGGACTGAAACAAGCACCTAAACAGTGGTATGAGAAATTTAACAACACTTTGATAAGTAATGGCTATGTGGTTAACAATTCTGATTCATGTGTTTATTCAAAAGTAATAGAATCTGATTGTGTGCTTATATGCCTTTCTGTTGATGACATGTTAATACTTGGTAATAATTTAGAGGTGATAATTAGAACCAAAGAATTTTTGTCATCACATTTTGAGATGAAGGACTTAGGAGAAGCTGATGTTATCCTAGGAGTTAAGGTCATCCGAAACCCCAATGGAATCTGTCTAAGTCAATCTCATTATGTTGAAAAAGTGTTGAGAAATTTTAACTGTTTTGATGACGTGCCTGCCAGAACACCCTATGATCCTAGTGTAGCATTGTGTAAAAACTTGGGCAAGAGTGTTTTCCAAGAAGAGTATGCAAAAATCCTAGGTAGTGTGATGTTTTTAATGAACTGTACTCGACCAGATATTGCTTATGCAGTTAGTAGACTGAGTCGTTATACACATAACCCTAGCAATGAACACTGGAATGCTCTTCGTCGTTTACTAAAATACCTAAAAGGAACAGTTGACTTATGTTTGCATTATAGTAAATTTCCTGCTGTGTTAGAGGGATATTGTGATGCGAACTGGGTTGCAGGTAACGATGAGATCTGTTCTACTAGTGGTTATGTCTTTACCATGGGTGGAGGTGCTATATCGTGGAAGTCTTCTAAACAGACTTGTATTGCACGCTCTACCATGGAATCTGAGTTCATAGCTCTTGAGTTGGCAGGACAAGAGGCCAATGGTTGAAAAACCTTTTAGCCGATATACCAGTGGGGGCGGACGGCTAACACCGGTCTCCCCGCACCGTGACTCGCAGTCGCTATTGGTGTTGCAAAGAATAGTGTCTACAATTCAAAAAGAGACATATTCGAATAAGGCACGCTGCAGTTAGACAACTCCAAGACAATGGAGTGATTGCTTTGGACTATGTGAAGTCCGAAAACAATCTTGCTGATCCCTTTACTAAAGGGCTGGCTAGGAGACTAGTCGTTGATACGTCGAGGGGAATGGGGCTTAAGTCCTTAGGTCAAGAGTGAGACTTGACTAGGTCTAAAGCTTCTATTCCTATGGCGTTGTATGATTCATAGCCTTAATGGTGGTGCTTTTGAGACGCACTTGATGGATCATACACCAGGTTGGACTTAGGTCCTTAATGACTCATGTGAGAAGTGCTATTGAGAAGCACTTGAGTCACCTACGTAGGTGTAACGATCATTAGACTATGAGAAGTCTTCTGAACACATCTATTAGTACCGAGGTAAACGCATAGCTCTTAAAAGAGCGCGTTGCACTTTGAAACGCGGAACGATCTTAATTCTGAAGGTATGATATGTGTTGTGGGGGGTATCGACCGAAGCTCAGCTAGGAATTCAAATCGCAAGATATTCTCTCGCTGTAAGTAAGTTATTTCCTCATTTCACTAAAGTGTCAATTCAAATCGAAAGATATTGATACCTAAGTATCCAATCCTTCCTTTACCCAGTGTTCTTTTCTTCTGTTTTTTTCTCTTAGCCATTAGTGGGGGATTGTTGGAAGTAATGCCTTGAAGAGAAAAAGACAAGGAATTGGTTTGTTGTCCCACATCGGTGGGAAACAACCTGTTTCTCCTATTTTTATATACTCCCTCTATTGTATGGTTAAGAGAATGGACCAAGGTGGGTTTTGTTGTGTTTGTTGGGCCTGTGGGTTTGGGTCCAACACACACACGCGCGCGCGCGCCGGCCCGGCTCGGGCTCGGGTTTGGGTAGAGCACCTGCGGTGCGGGCCAAAGGTCCCCTTTTGTTGTTTAGGCTCCTTAACTGCTCTTATTTTTGCTATAAATAAGAGCTGAATCGTCTCTGGAAAAACACACAAACAATCAGAAACATGACAACTCTCTCTTCCTCTCTTATAATTTCTGGGTAAAGTATTATATCGTTCCATAGCTCTTAATCTCGAGTGGGCGGGTTTAAGCGCTATAGTGTAAATCCTTGGGGGACTACCGGCAACTGCTGATCGCCACCACGGTCGTGCCGAAATAGTTTTCAAGGCAGTGGCCTCTGTACCACGTCACTACGAATCGGTTATATATTCTGATCTCATCTCCTTATTATTGTTACTGTTTCGTTTTTGCAACAACAGTTTTGAAGGTCTCATATACATGAACTCAATAGAGTCTTGTGCTGAACTAATTAAGATTGTTCTTCGACAGCTAGATGATAGCTAGTTGACAACTCAATATAATTTGATGCGTTTTTCAATTTTTAATGTATAACATGTGATATTTATGTATCAAACATATAGGGTCAAAGCTAACTTATTTGAATGTTTTGGTTGTTTATGTCTTGCATATGCTATGTGTCAAACATCATATTTATAAGAAATTTGCATCTTTTGTTTTTTGAAATAACTTTATAGTATAAAATAGGGTAAATTGATAAAAAAAATCATTATAATGACCTCTTTTTATAATCGGTATCAATATAATCAATAATTAGAAACCAATATCAAAATATTAACTTTTTTCTACCATAGGTATCAAGTCGCCTTAAAACCCCATCTTAACCTACTCGAAAAAGTACAAAAAACCATCATTCAAGTACAAATCTCCACTAAAGTCTTTTTTTCTTTCTAGGGTTTCCTATGAAAGTTTTCTTCTTGGCCAAGTCTTTGTCAAATCCTTTGATTTTCGGGGCTTCTTTTCTCGTTGGTGTACGTGAAGGCAGGGGCGGACCCAAACTTTAGAATTTGGTGTAGCAAAAAAAAAATATAATTCTCAAAACAGACTTTGAATCGATCGAAATTTACGATATTGCTTATAATAAGCCCATACATTTCAATTCTTTGCTATTTTTTTCATAGAAACTTACTGTAGTTTATTTTCGCATAATACATTTTAGATATTACAGTATATTTTTCCGAAATAAAATCAATACCCAAACTTATTAATGTCCTTCGACCTCTATTCAATTGCTAAAGAATGTAACAATGGTGCAATTTTAAACACAAACACAATAAAATTCATGGGAAAAAAAACTATTAGAGCATCAGAAAGTATGTTACAGAATGAACTACACATTTTCTACATCGAGTATTGATCAATACTCTTATTGAATTTGAAAAGAGCAAAGTGATTAAACAAAAACTAATTAATATGCTATTGAAATTGTGATGTTCAATGATAAAAGATTCCTTAACATAATTAAATATATATTGTACATATATTATGGGGAATAATAAGCAAGCATTACGGGAAGAATAAGGAAAGTTAATGACATATTAATGATAAATTAATGGTGTAGCAAACTTTTACTTTCTCCTAATATTCTTGGATTATGGTGTAGCAATTGCCACACCATGGCTGTATTTGGGTCCGCCCCTGCGTGAAGGGTGCTACTTGCTTATTACTTCTTCAAATATCTGGTACGTTGTTGTGTTTTCTCTTCTTTTTTAGGGTTGTGCGGGCTGTGTGTGTCGAGTTAGGATGGCGAGTTCGAGTAGGGATAAGAGGAAGAGTATTATAGGGCAGGTGGATGATAGGGTTCCTGGAGTCTTTGAGTGGGAGGTGGAGAGCGAGGTAGGTCATGCTGATGCAATATCTTTCTTACTCATAGGGAAGATCTGGTCTTCGAGGGCAGTTAACGCAAAAGCTGCTATTGAGACGATGGTTAAAGTTTAGAACCCTAAGGGGCGGATTACTGGTAGTGTTTTGGATGTTAAAGACAGAATCTTTGTTTTCGTTTTGAGTTAGAGCGGGACAAGTTGAAGGTTATGGATGGCCAGCCATGGCACTTTGATAAGTTTATTTGGTGTCTTAATGAGCCCAATCTTGAGGGTAAGATGATAGATACGCCTTTACATAACTTACCTCTGTGGACATGGGTTTATGATCTTCCTCTCAAGGGAAAAGGGAATGAGACGAACCTTCGTCGTATTGGAGCACAGCTGGGAGATTATATTGGCCATGACGAGGAGTCATTGACGATTTTTGATAGGGTGGTTAGGATTAGGGTTCTTCATGATGTTCGTGTACCGTTGAAGAAGAAGGTGAGTATACGGTTGTCGTCTGATAGGACGGTTGCTTTTACAGTTAAATATGAAAAATTACCAACCTTCTGTTATGGGTGTGGGATATTAGGCCATGGGGAGAAGGATTGTGACCATGGTCCTTATGAGTCTAGCGAGTTGGGGTTAGGGGAGGAGTTGAGAGCTCCAAATAGGAGGATAGTGAAGCCTGTTTTTCAGAATATAGGTCGAGGTGAGGCAACTCAGAGTAGGGCAGAAACGGAGGAAGGAATGGAGCGTGAGAGATTGAGTATTGATCTGATGGTAGACAGATTAAAAGCTATTGCTTTGTCTTATCGTGTTAAGAAGCAGGTGGGTGATGGTGTGAAGTCTTCGATGCAGTTGAAGGAGGTTGGTTCGGGAGCTGTGGTTGGAAAGATGATAGATGTAGGTAGTGGGTTAAGTTTGGAGGGTGTAATGAGCCGAGGAGGGGGTAAGCAAGATGTTGGTCGTGGGTGTATGGAGAAAGCAGTTGGGGATTGTGCTCTAGTGAGGAGGGAGGAGACGGAGGGGCCGGCTTATGGTATGGGCAGGGATGAAGTTGAGCAGGGTCATAAGGCGGGTGGGGAGAGGTTGAATGGGAATAGTGATGAAAAGGGGGATGGTGGGACGTGGAGGAGGCAACTGCGCGAAGTGGGGAGAGATTGTTTGATCGAGCAGGAGATTGATATGGGGCATTTTAACGAAAATAAAAAAAAAAAAAAAAGAGCGAGAGAAGATGATGAGATGAGGGAAGACAGGGATGTGAGTTCAGGCTTAGAATTGGGTCGGAAAAGACGAAAAGATGAGGTTGTAGGAGAGGGTACGGGTGTGTCGAGTATGGAAGCGATTCACAGGGATGTGACTATGATTGTATCTGAGGCGGTGGTTGATTAATTTCAACCCCACCGGGCCCAATGAATTGTTTGAGCCTTAACTGCAGAGGGCTGGGCAACCCCGATGTAGTAGGCGGTCTTCGAAACTTGCTGCGAAGGGAGGCCCCAGCTTTGGTGTTTTTATGCAAAACAAAGCTGAGTAGTAGTGAGATGACACGTGTTACAGCTAGTTTGACGGGGTATTGTAGTATGGAGGTAGATAGTGTGGGTAGATCAGGAGGCCTTGCTTTCTTGTGGCGTGAAGATATCAGTGTGAAGTTTAGATCGGCTTCTGTCCATTATATGGACTTCGATATTGGTGAGGAAGGGTTGGAGTGGCGTTTGACCGGCTTCTATGGCTGGCCATCGGTGCAGGATAGGCATCTATCTTGGCAATTGCTTAAAGAGCTGGCTGAGGAAGATCATTCTTCGTGGTTGTGTTTGGGTGATTTTAACGAGGTTTTATATGCTACTGAGATGCGTGGTGGGTCGAGGGCCCAATGGCAGATGAATAATTTTAGGGAGGTCGTGGATGTATGTGGGTTATGTGATTTATCTTACGAGGGCTACGAGTTTACTTATGATAATGGTCAAGTTGGGGTGGATAATAGACAGTGTCGGTTGGATAGGGCTATGAAGACGGAGGCTTGGAGTGACCAATTTTCCTATGCAAAGCTCTATCACTTGAATAGGGAATGGTCTGATCATGCACCAATTATGGTAAAGTTGGATGGGCGTGGGGTATGAGGGGGAGAGTTGGGGAAGCGGTTCCGTTTCGAGCAGGTATGGATGGGTGAGGAGGGGTGTGAAGATACTATTCGGCGTGTGTGGGAGGCTGATGATTGTGATGTTCTTGAGACTATTTCTCGTTGCGCAATCGAACTAAAAAAATGGAAGGACGTGAGTATTGGGAAGATAGTGAGGGACTTGGCTCGTAAAAGGAAGAGATTGGCATGGCTGAATGAGAATGAGCGATCTGTTGGTAATGTCAAGGAAAGGAAGAGGTTGATGGGGGAAATAACACATCTACTTCGACAGGAGGAGGTTTTTTGGAGACAGAGGTCGAGGGCTCTTTGGCTTAGAGAAGGGGGTCGTAACACGAAGTACTTTCATAGGAAAGCTCGGCAGCGAAAGAAGAAGAATACAATTAGTCGTGTTGTGGGGCGAAATGGTACGGTTTGTGAGGGTAGGGAAGCGGTTACGGTGGAGGCTGAAGGATTCTTCTCGGCCCTTTTTGAGTCGTCTAGGCCGGAGCAGCTTGAGGGGATGTTTGATGGGGTACGGGGTCGAGTGACGGCAGCTATGAATGAGCACTTTAGGGCAGCTTATAGAGGGGAGGAGGTGATCGAGGCTCTAAATCAGATGCATCCTTTGAAGGCCCCGGGGCCGGATGGGATGAATGCACTCTTCTATCAAATATATTGGCATATTGTTGGTCCTTCTGTTACAAGAATGGTGTTGGGTGTCCTAAATGGAGGTGAGTTTCCTTGCATGATAAATCGTACTCATATTGTTTTAATTCCAAAGAAGAAAGCGTCGGATAAGCTTTCGGATTATCGATCAATTAGCTTGTGTAATGTATTATATAAGCTTATTTCTAAAGTTTTAGCTAATAGACTTAAGTTATTTCTTGGTATGCTTGTTTCGGAGAATCAAAGCGCTTTTACCCCAGGGAGGTTGATTTCTGATAATATCTTGGTTGCTTTTGAGCTGTTTCACTGCATGAAAAATTCTAGGACAAGTGGGGGGCATTTAACCCTAAAGCTTGATATGGCCAAGGCGTATGATCGTGTGGAGTGGGTGTTTTTGCATAAGGTCCTTTTGTCTATGGGTTTTGATAATGGTTGGATGGATAATGTGATCCGGTGTGTCAGTACTGTTACATATGGATTTTGATAATGGTTGGGCTCCGTCAAGGTGATCTTATCTCGCCGTATTTATTTATTCTTTGTGCTGAAGTTCTATCAAGTTTGTTACGACGGGAATGTGAAAGAGGGGCTATACATGGGATACGGGTTGCGCCCCAAGCACCGGTGGTTACGCACCTTTTCTTTGCAGACGATAGTATTATTTTTGTCAAAGCTAATGTGAGGGAGGCAAGGCGTGTGATGGAAATTCTTCATAGGTATGAGATGGCATCGGGTCAATTAGTGAGTAAGGAAAAGACAACTGTGTCTTTTAGTAAGGGTACTGAGGTGCGCAGACGGCTAGCTGTTGAAGCTGTCCTTGGAGTGCGTGTTGTTGCTGAACATGACAGGTATTTGGGATTGCCTACGGTGATAGGGCATTCGAAGCAGGTTCTCACTAGGGTGGTGCGTAATAAGCTGAATAATAAATTACAAGGTTGGCGGGGTATGCTATTTAGCCGAGCAGGTAGGGAAACTCTGATAAAGGCAGTGGCCCAATCTATTCCTACTTATGCAATGAGTGTTTTTAGACTACCGGCCAATTTTTGTGATGAGTTACGTTCTATGGTGTCGAGATTCTGGTGGGGATCGAATAATGGAAGGAGGAAAATGTCATGGGTAGCTTGGAGTTTTTTGTGTCGGTCTAAGGCGAGGGGAGGGCTCGGGTTTCGTGATTTTGAAGATTTTAATAGGGCTTTATTAGCTAAACAAGCTTGGAGGTTAATATGTGAGGATGGAAGTTTAATGGGGCGGGTTTTGAAAGGTAAGTATTCTCTTAATTGTTCTTTTATGGAAGCTGATATTGGAGCTAATCCGAGTTATACGTGGAGAAGCATTTTTGGAGCTAAGGAGGTTATGGGGCTTGGGATTCGACGTCGTATTGAGTCGGGTGTTGATGTCAGGGTTTGGACGGACCCATGGGTCCCGGGGACGAAATCACGATGTGTTATTTCTCCCCGAGCACAAGCCAATATCGATATGCGGGTAGCTGAGTTGCTGGTTGATGGTGAGAACCGGTGGGATGATGCGAAGATTAACAATTTGTTTTTGCCATTTGAAGCCGAGAGAATTAAAAGCATTCTGCTAGGTGAGGTAGAAGCTGTGGATAGTTGGGTGTGGGATCATACGCGGGATGGGGAGTACACTGTGAGGACCGGGTACAAGTTACTTGTTGAAGATGGTGAGTCGGAAATTGAGCAGTCTGATTATGCAAATGAAGGTTGGTTATGGAAGGCAATTTGGAAGGTACCCGTTCTCCCACGAATTAAGGTTTTTATGTGGCAACTATGCCATGATGCGATTCCTACGAAGGTTAATATAGCTCGTCGGCTGGGTAGTGATAATGTAGCGTGCCCTCGTTGCCATAGTGAACGGGAGTCTTGTTTTCATGCTATACGGGGTTGTGGTTGGGGTGAAGAGGTTTGGGACGAAGTGGGAGTTGATAGGGGGGGTTGGCGGGGTGATATGTTAGTGAGGGATTGGGTGGAGGCGACATTGAGGGAGTTGGGGGAGAAGGAGAGGGTGTTGTTCCTTGTCACATGTTGGGTTTTATGGGAAAGGAGGAATAAGCTGGTGTTTGAGGGGGAGAGGTGGGATTTGGGAGGGATTATGAGAAGGATTTGGGGTATTGTCTGGGAGATGGAGTCGGTGCAGGAAGAAAAGATGACGAGTAGTATGGAGGGGATTCGACCGGGGAGCTGGGAGCCGCCGGATCTGGGTGTGTTTAAGGTCAACACGGATGTAGGGGTCATGGAGGGGGTAGGAGTGGGGTTGGGTGCGGTTAGTCGGAACTCGAATGGTGAGGTTGAGTGGGCTGTGGTGTTGCAGCGAGGCACGGGGTGCGAAGTAGCAATGGCGGAAGCTGAAGCGATATTGTTGGGTCTGCGAGAAGCAAGAAGGATGCAATCAAGGAAAGTCGTTATTGAGAGCGATTGTCTGATCGTGGTTGAAGACTTGACGAAGAATAGAAATGGTAGAAGTGAATTATTTGCGATTTATGAGAAAATTAAACAGATTAGTTTATTTTTTGAGTCGATTGTTTTTAAGCATATTAAGGAATTTAAATAAGTTAGCACATGCTATGCCATGGTCTCATGGTAGGCGATTTTGGACGACTGATTTGCCGGCAGAGTTTGGTGTTGTAGCCGTCGCTGATATTAGTAATATATTTTAAAGCCTTTATGGTTTTTAACAAAAAAAAAAAAAAAAAAAGTACAAATCTCCACTCGTTATCACATTATTTAAAACCTCTTAAATCTCAAATGTATTTTCATTAAGTTTTTCCTAATTTTTTCAAATATATCACTCGTTATCACATTATCACTTGTCCAATATAATTTTTTCATTAACACATCATAACAACTTATCTCTTAGTGGTTAGTTATCTTTAAGTTTTGTTTTTAACAAATATAATGACTCATCCAAATATATTTTTCTTGATGGATTTAATGGTCAAGTATATATTATAACTTTCTCAAAATATTTTTTCTTAAGTATATATAACGCATTGTGAGACACTCACTTTAATCATCTATACATATCAAAATATTTCAATAAATATAATGGAAAGTATACTCAATTTAAAGCATTTTTCGCAATAAAGGTAATGATTTACATTTTAGAATTTTTATCAATTTTTTTTTATATATAAATTTAAAATAAATCAACCAGAAATGTTATTTGTAATTTTATAATACATTTATTAAACTCTAATTAATACTTTGCTGAGATTTATGTAGTATTTATTATATTTATATTTAATGTTCAGCTATAATTAATACTTGTATAGGTAAGAGATTGGTGGCTACAACAACAACAACAAGCTAGTGGTTATGAATGGTTGAGCCCCCCCAGGGTGAAGGTGAACTGGGCAAAGTTTGTATGGGTAAGAGAAGCTCTTTCTAAGCATAGCTTCATAGAATGACTTGTGATGCATGAAAGATTGCTTACAAGGGATAGGTTGAAGAGGATGAGAATTATCATGGATGACATATGCCTCTTATGTGATTCTGCCTCTGAATCACACTCTCGTCTTTTTTTCACCTGCATCTTTAGTCAGAAATGCCTCCAGTTACTGTCTCGGAGCCTAGGATGTCGTCTACCTAGACTAGACTGGACTGCTTGGTGTCTTAGTAAGAAGTTTAACACTCAGAGTTTGAAGAATTCTGTAGCTGCACATATGTTGGCCTTAATTTACTCTATTTGGTGGTGCAGAAATAGATGCAGACTTGAGGGCTGTCTCATGCGTCCTAAGTCTGTGATTGTTAGTATTCTTCATGACAGGTTGTTACTCAATGCTTAGTTTGTTAACCTGTTGGTTGCTTGTAATTCTACTGATGTAATCTTCTTAGTTTTACAAAGGTAGGATGAAAAGTTGTAATGGTTGTAAGGGCTTTGTTAGCTAGTCGTGCATGAACGTTTGTAACTTGTTTGTAAGGGCTTTGTTAGCTAGTTTACCTTCTTACCAAAAAAAATAATAATAATAATTAATACTTGTATTTAATGCTGGGTTGACACGTGGCGCATCCACAGCACACACACACACATATATATATATATATACATATATATATATATATACATATATATATATATATATATACATATATATATATATATATGTATATGTATATATATATATAATCTGTCAATTTGTTTTGTTTACAATTTTAGAAACGCAGTACTCCGAAAGAAAATTGTTGTTGATACTGATGGTTATCAACAAGTAAAAATTACTCGGTAGCATTTCAAATCCTATTTTTGTGTCTAATATTACGTCATAATACATCTCCTTACTACACATTACCCATAACTATTTTCTAGGTTGATGTTTGGGGTGCCTAGAAAATCGGTTGGCGCTGCAAAGTGTGGGGAGTTCTGAGTTCCCCATGACGATTCTTATTTTGAGGGGATGATTGTTAGGGTACAAGTCCATATCCCATAACGAAATGTCCACCAACTTTAATAGTACTATGTCTTTTGGGAAGGAATTTAAGAGTAAATTCGTGATAGTTTGACCTAAAACATACAATATCGTATATTATATTATTATTTTTTTTTTGGTCTAAATCATCCGGTAATCCGAACCACATTGGGCCGACTATTCCGGATTTCGGGGCGTGTCCAAGGATTACGGTATTTAAACCCCTCCCAATCGCAGTTGTGGGGGATCGACTAATCCGGATTTCGAGGCGTGTCCAATGATTACGGTATTTAAACCCCTCCCAATCGCAGTTGTGGGGGATCGATCCGCAGACCTCCCTACCAAGCGCAACCTCATGCTACCACTGCGCCAACCAACGATTGGTGTATATTATACTATTATGATGATTATAATTTATGAATCGTGGACACCGACACATCAGCGACCCAACAAGAGGACTTTATACAACAACATTATTCCAATGTGACTCAAATTCTCAATGGTTCCAAATGTGAGGGTCCGATATACACAACCTTACCCTTTTATTAGAAACAAAAAGTTGTTTTCAAATGATTCAAAATAAAAAGTGCTTCCAATGAGTGATACTTTATTATAAGACTTATACTTCACAATATTAAGACTTTATATTAAATTTGATGACAGAAATTTCTCTTATTTAATCATGCCAATGTATATTAATTTAACCATAATGTTTAATTTAGGGTTATTGTCCTCACAGGTAGGGTTGTGCACCGATCCGGAATGAGAATGGACCGGACCGAAACGTTATGGACCGGAGACCGGACCGAAACATTATTTACCGGAATTATAAATTCCAGATTGTAAAAACTCAGGTCCAAGACTTGTTCAGAATTTTTCTTTACATATCCATTTTTTTCAAATTCCGGTCCATCGGACCAGTTGAACCGGATTAAGTAGGCCTACACTAATTTTTTTAAATAATATTTTAAGAAAAATGATCAAGTAACAATAATTTTGATCTTTTCGCTCCGGGCCAAAAACCAAAATATTAAAAAATGTTAGACCGTAGTTTTTAGTTCCGATTCCGATCTGATAGATTCCGTTCTAAACTGATCCATTTTCCGGTCCGGACCGGATTTTACACCCCTACTCACAAAGTCACAAGAGATGTAGAGGACAATCGTCCCATAGTGGTAGAAATGGTAGGGTTAGTACTCCATCCACAAGGAGCAGTCTTGATAATTGATATTGTCACATTGAAGTGTGGACACTTGGACTGGTCTTTGGGTCCAATTCCCAGAGCTGCCTTCCACCATTTTTAACTCTCAGACTCTGTCAGTGTCAGATTTTTTATATAAACAAAGCTGAAATTTACATAATTATTCATAATTTGATTTTTAAAGCCTAAAGAAGACAAAATCAAAGGAATCATCATGTCTATACTGACGTGTACTAAGAAATGACATGTATATAGTACAATTTTAATTAGTGCTAATCAACTTGTTTACCTAATCAACAATTTAAACTGGAGCCCCATACAGCTCAACTAATTATAACCTCATTTCTCTATGTCAACAAAAATTAATAATACTACCATCATTTGTCCTTGTACCATGTAATTTTTGTACAACACTTAGTTTAGTCGATAAAGTTATCAAAAACACATGTATTTTGTAAAGATATCGTTCATTTGACATTTTGATTCGTTATGCGAACCATTTATCATCGGTTATTTGTCATTGGAACTCGTGTGAACCACTTGATACATTGAACTATGTCATGATACTATTTTCACCAAAACAATGTAATACTCCCTCCATTCAACTCCACTTTACATGTATTCCTTTTTCGTCCATTCAACTCCACTTTACATGTTTCCTTTTTAGGCCAAGAAAATGACCATGTTATCCTTCTTCACACTTCATATTTACAAAAAATGACATCTATACCCCACACTAATCCACCATAAAACCCCACATTTATATTTTTTTAACATTTTTAACTCCACCATTCTCTTTCCCTATGTACTTTTTATAGTTTTTTTAATCCGTCCCTTAATATCCGTGCAAAAAGCATACTTGCGAAGTGGAGTTAAACGGAGGGAGTACTACAACAACACCACCACCACCATCAGGGCCTTAATTGATTTGGAGTTGGCTGACATGAATCATCATCTGAAATCGTTTAGGGTATCCAATATGAAAAAATGTAATATTCTATAAAAAAATACTAGCCGATATCAAACAAGAGGTAAGAGCGATCGAATGTATACAATTTTTTTTTTTTTTTTTTTGTTTATTTTGAAATGATTCAAGAGTCAAAAATGCATTTACCATAACCATTAAAAGCTCAACTAGAAATAAAAAAAAGGGTGGCATTCAAAATGAAATGCACTGCATTCAATACACTAGATGTTTTGAAACATACTTGTATTTTTTTTGGCTCATTTAAATATACTATGTATATAAATTTGTCATAGATCCAGCCCACACGTTCTCTGTTATTAGATTCTCCCCCTCCACTACTAATTTACAGCTATAATCCTTCATACTTCCTATAAACAAAACCAACAAAGAGAGATACAACTTTTCTTCTGTTGCTCAAAACAGGCAAAAAGCTTTGTACTTTTCAAGCACAACTTTGTGTTTAACAACAGCATTGATATATGAAGTTGCTGACTACTGTCTAATTGGGTCATTTCTTGGGTGGTTTCGCCGCTGTTGTCGTCGCCGCCATCCGCTGTCTAGGGTGACTGGTTCTTTGCTGCAGGAATGTTTATATGATAAGCTGGTTCACATTCACAGGTGCATCATCTTTTTTGCTTCTGATTGACTGTCAGTACACTGTTACATTGCATTCACCACTTTGGGTGTTTTAAACCTTTACTGTTTTCTGATTAAAGTTAGGGGTTATTTCAAAACCCGAAACTTTTGAGGTCGATATCAGTCGGGTCAGTTTTTGACAGGTCTTGTAACAACATTACTACATTTTTAATTGTAGTGTGGTGTTAGTTTAAAACCCAAAACTTTCGAGTTAATATGCGTCGGGTCAGTTCATGACGGGTTTTTTTTGTTGATTTCGGAAAAATAACAATGAGAAAAGGAGGAGATGCATTGGCATTGTCATCATCAACCAAACTTGGTAGCTTTTTACCAGCAATCAACACAACAGACAAAAACAATACCAAAAATGATCCGAAATACCTCAGCAATATTAAAACGGCTGCTAATGCACTTTCTTTTACTGCGAAACGCTCAGCATTAGAAGAATGTTCTACTTATAGTTCACCATCCTTAATCTCCCCTCCATCTTCGGCATTTGTTTCAGCCTTACAATCGCCCTACATTTCTCCAAGAGCATTGACCCCAGACTCCCCTGAGACTGACAGTAAAAATGACAGTGAAAACCAGAATGCAAGTTTATGTCACACAGTTTCAATTCCTCCTACACCTGCACAGCTCCCTTTCCCGCCTCCCTCGCTCTGCGGGTCACACTCCGAGGACATTCCAAGTAGTTCTTACACTCCTGTTGAGAAGTCAGACTTCTCTGATGACGGGAAGCCCAAATATATAACCTGCATTTCAGACCCAATGGCACCACCTAGGGTTTCGTTCTCGTTCCCAGTCCCACGAGTTTCATTTGCAAAATCCTCAGTTTCTCCGGCAGTGAATGCCAAGCTGAGGAGTTGTGATGTGTACATAGGGTACCATGGCGCGAATAGCAATTTGGTTCGATACTGTAAGTGGGTCAAGTCTGAGCTGGAGCTCCAGGGGGTAGCCTGTTTTATAGCTGATAGGGCCAGGTATGCTGATACTCAGAGCCATGAAATTGCTGACCGGGTTATATGCTCGGCCAGCTTTGGCATTGTGGTGATTTCAAGTGCTAGTTTGTTCAACCATTTTAGTATGGAAGAGATAAGATTCTTCTCTCAGAAGAAAAATTTGATCCCTATGTTTTTTGACATGGAATCGAAAGAAATCACAGGTCTTTTGAACAATAGTTCGGTTGATAAAGAATGTCGGGAAGCCTTACAAGGGTTGATCAGAGCCCATGAGTTTAAGCTGGAATGCTTGGACGGTGATTGGAGGAGCTGCATTTCTAAAGCGGCTAGTGTTTTACAAGCAAAGCTAGGAAGAAAGAGTGTTAGTGTCCGGGAGCAAGACCATCTTGCAGTAGTCGAGGAGATACCGTTCCCTAGAAACAAGTATTTTGTTGGGAGACAAAAGGAAATGGTGGAGATTGAAACTGCATTCTTTGGATATAGCAACCAGGAGTCATGTTCTTACCCAAGTACAACTGTAAGTAGAGGGCACACTTCTGGTCAATCTGAAGGATTTGCAGATGAGGAGACGGACATGGATGACTCCAGTGTAGCAGACGGGAGATACATTAGTTTGGAGTTTAAGGGTACCCTAGCCTCAGAAGGGCAGTTTGAACCAACTATAGGGAGGAACTCGTTGAAGAGACCGAAGTACAAGAAATCGAGAAGTGGGAAGGATAAGGGCGTTACCAGTAGTGTAGTTTGCATTAGTGGTCCTCCTGGTGTTGGAAAAACTGAGCTTGCCCTGGAATTTGCTTACAAGTATTCCCACAGGTACAAGATGGTCCTGTGGGTGGGTGGAGAAGCTCGGTGTTTGAGGCAAAACGTCCTTAATATTTCGGTAAATATGGGTTTGGATGTCAGTGCTGATCCTGAAAAGGAAAGAGGAAGAATCAGGAATTTCGAGGAGCAAGAATATGAGGCGTTCAAGAGAATAAAGAGAGAGTTGTTTAGAGACATGCCATACTTGATTATTATAGACCATCTCGAGAGTGAAAATGAATGGTGGGAAGGGAAGGATCTTCACGACCTCATCCCGAGAAATACAGGTGGGTCTCACGTGATCATTACCACACGGCTTCCCAAGATAATGAACTTTGATCCAATGCCTCTTCAGGCAATGCCCTTGCCTGATGCAATGGTGATGTTAAGAGGAAGAAGGAAGAAAGAGTATCCGTCCGAGGAATATGAGTGTCTCAAAAAGTTTGAGGAGAAGTTAGGAGGATCGGTATTTGGGTCGTCAGTGGTCGGTTCCTTACTTTCAGAACTCGCGATTTCACCATCTGCCCTTTTTGAGATTGTGCAACAAACCCCAATTGAAGATCTTTCTGATACCACATTTTTGAATGCAAGCGACGAGGAGATCTATAAGAACAACCCTTTCCTGGTTAAACTTCTTGATTTTTGCTTTGCGATCTTGGAAAAAGCAACCAAGACAAACAACTGTCTTGCTTCAAGGATGCTCCTTGTTGGTGCATGGTTCGCACCCTCGCCTATATCAGCAAATTTATTGGCTACAGCTGCTAGGAACATGCCTTCTACAGGAAGCCGGATAACAAAGTGGACTAAATGCCTAAACCCAGCCTCATATTGCTGCTCTGGTTGCCCTTTAGGATCTCAGGCTTGGAAAAGTGAAGAGGAGTATGCTCTTCTTCTTGTACGACTCGGACTGGCCCGGAAAGCAACAGGTCATTCTGGAATATGGATCCAGTTCCACCCCATAACCCGAACCTTTTCTAGAACAAGAGAACCAACAGCAGCTATTCAGGCTACAGTTATTGGCATAAGAAAAGTTGGAAACTCAGCGATAAACAGTGATCATCTCTGGGCAACTGCTTTCCTAGTTTTCGGGTTCAAATCCGAGCCTCCCCTGGCCCATCTGAAAGTAACAGACATGGTTCTATTCATCAAGAAGACGGCTCTCCCATTGGCTATTGGAGCCTTCACAACATTCTCAAGGTGCAACTCATCATTAGAGCTTCTGAAAGTTTGTACTAGTGTACTTGAGGATGTGGAGAAATCGTTCGTCTCCCAAATACAAGATTGGTGTCATGGATCGCTTTGCTGGAAGAAGAAATTGAGTCACTCGAGCCAGAAGGTCGATGAGTACGTTTGGGAAGAAGTGACACTTCTGAAAGCCACATTGATGGAGACAAGAGCAAAATTGTTGCTGAGAGGTGGTTACTTTGACAGTGCTGAAGAACTTTGTAGGACTTGTATTAGTATCAGGACGGTTATGCTCGGCCACAACCATACGCATACGTTAGCTGCTCAAGAGACATTAGCAAAGTTGGTCAGGTTAAGAAGCAAGATCTGAGCTGGAGAAGTAGAACTTTTTTTCAGAACCTTTCTCCATTGTTTATAATCTATCGTACTCAAACTCGTTTTGAAGTATCCACGTGTCAGACCCGGATACTTTATGAAAAAACGTCATGTTTTGGCTCAAAATAAAGTGTCCAAGTATCAAACCCGAGTATCACATTGTAGGCATTAGATATTGAATCGTTCTTATTCTCCTCTTGATTATTGCCTCTGATGATGAGGCGTAAAACTGGTTAATTTCAACAGTAAATGATCACTGTTTTCATTTACTGAATTTCGGAAAAAGAACTATATAATTTTGATAGAGAGAATCTTTATCCGTGAATAAATATCTTACAAAACAAGCATAAATACGGATGAAAATACCAGAGCTTTATAAATGTTGCGTCACAATTCCTCACAAGTCAAGCATGTTAACAATGATAACTCGTCTTCGTTAAGAATTACACTATGTAACGATATTGAACCAGGAACCAAGATCTCAACATCAAGAAATCTAGTAGTACACAAACGTATAAATAAATATGAATCTTTAGCATTTCATTTCTTAGCTCAAAATGAGCAAGGATACAACAAAAACTATGACAACAAAAAACAATTGTCATTTGCTAACAGACCCAACAGAAGGGTGAAGAAGGGGTATAATGACCCTAAAGATAAAATAAAATGACCATGTAAAGAATGATAAATGAACAAATCGAACGCACTTCCAGCTCCGACATCTACAAGGGTTTATCACAACCACCCTGCTAAGTTACACAAAAATGCTGTCACTTTGGCAAAAAATAAATATTTTTCTCATGGTACATTTATAGACTGAACCGAGAGTGACACCTGTGAAATCATCAGCTTTACTGCCCACGAGTCACATGCCGCCATCAAATGGTTTTCGTTATTTGTACGTCAATTAGAGAGAACATCTAATTGCGCCTTTGCTAAGATCCACAGTCCTCGGCTTGAATCCATAAACCCGGTTTTTACTGTGCAAGCTATCTATGACAGGGTTTCAACTAACCTGCTCACCAATCAAGTCAAGACCAACAACAAGGAAAGTGATTCCTTGGAATAACAGAAAATAGAAGTGTACACCTTGGGCTGATAGCAAGCTTCTAACTGAGGCCGTTAATAAAATAAAAGCTAATGCAAGCTCCTTTCTGTACAAGCGATTTCTTTTTACTTTCCCGCTTTTCTTGACCATGCTTGATTTGTTCAATTCCTCGAGACCCGGGTCCGACGAGGACCTTTGTATAACTTCAGATTCCTTTTCGGATAAACCAAGTAAGTCAGCCTCGGATGACCTACCTGATTTCTTAGTCACTACCCACTCATAGGATCCCTTAAACCGGAAAAGTCCGGTTATCATAGCATTGAACTTGGTAACCGACATTGTGTTTTCGAATAATAAATAAGGTACTATAAATGGGAATGACTCTGGAGCTGGAAGGATATTCAACACAGACATGAAACCAGGGACATAGCAGACAACCCAAATTGGTAAATGAGCTTCTGGGAGAAACATGGTAAGCGGAAGAATGATGCAGAATAGTGTGAACGAATAAAAGGGAAGAACAAGCTTCCTAAGCAGGAAGAAAAGAAATATCATATTGAACTTCTTCGTCCAACTCACCTGAAAGGTAAAGATAACAGCAAATAGATAAAATCAATGTCCTAGCTAGAAGAGAGATTTAATGTAGAAATTCTAAAGATTCATTTGATCTGCAATTCTGCAAACATAATATAGAACATTAAAAACACTGTTAAACGCAAGGTAGTTCTTCTGCAATGTATAGTAACTTTCATCAGAATTGTTAAATCAAATTTGGTGAAACCAATAAAGCAAAAATCTGTTATTACTTATTAGAGGTTCGTATACCCACAATCCATGTTGCTTAGACTCAGTTTGAAATAAAAACCAAGCATCGGGCTCGTTACGTTGGCAAAAACTTCCATGTTTTTAGCTTAAAATCAAATGTTCAGGTGTTAATTCTCATGTCTAACAAGTGCCTAACACAGATACCCGACAGAATATGAATATGATGCGAATTCAAATTCACTTAAGAACAGTCAGAGTAACATAGCCTACGATATAAATAGTCATATAGGAACCACATGCGCCAAAAAAAAGTGAAGTCCATAAGCAACAAAGAGCTAATGTTATATTTTCCTCACAAAGGAACTATCAGAATACCCTGGGGTGCGTTGGGTACGTGAGGATTTTCCGGGACAGAGAAATAATCCCAAAGAGAATTCACTCACCTGAGTCTATCTAAGAAGCCAGCCTTAACTGAAGAACCCCAAAAACCAAGAACGACTATTCTGCTTTGTTTGATTACAAATGCAATGGTTTCTAGCATCTCATCCTATGCTTGCCAACAGACCGCCACAAAGATCTCAGAGAGCAACACTTAAGATATAGGCCAAACTTTTCTTTCACACTGAACCCTTTACAAATATAGCTTAGCTTTCAATTCTCACAGTATTATTTTCAGACTTCGGAAAATGAAACCAATCATTATACCAGCTATTTGACCTTTTTAGACACCTATCACGATTGTCGACTAAACGTCTACAAGTTAAAAGTTAATTATTTATTAAATATTTTGTGGACAGGGTGCGCCTTCAGATTATATACTGCAAATAAGTTGCAAGTACAGGAGTCAGAGACTCAGATCCCAATATCATTTAGGCTTGCGTCCCCCTTGCGACTGCATAAACAATCATCATTTATCTGCTACTTTCAGTTTTAGACTTCAGTCACCGACTTATACTATGGAAAAGTTATTTTACAGTATTAAATATTTCAGACAAGGTGCATATCGGTTTTCCAGCTTATGCTGCAGAAACTGGAAATTCATGAGGTAGATCTAGCATCACTGTAAGAGTGAGGTAACCAGTCAACTTCTCAATATAGTAACAAGTTCGGGACGTGGCCTTTCATAAGTAGAGTGAATTAGTGGAATAAAGTAATTCACCATCTTGAAAGTTGCAAGTTGTAGCCTTATGATATTTTTGATATAATGTGGATTGACGAGGCTCGTGGTAAAACAAAAGAGAGTATCCAGGATGTTTTGCAAATATAAGAATGAAATGGCTCAGCTTCTTTCCCCAAAAGAAAACCTCTTGGCCGTCATAAAGTAAACAATCCATTAGATTTGGACAGAGCAGCTAGGTTTAACATGTGCAGTTTCTAAATCCTTATTTCCTTAAAAGGTCCTCGTGTCCCAGCAAATCCAACACAGAAGCCTACCGAAAAGTGCCATAACTACAAGCTAAAATTCAGAGAACAAAAAGGAAAGCGGGAAATATTAAAATAGCAAGTAAGCGAGAAGGCATAAAGTTGAAGTTCTGTACCTTAGAACGGATAACTTCCATAAAACACATCCTAAATAACTGCATAGGACCAGAATGCCAGCGATGCTGTTGTTTCTTGTATGCTTCATAGGACTCTGGCAGCTCACAAAGGCACTGCAAAAACATTCTCTTACTACCGGAAACCAAACTAAGAAAGCAGAAAAGTTCAGTGTATGTACCAACCTTTACGTCATTAAGAAATATGAATTTCCACCCACAAAGGTGAGCACGGACAGCTACATCCATGTCCTCAACAGTTGTTCTTTCCGACCAGCCACCACATTCTTCTAGCGCCTTAATTCTCCAGACACCAGCAGTTCCATTGAACCCAAAAAAGTTGATGAAAACCCCGTTTACCTGCTGTTCCACCTCAAAGTGGAAGGAGAGATTAATGTTCTGCAATCTCGTCAGCAAATTCTCATCCTTGTTTACAAAAGCCCACCTTGTTTGGACCAATCCAAGATCGTCATTTCCCTTTTAAGATATAAGAAAAGAGTTGGAAATTTAGTACACAGAGTTCACTGTCATTTTTTTTGCTAATGACCATAGAAAAGAATAAGAAAGTATAAGAGGACAGACAGTTCAAATATCAATTACAAGAAGGGATCTATCTAGCTATTAAGTTAAGCACAATTTCGGCGGCAGAAGCTTAGCTATGCGTGCTCAAAAGAGAGAGTGACACACTTCTAAAATGAGGATTACCTTGAAATACGGGATTGTTTTCTTCAAGAAATCTTGTGCTGGTTGAAAATCCGCATCAAATATTGCAACAAACTCATAATCTTTGACATAGTCACAATTCATTGCAGATTTCAGATTCCCAGCCTTGTAACCTGTACGAATAAGACGGTGCCTGTACAAGATGCGCACACCCCTTTGCTGCCACTTTTGACATTCCGCTTTTATCAGTTGTTGAACATCAGGATCATCAGAGTCATCCAAAACTTGCACAAGCATTCGCTCCCTTGGCCAGTCTAGGACACATACTGCTCCAATAGAATTCTGGTAGACCTGTTGAAAGTTGAGGGTCATTACAGAATTATTGACTAAAACAAAATAGAACAAAAACAAACAAAGATGCAACATTCAGAGATATGAACTTGCTGGAAGTGCTTACAATTTAGATCACCTTTGTCAATTTCAATGCAAACAATCACATTGACAATATATTGCAGGCAACATTACTGAAGAAGCAGAACCAGCATATGTACTATAACTTTCTCATATTGAATTATTGATGCCCGTATTTCAGTAAGGAATATTATTCACAATAATCATTGTTCTTGTTTTCCATAATTCAAATATTTACCAACATACACACAATCATTCCTCAAAGACGGATCTAGGATTTACAATGAAGATTCAAGTGAGTGAACAAAACAGAGTAATGTACATGGGTAACGACAAAAGAGACATGAAATTTATAAAAACTAAAACCTTAATATATGACGACGACTCAAAAGTTGATTCAGAACCTTACTAAAGGAGTGTAGGACTCTCACAACCAGCCTTACCCTTTTGTTCGCAACACAAAGAGGTTTTACAATGACCCAAGATGAAAATTCCGTCACAAAAACTGCATCGAAGGACTGATACTTCACAATAGAGAGTAGCACAACCACTTTAGTGAGCCATTTTTATTTCTTCCACCATAACCCAGAACCAAAGATAGTGAGTCTTTGGCACAATGGCACCACTAGCAACGGAAACAAAATGTATACAAGACTTCTAAAGCTTAAATTAAGAATTTAAGATAAGAAAGAAGTTTATTACGAAATGGGCAAAAATTAATTGCCCCAACAATGGACAAGTTCTCTTAAAGAACAAGGAGGTTAATAGTGTCTGAATCCTGTTTTATATCATTAAGACGCAAGTCACGACAAAAAGGGAGACCACTTTATTTCACTCTCTCTCTAAACTAAAGCATGATAAATCCTCTCCAGCACAAAGGATATCCGGACAAATCTTCAACATTTTCTTATTAGCAAACACTGGAACATAGAATGCAGGATAACCTTTATACATCTATTATAATAAAGACCATATGGATCTTGTTTTTGGTTAATGATTGAAACAGCCTAGGTGCCATTAACGGGGAAGCCACACACGTTCAACCCACAACTTACCCTGCTTGGAGTGAGAGCTTCTTCGGAAATATTGAGGCGGTGGTGGTGAAGATGAAGATCAACATGGTGACAAACCAAAATACCAGCAAAGGATTGAGAAGAGAACTAGTAGTGTAGTGTTACTGAAAATATAGAAACGTGAATCTAGCTTGAAGGGAAGTATTTTATTGAGGCTTTTGTATTCCCTCATTAGAAAACTATAAGTCCTTGGCAGCGTACGAATCAAGATAAGCTTGTCGTTCATTTGTTCCTGTCATGTATGTCAAAGGAACATGCCCCACCCTACCAACAAGATAGCTTCTGTTTGGTATTATTTCATACTCTCTGAGATGTTTGTATCTTTACTAGATACCAACAATATATCTACTACCCATCACGCATGCTACTAAGTACTAAGCTGTGCAAGAAGCATAAAGCGAGCAGGATCCTTAAGGGATTTCATGAATCGTAACTATCAGTAATAGATGGGAGAAGATAAAATTGTGTCAACACCCTGAGGGTCTCTCCATCGCCACAGCAACGAGCAGAAACAAAAAGCGAGCAGCTGACAACTACCTTCGGAGGAATCCTATCGACAATGTGCGGATACAACAGAACTAGTAAGTGATGAACATCACAAAATGCAAACAATACTAACTAGGAACTACTATAGTACTATGTAAGTTCACACATTTCAAGCCTTTCGCAGCACTCCACGATTCATCAAAAAGCTGCATCCCAACTCCACATATTTACTTGCAAAAGTCACAACCTTTGCTATATTATACACTAATTCATTCTTTCAAAACCACAAGGCATCAAGTTAATTCGAATCATCATACTTGCAAAAGGCACAACCTTTGCTAAGCTATACCGTGTATACACTAACTCGCTGCTTCAAAACCTCAAAGCATCAAGTCAATTTGAATCATCCTACAAGCTAATATGCTAAAACCTTGCCATAATGCCTTTCAATCCTCAGCATCTCAAATCAATTCAAATTCTCATATGCACAAAAGCTACAACTTCTCGTAACATTCTAAAACTTATCCTCTGCTTGGTCTAAACATACGAAACTATACCGAACACAAATCCTAAAACGTTTCACTCACAAGTCACACCTTGCTTTAAACATCGAATCAACCTAAAACCCATACTTTCAACTAATTAAATTTCAGATCCAATTCCTAAGAAGACGAAACAATCAATCAAAGTAAATCAACATAATAAACAAGAAAAAAGAGTAAGGAGAAAGGCGAAACCTACATGATCTTACCTCCCGCTCATTGCACATAGGAATCTGAACCAAAACCATGGGATAATCCTCCAAACCACGCACATTACCATCATACTCCATAACCGCGACCGGCTTAATCTTCCTCAACTTAATCCAAAGACAGCCTAACATCAACACAACACGATCAACCGACTGAACTAAAAACAACACAATACACACATTCGTCAAGCTCTGCAACGGCGGCGCAAGATACTCTGCTCGAACACGCAACCACGTCGCATAAACCAACTCCACAAACCCTAACACCTCCGCCTTATGCAATTGCGGCGGCTCAAAATGCCACCCCTTAAAGAACGCAACGAGCTCGACTAACAACAATGTGAAGAGTAACACGAGAAGGAGCTTAATGAGCGAGTAGAACCGCGATCCGGCAGCTAGGGTTTGACCACGGCGGCGATGGGAGATACGGCGGGCGGCGGTACGTAAGAGAGAGAAGGAAGAGGAGAAGAGAGAGGAGATAGAAAGGAGGAATTGGTGGAGTTTGAGGATTAGGTAGAATGTGAGTTGACGAGGGGTACGTGTGCGGTGGTGGTGGCGCCGATGGTCGTCTTGGTTGGGGATTTCAACAGCGACGTAGCTAGGGCTAGAGTTTGCGGTGGTGGTGGTGGTTATGGTGGGGGCTGTAGTGGTGGTTGATGCGGCGGCGGTGGCGGAGGAGGGGGAAGAGGAGTCTATGTCGCGTTGTTGTTTGTTCCACCATTCTTGGAACTCGTAATTAGGAGGACGAGACATGGAAGGTGAAGGTGAGCTTTAATGGCGGATGAAGGAGGTGGTTGATGTTAATGGTGAATTGAATTGATTAGATTAGGGATTAGGGATCTGTGTTGTTCATGTTTGTTTCTCTTTGTGTGTCTATTGATCCGGAGTTTGTGGGATGGAGGGGCTATTTTTAGCAATTATTGATTGCTGCGCCTTTTCATTTCCATCGTCTTATTTTGTTTTAAAATTCTCACCATCTTAGCATTTACCTACCCACTTGTTCTCCACTTCCACTACATTATCTACTTCCACAAATTCTTACCAAGTGTTTAAGACTAATATGAGTATATTTATCTTAAACTTAAAACGAATTAAGTTGTTAGAAAAAAAAAAAAAAAAAATGCAAGGGGATAAGCAATATTTATCTTACGTAAAATTCATGTGGTACTTCTAAACTATGTCATTTTGCACGTGGTAGCCAACTTTTTAAGTTTGTGCACATGATAACCTTAAGGTTTGATTTTCAGGTACGACATACGCTTTTTATCGTTGTGTATAAGTTTCTTAAAGCGACAAAAAGGACATGTGCATAAAAATCAAAAGTGAAAGGTAACATATACACAAACTTAAAATATTGGGTATTATGTACAAAGTGGCAAAGTTTAGGGGTACCACGTGAATTTTCCATTTATCTTATATATATGCACTATGCACATATGAATCATATTATTATATACGTTTTAAAAGAGGCCTATTAATTTTAATATTTATACTCAAAAAAATATTGTCTACCTAAAAATTGAAAATAAATAATTGAGAATTTTTTTTGGTAAGTGATGTGTTCATTTTATATATACTTTTATCCCTCATTTTAGCTCGGGTTTGATTGCATATCATACTTTAATTAGTACATTTGTGAGTTAATCTTGTATTCTAGGTGTATTGTTTGTATTTGTTACATTTTGTAAGAATCTAAGCATTCAGATGCTTTTTCCTATCACATCAGCAAACACCAAGTTCACCGAACTAAGTGGAAACAAGATGGACCAAGCATGACCATGTAAGAGGTGTTTCCAAGCCAAGGAAGAAAGTATGGAGCAATGGATTGATAAAGGGAGCTGCTAAAGATCGTCGACAATTTTACTAATTATCGTCGACATTTAATGTAAATTTCCATGTTTGCCCTCCATAACACAACTCAATTTCCGTCTCACTAAAACACAACTCAATTTCCGTCTCACTAAAATCTCTCCAAAAAAAAAAAGACGGTTTCTTAAAAAAAAAAAGCGGGTTTTGTAATTAACAACATGAACGAGAACGATTTTAACAACAATTTCAACAATGAAGCTAGTAACGAGGTGAGTTTACGATTTAGTTTTGTCTCAAATTTATGTTTTATTAGCGATTGATTCCCGAATTAGGATAGATGCCTTGATTTTAGACGGAATTAGGATAGATTTGTTGACGGAATTAGTTGAAAATGGATTCGAAAAAAAAAATATATGGGGAATGGGCTGGACGAAGGAATTTTTCGTCCAAACCCAGGCCTGGACGAAAAATTCCTTCGTCCAGTCCATTTCATATATATATTTTTTTTTTTTTTGTTTTTTTTGTTTCCGTCTTATTTTTTCCGTATTTTTTAGTTTTCGTAGGTTATATTATATACTCCCTCCTATTCTACATAACTCTCCCCTTTTATGGAGGGCACGAGAATTAAGGGAGTGGAGTATTATATGATAAAGTATTGGAGTGGGGTAGGAGATTGGAGAGAGGGAAGGTATTGTGTGATTAAAATAAGTATTGTTGTGGGGTAAGGTGATTAAAATAAGGATTGTTGTGGGGTAAAATGATTAAAATAAGATAAAGTATGAGTATTGTGGGGTATTATTGTGGGGTGAGGTGATTAAAATAAGTATAAATGTTTGCCAAATAAGGAAATAGGGAGAGTATTGTGAATAGACGAAAAAGGAAATAGGGAGAGTTATTTAGAATAGGAGGGAGTATATTTTTTAAATTCTTTCCGACTCGTTGTGTATAAAATAATTAAAATAATTAATTACCGTCTTATTTTTTCCGTTTTTTTTAGTTTTTGTAGGTTGTATTATATTTTTTAAATTTTTAATTCTTTCCGGCTCGTTTTGTACAAAATAATTAAAATAAGGGTTATTTAATGTCAATACTACAAACTATTAGAATCCTTCTTAAATTACCCCAAACTTCAATTTAACTAGCATTATAACCAAGTATTACCCCATGTATCTTGTAATAGAATCGTGTTTTTAATAACCTGACATAACAGGTTACTCTCGTGGGTCCCCACATTTCTCTTTTTATTGTTTTTATTTTTCCTTCCTCTTGCTTCCATTTACCACGTGAGCTCCAACATGCTCATCCATTTTATTTATTTTTCTCCTCTCTCCTTACAATTTCCTCCATTTTTATTATTTTCATTTAGTTCAACCTTCAATTCCTCCATTATTCCATAAATAAAGGAAATCTTGCAGTAGAGTGATCTTCATCTACTCCAATCTTTTAATTTTCCTCGCCTTCGTCCCTTTTTTTACCCCTATTTTTCAATCTTCAATTAATTTTCCAACAAATATGCCTATAAACCCATTACTGCCTTTAAATCTCACTTTCCCACCCCCATTCTTCAATCCTCTTAACAAACAACAATGGACTTCTTCAAATCTGTCTTTTCTAATCCTTACTTCTCTCAAACCCTCATTCCCTCCACCCCCAATCCTTATCCTCCCCTTTCTTGGACTTTCGGCAGCTTACGGAGCGGTGGATAAAGTAAGAGAATGCGGATATTATTATGGTGGTGCGTGACTTTAAGGAATAGTGTTTGATGGTGGTGTCACGTCTCGTGAGGTGTCGTATGTGTGACACTGTCGCAGAAGGAGGTGAAGGATGGTCATGTCACATTAGAAAGCGATGGCGGCTGAATGGTGGTGGACTAGTATAAGAGATTGAAATGAGGGCGGAAGTAGGTGGTTAGCGAGGTGTTGTGAGAGGCCTGAGAATTAGGGTGTGAGTTTTGACTGTTTAAGGGGGAAGTGGGGTTAAATAATTCTTTTTATTATTAATATATTTTGTTTATTATTTATATTGTTATTTAAAAAATCTAGGATGAGAATGACCTGCTAAGAAGGTAGTCGGTCACTTAATTCTAGTTTGAGAGAGGATGCCTAAAAGTTGAGTTTATTTTGAGTTAAAATATAGGTTAGAGTATTATGAGAAGACCCCTTATAGTCTGGAGTATTTATGTTAGATAACCCTTAAAATAATTAATTACAGTCTTATTTTTTCCGTATTTTTTAGTTTTCGTACGTTGTATTATATTTTTTAAATTTTTAATTCTTTCCGACTCGTTTTGTATAAAATAATTAATTATCATTAACTAGTTTATCGAAATGCGTGCGTAGGTGAATAACGATGGCGACGGTATTGATTACTCAGATCATTTTACGACCACCAGAATTTTTTCGTCAAGTATGAAAGCGTTTACTTGGGCATTTGAGATCGGACTTAGACTCAGGTTTGGTATAAAAAGAGCAAGTAACAAGAGAGTTGGTCGTCACACGAATTTGAAACGAGATTATTTTGTTTGTCGGATGGGTGGAAGAGGTCCCGTAAATAATGATGCTGATGCTTTAATGAGGGCTAACACGGTTACCGCGTGGTGCAAATGCAAATTTCAAATGAAAGCTGTTGAAATACAAGAGAATAAGTGGAAGCTTGTCATGATATCCGGGTTTCATAATCATGCTTTAACGTTGTATTGTGACGGCGATAGATACTTTGCAAAGTTTGATGAAGAGGAGTTGGCTTATATCGACACCCAAGTTAGAGCTCACATAAGACCAGCTATTATTAGTGTGGGTTTGCATCAGCGGAATCCGGAAAAGTCAAGACCTAATCGGCGACAAATCTACAATCGTTTTCAGAAAGTAAGGGCCGAGGAAAGACATGGGAGAAACCCGGCACAACAGATGTTAGCACTTGCGGTTCAGCATAAGTACGTTCATTATTGGGTCACTGATCAGGAGACCGAGGAGCTAACCCACATGTTCATGGGTCATCCAGAAGCCGTTAAGATGTTTCGATCATACTATTATGTGGTCCTAATCGATTCCACGTACAAGACAAACTTATACCGTCTTCCGCTTGTTGAGATGGTTGGAGTCACACCCGTTGGGAAGAGCTTTGTGATCGCGTATGCTCTTGTGACGCATGAGTCCGAGGATGGATATCGTTGGGTCTTACAGAAACTGAAGGTCATTCTCAATGATGCCGTTCAACCTAATGTTATTTTTACTGATTGCGAGCTAGGGTTGTTGAACGCGATTCCCACTGTTTTTCCGGATTCATCTTCATCTTCTTCTATTTTTCACTCATCTTCATTTTCTTCTTCATCTCTCTACTTATGTCGACATCATCCTCAATGTAGAGAAATCACCCAATTGAAGGGCTTAATTTTAAGAATCAATGTTGCAATCGTTGTGGCAAAAACGCTATCATCAAGATTTTCGGGTCAATTAATAATCCAATGAAAGCGTATTTTAAGTGTTTAGATTGCAATAATTTTGTGTCGTGGTTGACTGAAGATCATTTGACAATAACAAAAAGGTTGAAGATAGCATGTGAAGCTGAAGGTGATGATGCATTAAGTGGAAATGTCATGAAAGAGCAAGTGATAGGTATAAAAGAAGAGATTTCTGAAATGTCAAGGATGATGAAGTTTTACTTCAATTGTATCTTGTATTTATTTGTTTTCCTTATGTTAGCCATTGTCATGAAGTAGTAAGTATTTCCAGAAATTTCCGAATTTGCATCAATTGCTATGTATTCCAAAAATTTCAGAATTTAAAACCGTCATATTTTTTGAATTTAAAACGGTTTGAATAGTCAACTAACATAGTCGTCCAACATAGAGAAAGTGTTTAAAAACGTACAAAATAAATGTAAACAAACACAATTTAGTCTCTCGACTACTCATCACCCTCACCCTCGCTATCAGTAAACACACCATCTGATCTACGCTGAATACGATCACCGGGTGTTTGACGGGGTCCTCTAGTACTTTGTATGTGCCTAACCCTGTCAATCAGTGGTTGGATGTTCTTCATCATCTTGCGGAAGAAGGAAAGTTATTTCTTGTCATCGTCAATCCGTTGGGCTTGGGCAAACTGATCAATTAAAGTACGTGCAGTCTGCAAATTGACAAAAATAACTAAGACATTTTAAACATTATCGACAAACAGTAACAAATTTAAACAATTATTACAACAACGGTAAGTAAAATTATTACCTCAGCAAGGACATCAAAATCGTCATGTGCAGCGGGGGCATCATGGTGGTCGGGATTAATGATCAACGCGTGAGAATTCCCATTATATCAATCCTCGTAATCTGGAGCCATCTCCCACGGGAAACTAACTGGTCTCGATCTACGAGAAAGGTGAACCAAGTGATCCTGCCAACAGTCCCAAAGATGATCGGCCACCGCCCCAACACTAACCTCGTACCCCATCTCCGAAGCAGGACGATGCGCTACCGTTCTCATAATGGGATTGGGTATTACCTGCACATACCCAAACTGACGTAAACACCGATCGGGCTGGTACGGCTCGACTATGTCCATGAAACGAACACAACCGACAAAAAGAGTACAAGGATGATACTCCTCCTGACGCGGCCCATACGGATCCCACCTAATGGAAGCATAAGTAAGCCCATCTAACACCCTCCGATACTCCAACAATTTCTCCGTATTTTGAGCGAAGGGACCAACGGATCTCCAAGAACACGACCGAGGCTGATGATGTAGAGTGATGTCGTCGGGTCAAATCCAATCAAACACATTTATAAAACTCAACAAACTACTAGTTAGTGGTAAGTCAAGGTCGATCCATGGGACGGTGTGCTTTGGGTTCTAAGTCTATCTATCTCAATTTGTGCTAGTGTCACAATTGATGGGGTTTGTAGTTGTATTCTAAGCTAGTGAAAGTAACAAAGTAAAGCAAACAATGAACTAGGAAATGTAAACAAATGACTAAAAGCACTAGGATATCATGGGTTCATAAGGGATTCATGGGAGTTGATCATACAAACATGTTTCCTACTAGTTGCAAACAATTATTATTGTGATGGATCGAGTTGGTTTATGTCTTACGGTTCATAGGAAGAGTTGGGTCCCGGAGCCGAATCGATTAGATTGTACAACACCTACAAGTCGACTTACTTTCCTCCTATTCAACTTCTATGCATGGTCTAACAAGACTCGAGTTGGTTTATATCTTACAAGTCAAGTTGAGTAGATAAGAGATGGTTGTAAATGCAAGGATTCATAGGCTTAGCATTTCATCAAACATAACATGTGCATAAAGTTGACATCACAACAAGCAAGCAAATTAATTATGGAAGCATATTAGATTAAGCATGAATCAATCCCATGTTTGGTTTCCCTTAGTTACCCACTAATCCTAGCTGAGAGACTACTCACCCATTATCAAGTTTAACATGCTAACAAGGTTGTCAATCATATTAACAAGGTAAAACATGATGAACAAGTAAGAAAGATAACAATGATTAAAACAAGGATTAAGAGAATTATACCTATGAAGATTCAAAAATGATAATGCAAGGAATAAAAGAAGAAACTTGATTGATTGATGAAGGGTTGTCAATCCTCCAATAATAACCCAATAGTCTTCAATTACCCAAAAGTAACAAACTTGAACAATAATTAAGGAGAGATTAATGTGGGATTTGTGGAAAGATTAAAGAGTAATCTATTCTAATCTACTCCTAATTGAATCTAAGAGGAATTTCTAATGTGGAGACTTAACCTAATCTAATACTCCATACTTTGATTATTTACAAATGGGGTATATATAGTAGAGCTTCATTAGGTTAACTAAGGCTAAATTAGTAATTACATTTTTGAGTTTTAAGCAAGGAAATGCTAGTCTTTTTGGAGAGATGAGCATCTCGGCTGAAGACGTTGCGGTCCGTCCGTCCAGGAGGGAAAGACGCTCGGATTCTCGCAGGGGTGGACGGGCGTCTTTCTGCAAATCCGCTCGGATTGTGGCGGAGGAATCCGAGCGTTTTCGTGGCTTGGACGCTCGGATTCTTATCTGGGACCGGCGTCTTGCCTGTTCGGCCGCTCGCATTCTGCTTCAGAATCCTTTTTCTTCACTTTCTTCTTATTCTTGTATGATTGGTCTTTAATTCTCGCTTCCTCTTCATACTAGTCTATCAAATATCGTCAATGAGCTTCCAAATATGCACGAAAGACGGGAATTTCCGCCTAATTATCTTCTTTCCTACAAAACATACGAAATGCAGTAGGAAGGCAAATAGGAAGGTTTTGACGGATAAAATGGCCATGGAATGATATAATAGTATGCAAAATAGGCTCAATTAGGGGACTAAATGTGCGCAAATAATGTTCACATCAAATATCCCCAAACCGAACCTTTACTCGTCTCGAGTAAAGAGGTGACAAAAACTAGACCTTTATTTAAACTATCCTAATAATATAGCCGATATGAGACAATTAATAGGTCTCACTCCGCCCCTTCAACTCACAACACGACAACCATGAGGTAGGATGCCTTCTTGCAAGGCAAGGTGGGTCTTGCCAAAATGGTGACACATCCAAACATTAAGCACACAAAATCAAGTAATGGATGCATCTACAAAAGAGTAGCCACTTTACTCATCTAAGTGGCGGAAATTATCTACAAGGGAAGCAATTCAAGGGTACACACTCCTTCATAGATGCAATTTCTTCAAACTACTAAGCCTAGAAGGATACCAATAAATCACCTCCAAGTTGTGTCAAGCTAGGGTACCTTTGTCCTCAATCGTTAAATGCTTTTGTCAAGAGTAGACTCCCTATGGTGTTAGAAACACTGGAGGATCGCGGAATTCCCCCTCTTGCCTAGATAAGAAGAAGGGTCGTCCCCTCTCTACCATGCACAAAAATGGATATGATGGATAAAGGGATCGATAGTAATTGAGTTTCATTTGGGAGTTTGCTTTGTTGTTGTTTTTTCCCCCAATTTCTTATGGCATATAACATTTGAGAACACTTTCTTTTGTCATTTATTTGATGTTTGGCATTTCAATACTTGACAACTTTTCAACTTTTGCATTTTCTTTTGAACATTTTCAAAGTCACCCCATATGTAGTGAGGGTGCTTATATTTGAAGCATAGGAGTTTTCATTTTTGTTGATCCTCTTTTCTTTTGATGCAATTGCAAACTTTTTCTTTTCTTTTCTTTTCATTTCTTGAACTCAATTTTTTTGAACAATTTCTTTTTGTGCTCATTCCCTTTGATGACAAAATGTATGGTAGAACATGGATGAATGATGGTTGCATGGTTTCAAGGGTCACCTTGGAATAAACGGTAGCCAATGAGTTATCACACCACAATGTACTCTTGACTAGGCCTTAATCCATGGGTCAAAGGATACTAGCATGACACATCCTAGGGTGTTTTAAAAGTATTCTAACAAGCAAAGTCTTAAGAAGAAAAAGCATCTACTAGAGCCTTATATACACCTGTCAAGCTTCCCAAGTAGACGGTTTCACAAAATTTTTCTAACATGCAAACTACATGCCATGATGCAACTAACATATGTACATCCGGCCTAATGCAAATGATTCTACCAACTAATATGCCATATAAACTAAATACAAGTCCTAACAACACATAGATACACAAACCGCAATAACAAAATACACCACATTCTCCTTGACATGTAAGCCCATCCTCCTCATATGAACAATGAAAAAGAAATGGAAGGGAAATAGAGATTAGAACGATCATACCAAGCGGTCTTCATTTTCCCTTGCTAACGCCTCAAATGTAGTGTTGTATCTATGTGAGAAGAGAACAAAAGCACAAATATATACAATTCTACACTACTAAATTAAAGAACATGTTTTTGATTTTTGAAATTTTCAAATTTTTATGGATTTTTGTTTTATGAAATTAAAAGACATATTTTTGTGATTTTTTGAAATTTTTCAATTTTTATGCATTTTTGGAATATAAATTCACATCCCCCACTTTATTTTGGACATTGTCCTCAATGTACATGTAGGAGTAGGAATGAAAAAGAAATACAAGTTTTTGGATTTTTGATTTTTTTTTTGAAATAAAGTACAAATGCAATGATATGGTATGAATGAATGCATGCTCTAACTAAATGCAATTTTATATGATATATATAACAAATGAATGCAATCTAAACTACCCTAGATGATGCAAGATTAGGTCACCTATGATCAAACCTCCCCAAACCGATTTAAACACTATTTCTAGTGTAGAAATGAATAGGATTGGTCATTAGTGACTATGCATGAATTCTAGTCTATATGCAACTATCTACATGAATCATGTGAGATATATTACAATGCAACTATACTATATGAACTAGCTAATGTAAATGCAATATAATACAAATGCATGTGAAAGCTACACTAAATGCAATGTATATACAAAAGAGAGCGGGAGAGAGGAGTATCATACAAATGGAGGTGATGAGGTAGGCCTCTTTCACTCGTCATCATCCTCATCTTGGGGGTAGCCATATCGGTGAGAACTCCCTCCTTGGTCATACTCTCCTCCTTGACCCGAGTACCCTCCACCACCGAGATTCCAAGCTTGGTCCCCTTGATTAGGGAACAAATGTTGTGGTTGGGCCCAAGAGGGCATAGGGCCATTAGGGTCAACATACCCTTGCTGAGCCATTTGATAGTATTGGGGATAAAGGGTCAAGTAGTTGTCGACCCTCCCTTCATATAACCCGAGGTCCACTCTATTCATGAGTTTCATCAAATCATTAATACCCGGGGTATTGGGGATTTCCGGTCGGAATTGGGTATAAGGAGTAGGGTATGGTGGGATAGGCACATATGAAGGTGGGTGAGTAGGCATTGCCGGTATCCCACGAGGTACTTGTTGTTGGCGGGGTGCCTCTTCCCTTTGAGGGGGATTGCCGATGATTTGGATATCAAGGAGGTAGCTTGACGTAGGCAAATATGGGCTCAATCTTGGGTCGGTGCCCGGTATATTCCAACCTGAAAGGATGATGGAGGTGCACCCTTTTGTGAGCCATTCTACACTCCCTTCTTGAGTGTAGTTACACCACCGGTGGTGGGTGAAGACGGCGTGTTCATCAATCAAAGTACTCCCCTCAAGAGGAGCATAAGTCCCACGGGAGTTGAACCCGGGGCAAAGAAAATTGGCCAAAGTAGTAACTAGACCTCCCATTACGAAGGTCTTGAGTTGGGTGGTCCCTTGAGCAAAATCATGAAACCTTGTAAGTATCTCAAGAGGGGTGTTGAAGTTATAGCGCCTCGTCCCGCGAACATTTAAATAGGACTCAAGAAATGTTGAATCAATGAGAGTACACCTATCTTGTTCGTACCTCCCATTGATGGTACCGGCCACAAAGCGTTCGGTGATCCGAATCACCGGATGTTGGATGGCGAAGGAATAGCATTGCTTTAAATGGGTAAAATCCCTCCCGGAAATAGCCTTCCAAAGTAGGTCCACATCGAAATCAGCAGGTTTTTCGGTATAGTTGGTTGGCATAACAAGACCGAAAATGTGGGCAAATTGATCAAGTGTAACGCTATGGTCTAGGTTGCACAACCTAAACTCCATGCTCACATTTGTTCGAGTATTCGTGAGGCTACTCAAAAATTCCAGGGTGAGACTAAGGTACGTCTCCTCATGGGCATGGAAAAGTTTTCCAATCCCTAAGCCATCAAAGAACATCTCGGTGTGGTACCTTATCCCAAGGACTTCCAACACCTTAGTATCTATGAATTGAGTGGGTTCATAGTTCTTACCTAGCAATTCGACAAACTTCTTGCGGTGGGCATCGGATTCGAAAAGTACCTCTTGGAAGTACTCAAGTTTCTCTATTCTTCCTCTTATGATGGGACGGAAGTTCCTCGGTGGCACTACCTCTCGCGGGGTTGAAGAGGATGATCCCTTGCGTTTCCTTCCTGCGAATTCAACAAATTTCTTAGCCTTGCCCTTGAGGTTCATCATCTTGAAGTTGAGGAAATGAGGCTTTTGTTGGCTTTTGATGTGAGGGGAGTGTTTGTGGGGATGAAGATGAGTGTTTTAGGGTTAGATAAGGTGAAGAAATGAGGGAGAAAGGGGGTGATTTTATAGAAGAAAAGGGGAAGCCGAGCGGATAAGAGTGGGGCCTGGGCGGATGGTTCGAGAAAAAGACCCCAATCTGAGCGTCTTTCATGCGGGACAGGCGTCTTTGGTCTGTAGAATCCGAGCGTCTTTCTTAAAATCCGCTCAGATTTTGTGACAGGATCTCAGCCATTTCTGGAGTAGGCAAAACACGAGCGTCTTCTGTTTTGGACGAGCGTCTTACTTTGGACGGGCGTTTTCTCAAAAATCCGTTCGGATTTGCTGGCAGTTTCAAAACTTTGCTTCAGGTGTCATTTAGGACGAGCGTCCCATGGAGAATACGAGCGTCTTCTTTGAAGACGAGCGTCTTGTGCCGAATCCGCTCGGATTCTGAGACAGTGCTAAACAGTAATGCGAGGAGGGCCCTGGACGAGCGTCCAGCCCTCGGGACGACCGTCTTTGGCTGTTTTTTTTCTTTTTTCTTTCTTTTCCTTGCACAATCATACCCTTTCACCGATTTATTATTCCTCCTTATCTTTTTCTGAAATTTTGCTCAATAATAATGTAAGAAAACTCTCTCTCACTACTCTCATGCAAGAAATCAAATACAAATGCAAAAATGTACAATATTATACAAAGTAAGGAATCCAAGAAATATCTTACAAATGGTGGTTTAAGATAGGACTCCACCAAACTAGTTCAAATTGTAGAAATTCTTGTCCATAGAGCTCAAGGCTCTTAATAGGAGATCAAAAGCTTGTGAACAAGCTCCAAATAGACACAAGTATGGGTTGCTCCATTTGAACATGAAATTTGGCCAAGGAAGCTTGTCATATGTTCTTTCTTTCGCCTTGTCCTCGGCACTAGAGCTTGCCCAATGCTTTAAACCAATAAGCCCATGATTCTTGTCAACACTAGATATGAAGTATGGTTCATATTCGTCCGGAGACTTCCACTCACCAACTTCTTCTTCAATTTTGGTAATAATGATAGCATTTGAATTTGTCAATCCTTCAAAGGTAGAAGGAGAATTCTCATGGCATTGATGACCGAGTTCCTTAGAAGTTGTCATTGTGGGTGCTAAATTTCCACAAGTAGCTTCACGAGCAAGTTTCTCTTTGAACTTTTCCACCAAGTAGCTTTTGTACGATGCTTTGACCTTTTGGAGAAGGTCCACCATATCTTCTTCAACAATCATTGGCTCCATGGTAGGTGTCAAGTAATCTTCATGGGAAATAAGGAAAGGACATTCATCTTCATGATAGGATATCTCAAATGTCTCAAGGATAGGCTCCTCAAGCAAGGTGATATTACAAGTCCGTCCCTTAGGCTCGTCATCATCGTTGCTATCTTCATATGAATCATGAATGGGGGCTTCATTCAAATCTTTATCCAACGTCTCAACATTCACTTCAAAGGACACACCCTCATACTCACATAGGCTAAGAGTATTTGGCTTACTCAACCTCATATCTTCCTCATCAAACATCACACTTTCATACTCACAAGAGCTCAAGGATATTGGCTCTTCCCATTCTTCATTTTCCATGTCAAAAGTTACTACTTCAAATTCACATTCATGATCAATTTCCAAGGAATGGTGGGGAGTGATTGCTTGGGATTCTTTCATTTGGGCAATTTGAATCTCCAATTCCTCCCCTTGGGTAACAATGCCTTGAAGAACATTGTCCCTATTTTGGCTCTCCTCTAGCATTTGTTTGAAGAAGTTTTGTTGATCTCCCATCATTTGGAGAATCATATTTTGAATGGGTTCATCTTCTTGTTGTGGGTAAGTGTGAAAGTGGTTGTATTGTGGCAATTGAAAGTCATTATGAAGTGGGTATTGAGTGAGTGGTTGTTGTGGATATTGGATATGAGTATTTTGGTTGGAAAATTTGGGGTAGTAGTTAGGATGTTCATTGTATGAGTAGTAAGGTAGGTTTGTGTTGACTTGCTCCTCAAACTCCCCATACCCATAGTCATACTCAAAAGATCCATCACATACTCCGTGTATCAAGTCTTGAGCCATCATAGCTAAGACAAGGAAACAACTACAAGCATGGAAACTACACAAAAATGGTAAGAACAATCCTTGAGGAACAAGTTACTCAAGGTGAAAGCAAAATCAAAATAGACAAACAATTAAGAACTTAATCACATAGCACCATCCCCGGCAACGGCGCCATTTTGATGTAGAGTGATGTCATCGGGTCACATCCAATCAAACACATTTATAAAACTCAACAAACTACTAGTTAGTGGTAAGTCGAGGTCGATCCATGGGACGGTGTGCTTTGGGTTCTAAGTCTATCTATCTCAATTTGTGCTAGTGTCACAATTGATGGGGTTTGTAGTTGTATTCTAAGCTAGTGAAAGTAACAAAGTAAAGCAAACAATGAACTAGGAAATGTAAACAAATGACTAAAAGCACTAGGATATCATGGGTTCATAAGGGATTCATGGGAGTTGATCATACAAACATGTTTCCTACTAGTTGCAAGCAATTATTATTGTGATGGATCGAGTTGGTTTATGTCTTACGGTTCATAGGAAGAGTTGGGTCCCGAAGCCGAATCGATTAGATTGTACAACACCTACAAGTCGACTTACTTTCCTCCTATTCAACTTCTATGCATGGTCTAACAAGACTCGAGTTGGTTTATATCTTACAAGTCAAGTTGAGTAGATAAGAGATGGTTGTAAATGCAAGGATTCATAGGCTTAGCATTTCATCAAACATAACATGTGCATAAAGTTGACATCACAACAAGCAAGCAAATTAATTATGGAAGCATATTAGATTAAGCATGAATCAATCCCATGTTTGGTTTCCCTTAGTTACCCACTAATCCTAGCTAAGAGATTACTCACTCATTATCAATTTTAACATGCTAACAAGGTTGTCAATCATATTAACAAGGTAAAACATGATGAACAAGTAAGAAAGATAACAATGATTAAAACAAGGATTAAGAGAATTATACCTATGAAGATTCAAAAATGATAATGCAAGGAATAAAAGAAGAAACTTGATTGATTGATGAAGGGTTGTCAATCCTCCAATAATAACCCAATAGTCTTCAATTACCCAAAAGTAACAAACTTGAACAACAATTAAAGAGAGATTAATGTGAGATTTGTGGAAAGATTAAAGAGTAATCTATTCTAATCTACTCCTAATTGAATCTAAGAGGAATTTCTAATGTGGAGACTTAACCTAATCTAAAACTCCATACTTTGATTATTTACAAATGGGGTATATATAGTAGAGCTTCATTAGGTTAACTAAGGCTAAATTAGTAATTACATTTTTGAGTTTTAAGCAGGGAAATGCTAGTCTTTTTGGAGAGATGAGCATCTCGGCTGAAGACGTTGTGGTCCGTCCGTCCAGGAGGGAAAGACGCTCGGATTCTCGCAGGGGTGGACGGGCGTCTTTCTGCAAATCCGCTCGGATTGTGGCGGAGGAATCCGAGCGTCTTCGTGGCTTGGACGCTCGGATTCTTATCTGGGACGGGCGTCTTGCCTGTTCGGCCGCTCGCATTCTGCTTCAGAATCCTTTTTCTTTACTTTCTTCTTATTCTTGTAGGATTGGTCTTTAATTCTCGCTTCCTCTTCATACTAGTCCCTCAAATATCGTCAATGAGCTTCCAAATATGCACGAAAGACGGGAATTTCCGCCTAATTATCTTCTTTCCTACAAAACATACGAAATGCACTAGGAAGGCAAATAAGAAGGTTTTGACGGATAAAATGGCCATGGAATGATATAATAGTATGCAAAATAGGCTCAATTAGGGGACTAAATGTGCGCAAATAATGGTCACATCAGTTGAGTAGGGTCAATTACCGAAGGTGGACCGGGTCTGAACATAGGAAAATACTCATAGATCCACGACTGCAACAAAGTCAAGCAACCACCAATAGTCTTCACACCAGCACGTGAAGCCACACCCAACTGTCGGTACATGAAGGCTAGTGCACCGGCTCCCCAAGCGTAGTGGTGTACAGAATCAGTATCAGTCACTAAGGAAAACAACTGAGGACGTAACCTATCACTTTATTTGTCGACAAAAAGTGTCGACCTCAACACCGCAGCCAAGAACCCATGAGCATGAACAACATCATAACTAGCTACCGCCATGTCACAAACTGCATCTACCAATATACTCCCACTCTTGTAAATAGGGGCATTCTTATTAGGGTTTAACGAAAACCTCAACTCATTTTGTGACTTCGCAAAGAAGCCACAAACATACATAAGGGGATCCGCCAGCGTCCCGTCCGCACTCTCCACTTTACAACAGTCACCATCTGCCCGAACACCTAAGATCTGCGCAACATCGTGAAGGAGTATGGACATCTCCCCAAAAGGCATGTGAAAACTGTTGGTGTCGGGTTGCCATCTCTCAACGAAAGCAGAAATAAGGGGCATGTCACTACTACAAATCCAGGCAACTACAACGCCCCTTTAACAACGATTATTCACGAAAATCACAATAGACATTGTAGAATGTATGGCGCGAATTTTACTAAAATCAATTACAACGGGTATGGTTATAAAAACCGTTGTTATTAGTTTTAACAACGGGTCACACATGCAGAACCGTTGTTAATAATTTGGCGCAAAATTGGCGCAAAGTTAGTGAAAAGTAATCACAACGGTTATTTTTGAAATCCGTTGTTAAAACTTATTTAACAACGGGTGTTTTTTACAACCGTTGTTAAAACATATTTCACAACGGTTGTTGTTTAATAACCGTTGTCAATACCTTCCATACTATAAACCACACAAATAGAAGTCTGCTGCAGCCACAAAACACAACCCTTAATACACAAACACAAACACAGCAGACAAACAAACACAAAACACACACTCTCTTTCTCTCTTTCTCTCTTTCTCATCGTCGCTTTATCTTCTCGCCGTCCTTTGTTGATTTCATCGTCTATTACGTTCTGTATTTATCGGGTAAATCTCGCCACCTTTGTTAGTTTCATCGTTATTATTTTCTTTTTCTATTTATTTCTTTTGCATGTATGTGTTTTTATCGACCATTATGTTATTTGTTTAAGTATTGTTCGCATAATTAGTTAGTAAAACAATGAAGAAGCAAGATGAAGAAGCAAGATAAACATAATTAATATATATATATATATAGTCGGGATCCGGTGAGAACTACTAAATATTTGAGGATTGAGTAACGAATGAAATATCACACGTTATTCTAAAGAGTATCACTCGCGAATACAGTAAAAAAAACACTCAAACTTCTTCAAAAAAACACAACGTATGACATTTTAGTTTACTCCACACTTTCTCTCTCTAGAAATGAATCAAAATCAAGGAATCACGATCAATCATCAATACAATCACGATCAATCATCTAACAATGAATCAAAAACAATGACATTAGTGAATCAATCAAAACTACGAAGGAATCGCGATCAATCATCAATACAATTGCGTTTTGAGCATAATTCAGGTAACATTTTTGTCATAGTTCTCTCGAAATTTAGGAATATTTTAGTGAAATAATTGTTTAAATCGAGTAATTATGCAACTACAGTCATCAATTACTATCATCACTTGCAATTTCTTATTTAGATATGAAGATTATTGCTAAACTTTATTAATCTTCATTTATTTTCATATAATTGAAAATTAGGGTTTTGTATTGTTTCAATCTCGTATATTAGGTTTATAATTGTTCGATTGTGAAATTTAGGGGTCGACATTGTTCAGTTTTTAAAATTAGTGTTTCGTATTGTTTCAATCTCGTAAATTAGGTTTTTAATTGTTCGATAGTGAAATTTAGGGTTCAAAGTTGTTCGATTTTGAAAAATAGGGGTTCGTATTGTTTCAATCTCGTAAATTAGGTTTTTAATTGTTCGATAGTGAAATTTAGGGTTCAAAATTGTTCGAATGAGTAATTGTTCGATAGTGAAATTTAATTGTTCGATAGTGAAAATACAGTTGAGGAATGATTAATGAAAATTATAGTTTTGAATGAGGAGAATGAGTAATTGTCGATAAGTTGATTGTTTACGAAAACCGTGTGATACTTTTATTTGTACGATGTGATATTTTATGTGAAGATTAGTGATACTCAATCTTCATCGTCTTCATTAATGCTGATTTCACTGCTCATCGTTTGTTGTCCATTGTTGTATATTAGCTAATTGTGCTTCAATAAGTATCACAAGTTCTTCTAAGAATGATGTATTGATATGATGCAGGAAAATAAATTTTTGAAATTTCTTAGTTTTATGTGGAATCCTTTGTCTTGGGCTATGGAAGCAGCGACTTTGATAATGTTGTTAGCAGCATTAGAACCCGATAGAGTCTTATCACTGGCCTTAATTAACACAGGTGGAAGCGGATATGATATCTTCCTATGATTATCCTTTACAACGGAATGAAGGGCAGGTAACGTTGTTACTTTCGATTTCAGGTATGTCCCTTAACTGTCTCCGACTTGGTGCGCATCTTCTTGGCCAAGTCCCGCGAACAAAGGATTGGTGTGGACTTGCATACACATTTCAGTCAGGTTACCAACTGTCTTTTCTCTGGTAATGCTGCAATGCGTTTTGATTGGACGACATTTAATTAAAATGTTGTGGCAACAGGGCTATCTTGATGAGCGCGTTGAGCGAGAGAACCGATTTATCAATTTTGTATCAGGTAAGAACTCCAAAAGGCACATACCTCTGTTATTTATTATATTCAGTGTTTGAAGTCGGTTTTATTTTTGTATCATGGTAATATTAGAACTCAGAAATGGCTGGTTACTCGATTGATCTAACCGCTTAGGGCCTTACGTGTTCCCTTCTCTGCTTATTGTTTGCTTCTAACTGCAATGTAGAACTGAAGTGTTACTATTGTAGGAATATGTGACGAGTATTGCAGAAAATGGAGTGCAACCTGATCATGCTTTTCTAGGCCAATTTGGAGCATGTTGGAGATACAGGATAACCTAAACAGAATATGAACATATTCGATCCGACAGGTTCCTCGTATTTGTCATTCACAGAAGGTATGTTTTATACACTAAATAGGGGTGAAAAGGGCCGGGCTATGCCGCCAGTCAGTGTGCCATTTAATGTGCCATACTCAGATTTTGTCAAAAATCACGATAAGACTTAGCTTGCACCATGATGTGTTGTGGCTTGTGTTGGCCGAGAAATTGGTTGTCTGTGCTGTGACACAGCACTGGTCCAAGGCCTTAGTTTCACCTTTAATAGTGAATTCTACAACACTCATTCAAGATATTAATGGCAGTTAAATACTAATACCCTGTCGATGTACGTTGCTATATATGCAGCCAAGACATTATAGGTCTGTTAATCCTTGCCAAGAGAAGAGTAGAGAAGCGTTGTACCCTTACCTAGTTCTCAGAAATTGGATTGGATAACACTTGGTATTTTGACTCTAGACTACTCAGTTTTCAAATTTTTAATGTTTTGGTTTTAAGGTTTATAAAGTTTTATGCCACCTCTTCAAAAAATATTTATATGCGATGATCTTATATACCGTATGTCATAGCATGAAATTTTTTGTATGGACTTGTAGTATTTTTTTCGCTTATCAATATCAGAAAATCTCAGGCAGATTTGTTACTTGTATTTTACTTTTGTGATGCTGAGAAACAATATCATACGTTATTAGAAACATTATCACACCTTATACAAAATAATATCACTATTTCACAAGTGCTTTAAATGACTCTCCAATTTTGTGATACTGTGAAACAATATCAGAACCATTAAAATAAAATACCACAAGTCCTTAGAAACAATATCACAGTTTTGTTATTAACGTGTTAAACTTACTACTGACATTATGTTTTTGTTCTTTGTTTTCTTTTCTTGCAGATTTATTCACTTGCGGATGTTGATTAAGAGCTTGTGTGCATGCCGAGGAAGTCCATATTACATCATCAACTTAGCAAAATCGTCTTTTTTTACTCATTATACGCACATATACAAATTCTTTTATGCTTAGATGTAATTCCAAATGGCAACAATTTTGTATTCTTTCTCCATTTTTGGTTAACAATATCATAAAATTTCAGAATAAATAATATAGTGTTACCAAGATTTGCCTTTTGTATTTTACAATATCACACTTCATTTGAAACAATATCACTATTCTTCTGAAACAATATCATCACATTACGCTTAATTATAGACAATATCACATGTTCTTATAAACAATATCACTCCGCATACAAAACAATATCACGGTTAAAAGTATTTTACAAAGAGTCTCCAATTATGTGCTACTGTGAAACAATATCACAACCAGGTAAATAAAATACCACGAGTCATTAGGAACAATATCACACTGTATGTAAAAAAATATCACACTATATACAAAACAATATTGAAGTAAAAAGTTATTTTAAATCCCTATCCACTTTTGTTATATGAGAAACAATATCACAACTATTAAAGTAAAATATCACTTGATATTTGAAACAATATCACACTTTACCAAACTTTACCAAGAAATTTGATCTTTGTGGGGTTCGAACCCACGTCTTGTGCAATAGCACATGCTCTCCCATTTGAGCTAAAAGATGACATATTAACATCGACACTAATGATGGGTTAAGAAAAATTAACATAGTAATCTGATTATCATATCAAGTTCAAAAGATTTGCTATAGTACCGCGGTATAGCACTTAAGATTTAACTATAAACTATGGATGAATTATGTCGTCTTTCTTACCTTTTACTCTTAAGCTAAACTCATAATTTAAGCTTTTACAGCCACTTACGTTGTACTGCCAAGTGCCTATGAACATTAATCTTATGTACTTCACTATTCAAGGGGAAAAAAAGTTGAATAATACAATTACTTCTTCACTAATCACTCAAAAACACCAATACAATGACGATATGCTTACCTATGTTGCTCAAATCCGTATGGAGGTATCTGATACAGGCTGGGTGTGTGTCCAAGTGTTGGACTCCCCCATTTTTATAAAAAAAATATGCATATCTTGGCTTAAAGAAAGATGTTAAATGTCATGCCCTTAGCAGTGTCGAGTGTTGGGAATCAGAAGTGTCGGAGTAACATAGATTCTTACCATGTTCAATATTTATCAGGTTAACTAGAACAGTCAAAACGACATACTACATACATCAAATTGAACATACTACATACAAGCAAAAGCTAAGTTATACTCTATTAACAGTCGAAATGGATCACTCATTTTACAACGAAGGGAAAACTGAAGTTGGATCGGTATTTATACTGCATTTAAGTTCAGAGTTATACATCAAATTCCTAAACTAGACTCCGTAAGAGTTACAATAGTCACTCTTGAAAACATGAACCAGGTGTGAACTAAACTACTAGACTTGTGTCTACTAGACTACTGCCTTAAGTATTCTGATTTGACTTAGAATGACTATGTCTAGTTAGCAAATAACATAAATAGTGAAACAAAGAGTAAGATACTTCACTCAGTGCCTTGCAAATAACTTACTCCCTGTCTTTGCCAGTGCTGCACTTTGTATTTCATATTGATTGCCGACATTGATCAATCATTGAAGAACCGACAACCTTCACAACAACAGTAAAAAGAGCCTCAATTGAAAACAAAGAAATACTCAAACTGATAACTGCCTCCAATTTGAAGAGCTAGCTTGCACTAAAAAAATTCCCTATTTTTTTTCATTTTTTTTATCATTCAGCAAAACAAATGGCTTTGGAAAGAGTACATCATGGACCTCAACAAGATCCGGAAATAAAAATGCCTTCTTTTCCTTGATTAAGCAATGAATCCCCCATTGGAATCTGATTTATCATAGTAAACAACAATTTCAAATCCCTCAGTAACACTCAACAACCAACTAGCGACAGATTCAAAATAAATTAACCAAAGTATATACAAATATACAGATAATCTATGTTTTTCCACGCAAATTAAAATCAAAGATTCATCAGGTCGTGAAACGCGCACACACTGCTTAGCATAAATTGAACATATATTCAACAAATCTGGAAAATAAAAATGGCGAAAATTAGAAGAAAACGAAGAACAAAACCTAGAATCGACAACAATACCTTAAAATTTATGTTGTGCTTACTGCTCAATAAGGTGAAATGGTGATGGTCAAACAAAATATCGCACTCAATAAACTAGCGTAATGTAAATCGAAACATATGATGAGAACTCAACATCAAATCTATGCTAAAAACAAACATACACCAAACCTGGAGACTCATTTGGCAGGTAAATTAGGCCCAAATATTCTTAGGCCAATTTGGACTAAGTCATATCTCTGTCCAATAGGCCGCTCAAAGCTAAACAACTTCCAGGATCTGGCAAGAAATAGCATAAAAAAATACAATGTAAACAAACAAGTAATAATTGATGTCTGAGAATCAAAGTAACAGGGATGGAGTAAAACAATATCACACAATCTGCTAAACAATATCACATAGTCTGCTAAACAATATCACACTGGATACATATCACAACCATCATCTTTTGCTATATTCGAGAATTCATATCACAACAATAATCTTTTGTATGAATATCAATATCACAACTTAATGAATATCACAACGATCATCTTTTGTTATTTGCATCAAATAAAACTGAAAATAACAATAAAGGTAGATGAACATAAGAATTAAAATAGAAATACATTAAAAATAGGTACGAAAATTATAAGAAGCGCAGTAAGATGCCTACGAATTGGAAATATATGTACGAAAACGAAAATAACATGTGATTTTAAGTTGAAATTAGGAATTAAACAAAACAAAAAGCTGAAATCAACAACAATAACGTACCTAACATCGAGATTATGATTGAAATAGGATGATAATCGATCAGAACTCGAAGAATGAGCTGAGATTGAGATGAAAACCTTGAAATCAGGACGGAAACATAGCAAATTTAGGGAAACAACAAATAAAGTTGAAAATAACAATAAAGCTAGATAAAATTGAAAATCTAAACACAAAATTAGAAGAACAGTAAGATGTGTGCGAATTAGAAAGATATGTACGAAAAATGAAAAAAAAAAGTGATTTAAAGCTAAAAATTACAAATTATTAAGAACATAAAGCTGAAATTAACAAGAATAACGTACCTGACAACGCGATTGTGATTGAAATTGTATGATAGTTGATCATAAATCGAAGACTGGGCTGAGATCAAACAGAAAAATTAGAAATGAGGAATAAAAAGTTAGGAAAATTAGGGTTTTCATGGAAGAGAGAGTAAGAGAAGAGAGAAGGTAGAGAGAGACGTTGTTTTGTGGGAGAATGATGATTTTGGCTGGAAAAGGGGTTTATATATGGGTGCGCGAAAATGACAATTTTGCCCTTAATGATCCGCGCTCAATATGGGACATTGGATCTCTTAGATCTAACAGCTAGTATTAATCCTCAATCCTCAAATATATGAGTCATACTCACATGATCCTATTCCTATATATATATATATATATATATATATATATATATATATATATATATATATATATATATATATATATATATATATATAGAATTAGGATCAAATGAGTCCACCTCCCTTAGGTGAGTCCATGAGTCCTAATTCTGTCCATTAGATTTAACTAAAATCAAGGGTTTAGATTAAATCTCAAAATAAATGGGCTATATAAAAGCACAACAAAACCCTAATTTTCCAATTTCAATCCTCACAAACACATTTCTCACTTCTCCCTCTTACTCCCCACCTTTTCTCTCTAACTCCACAGCCGCCACCTCCCTCGGCCACCACCTCGTGCCTCCCTCTGTCTTCAGATCCACCAGCCATCATCATCTCCATAACCACCGTCATTCACCACGACATTCTTCTGCCGCCGCCACCACCTCTCGCCTGACCTGCTGCCGCCGACCTTTCTTCTTCTTTTTTTTTTTTATTGTCTTGGTGGTTGTTGCTGCCTTTTCTTCTCATTTTGTTGTTGTTGGATGTTGTCGTGGTGGTTATGTGGTAGTGGTTGAGTTGTAGTGGCAGCCGTTCTGCCGCCTTTCTCCCGTCTTTTTTTTTTTTTTTTTTCCAGATATGTCCATGGGGGTGGTGGTGATGATGGTTGGTCAGGCGGGGTGTCGTGGTGGGTGATGGTGGCAGTTAGTGAAGGCTGTCGTCCTCTCCCTTATCCTTTTTTTTTTTTTTTTACAAATCTATGTTGCAGGGTACGGTGGTGGTGCCGTGGTGTTGATGGTGGTTTGTGGGGAGGGTGTTGGTGGTGATGTCGTGGTGGTTCATGTCCCCCTTTCCCCTTTTTTCAGATGGTGGTTCATGTCCCCCCTTCCCCTTTTTTCAGATGGTGGTGAGTCGGGTTGGTGACAAAGGACGTGGTTGTTGTTATTAGTTGGTGGCGATGGTGGTGGTTCAGACTAAAGTTTCACCGATATGGACTAAAGTTTCACCAGTAAAGTACTAAAGTTACAATGACATGGACTAAAGTTTCAGTTATTATCATTAAAATTTCAGTCATTTAACATTAAAGTTTCATTTTTAAATCAATGAAATTAAAATAATCACAATTAAAATTTCACTCGTCAAATGGCCTAAAAAAATTAAAGTTTCATTCGTCACCATTAAAGTTCCACTCGTTAAACATTAAAGTTTCATTCATAAATCAATGAAATTAAATAAATTTTAGTCACAATTATATCATTACATAAATTCAAGTTTTTTTATTAAAATAGTCTAAAAAATTAAAGTTTCACTTTTAAGCATTAAAGTTAAACTCGTATAATATTAAAGTTACATTTAAAAATCAGTTAAATTAAATTAACATTAATCACAATCACATCATTTCATAAATTCAATTTTTTATATTAAAAATGGCCTAAAAAAAATTAAAGTTTCACTTTTAAGCATTAAAGTTTCACTCGTAAAACATTAAAGTTATATTTAAAAATACATAAATTTAATTTTTTATTTACAAAATGACTTTGAAAAACTAAAGTTTCAATCGTAAAGAATTAAATTTGCTCTCACAGATTAAAGTTTCACTTTTAAAACATTAAAGTTTCATTCCAAAATTTGTTTAGAAGTTTCAAATCTCAATCATCAATCTTAGAAGATCAATGGCTTAGATAAGGACTTAGGGACTCAATTATTTAGGTGGACTCATTTGAACTTCACTCTATATATATATATATATATATATATATATTTATCAATAGATAAATTAAAAAAAAAAATTACATATATAAAAATGCAATTCTTATATTTTCATAGAGGATCTTATTCTGCTCTATCGTATCCGTCCTTTCCTCCTTGGCTATTTGGAGGTTCCGTTCAGCAGTTGCTATATCGTCATATAGCCGCAATCTCTTCTCCCGTCAAGCCATCTTCTTTGGCGTGCTTCAGTGCGGATCGAGCATCCGCAAGGTAGCTCCTGAAACTTTCCTCAATATGGAGGAACCGGCGGATGAAGCTGTTGTTGTTCTCGATCATGGTAAGAGTCTTAAGGATGAAATCATTCATTTTGTTGGAGTTTTTGGAGTTTGTTTTGAAAGATTAAGTAGAGTTTGTTTTAGCAGTTAGGGTTTGGAGATGAATATATTGAGATAATGGAAATGTTAGTTGAGATAATGCAATGTATTTATACTAAGCAATGTGTGGGTTGAGTTGTTTTTTAATTAATATATATGTTAGGAAGTTGTGCCATAATCATCATCATATCTCTCAATAATGTTGCTTCAAATCTTATTACTAACCCGTTCATATGTACAGTGATGTCAGTAATAATGCATGCATCGGAATTCTAACGGGCCGTAATTATGCATGCATCTAGTAATATTTAATTTTTTTTTTTTTAAGAACAAACAACCCGTTGTCTTTAGTTATAACAACAGTTTTGTATATTAAAGCCCATTGTTATAACTTTCCCCCCAAAATTGAGTCACACTTTCCACAACGGGTTTTTATACTTAAAACCGTTGTTAATATTTTTAACAACGGTTTCCTTAAGAAAACCAACCGTTGTTAAAACCTTTTACAACGGCCGCTTTTTTATACAACAACGGTTTTTGACCGTTGTTATAGCGTGTATTTGTAGTAGTGTGTTAAAATGCTCGGCCATGGAATCTGTAAGATGAGAAATACCACCACCGTCATAAATAGTCCGAACGGCCGAAGGTAGTCGTCAGCAACTCAACAACCTCGTCCTACCAAACCGGTGGTAACCCGTCAAAACTGGTCGACCGACCTCATTAGGAGTCGGCCATAAGGTGTGGGCAATGTGGCCCCCAAAGCTGGGAATCACGTGGGCAAACATCGGACCACCCGGAACAAGATCGGAAACCAACCAAGAGACATCCTTACCCGACTTCTTCTTCTTTGGAGCCACAACACTACTAGAACTACCATCCGACATACGCTGAAAACGCCCCTCCTCATCCCGTCTACGGGGCCCCCTACGCACTCGCTCCGCACCCGCCTCCTCCTCACATATCTCATCAGCAGCCCGAACCACCTCCTCCAACTCCTCCGCAGTCCACGACTGGGTACTACCCTCTCCAGTCTCAGACTCAAACTGGAGCCCCTTTCGAGCTCGAACATGACGGTCTTTTCCTCCACCGGCCATCTATTCACAAAATAACAAAAAGGCGTTGATTAGTTAAATTAATAAAACCAAAACATTTATTAATTATAGTGTTATACTTCACTATTTCTTTTTATTTGTCGTGAAACGGAAAAATAAGTTTAAGTAAAAAAAAATTAAAATACAACGAACTAGCCCCGAACGGGGTTTATTAGTAATAATTAATTATTTTTTTACGAAAACAAAACAAGACGGAAATTTTTTTTTTTAAAAATTAAAAAAATAAAATAAATAAAAATACAACGAATTCGGCACGGACGGCGTTTATTATTAATAATTAATTATTTTTTAACGAAAACAAAACAAGACGGAAAAATAAGTTTTATATATAAAAAAAACGATAAATTAAAAAAAAAAACGGAAAAAAAAACACGTATCTGGGCAGGGACGAAGAACATTTTCGTCCAGATCCAGGCCCAAACGAAAATGTTTTTCGTCCAAGACCCAAACTGGACGAAGAACATTTTCGTTTAGGCCTGGATCTGGACGAAAATGTTCTTCGTCTCAGCCCAGGTACGTGTTTTTTTTTTGTTTTTTTTTTTTGAATTTGTTCGATTCAAAGGTTGCAAAACACGATTAAATCCGTCTCAAATCAAGGCATCTATCCTAATTCCATCTACAATAAAGGCTTATATCCTAATTCCGTGACAAACATACAAACTAAGAAAATATTCAAAAAAAAAATTAATAAAGAACACATACAAAAATAAAGTTAACGGAAAAGGCCCTTTTTGATCCCTGGAATGAGGACTGATCCGTCACTCCGGTCTGAACCAAAGATTGCGGATTCGGGGGTAAAGGTATGGTCAGGGAAGGTGTTAGGCACCCGGACCGCCCGTCAAACTAACGGCCTCTACTATTTATTTGTAATATTATATATTTGACGATTTAAACAAAAGAAAAGGTTAATTATACAATTTCATACATAAGACGATATAAATCTGAGACAAGGACAAATTAACTTGGTTAATAAATACAATAAAATAGAGAAAATAAATAAAAGACAAAATAAAATAATTAAATAAAAAGAAAGAATAGAGAAAAGCTTATTTGAATCTGGTACCCTCAGGCCTATGTGGATGTTGACTATTAATGAATTTCAACTTTGTCGTAAATTAACGACTCTTATACGCTTATATGGAGTTGGAACAATTTATTTATGTGGGGTTTGATTTGAAACTGGGATAGTATATTTGAGACGGATGATTTGTACGAGAGTGTATTAAATTATTGGAACTGGAATTGGATCTCTCGGGTTTTATTTGTAGGTGTGTTTTGTCCTTTCTCACCTCTGATCATATTTGGTATGGGGTACAACCGTGTATTTATAATAACATCAGATTGTAGCTGGCTTAAGTTTTTGAGTAACTAGTCGTTGCGCCGCGCCCTCCCGGGCGCGGAGCACCAATTTGACAAACCGATGACATGATGCTTACGTTAATTGCTTTTAGTTAATGTGTGCTTGACCTTAGAATGGCAGGCGAATTACTTTAGAAAGTTGTGCTACACCATTTAGTAGATAGACTGACAGCTTACACTACTACCTTGGGTAGGCTACATGCTATAGTTTAGCGTTGGTGCGAGGACGTACAAGATTTTGAGAAAGATGAACATCTTGTAGCTACCGGGTGCGGAACCACGTTTTAGAAAACAGTTTAGGAGTACACATGCCAAGTTAGTAGCATGGATCCAAAACTTCTAATCGTTTATCCTCAATCTGGATAATCGTTTATCCGACGGTGAGAGGATGCATTTGAATAGAAAGGGATGTTCCCCATCATCTGCCCGTAAGCGGTGAAAAAGCAATCATGGACATGAATGACTAATACGCCCTTATCATTTTTAAACCATTTTGTTCCAATAAATGAAATCTCTCTCTAAAAACCACCAACCAACCACCATATAAAACCACCACCACCCACCCATCAAGGTCCACCACAGCCGTACATGCTTCCCTCAGAACCGCTGCACAACCCCCGAATGGCCAACTCCACGAACCCAAGCCTCATGCACTCGACAACCGTCAATTTCTTGCCGTCCCTTTTGTCGCCTCCCTGAGTCTAGCCGGAATCAAGCCCTGGCACCACACCTCCAGCACTATAGCCTCCTAAACGCCGCAATCACAAATCCTCCTTCTCGCCTCCTAAATCCGGCAACCACATACAGACCCTACCCCTCGCCTTCTAAACCACGGCATTGTTGTCACGCATCTCTGCCGCCCCTCTCCCTCGGCTTCTGACGCCGGCCAACACACGCCGCCCTCCGACGTCCGAACTCCGTTCTTCCCGTGTTCCTAATTTTCATTAACACACAAGTTTATTAACCCTAATTAAGTATATATCCTAATTTAATATAATTCATTCATAGTTAATTAAATAAACTTCATTATTTGATTAGTTGATTAACATGAGAGTTAGTATTCTAATTGAATTAATTTGATGAGTTTTGGGAGCAAGAGAGATAGAGAGAATCTGGGTTTTTTTAGAAGGGTAGCTAAGGAAACATAATGACAAAAAGTCCATGAATGAGTAAAAATTGTACATGAATGAGCAATGACGATTAGGATTAGTTGTATAGAAACGGTGAAAGTCAACGCTGGAGCAGTAAGCGGTGAAAAAAAAACCATTACATAGGTGTACAGCGCCATGTCCAACTCTAACCTCGCTGCCAGGGTAGAACACGTATCCCCTCGGTGCGCCAAAACTGCATTGGCAATTAGCTGTCAACATACATCTATAAAACCTAGTACAAAGTAGTATACAAGCAAACTCAAGGTAAACATAGAATAAAAACCCAACTCAGGCAGCCGGGGTTTAGAGTATACCACATGTAAGTTTACGCCTAGAGTGAACACCACAAGTACTACAACGATGTAAGTTTGGTGAAATGCTAAGCGGAAATAACCTGAAATACGGAAACAGTAAAAAAGATGGTCTACCATGTACTTAGAATTGGTGAACCGTGCATAGTAGCCATCACATAGTTGGCAAAGATGTAAGTTTGGTGCAAAAATAATAAGAGTACAGTCACAAAATGGATGGCAAAATTGCAAAGAACACTTGGACGTAGTAATTTTTTTTTCAAGCAGAACCATAGAACTGAGATAAACAACATGAGAGTAATATTAAATACACTTCATCAAATGTCTACGCGGTCGCCAGAGCCCAAACAATATACTCCGTACTAAATAGCATGTAGTCGAAATTTCTTACAAAATAGGACCTCTTGAAATATCTTACAAAATAGAGCTTCTTGTGTAAATAATTACATCATCATAGTATTCATTAACCTTCCAGCTCCAAACGATTTCATCACATATTCTAGTCGTATTTCAACTACTATCGTCAGCTAAAACATGTTGTCACAAGTCTAGCCATAGGTTAGATATTAAGCATTTGACACAACAAACTAAGTCGCCTTTTTGGATAAGGTTTTCCGACACATCACCAACTGGTACAATATCTTGAATATTGGACGGTTCAATGTCAACTGCCACTTTTCCTCCAAGCGTAGTGTAATATGATATTCCTTGATAGGAGTTGTCTTCAGACCTACTTCAATCAAGACAAGCAGCAGCAAACCTCATTAGTAGGCATCAAAGTAGAAACGTAAACGGCCTTTCAACTGGTCATAAACGTCGGTATAACAAAGTAGCGCAAGAAATATATCTATGTAAAATACACTTAAAGCACAACTTGAGTATAATAAAACTTTTGTTACAAAAGTTATTTAAAATGACGAGCAAGACGAATATGAATGCCGAGAACAATAGTGAGCTTTTCTAGAATGACTGTTAGAATTACTAAAAAACCTGGCTATAAAACCAAACCCATGTCTGGATACATCGGTAATAGGGGCTAACAAAGTAATAAATGGGGACCTCGTGAGTATGCTGCCAGAGGTACAATTCTATCGAAAACAGCCTAACCGGCACCAACACTATCACCATTCACCACCATGAAAATAGCTTACTACCATTCCAAAATGCCAACTTCTGCCACTAACTTAAACATGAAAACAATGCACAACACTCCCATCATCACCCAAATCAAGACGAATCAATTCAACCACCCATCTTGCAAGCACCTATAGCAGATCAAAAATCATAGAATACAACCGTTTTACAACATGAGACGATCCTTTTAGTAACAATTGAGTATTTTCATACATAAAAGAACCATCTTACAGGTATTACACGATCATTACGGTCATTAGTGGATCATACAACAAAGTTGTTTTTTTTTTTTTTAGAAATCCGCAATCCTTCACCAAAAGTTATAATCTTTCGTTAATAATCAATTAGCCTATCAACTACTTAACTAAATTTGACTCAACTAAAACCATACTTCCCGTGTCTCAATCATTTGTTTACCTTTTATATTTTTTTTAGGCTTGTTTGAATCAATTGTACGCAAATGATTGGGTAGAAGGAAGTAATAAACTAATCACAGATCTAATTAATCACACCAAAGATCTAAACCACACTAAACCCCAAAAACTAAACAAAGAACAACTAAACGTAAACTATACATAAATATCAATAAAAAAAAAAAGATGAAAAGATGAAAACCTTTAAAGAACTAATGATGAAAGGGATTTATAAAGATACTTACAGAAAAGGGATTAACTTCTTCTTCTTCGCCAAAAGGGTTTGGATCATAACATCCTGCCATTTTAAAGATCTAATTATTTTACAATGATAATTATGATTATCCTCTACTAAATAAAGCCTTAAAATTTAAAAAGTATTAAAAAAAATGAAAGTAGAGAAGAAGAAAAGAAAGAAGGAAAAGGGATAATAAGTAAATTAATTTGAAAAAGGTAGTTGATGATAAATCAAAGAAACTCACATTAAAACCTTCTAAATCAACCAGCATTGGAAACAAGTCTAATCAAAAGTTACATAAACATCTAAACTCATTGACGATAAATCAAAGATATTCACACTAAATCTTAGATCAGTAAAAAGGAATGCGTTTTAATAAAAACAATGAACATGAGAAAAAAAGACGAACAATAACAAATTAGTGGAACTCACAATTATATAACAAATCCTACAATGAAAATACTCGGTTGTGATGCTTGAAATCTAAAGACTAATCAGCGTAGGCAAAAGTAGAAAACAAAATCAAGACGTACAAAGGCTTTAAGCCGTTAAATGTGAAGACCTGATAATACTTTGCGTCTAGGGATGTGCATTTCCATTATCAAATATTTTAAATTCACTACTATCTCGCCCTTTCTTTTCCCTCCAAATCCATCAATCCAAACACGCCCTAAATAAATCTGTTGTAGCATCATCCCACATAAGTAACCAATCTTCTCTAATAATAATAATAATAAAAGTGAATTTTGCGAAAAAGAATGGGGAAAGAAACATGGACATGCATACATAATTCCCTAGATTTCAATACCTGAGTACTGAAGACAATAGTTGCAAGATCAATTGTATTCCCTATCGTCATTATCACTGAAAAATTCCATGAGACTTGGATACCAAGAAAACCAGTTTGAGTGTGGTTTCATTGCCGGGGCTTTAGGTAAACAACTCAGACGACCAGGGATTCTCGATACGCCAATATGAACAAAATAATAATCTTAAATTTCAAAGTAATGTCAAGAACTTCCCCGACTATTCTCAATCCAACAATTAGTGCCCAAATATAAACAAAAGACTAATAAAAACTCAGCTAAGATAGACAGGCTTTTAATACGGATAAAGAGAATACCCATATAACTACTCAAATTAAACACAACACCAGTCCTATACAAGATAAGAACACACTTCGGATGACAAAAGGCTAGGGACGAAGAAGACGGGTTCGATGCCAGTGTTAGGGTAGTACGAAATAATGAAGCCGTCACCACATGAACTTAAAGATCTATCAAAGAATAGATGAGCATTAAGAGTAGTACCTCTGTCTTTTGGTAGCTCTCTAACCATCCACCAGATCCTTGAAGTGTGTCTTTAATCCTCCATACACCGCGACTATTTTGAACCCAACATCAAAATTGAAGGTACCATTCACTTACCACGCCACTTCAAAGTCACCAATGCAACCAAGTCACCTTATATATATGCACTATTAAATTATTCATAAGTAACAATGAGTGTGGAGTATACTTAGTCGTAGCTCATACGTACTCACTTGAGAAAATGGAAAATTTCGCTTATCTTTCAAGTATGAATCTACACATGCACTTGATTATAAATCGAACCACTTCTGGCTTATATGTCCCAAGTAGCACAAACAGTGTATAAGAAACTAATAGATATATGTACTAATCAATGAAAAATACTGTAGGTCAAAAGCCAATTCACTTTAAAATACATCACTTAGGTACGGTTTTTTTAGCTTCTAGGCTAATTTCAATTACTTTGATAGTGGCAGAATGACTACCATTCACCAACTAACCAAACTCAGATGGGTTTTCACTAATTTGAGTAATTTCACGATGAAACGCCTTAAACACGGCTATTATCTGCTAAGCGTATTGTGCTCAAACTGAGACTACTCAATAAATGAAATGTACTATTCAAGTAACTTTCAATACAGATTCGTATACCTATTTCAGACTACTCAACTAATCAAAATCACTACTCAAATAAAGGTAGTGGTACCAGAAGAATAGTGTCGTGAGAACGCTAAGTGGTGGTGGTGCAAGGATGGAACCTTGAGGCCTTGAGGGTGTCGTGGTGGCGTTAGGGCATGCCTGACTTACATATCAGCGTACCAGCTTTGCTATTTTATTTGCGGTATCCGAAGATATTAACTACGGAGTAAAAGATAAAAACCAATAATAATGATTTTCAGATCTATATCAAGCTTTGCAACAGTGTAGACCTATATTATGACAACTGTGATCCATGAAATTTTCCTTTAGGCTGCCATAGATTGTGTGATAAAACTACCCAAGCATTCTCAAGTATCTGACAGTTAGACGTAATACCTACAAGAATGCCCACTATATCATTAGACGCTACACTACAATTCACTACAATATTTCCCTTCATATTAGGTACAAGCCGAGAGCAGGTCTTAACCCCGTACTAAAAATTAATATAAACCCCTATCATATTTAGGTCAACACGTCATTCAACACGAGCAATGAATTGAAATGAACAAACGAAGACGTAATTCAGAAGGCCAAGCAGTTCACAACATATTAGAAGAGACATCTTCAAAGACAAAGCTGCTCGTAAGCCTTCAGCGAAAACAAGTAAACAAAAGGTACCTCCAAGGAGAAGGAGCATGAGAACCGCCAAACCCAGGGCGTGAGCAGGAAAACATCCTGCAATTACAATAGAGACACAACTCAGATTTCACAGTAAGCATGGTTTAAATATCAACGAAGCCATTGTTGTCACTGCTAAGAACCTTTCGGACAAAGAAAAAAAAAGCTGGAGTCCTAGGCCATGATCCTAATTTCAATCCCAAATAGCAGTACCGGCAGTACTCTAAGCACATTTTATTTTAAAATAAAGTTACAAAATGAGACCCGGACACGTAATCAAGTAACCAAATGAACAATCCAACACGAGCAGTGGGTTGAAATGGACAAGTAAACACGCACCTCATAGTTCAAAGGAAACCATCAACAAAGTCATCGTTGTCACCGATAAGAACCCTTCGGAGAAAGGAAAAACAACTGGAGGCGTAGGCCATGTTCCAAAATTCAATCCCAAGTAGCAGCCGGCCCCAGATTTCCCCAAAGAAGATTTCTACGGACATTAAAAAAAAATTAACAAAATGAGACCCGACCACGTAATCAAGTAACCCAATGAACAATTCAACACGAGCAGTGGGTTGAAATGGACGAATAAGCACGCACCTGATAGTTCAAAGTAAACCAGAAGGTAATCAGTAGAGAATCCTTCAAAGTCGAGGCTTTTTTTTAAATCCTAAACGAAAACAGTTAAAACGCCGAGTTAGATCACCCCAAAAACTAAAAGACCAAACCGCTCACTGTGTCAAAATGGACCATTTTTCCACTAATAGCACCTTTAACCTGTCAGGAGCATAAAAAGCAATTCCAGCTCAGGTCTATGGACACAACTCGAACCCCATGAAGTACGAAATCACAATGCTAATAACCTTCGTCAGTCTGGTAATGGAAATCGTATCTTTCTCTAGCTGCGGGACCACGGCCATAAGCCCTGCTTCAGAAACAACAACCACAGGAATGAGAGACCCGTATAATAATAAACATTAATAGGTCAGAAAGCAGTTACGCTAAAACAAAAACCCGAGAGGGCAAGCGCAAAACACCTTCAAGGACAGGCAGGTTGGAAGTTGGCCTACTAAAGCCGGGAATATAACCACCCGGAATGTACAAACACATGTAATTAATTGGAATGAACGAAGACGTAACTCAGAAATATAACCATTTCGAAGCCCAGCATTTAATTCAATATGGAAGAAAGAGTTGCTGACAAGCGTTTAGCGAAAATAAGTACCATAGAAAAACGGTACCTTCCAAGGGAGAGAGGCATGAGAATCACCAAATACAAGGTGCGAATCCTGCAACATCCTTCAATTACAACAGGGGACACAAATTAGTAGTCATAATAAGTATGGCTTAAATATAAAATGAAGCCATAGCTGGCGTTGCTAAGAAATTACGGTACATAGGAGAGTGGCCAAAAAAAATGAAGAAGCACTAAACAACAAAGAAGCGGGAAATACGTGTTTGTTTTTTATTAATTAAAAGTACAAAATTAATAATTAAGGAAAATACCATTAATTAACAATAAAAGAAAGAGTAAATGGAGGGCGTAACCCGTGGCCCTAATAACAAGCCTAAATTTCAATAAGACAATAGACGGGTTTTTTTTTTTAAAAAAAGAAAAAAAGAGATGCCAAAGTACTGTAGGTGTTAGACCGCAACAACAGAACGACATTAGGCCCGTACGAGGTGAAACATTATAAGTTACGAGAACATTTGCGTTATAAACAATAAAACAGGGATGGCAAGCATAAAGCACCTTCAAGGAGAGGCATTTTTGAAGCCGGGCTACTGAAGTGCGGCTTGTGGAACCTGGCAACAAATTCTACAACCACATTAGTCATGGAACGGAGCAAGCATACGTAAATACATTAAATAACTTGCTGTTGTAACTGCTTATAACCTTCAAGAGTAGAGTGAAATGAACCACCCTATTTTGTACTGGTAAGAGCTAATAACCTCCTAGTAGCTAAGCGCATCAATAGAATAAATACCTTTTGTAATGTCTGCAATCAAGCAGTTATTAAGAGAGAGCCCTGAAGGAGATGGAGGATGAGAACTACCCTACCAGCAATCCGTGATCTATGAGCCACATCCAAATCCCAGGCAGCCGCACTCTCAAAAGGCCAAGCACACTAAAATTAAGCAATAAAAAAAAAAAAGCAAACATGAAAAAGACGCCACAATTAAACACGGTAAATTAAAAGGTACGTACAAATAAACAACTAACTTTATCTTCAAACCAAATCAGAACATAATTATCCACAGACCCCACAACACACTATAATTCTAAAGGTCAGAAGCAACGTTTTAACCATACACAACAACTGTTTAATAACTGTAACCTCCGTCCACAATGATGACACGCCATTGAATCTCAAAGATCCTAAATTGAATTATAAAACTAACTAAGCAGGGAAAGCTCAACATAACATTTAAACCCCGAATTGACGAACGACACTATCAATTAAACAAACAAATCAGACATTACCCAGCAGAAACAAACACTGGACATACCCCGTAAACATAACATTTTCTGAAATCTAATTCAACACCAAAGCTATATATTAACAACAGCAACCTGAATGATAACTACGGCAATAATATCATACACAATCGCAGTAGCGATTCCGTGACAACAGGCAAATCAAAAGAAATTAAAACAATAACAACAATAATTAAACAAGAGGGATGCAGATCGGGAAGTAAAACAACCACATTTCACAGAAAATGTTAAAATCATAATTCCTATCTGCACATTAAACGCCGATTTCACAATTCCTAATTTCTAAACTAAAAACTGAAGGCGGGAATGACAATGGATCGAACAGAATAGCACGTTAACAACACAACAACAACTTACAATGGTAAAAGGAAGCAATAATAAGTGTACAACAATCAACAAAGATTAGTAATTTTGTAATGAGAAATAAATAAATACCTAGGTTTTGTCAAAATCATCAGTTTGTGCGAGAAACCAAAGACGGAGGAGAGCGGTCAAGAGAAATGGCAGAGTAAAAGGGTTAGATTGTGGCTGAGAGTTAAAGGATAAATGGAGGGAGGAGATCTTCCAGGGGGATCCAACGGTAGGGGTGTGACTTGCTTTGCAACTATTCATTGCTACAGTTCCTAAGTTGGGGCTTTTTAAATGGTAAGGATATAATGGGAATTTTGTTTTATGTTCAAAGTCTATCAAGAGCCGGTTAACGAGATTGTGCACAAGTTGAACTAGATAACTTTTATGCTTCTTTTCTCTTAATCAAATTGTTATCCAACTTTTATGCTTCTTTTCTCTTAATCAAATTGTTATCCATGCAATTTGGATAAATTTGTCCACCAATTCCCTCGACATTAGGTTTCCAAAGATTTTATCAACGAATCAAGATGTTTATCACTTTGGTAATTATGTAAACCAATACTTCCTTAACAGTTGGATTCCTCTCGACTTTTATTGATACAAAGTAATGGGCTTGTACCTTGCGCACTTTATCTAAGTATTAAACCGAAGGACGTCCTTTCTTCTAAACTAATGGTTTTATGCCATTTTACAGATTTTCGGGAAATAAGCGTAAAGAACCTTTAATTATGACATTGTCAATTTTTATTTAGTCATTAAATTTGAGCCTCATTATCGGGCACCCTTCAGGCTAGTAGACAACTTTGAGGTGTCTACAGAAGCCCCCACTTTAACCGAGTCTGAGTAAGACGAAGGTCAAAGTAGTCCGGTCGGGACAGATAAAAGATAAGAAACGTACCTGGGCCTCTTATATAACCTGTCTGGAATAGCTGGAATCTAGGACTGGCTTAGCCAAATTTTGTTTTACTAATCTGAAATGAAGCTGGAATTGGTGTAACGAAACCTTTTTTCGTTGGTTTGAAACTGGCATAGTGAAACTTTGTTTCACTGGTCTAGAACTGGTATAGCCAAACTTTGTTCAGCTGGTCTGGAACTGGCATGACAAAACTTTGTTTTGTCAATCTGGAATGGAGCTGGTAAAACTTTGTTTCACCAATTTGGAAACTGGCAAGGCAAAACTTTGTTTCGCCGGTCTGGAATTTGGAATAGCCAAACTTTGTTTAGCTGGTCTGGAATCTGGAATAGCCAAACTTTGTTTAGCTGGTCTGGATCTGGTAGAGCGAAACTTTGTTTCGCTGGTCTGGAATCTGGAAAAGCAAAACTTTGTTTCGCCTAAGAGTGAACCTGCAAAATCTGATTTCACAAGCTCGAATGCATGTCAGGGCCTGCCGACCAAGGAATTCAAAATTTTATTTTGAAAAGGGATTAAAATGTAAAATTTGATTTTACAAACTAGGATGCAAAATTTTATTTCGCTAAAGGCTAAGTTCAGAAAATTTTATTTTAAGAACTCAAAATGCTTGTTAGGGCTTGTCGACCAAAGGATTCAAAATTTTATTTTGAAAAAATATGGGTAAGATCGTAAAATTTTATTTTACAAACTTAGATGCGTGTCAGGGCCCGCCGACCGATAAATTTGAAAATTGCAAAATTTTATTTCGCAAAAAAGGCAAGTTCAGAAAATTTTATTTTAAGAACTAAAAATGCATGTCAGGGCCCGCCGACCAAAGGATTTCAAAATTTTATTTTGAAAAAGGATGGATAAGATCGTAAAATTTTATTTTACAAACTTAGATGCGTGTTAGAGCCCGCCGACCGATGAATTTGAAATTGCAAAATTTTATTTCGCAAAAGAGGCAAGTTCAGAAAAGTTTATTTTAAGAACTCAAAATGCATGTAAGGGCCTGCCGACCAAGATGAATTTCAAAATTTTACTTCGAAATAGATAGATTTAAAAATCGCAAAATTTTATTTCACGAAAAAAGCTGGAGAATTGATTGATTTTGAAACTGGCAAAATTATTTTACGAGAAGATGAGACTTTATGAGAAAGCCTCCACTTTGGATGAATCTGGAAGATGAATGACAAAGTAGTCGACTGGAGCAGTTAGTGACAAATATATGACACCCAAAATGCAAATGCATGTCCTAAATATGATGCATAAAAATGTTATTTTTTGAAAACATTTGAAATGAGTATTAAAAAAGTTTTTATTTTTATTTTTTTTGAAAATATTTGAAAAGATGGGGTCTGACCCAAATGTGATCCAAGTAGAAAGACTTGACATTTTTACTCTGAAAGTAACCTTCACAATTTCTCTAGTGTGGAGAATGTGTTTCATTTTTATTTGACATGTGATTTTGAGTTATTCTTTGACGAGTTCTGCCCTCTTTAAAGTAACAAGCTCTAATAATTAAGCAAAACTAATACCATAGAAACAAATTACTTTTATGACCCTATAAACTTAGTGTACATCCCCCGAATTCTTAGATGCTGAACGAGGGTGATAAATGGAATGGAGTAGAAGGTTCTATGGTGTTAGAAGACACCGGAGACCTGTGTGCCTCTCTCACTCACCTAAGTGAATGAAAGGATCGTCTCAAGAGGAATGAAGATAATGTAAGTGTGGATTGACTCGTCTGAGAAAGAAGAACTAACTACTCTGGGATTTGAATTGCAAATTTGACTAGGATTTTTTTTTTGCTTTGTGAATTTTTGAGGCTTTTGACATTGGATTCGATTGCAACTTTGGCTGGATTTTTTTTCGTCTTGAGAATTTCTGAGACTTTTGACATTGGAGTTGTATCCATTGGAGATCATATTTTTTTTGTCTTTGACTTTTTGAGACTTATGTCACTAGAGTTGATTGCAACTTTGACTGGAATTCTGGTTGACTTATGAGAGTCTTTGATGTGAGTAGTTTTGAGCTTATATTGATACTTTGACCCACATCTTAAGTTTATTCTAAGGGACTAGTGGTCACCTCTAAAACAGCACAGAGTGCGCACTCCTGTGTCTTATTTGGTATGTTTGGACACGGGTGTACTAAGAATCTGGTTTGAATATTTTTGAGCTAATTTTCAAGCACCAATGAGAGTGAATGATAATATTTGGCGAAATGGCCGATCTTATGAGATTGTGCTCATCTAGTAGTCATTTGAGATATGAGAAGTTATGAATCCGGTAGATAGAGTGTTGTGCTCATTTGGGAAATTGACGAATCTGGTAGTCATTTGAAATATGGAAATTTGACGAATCAGGTAAAAAGATGTAGTCTCCAAACCTAGAGGTCACCTAGAGACACGGCGAGCAAGGAATTATCACAACCATAAGAGATGGAAAAGGTGGTCAAATGCACGCCCTCGTTCAGGCTGATTCTAAGAGGTCGATTGATCTATACTAAAGAGATACGACCTAAAGTATTTCAAGTCTATTCTACTAGTTAAGGGTAAAAAGTAGAACAAATGACTAATAAAAATGACACATGCTTTTTTTATTTAGTTATGTAACTCAAAAAGGACTAGAATGGTCCTATTTTATAGTGAAATGTTAAGTGTAGTAAATTATAGGTAATGAAAAATTAGTGATCACATGGTGCCCTTCCAATATAATTGTGGATTGCTCTTTCATGGCAAAAGACAAATGAGCTACGGTAGGTCAAGTTTGAATTCATGGAATGGGATTAGTCTGTTTTGACTACAATTTCTCTTTGTTGCAAAATGACGAGAGTAACTTGGAAGTAGCAAAGGCGTTTTATGTGTAACATTGTTGTACAAGTTTCTAACACAGATCACAATTGAGTCTTTTTAGACAAAAGAAAAGAATCGAAAAGAAATTTCATAGGGTTTTTTTTCAAAAGCGAAATTAAACTAAGACCCCTTTTTTAATGAAAAATTTTTGTTTTTGTTTTTTTTTTTGAAAGGAAAGAAAATTTGAAGACGATATATACAATGCAAATGTTAATGTATGATCCAAGGCCATGGAAACCAGTAATGGCTAATGATGATGCAACCTTTTTTTTTAGCTAACTGGCAACGCAAACTCAAGATGGATAAGAGCAACTCTAATGGACAACTACAATATGATGTAGCTTGATTTGTCAAATCGATTTTTCAAGCTACGCTGCATTTCATTCGTCTCATCCAATGACTGACTTTCAACATCTTGTAAATTGCATGGGTCCACATTCTTATTTTCATCCAATAAAATAATTTAGCTTTTTTCTTTAAAAAACTGCCCACGTAACACAAAGCCTACACGCACGCAAAGCTACTTCTTGAATTTTTCCACTCCAATGGTAAGCTACATGCTTATAATTTTGTAAATATTGCAAGAGTCTCTAAACATGAACCATTGGAAATGCTCTAAGTGGCTAACTACGACAAATGTAGATATGTAATTAATAGTTAATTTAACTTAACGATACACATGAGACTTAAATATGAGATCTGGATGCAAATAGCTAAATTATTTTACATATGTAAGACTATAATGTAACAACAAAAAGTACTAATTACTGATGGCTAGACGATGTACGTAGGACTTATCAGTGTGGGGCTAGCGTATTATTCTAGGAGTATTAAATAGACTACTTTCACAAACTATGCAAACTTATCGTCTAAAAATGAGACACAAATTCTCATTGAAGACATGACATATCCGTCACAAGCTGAAGACGGATACCATTTTACCTCACAATGTACCCACTTTTTCTCTCTCTGCAACACTATTCATGTGGTCCCCTTTCTCCACTAACCCATTTTGTTACCATTTTATTTCACAAAATATCCGTCACAAATGGTAACCCGTCACAAGGGAGACCAATTGAAAATGAGAAGCATGAATGCATGATCCAAAGAAATTAGCTGGACGCAAGGTAAAGTAATTTAATTTCATGATACGATTAAATAACTCATGGGCACTGACAATATTTACATGATTACAAACAAATAAACAATAAATAATCCTAATCAAAGGTTTTACGAGATCTTTGATTAGGTTTACGGGTTAAAAATTGGGTACTCACAACATTAAAATACCCGAGGGCATCTCTCGCTTTTGTGCTCCCCCAGTCATATGAACCAGACGAGTTGCCAAAACGCGACGTCGTGAGGTGGAAAATACGTGTAAGGCCTAGTCGGTCGAATGGACCTTCGAAGTATACAACATACTTTACTGAGGGTGAATAGGGTAGCTTAAATGGCGTAATATTGGCTAACGGGGAGCCTACACCTTTTTTCTTTTCTGTCTTAATTAGTAAACGAAGTACAAAGCACGGAAATAAAGATCATATTAACGATACCATATCATGTACTGTATAAAATTAAGAGCAAATTAACAAAACGGACATCATATACTAGCATCGTCAGTTCTTCGGATTAACATGTACTGATTTATCATTACATTAATTCTGATGCATGCAAAAATCAATATACAAAGTTTGTACGCTAATCAATAAATCAAATTCCAATGTTACATAATTAGTCGTAACTAAATAAAAAAAATCAAATATATAAATAAATAAGTATGGAGTCGCCAGTAGGTTTTATAAAAAGCATACAAAAATAAAGTTAACGGAAAATGCCCTTTTGATCCCTGGAATGGGGACTGATCTGTCACTCCGGTCTGAACCAAAGATTGCGGATTCGGGGGTAAAGGTACGGTCAGGGAAGGTGTTAGACACCCGGACCGCCCGTCAAACTAACGGCCCCTACTATTTATTTGTAATATTATATATTTGACGATTTAAACAAAAGAAAAGGTTAATTATACAATTTTATACATAAGACGATATAAATCTGAGACAAGGACAAATTAACTTGGTTAGTAAATACAATAAAATAGACAAAATAAATAAAAGACAAAATAAAAGAATTAAATAAAAAGAAAGAATAGAGAAAAGCTTATTTGAATCTGGTACCCTCAGGCTTATGTGGATGTTGACTATTAATGAATTTCAATTTTGTCGTAAATTAACGGCTCTTATACGCTTATATGGAGTTGGGACAATTTATTTATGTGGGGTTTGATTTGGAACTGGGATAGTATATTTGAGACGGATAATTTGTACGAGAGTATTAAATTATTGGAACTGGAATCGGATCTCTCGGGTTTTATTTGTAGGGGTGTTTTGTCCTTTCTCACCTCTAATCATATTTGGTATGGGTACAACCGTGTATTTATAATAACATCAGATTGTAGTTGGCTTCAGTTTTTGAGTAATACTAGGTTTTAACCCGTGAAATTCACGGGTCTGTTTTTCGAATTTTAAATGAATGTTGTTATTAATAGCTATAGCGAAAATATAATGATTTATGGAGTAATTAATTTCGAATTATTAAACATACATGACCTATCATATAGTGTGTCCATTAGTATGATAAATTATTTACAATAAAATAAGTATATATTTAATTACATCATAGCACCATTTTTTAGAATATGTAAAATATTCTTATAAAACAATTAGTGGGAGACAAATGATTAAAACTTTAGAAGACTCGGTTTACGAAAAAATACTCCAAGAGTTGGGTTAAAGCTTAAATTTTATTTTATTCACTAAAAATATACAGTACATATATCAACATCAGGTATTTGTGAGAGGTTTGGCACTTGAGACGATCCAATCTTATAAAACGATAACTCAATTAACTACATGAATAAATAGTTTTATCATAATGGATCTTCTTATACTCTAAAATCGTCTTACAATATATTTTTCGTACATAAAATATATAACGCAATGAGATACGATACGAAGTAGTAATAAACTAATTATTTCAGTATGTAAAAAACAAGTAAGTCTTGTTTTAGACGGAGTGTCTCTTGTATTTTAAATTTTAAAATGGTCAAATATTACCACATAGTTGTAATAGAGACAAAAAAATTGGCATTACCTAGACAACTTGTTGTGTGATTTGATATAGCTCAAGTTTCAGATGGATAATGCATACCTTAAATGAAAATTTGTGTAAACCCATTAAATATACTTGACCAAAACATATAACTTGGCCAAAACATAGCCCTCCACGTCAAAATTGAAGAGACAAAATCCACGTAAATAAGTTTCTATCTAATTCTAATTAGATCTCTCTCAAACTTCTCCCCGATATCTAATTCTTCTAATATACACTACATGGGATGCATGTGTCCACCTTGGACCAAATGAAATTCGGCGGCAGGGCCGATGTTTCAGTTAGCGCTGTTGTTGCTAACTTGCTACATACATGTATCGTTGGCAGCAACCGATCATTTACTCAAATAAATCTCAATCTACACCACAATGATACCAATCGGAGCACAACTGTTCGGCTACATGTTCGTTGTTCAATTAATCGGCCTCGGTGAGCTTTCGTACCTTGAATTGGAGCACGGCTGTTCGGTTACATGTTCGTACCTCGGCAATCTCTGCGGTGAGCATATATGCGGTGAACATATTCGCTTTCAAGTGACGTATGGCGATGGAATTGCAGCAGAAAGCCACAACATTATTCTTAAAACTGTTATCGATTTTTTTGATTTGTGAACGATGGAGATGATGACTGGATTGCATGTAAATTTTATAGTGATTCTCGTAGGGTGTTATGGGAACTGATTACGCTATCTTTTGGGAGAATATCTCGCATATTTTTTTTGAGTCAAATCAAATAAAAAAAATAGCAACTGTCCTAAAAAAAACTATTGTCGTTATAGTCACATAGTATTGTATATGGAATGTTTCATATTTCATGCACATTTCCATAAGATGATTATTATTCCATTTCTTATTTACTTCCTTTAAATTAGCAATCAAATTTTATTTTATTTTTTATTTTGTTGTTATACTCATATCAAATAAGAATTGAATATGGAATATTCCATATTCCATTCACACCTACTTTTCATACCTCCGTTGAATTGGAAAACTTCGTTTGACATTTTTTTTTAGATAGGAATTTACTAATGGTGCTCATTAGCCGCCACATAAGACTATGCTAATAATTTAGAATACCACGTCAACGATTTGGCTTTTGCATTAGAGAAGTATATGATGATAATGGGAATTTTGTTTTATGTTCAAAGTCTATCAAGAGCCGGTTAACGAGATTGTGCACAAGTTGAACTAGATAACTTTTATGCTTCTTTTCTCTTAATCAAATTGTTATCCAACTTTTATGCTTCTTTTCTCTTAATCAAATTGTTATCCATGCAATTTGGATAAATTTGTCCACCAATTCCCTCGACATTAGGTTTTCAAAGATTTTATCAACGAATCAAGATGTTTATCACTTTGGTAATTATGTAAACCTATACTTCCTTAACAGTTGGATTCCTCTCGACTTTTATTGATACAAAGTAATGGGCTTGTACCTTGCGCACTTTATCTAAGTATTAAACCGAAGGACGCCCTTTCTTCTAAACTAATGGCACTTTATCTAAGTATTAAACCGAAGGACGTCCTTTCTTCTAAACTAATGGTTTTATGCCATTTTACTGATTTTCGGGAAATAAGCGTAAAGAGCCTTTAATTATGACATTGTCAATTTTCATTTAGTCATTAAATTTGAGCCTCATCATCGGGCACCCTTCAGGCTAGTAGACAACTTTGGGGTGTCTACAGGTAGTTTAGGAAGTTCATTAATAATTGTTGACGATAATTTGTAATGTGTCAACGATCTTTAGCAGCTAGGTTGATAAATGCAAATGATCTTACAAAAGAGCCCAAAAGAAGTCCAAATTTATGTAGAGAATTCCAAGTTTAGGATACTCCTTTGGATGCTTTTAGGAAGAATTATGAAGCATTAACCGGAGGTATTAAAGGACATTTATCGCATACTTAGGATTCCTCAAACAATTAATCAAGAATTGAAGACAAAAATATTCGGATTGATACGGCCCCGATCGGGGCTGGCAACCCCGATCGGGGTTTGCTCCATCTTGGCCTTTTATGTTTCCTACTTCATTTCCTATATAAAGGGTGTAGACTTCAACACTTTGACACACATTTACACACCATTTTTCTTAGTATTTTCTACACTACTTTCGTGTTCTTAGTTTAGTTTAAATTAGATTTATTATAAACAATTTCCTTTAAGCATTTCAATTTATATTACAATTTCGATTTAAAGTTATATTCAAGTTATTTATATTTGCATTGTTCTTCAATTCCATTTCCATTTCCAATTCAAGGTAATTCTATTCCTATTTTCATTATGTTTATCATTTGAATTGTCATTAGTTTAGCTTACATTTACATTATGCTAGAGTAGTCTACCTTGTCTAGGAAATGAAGGGAGCCATGCATAAAAAGTATTTAAAACATGATAAACTAGGAGGTTATAATATCGTTTCATTATTTCTATCACATTTTGTATCGTTACGTTTAATCTTTGTTTAAAGACCTTATTCATTGATTAAGTTTGTTAATTCGTTCTATAAGTCGAGAGGCACGAAATCGGATTAGACTAAGCATGTCTAGTAGGACGACCTAGTCATAAACGAGAGTTTCTCTAGGACACGGAATATGGTTTACATTAATATCGTGAGGTGGATGTCTCTAAGCCTAAACAATTAACGATTCATCAACTCTTATATTTAATTTAAGCATTTACATAATTTGGATGTGTGACCCGACCTCCCAAGACTATTTCTTTATCATTGTTTTATTCCATTATCCAACCAACCAATCAAACGATAACCGACCTTGATAAAATTTACTCCATAACAACTAATTAACAACTCCCGCCTCTCTGTGGATTCGACCCCTACGTACTACATTCATTTGTGTCTAGGGTATTTATTTTTGCATAGGTGTGCAATAGCCTATCAGTAAGGTAATTAAATTAGATTGATCTTCTAAGGTATGATCAACCTATCTCATCCTTCCGAATGATTGAGGTAAGTTGAAGCCATCTACTTTCAAACCACCTCGAAAGACTTGGACATGGATGTCCAGTAGAAGCCATAAAGTCAGCAACTTTGTTGACTTCACGAAATTAATGTTTAATTATCACTTCATCAAAGAACTGAAGATCTAATTTTAGATCCTTGATAATACTAGAAACTAATTTGAAAGCCCGTATTTCGTACGGGTTAATGATCTTGATTATTTTAAAACTAAGTTATAGAACATTATAGTTCAAATCTAGGTGTCACATAATTCTAAAAAATTGAAATATCTTAATCCATTATGGTCTCTTGATACGTATTTGATTCTAAACATAAGTAGCCTCTAAAGCTTTGTTATCTCAAATTCTAGCAAATTTTATTAAGTACTAATCACCATAAGTTTAAGGAAATCGGGGCGCTTTGATAACCCTTATGATTAATATAAAGACAGGTGTGAAATTAATGAATAGTTTACATTTGCTGTATTTTGTGAGGGGGAATAAAGCAAATGTAAACTATTAACTAGGACGGAGGGAGTATATATTTTGTTTGAACCATATACCTACGCTTCAAATATGGACAATTTACTTACACATGTCATGCTTTTAAATTAGTCATTTCATTTTTTTTTTTGTTTTTTTGTTCAATTAATAAGACCGTATTAGATAATAATAATAATAATAATAATAATTAATCTTGTAATTACTTATACAAAAAGTTCATTTTTAGGTTCTTTCTTTCACAAAGCACATATAATGTATACTCATATGATCATCTTATTGCTATCATTCCACCGTAAAGGCGTAAAAGATAAACCCATCTATGTTTTTGACCACTATAAGCAAACATACAATTTATTGACAACAAAATTCTAGTTTGTTAAATTTTAATTTTAACCGTTAATAATAGAAACTATTAAGAGCTCTCTTTCATAATAGTTTGACTCAAAAGATTTTGGGTTGTTTATTCCCAAGTTTCAAGGATGACTTCTATTTATAATCATAAGATCACCCTATCTTATGTTAATCTTTCAATGTGGACAATTCTACTATTTATACATAGTATATTTATAACACTTCCATTATTTTTCAATGTGGGACAAATAACATACTAAGAAATACACCATCTTTTTCACACCTAACTCGACATTCAACTCGAATCCCGAAATACGTACAATTGCTACTCATTATATTTAATAATATGAGCAAATACTATAGGTTAATATTCGTACGTTCAACATCCAATCCGATTAATAATGAGTAAATACTAACAAACTAATCTTATCTAGAGTCTAAAGTTTTTGGCACGTAAATAGGTAACATCTGTACAATTTTATCTTATTGCTAACAAACTAATCTTATCTAAAGTCCAAATTTTTCTTACGTATAAAATTAACATTTTTTTCTTGTAAATATTAAGTGTAGTTTTTAAGGGTTGGACTTTCTAGATGAAAAAAATGTTAAAACTTGAAAAATTAATATGAAAAACTAACATTATGTAACGTTACTTTTAAAGTCTCTTATATAATAAGTATATTACTGATGTATGTTCGTTACTTAAAAATTTAGCTTAAAAATTTAAAAATAAATAACTTATTACTAAGCTACTAAATTTGAGTAGAAAATGAGATGATATAACTATATATAATTATATAATCGTGAAACCAAAATTAAAAGTATAATACAAATAAATTTCACTATCATGGAGGTAATAATACAAACTTGTAGATACCCGTATCCGTCGATATTGGAATTTATAGAGAACCCGACAAACACCCGATGATGATAGGACACATGTATTTATTTAGTTGTCATTGTCACTATTTGGGTTCGTTTTACGATGTAGAATGAGCGTTGTCGACGGAGTATTTTATTAATTTAAATGATATTTAAATTAAAGCCTTTTTAAGGTAAATTCATTTATTGCTTTATTTTGAATTTATTTTCTCAAATTTATTTTATTGAAAATAAAATAAATAATTGATTTGAAAAATCATTTTATGAGTATATTTGGTTTGAAAAATCATTTATTTTAATGTGTTAATTGATTTGAAAAATCGATTTAAAAATAAAAAAGAACTCGTTTCAACCACACGTTTTTGAGCTCGATTTTAGCTCGGTTTTTGGGCCCGTTTTCTTTACGAGTTGGCACGAATATCGAGTACACTAACCAACCTAGACCAATACCCTCACCCCTTACTCAAGATCTATGGTTTGTGGATCCGTCTAAATACCATTGGATTACGAGAGTCATTCAAATCGAGTGATATAGGGTACAAGTCTTTATCTTTAATCACTCATAGTCGATTGGCTTTATGCTTTTCGATGAAAGGTGTAAAGTTGACTTGAACGGTTCCAAGTTCCCAAAAAACTTGGTGGCGACTCTAATTTGTCTTAATTCGATTCGAAAGAACCTCGAGTCGATTATGCCTAGTGTGGATCCCGCGGACGCAGTTCCCGAGGGCCTTGTCCACAGTTTGGCGACTCCGCTGGGGATTGGAGGACTAGTTACACTTTGTTTCTAGGGTCTTTTCCTCCGAGGTGAAACTTGAAAAGAAAGTGTTGGAAAGTAAAACATTACTCATAGTGCTACGATTCATGCATAAACCCTTAAAGACTTGCCCGGGCCGTCCCAGCGTTTCTTCGTGATGCGTGGGGGGCGACGTCCCACTATGCTAGGAAGCTGCACATTGCTCGCTTCCACTTCACCTCGCGTGGTTCTTGATGGTGGGGACGATCTTCTAGGTACTCTACCTTAAGACACCTTGCTCTATAAGACCGCAAAAGGATGGAGGGCATAGACCTTCTTGTAGAAGACTTGCTGAGACTTAGAGATGTCTAGGAGCATACATCCTTATAACATGAGAATGACAAATGTGCAAATTGTTTTCCCGAGTCTTTTCGAAATTTCCCATGTCCTTTTCAAAACCGAACTTTTGAACAACTTACTTTCAAAATAGCATGGTTTTAAAAAACGCGGAATGCTGCCCAAATAAGACTAGAATTTTCGGCCCAAAACAAGCTTTTATAGCCGGCATGCTGCCCATTTCAAATCTCTTTTTTCAAATCGATCATTCGTTTTTCAAAGTCAATCCAAAATGCCTCTCGAACCTCAACCAAGCATGAAATGCGTCGAGTCGTGTCCGGGTCATGGCCGTGTTAGGCCGGGTGTGTTTCGTTCCAAGAGTCTAGAACACGACCTTGTTGGGCCACCCAAGCTCACCTCGTGGGATTCGAATCATGTCGGTCCACCGTTTGTCTAGGATAGTCCACAGAAACGTCTAAGCTAGGCCATTATGGAAGTTTCATATGAACCCATGAGCTATGTTAGCCCAATCACGGGTTTAGTCACACCAAGTCCAGTTTAGAATCGAGTTATGACAGTTTGAGTCATATCGTTTTGTCGGGTCTAAAATGAATCGAGGTCTAAATCCAACCATGAGTCGAACCTTTGGTTAGTCAGTCTCAAGTCGAGTCTTTGTTTGAGTCAAGTTGGGGTCGTGTCCTTAAGTGTGCAGGGGCTCTTACTTTAAATATTGACTCAGTACGGGGTTTTCTTGTAGAAAGGCCGCCAAAACCCGACGTCAAGCAATGGAAGATGTCTTTGTTAACAAGCTCACCGAGGCCGTGAACCTCATGATGACCCGAATGGATGCAATCGAATCTAAGCTGAGTGAAGATTCACCTCCATCTACCCCACCTCTGACTGATCTGGAGAAACGGTTCAAGTTCATCGAAGACCGTTTAAAACTCTCCCAGGGGAAGAACATTCACTATGAGAATGCTAGGGCCTATGCCCCAGTTCAGGATAAGTTGCCCACGAACATGGTACTCACTGACATCCCAAAGTTCAAGGGCACCGAAGATCCAGTCCACCACGTTAAGGCCTATAAAGGGTACTTAGCACCAAGGGAGTACCGCGACATGCTCTCTCTGAAATTTTTGCCCAATCTCTGGATGAACATCCGAAGGCGTGGTTCTATAATCTTGACCTTAAGAACTTCCCCACTTTCGAAGATATTACGGTGGAGTTCTGTAAGCACTATGCTGACAATGTCGAGATTCAAACCAACATAAGGACTTTGGAGGTAATGACACAGAAAGAAAAAGAAGGCTTTACTGAATTCCTTGCAAGATGGCGCGCTGAAAGCGTGAAACTAGCCAAGAAGCCTGATGAAGTTGAAATGGTAGATAAGTTCGTAAAGAATCTACGACCTGTTTACCGTAATGCTCTGAAATACCAGAATTTTGGCTCTTTCAAAGAATTGATAAGAATCGGGATAAAGGTAGAAGATGATGTCATAAGGGCAGAGGCTGAAAAGCCGAAAGGGTACCAAGGGGCCTCATCATCTAAGGCCAAGGCCCCAGCAACGACCCATATTGATGAAGCCATCAATCTCTTAGAAGGGCAATCGAATAAGTCGCAGCGCCAAACACCTAGGGCATTCACCGATATCGGATGCACTTATACATACGCTCTCCAAAGGCTCATAGCCCAAGGAAAGCTGAAGCCTATTGGTCCAACTCCGGACCCTCCCGCTGATCAACAATGTAAATGGTATAAACCAAATGCCTCATCGTGCCTTTCATCAAGGGAAAGGCCATGATACTCGAAAGGTGCTATCGACTGAAGCACGAAATTCAAGACATGATTGAGAACGGAACGCTCCCAATCCCAGCCATAATACCCAATAACATCACCAATCCATTTGGCGATCACACTAACTTTGTTTCTGTCGAAGACAATGTCGATTACTCCCATCTCATCCGCCCATGTCACTTGAAAGGGGTGTTTATCGGGAAGATATTTGTGGATTTCTCTGAATTCTTGCCAAACCCGAAGAATGAAATTCAAGTCGGAGTCTTGCTCTAGAATGTACTCCTCTCATTAACGGTTAATAAAGGACAATTCGGTTCACCAACCTTCATCAGGCGTAGATCCTCGTAGGACTACCTCGGGATGGAGGCAGACCATCAAAGGGATCAAGGATCAGAGCCGAGCATCTAAGCTGACAGCTGAACAAGGAAAAGCTCATGACCAGATTTGAAATTATGAGTCGGGATATGTTTCTTTTCTTAGTCGAGTCGAGTCTAGGACTTTATTTTCTTGAAGTTTGAGTCGTTTGTTCCGCGATGACCTAGGGTGTGTCCTAGGAATCGTTCCTTCGAGTCTGTTAAGCATTTGTCTTTCCATTAAAAAGTTCCAGTTTCGTTTCCAAATTTGTCTTGTTTTCAATCCTCAATCATTCCGAAAGCATGATTAAATGCACAACACACTCAAAGGCATCCCTGGGGTAGAAATATGTCCCGTTTCAAAATGCAAGGTACACTAGGATCTCGTGTTTGATTCCTTTACCTATTCCATGTCTGGTGGTAGAAAACCTCCATCTGAACCAATGTTTGTGACAAGCTTTTAGATGATTCTATGACAAACCCGGACTAGCTCCTTGTTTCCCCTATCGATGACGGAAGGCAAGCCTTTTCCCACAGAATCATCCCCTCTCGAAGAGAGAAGATATCAACCCGTTCTAAGAAGGAATTGTTAATTCTAACCCAATTTAGTTGCCGAAGCCCAGTTTTTAAGGTGTATCCATTTATGACTAAGAGAATGAATAGAAGATCATTTTCAAAGAGAAAAAAAGATGAAAAAAAATGAAAAAAAGAAAAAGAAAAAGGGAAAGAAAAATGAGAAAAGTGATGAAAGAAAAAGGAAAAAAGGAAAAAAGATGTTGAAGTCATTGTAGAACGCTTTTGATTGAATGTCGAAGTTTTGGAAGCCAAAATTCAAGTCAAGTACCCATAGTTGAGGTTCAATGGGCGAAGCCCAAAAGAGTAAGTAGTGACCTCTTTACCCTCTAAGTCCTTCCTGAGCCAGTTGCAAAGGGATAGTCGGGAATTTTGAGAATTATTCCGCTTGTGTTGTTACACCCAGCCTTTAGGGTCCAGACATGGAAATTTGAACCCACATCATTTTCCAACCCATTTGTACTCGGGTTTCATCAAACCTGAGACACCATTTCCAACCACGTTATAAGCCATAGCCCTTGTCCTTAGCACCACAAAACGAACCTTCAGAATGATGGTTTACCTTTCAAACCTATTTTTACCAAGCTCCACATCCCAAAAGATCCAAGCCTTTTGTACCAACCCTAGACACGGGATTTAACAGTACCTTACAGGCTAGAATGGGATACAACAATGATACCTTAGGTGAAACCTTTGAGTGTGTACAGACAATCAAAATGCCATGTTTATGCTCCAAGATCGAACTACGTCGGATTTGATTTCGCTCCACGCGAATACGTAGGCAGTCCTTCAGAATAAGGGATTCAATCCACTCATCAACCAAGTTGTCATCTTGTCGGTTTCTTACGGGTCTTAACCAAGTCCAAATGAAGCCACCTTTGTTTGAGTCGGTCTTAGCACTCGATGTAGGCTAGGATAAGGATATAGGTTCGGATGAATAGTATCAAGTCTCAGAATGAGCTTTATCGGACGGTTTAGGCAAAGATGCCGAGTTATATAGATGTAGGTTTGTGTTGGGAACAGAAAATATGAAAAACCCGCTGAAAAGAAAGAAGGCGTGGAAGAAAAAATAGTAAAAGCCCGCTGAAAAGAAAGAAGGCGGTGGCAAGAAATGATGAATACTCGCTGAAAAGAAAGGAGGCGAGGAGAAGAGTGGCAGAATGTTCCCAACAAGAGTGATGTGTGATGTCCATCTGTTCTCATAAAATCAGTCTGTGTTTAGTGTCTAGGCGAAGCTAACGTTGTTGCTCCGTGAGTTTAATCCACCTTGTCAATGCCAAGTGATCTTGATTCCCGTGTGCCCTTGGGAGCACGCCCATGCCATACGATATCTCTGTCTCAAGTTCGACGAGCTTGTGATTCCCATTTGCCATCTTTTGGCGCCAGAATGGCCAATTTACATTTCTAGCCCCGAACAAGTCAATAATTGAATTAAAACCCGTGCACACTTAGGATTTTATTTTCCTTTTTGTTTTACGGTAGCGGGCTACGCCCACGTTGTTTACGGGTCATACAGAGTGTCTGAGTCGTATTTTGTGCTCACCCGTCAAGGTTCGATTTCAAAAGGCCAAAGATTTCATAATTCCGAAATTTCAAAAACTTTTTGGGTCGACGACCCAGCATCCAAGTGATTCATTTCAAATTCAAAATTTTCAACATGTTCAAATTTCGGGTCGATGACCCAGTCTTTCAAATTCAAATTTCGGGTCGATGGCCCAACATACCAAGTAATGTCAAATTTAAACTTCGGGTCGATGGCCCAATTATTCAAAATTTTCAAATTCATTTTTCGGGTCGATGACCCAATCTTTCAAATGATCCAATTTCAAGATCGCTGATCCAAATGTGCTTATGTGATGATTATTGCTTGTACATTTTCTATGTTTCAAATGTAGCAGGATATGCTTCAACTGGGGGCTCTAAAGTCTTCGACTTTAGAGCCATTGCAAAATCAGGGGCTCTGAAGCCGTTGGCTTCAGAGACCATTATCAAGATGAAAAGGATGACATCCACTCATAATTCAATTCAATACAAGAGTATGAAATGGAAGAATTCCGTAGAGTCGAAAGCAAATGATGAAAGCGGCGCAACCTCCTTGGAAAGTCCCGTCCCCATTTGGGCACCGCCAAGATGATAAACTTTGGGCATGTGTCGCAGATTGCCGAACTACGACGCGGGTTTGATTCCGTCCGAAACGGATACGTAGGCGCCTAAGGATAAGGCTCAATCCACCATATATGCAATTTTATGGGTCGATGACCAACGATGACAACTTGACACAACAAGCAAGAGTCAATCCCCAACGAAGTTTCGGTATGATCTCTTCTTATGGTCAAGGCGAGCTTATATACGCAAGTCTAATGGACTATAAACGACCCGAAGAATCCTCAGGTCGAGAGGGACCTGGGGTATACTTTGACTTTCGCCTTGTCCAAGCCTCAGTCAAAGTGGGGGCTCTGTAGATACCCGTATCCGTCGATATTGGAATTTATAGAGAACCCGACAAACACCCGATGATGATAGGACACATGTATTTATTTAGTTGTCATTGTCACTATTTGGGTTCGTTTTACGATGTAGAATGAGCGTTGTCGACGGAGTATTTTATTAATTTAAATGATATTTAAATTAAAGCCTTTTTAAGGTAAATTCATTTATTGCTTTATTTTGAATTTATTTTCTCAAATTTATTTTATTGAAAATAAAATAAATAATTGATTTGAAAAATCATTTTATGAGTATATTTGGTTTGAAAAATCATTTATTTTAATGTGTTAATTGATTTGAAAAATCGATTTAAAAATAAAAAAGAACTCGTTTCAACCACACGTTTTTGAACTCGATTTTAGCTCGGTTTTTGGGCCCGTTTTCTTTACGAGTTGGCACGAATATCGAGTACACTAACCAACCTAGACCAATACCCTCACCCCTTACTCAAGATCTATGGTTTGTGGATCCGTCTAAATACCATTGGATTACGAGAGTCATTCAAATCGAGTGATATAGGGTACAAGTCTTTATCTTTAATCACTTGTAGTCGATTGGCTTTATGCTTTTCGATGAAAGGTGTAAAGTTGACTTGAACGGTTCCAAGTTCCCAAAAAACTTGGTGGCGACTCTAATTTGTCTTAATTCGATTCGAAAGAACCTCGAGTCGATTATGCCTAGTGTGGATCCCGCGGACGCAGTTCCCGAGGGCCTTGTCCACAAAACTCATATAAGAGTTATTTAAGATAATACTTAAGAGATTCAAAAAATTTTGGGTTGATATTTAAGCTTAAAGGATGACTCATATTTATAATCATAGGATCACCCCACATTATGTAGAAATAGGAACATACATCGGATGTATTTGTAAAACCCCCATATTCTGAGGAGCCTTAACTAGGTCTTCCTTAGCATATAAGGGCGTTACCATCTCGGTTGCCCGAGGTAAGTAATCATCAAAAGTCGATAAAAGAACAACTATAGTTATATTACAAGCATTACAACCATCTTAACAAAAATAAAGGTACAACTCGTCAGCTACACACTATCCCTCTCAAAACTCATGAGGACTCATCCCCGCCAGGACTCCAGCTATCCACGACATCAACACCTGCTAAGACTGATTGCTCACCATAAGGGATCACGGCAGACACATAAACAAACAAGACAACCACACAAGGTCAGTAACGGAGGCAAAACTCAACATGGACTAACAACAATTATCAACACATTACAAACACAACCAGCTACACACAATCACACCCACTCCAACCAATCTCCGTCACCGACTGTCCACTGGACCAGCCCTGCCAGTGGGGGACCGCAGCCGTACCCACCAAATCCCCGCTCATCATACCGAGCGATAACCCTGTCCCATTAATGTGCACATCCCCTCCCGTGACGGGTTCCACGGAGGGCGAAACTAGGGCGTGAAGCCACTCCCGCAAGTGACTCCACTCAGCCGAGGACGCACCTCGAGAACCAGAGACAAACAATCATAGACAACTGCAATACAACAACAACCAACAAACTGAATACACCAACCAACTACCGCATATACGCTGCCACACAACACAACCACACTACAACAACCAAGACACAGCAACCGACACACTAGACCGTCCATAGAAACTGAGTAGGCGAACCTACCTTTAAGCGACTGCAACGATTTCACGCTCATACATGCAAAACCCAGCAATCAAGCAACACCTATATACATAACACAACCATCTATCACTACCAAGCAAACCCTAGCTGCAAAGACAAGGATACGGATGATGATGACGACATACCTACAAGAAGAAACCTGGCAAAGGACCGCTACCCGACTCAAGCTATGCTCTCCCAAGGCACAAGGACCTTCAAAGGCTTCCATGGAGGTTATATGGTGAACGGAAGGGAAGGAGGCGACCTAAGGATCTGAAGAAGTGAGGCGGAAATGATTTGCGGATTTAACAAAACACGATTATAAACCCTCGCTGAAAACCCGTTACTCGATCGAGTGGCCCACCTACTCGATCGAGTGGCCCCTACTCGATCGAGTATCTAAGCTACTCGATCGAGTAGCCTCTACTCTATCGAGTACTACCCCTAACTCAAAGCACATGATAAATTTGGTACGTACTTCTAAGGACTATTACCGCCCCCAAGGTCAGTCAACGCTGGTCAACGGGTCTCTAAAAGGGCGGGTATTACAGTACTACCTCAGACCTCATTAGTTTTTGAGCTTATGTGTATTTTTTCTGAGGTTTTTAAAGTTTATAAGTTATATTTTAATTTCTTGTCATCAAAACCCAGATTTAACTGAACTTATATGTAATGTTTTTGAGTTATATTGCAATTTCTTGAACTTAATGTCTAATTGAATGAACTCATAAACTTTATAGTAAAACTCAGAAACTTTAAAACAAAACTCAAAATTTTTATTGTAATGCTCAAAAACTAAGCAATTGGTGGTAATACATCGGATGTATAATCCACTTACTACACATTATGTTAATCTTTCAATGTGAGATAATTCTACTATTTATAATAATAGGATCAACACACCTTATGTTAATCTTTCGATGTGGGACAATTATATTATTTATAATAGGATGACCCCACCTTTTCTACTATTTATACGTAGTATGTTTACCACATCTACATTATTTTTCAATGTGTGACATATAACATACTAAGAAATACATTATCTTTTTTGCACCTAGTTTGACATCCAACTCGATTTAATAATGGTTTGTTCTTTGGAGTCAGGCTCCTACTCCCCCTTAATTGATGTATGAATTCTGTTTGTAAATCTTTTAATTTAAGTACCTATTTAAACAAAATTGATTGAAGACGGATAATTCCGTCTCAAATAAAAATTCGTAATAATGAATACAAATAAATTTGGTATTAAGACTACATAAGCCGTTATGGCCTATGGATCTTTTAGAAAAATATTTTTGTAGCATTTTATTATAAGTGTGTTGGCGGTTCCTAGAGCTAAGATGGTAACTGAACCATGGGCTCTTTGCTATACTTGGCTTTCTTCAACTGTTGTCCGCTTAATTGTTTGACAAATATTCAGTGAGTTGGTCTCATTGTAATGAAATCATACCTAACTCATTTTTATATTATCATTCTCATTAAATTGAATAAATAAAACATTATAACCCATTTTAACATAAGAAATATTATTATAATAATTAAAGCATTCTCCACATTATTTTTTATATCATATTGTGAACATAATGATACAAACTCTTAAGAACTTTCTAAGACATACTTGAGAGACTCAAAAAATTTTGGGTTGATAAATAAATTCCAAGGATGCCTTCTATTTATTATTATAGGATCACCCCACCTTATGCTAATTTTTAGATGTGGGACAATTTTATTATTTATACATGTTCAATGTGAAACATATAAAATACTAAGAACTATATCATCTTTAATATGTGCAAATAGTATGAAATCTATACTCTAATGATATATTTTTTTTACCACAAATCTAATTATACTATTTTCATAATCTTTTTAACGATACTACATAAAAATTAGAAAAATCACTTGAATATAATTTAGAAAATATATATTATAATAATTAAAAGATTTTTTACTTTATTTTTTATATAAAAAAATATTATTTATGATACTTTCCTAAATTGATTTTTGATGATGTTGACAGCTTAGAATCGCTCGAAAAAAAACCTCTTTTATAGATATATATATAGATAGATTTCTCAAGGAATTTGTCAAGTACTACGAATTGAGTTGATAACACTTAAATTATCACCTTCCAGAATTAACTTTGAAATTCCTAAGTATTTTGATGTATCACTTTTATATACACTTTTATAACTACTTTAATGTTGTTTTTGATACCGTTTCCGTGCCTATTATGTCATTTATATGCCTTTATTAGTGAAATGGCGATATTGCTGCTATTTTATGTTTTAATGCAGAAATGACGCATTACGAGGTGAATCAAGTAAATATGAGCATTGCGGATATGGCATAGAGAAATACATGAGGCATGGCACGAGAAACAAGGAGACTTGAAGATAAGAAGAGAAGTTAAAGACGAAATAAAGCTGAAGCACTTGGTTCCTCGATCAAGTATATAGGGGCTCGATCGAGTAACTTGTCCTCGATCGAGTATGTCAAGGCTCGATCGAGGATCTTCTTTGTTAGATTGATTTTCGTATTTTCCTAAAACACGTCTTATTTGTAATATATATTCTAAACTCGGAAGGATTATTAGGTTACACTTTTATTTACTTTCTTACGGCAAATACTCTTAGAATCGGTTGGCTAGCATACTTTTTGTATCTTTAATCTTTCCTCATTAATTGTTAAGGTACTTAATCATTCTTCATTAATTATTATTCAAGTTTATGCTTTTAACTCATTGTTATTATTTTATGTCTTAAATCATGCTTTCATCTACCTTTATTGTTGTGAATCAATCTAATATGAGTAGCTAAATTATTCATCTAGGATAAAAGGGATCTAGGTTGATTAGAAGGGGGGTTATTAATTGATTGTTAGTAATTGTTGGGCCCTAAATTATCCTGCCTGACCTGATATAGGCCAGGCAACAGCCAAGGACAACTTCCAGGCAAAAGACATCTGAAACCAGGCATTGATTCAACACGGATAGGCACCAAGCAGGAGTTGATGAAAGACAGGCGAAAGATAACCAGCAGCCTAAAAAGGAAAAGCACCAGGCCACTACAGGCGACAAATAGGCAGTTGATATATGTTCCCTACAAAAGGAAGACCAATTCCGAAAGCTATGATATAAGAAGCAGTCAAAACAACGGCTAATAAAGAGGCAACCACCTCCGGGTAAATAGGGCACATTCCCTATTTACCAGGAAACCCTAAACGGCATAAGGAGGAGGGAGAGATCAGCTATAAATAGAAAAGAGGAGAAGATTAGAAAAAACATCAGATATACCCTCACTTTTACTTATATTTTTGTATTCTTAAGCTATATATTCGCATCATTCACGCCCGATATAACAATACTCACAAAGGGCTATCTAAAATCATAGTAACAATCACTCCTGGCTTGGTGCCCGTGGTTTTTTCCCTTATTCCCAGGGTTTTTCCACGTACAAAAATCTTTGTGTCATTGTTTATTAGTTCATTTTGCACTTAATTATACCAATCAGGCAAGTTGTTTGAGTTAGATCACCCTACATATAAATCCCTGGCAGACAATCTAGATCAAGAAAAAGCCCACAAAACAATTGCGCCCACCGTGGGGGGCATCTAACTCAAAAATAATCAAAGCCCACAACCAAATACCACAAAAAACTAAGAAAAGATGGCGGGAGATAGCGTTGAGTAACAATTAGTCTGCTGCCAAACAACAAATGTTTTGGAGATGGAACAACTGAAACAAAAATGATCCAAGTCAAAGCGTAGTGGCAAAATTGAAAGAATCGAATCCAAACCTAAAAATACAAACAAGGGAGAAAAAGCTTCAGGATCAAAGTTGAAAGTCCATCCTGGCACACCATTCTCCTCAATCATAAGGAACATTGATTTCTCCAATATTGGTACTCCTACTCCATCAAAGTCCAAAGCGGGAGAAGGAACGGACTCAGAGAACTCCAAAATGAAGAGACCTTATCGATCGTACTAACACGGCCATTATGATGGCTATGCTCCAGGAAATCCCAAAACTTCACGAGAGATTTGAAAAGATTCCAGGAGTTCCTACCCCAATTGAAGAAGCAAATCCAGAGAGCTATCTTTGATTCACCCTTTGTGGATGAAATAGCAAAAATAGACCTGCCAAAGAAATTTGTGATTCCCTCAATGAGAATCTATGATGGAACCACAGATCCACAAAACCATGTTGCCTATTACAAGCAAAGGATGCTTTGGCAGATCAATTCCCGAGGAACTACGTCAAGTCTGCATGTGTAAGGGATTTGGAACAACTCGAACGGACCTGCCCTACAATGGTACATAAACCTCGCCAAATGGAAGCATCAAGTCCTTTGCACGACCTAGTCAACTCTTTCAATCATCGGTTTGCCAGCAGGAACTAGAAAAGAGATCCAGTGACTGCATGCGGGGTTAAACAAAAGCCTGGAGAATCCATCTGATCCTACATGACAAGATTCAACAAAGAAAAGGTTTCAATCCCAGATGTGATGTTGGAACAGCCGTTGAAGCTTTCAGGCAAGGGCTACCCCCGGACAAAGGACTTCTACGTTGCAAGGACCATGAAGCCCTGTCATACCTTTGAAGATGTCCAAGCATTAGCCATAGGCAATATCAAAGAAGAAGACAAAGGCTACAAGGCGGATAATGCGACAACAACTCGGGATATGACAAAACCAACAGAAAAGCTCTAACCACGAGGAAGCGGTTCCAGGCCATCTCCCTACACGAGACCCGACAGATCAGAAGTCAACTATACACATGAACAACGAGGTAACTCCTATACTTATCCTCCTGTCCAGAATATAACTTCTCTGTTGACATTGCAGATCGATCAAGAGACTTGACCATATGAGAGACATTGTCAAGTGGCCAAAGAAGTCGGACAACCCCAACTCAAGGAAGGACACTTCCAGGTGGTGCGAATTTCACATGGACATAGGACACACAACAGAAGAATGCCTGGGATTACGGAGACAAGTGGCTTACCTGCTAAAGAAAGGATACCTGAAAGACTTGATGCCAACAAAGAACAGGGAAGATGATGGAACAAGAAAAAAAAACAGAAAAGGCAACAACGTGACTTACCCCCTGCACCACACCATTTATGAAGTCAAATTCATCAATGGAGGATCGAAATTTGTGGCCTGACCAGCTCAAATTGCAAAGAAAATTGCCAGGGAGTCAAAAATGAAATCTCCTTTTAAACCTATCAATTTACCTCAAATTACTTTTGACGACACTGATATGCAGGGGCATTCCACCTCCACCATGACAACCGGTGATCACCATGCAAATAGGGACTGCACATGTCATGAGAATCCTGGTAGATGGAGGCGGTTCAAAACCCGATCATGCTTGATGTCCTTAAAGCAATGAAGATTGATGAAAGCCAAATCATAAAGAAGTCTAATGTCCTAGTGGGATTCAAAGGAGAAACAAGAAACACATCGGGAGAGATACACCGCCACATACGTGGAAGGAGTATCTTCATACGAAAGATTCGGAGTCCTGGACTGCCTGTCATCCAACAATGCCATATTGGGAAGACCATGGATCCACAACGTAAGGGCCATACCCTCCACCTATAACCAATGCATCAAAATACCAACAGAATGGGGAGTAGCAACCATAAAAGGTGAACATAAATCGCCCAGAATGCTATCTTTGAGTCACTAAAGCCTTCCAAGACAAGTCCCTCGCCTAGCAATTACAAAGATGCCACTGTCAGGACAACTCATGTGGCAGAAACCAAAATGGAAACTGATCAAGTAATTTTAGACCCTGAGTACCCTGACAGGCACGTACTGGTAGGATCTGATGTCCCTGATAATATCAGGCCAGAATTAGTAAATTTTCTTAAAGGTAAATCTTCATGTTTTGCCTGGTCACATTTTGATATGACCGGAATAGATGCCAATATTATTACACATAAACTAAATATAGATGAGTCTTATAAGTCTGTCCAGCAGAAAAGAAGAAAGTTTGCCGCTGAAAGACATGCTATCATTAATGAAGAAGTAGACAAACTATTGGACATGGGGATGATAAGAGAAGTCATGTACCCTAACTGGCTAGCCAACGTAGTGGTGGTACAAAAGAAGAATGGCAAGTGGAGAGTTTGTGTAGATTACACAGACCTCAATAAAGCCTGCCCAAAAGACCCATTTCCGCTCCCACACATAGACGCAATGGTGGATGCTACAGCAGGGCATGAACTCCTGACATTCATGGATGCCTCAAGTGGATTCAATCAAATTAAGATGCACCCATCTGATCAGGAACATACTGCATTTATCACGGAAAGGGGCATATACTGCTACACAGCAATGCCCTTTGGCCTGAAAAATGCATGGGCAACATACCAACGCCTGGTCAATATAATGTTTAAGGACTAAATAGGAGACACCATGGAAGTCTATATTGATGACATGGTAGTTAAATCAAAGAAAGCTGAAGATCATGTCAGGGACTTGGAGACAGCCTTTAAGATCCTGGAAGAATTCAATATGAAACTTAACCCATCCAAAGGCCATTTTGGAGTATCTTCAGGAAAATTCCTAGGTTACATGGTGATCAAAAGAGGAATAGAAGCCAGCCCAGAACAAATAAGAGCCATACTAGAACTGAATCCCCAAGTCGGTCAAAGATATTCAAAAACCGACAGACGAGTTGCGACCAATAGATTCATTTCCGGATCATCGATGAAGGTGCAAGGCATTCTATGACCTACTCGGAAGAACAAAGCATTCAAATGGTTGCCGAACACGAGTCACCTTCCAGAGCTCAAAACATACCCGACTACACCTCCGCTACTTGCCAAACCGACAAAGGAGAACCCCGACTGACCTACTACCTATCTCCATCACGAAACAAAGATAAGTGGAGTCCCGACCAAAGAAATTGATGGCCAACAAGATCCGAGTTTACTATGTAAGTAAAAGTCTCCTAGACGCAAAACCGTATGACCTACTTGAAAAATATGTACTTGCTTTAGTAATGTCCTGCACTAAACTTCGACCTTATTTTGAAAGTCACCCAATCATTGTAAGAACCAACCCGCCTATCAAATCTGTCTCCGAGAAAGCCCGAGTTGTCGGGCGGAGAATGGCAAAATGGTCGTAAAATCAAGACCTATGATATAACCTTTGAACCCGGGACGGCAATTAAATCTCGTGCACTAGCAGACTTCGTGGTCAATTCGGTCCCTACCCTAGAACCAGACCTCATAAAAGAGGTCAATCTTCTTGACACCCAAAAGACAGACCAGGAATGGACTCTCCATGTAGATGGGGCAACAAATATGAAAGGCACTGGCCTAGGACTAGTCCTAAAGTCACCACAGGGAGACCTAATTGTACAGGCTATTAATTTTGAATTCAAAGCCACGAATAATGAGGCTGAATATGAAGCCCGATTCTTTGGATTAAAGGTATGTATAGAACTCGGTGTAGCAAATCTCAAGGTAAAAACTGACTCTCTCTTAATTTCCAATCAAATCAAAGGAGTATATGCTGCAAAAGATTCAAAGATGATACTCTATTTGGAATATGTCAAAAACCTTTGCAAAAAATTCAAAAGCTTTGACATTGACCAAATACCAAGAGACTTAAATACCCAAGCAGATGCCCTAGCCAGCCTGGGATCAAACTTCACCTGCTTTGTGTTTGACAAAATACCCATCGTCCACCTGTTGGAACCAACCATAGAAAGGCACGAACAATTTTGCCCTATCCAGGAAGATACAACCTCCTGGACTAAACCTTACTATGATTGGTTCCTACGGGGATACTCCTACAAATAAAAACGAAGCAAGGGCCCGGAAAATCAAAGCATCCACTTATACCATTATAAATAACACCTTGTTTAAAAAGTCTCAGGCTGGACCTTACTTACGTTGCCTGGAACCAAATGAAGCCAGCCAGGTCATAGAAGACATACATGATGGATACTGCGGAAATCATAAAGGTGGAAGAAGCCTGTCAAGCAAAATTCTCAGGACAGGCTACATCTGGCCAACCCTGAGAGCTGACTACATAGCATATAGCTCAAAATGTGAAGCCTGTCAAATCCATTCCCCTTATATCCATCAACCATCAGAGCTACTACTTTCCATCTCAGCCCCCTGGTCATTCATGAAATGGGGCATGGACATAGTAGGCAAGCTACCTCAGGCGCCTGGACAAAAAGTCTTCATGCTAGCAATGACTGACTACTTTTCCAAATGGATAGAGGCAGACTCTTACAGGCAAGTCAAAGAAAAGGATGTCATATCATTTATCAAAAGGAATATCATATGCGAGATATGGAATACCTTGAAAAATAGTCGTGACAATGGTACACAAATTGTGGGAAAAAGAACAAAGAAACTTCATGCACAATGGAATATCAACCTAGTCACATCTACACCAGGCTACCCTAAAGCCAACGGCCAAGCGAATCAAGTAACAAAGTAGTAATCACCGCTGAAGAAAAAGCTGAAAAGAAGAAAAGGAAGATGGGCGGAAGAGCTCCCCTAGTCCTATGGGCCGACAGACCACACCCAAAACGACCACAGGCCGGACACCATATTCCCTGGTCTATGGTCACAAGCGTAATACCAAATAGAAATTCATGTGCCAACTACCGAAGCGGCTTGAACACAATAGAAGAGAAACAGGCCCCTATTACAGGATAACCTATTCTTAACGAAGAACTAAGGGACGCACCAAAGTCGGGATAGCCGCCTACCAACAGGCGAGCTAGCCGGAAGTTACAACAAAAATGTCAACATCAGAGTATTCAAAGAAGGAGACCTGGTACTAAGGAAAGTTTTCCCCAACACCGAGAGAAAGAACGCAGACAAACTAGCCCCTACATGGGAAGGCCCGTACTTAATTGATTCAATAGTGGGACAAGGAGCTTACAGCTACAAACTTTGGAAGGAGAAATGATCCCCGGATCTTGGAACATTTCCCACTTAAAACTATTTCATATCGAGAAGCAGTAAAACTACCTATCCTATATAAATGTCAATAGAACTTCCTGCTATGTGCTAAGTTGCTTGCCTGTTATTCTTAGCTTCACATAAAACTTTATTTTAAATCCTGAAAACTTGTTTTACGCCTTCTTTTCACTTATTATATGTTACACTTTAGGCTTAAACAAATGTTCAGGATTGAGGGCCACTCCACCCCACCTGAACAGCATTTCTAAAAATGCTCTAATTTGGCACCTGCCTGCCTGATCCGAAAATTAAACTGAGCTCAGTACATAAAAAGATAAGTACAAAGGTGGAATAGACCATAGTACTTGTCAAAGAAGCCCTCCTGACAGGCTGAGGGCCATAAGCCCTCCTGACCGACAACCACCCTCATTCTCAAAATCCCTCCTGACAGGCAGATAGAGCCACCATTCCCCATAAACACAGGAATGAGGGCCATAAGCCCTCCTGACAGGCATTACTCTAACAAAAAAGTCACATGAATGTACAGGTACAAATTCCAGTCAAAAGAAAATCAAGAGAAGAAATGATATATATATTAAAACCTACCCAGGAATATACCCTTCCCAGGCAACAAACCGTTTATCCAGGAAAAGCCAACAAAAACCAAAACAAATCCTAAATTATTTGTTCAGGGAACATCCCCCACTGAATAGGCCAAAACAACACAAAATTCCACAACAGAAAAAATCAAACTAGCCCGCCTTGGACACAGTAGCAGAGCCAATCCCCTCATCAGCAGCCTCCTCTTCTTTATCTCCCTCCCCTTCAGCATCACTATTTTTCCCTTTGGATGGAGGAGAGTCCACTTCCTCGTCAGCATGCAACTTACAAAGCTCAGGATAAGTGGCATTGAGATCGGCCAACTCCCGATCGGGATTCCAAAAAGGCGACTTCAGCAGCTCTCTTTCATAGCATCCACACGGCCCTTGCCAAAGAAATACAGTGCAACATCTTTATACCTAGCCTGGACCTCATCCCTCTCTACAACCAATTCTTCATTTACTTTTAATCGTCGCATAGCCTCGCTTTTCACCTTCAACTCTTCCCGAGCAATATCAAACTTAGCCTGAAGAGCTTTCGAGCATCCTGGCGATTTCAAACTTAGAAGACTCCACCAAAGAACCGAGCCTTCCCTGCCTCATTATCCTCCTTCAAAGAATGATTCTCGGCCTTGGACACCTCCAACTCGACTTTAAACTTGTCAAAGATCTTTTTCAAGATTTGTACCTCCCAATCCAAGGCATTTTTAGACCATGGACTGATTCCGGTTGACAAAGCGCTCTCTCAAAGACATCATTAACATTCTAAAACAAAAGAAAAAATGCTTATCTAAGCCACAAAAAAGAAAACACACACAAAAACCCACAATAAACAAAGACAGAGAATATATACCTCCTGAAGCATGGTAATCGGGTTGGCGGCATAGTCCCTGGAACGATACATAGCGACAAAGCACGGCGTGAAGCTTCCTCCTCGCTGCTGGTACTTGAAATAGGGATCATCAACCACAAAAGCCTGAGCCTGAATTTGATCCTTGGCAAACCGGACCTCATCCATACGAGCCCCGACCCCCCGACCTCATGAACTCCTCTAGACTCATCCACTCTCTTCCTCTTCTCGGACGGTCACTATCATCCACAATCTTTTCAGAGACGCCAACCGAACCTCCCGCACGGGTTCCCGAACTTGAACAAAGACTGTCACTTTCCGTTGCCTCACTTTGCTCTTTGACTTCTCCCCCGTAACTGGGAGACCCCGCCTTCACCAAAGACAGACCAAAACTAGCAATTACCGGCGAAGCCCTGGTAGCCGCACGACGAGTTTCTAAATCAAGAATATAAGCATGAATCCAATACAGAAACGAAATGACAAAAATAAGCAAAAGAACTTACTCCCTGACGAAGATGCCCCTGGAACCTTAGTGCTCTTTACAGGCTTATACGTACTCAACTTAGCCTTCTTAAAACGAGGCATAGAAGCTTGCCCCAGACAGGCAGGCCAAGCCCTCTCTTCTTCAGTAACGCCATAAACGCTCGCTATCCGGTCACCGACCCCTCAAAGATCGTGGATCATTCACCCAATCATTTACTAAAAGAAAGCACGGGCAAAGTAAGTAAACTCTCCAAAACATATTATTACCAAACCAAAAAATGCGGGAAAGAAAGTTACCTCCTTCAACAATTGGGTAATTCGGATAGTCCAGGTCAGGGCAATTGAATCAGCCTTGATAAACATATAAGTTTGAGCCCATCCTTTATCATCCCCTGAATCAAAGTTGGTAATCAGGTGAGCCATCTTTGACCTGACTCGAAAATTGAACCTCCCAGTAGAATGACTCTTCAGGTGATAGACATTCTTGAAATCATCCAGGGTAATAACCAATTTATGCTTAGAACATAAATGCTCAATAGAATGGACAATTTTCCAAACCATTGGCATGAGTTGAAACGGAGGAACCCTAATAGCCCTAACCACCTCGGTCATAAAAGGAGAAAGGGAAGCGACCGCCACCCCCTGAACGCCCACTCAAAAATACAGAACCAACCCGGGCTACTCCAATTAGCCCCGACAGACCGTTCTCGGAATCCAAACCTCGGCCCCATGAGGAATAAGGCCCCCCCTTTATATAATGCTCAAAAGCGAGTTTCGATTGATTGGCTTCTTAAAAAGAAGCCGCCAAAGCCTTATTAGGAGAATATTCAACCCCCTTATAAGACATGGACGAACCTCCGGAGGAGCAACAACCTCCACCACATCATCCTCGGGGATGATATCGGGACCCCCTCAACCTCGGCGAGAAACCATTTCAACTTCAACAGAACTTTTTCACCTCGGCGAGAGCTTTTGAAGTCTTTGTCCTTCTCCTGCCACCAGCCATATCTAATTTTTTCTGGAAAGATGAATTTTTCAAAGAGAGAATTTTTTAGAAAGGGAAAGAAGAAATTTGGGGATTGAAATGTGGAAGCAATCACGGCAAAGAAAGGATATTTATAACCGCAAATCCTAAACGGCTAGAAAAGCAAGTGGTAGAGACTAATCATGACTCTCTAGGGTTTTGTGAACCTACCCTATTAATGACAAATAACCGTTACAAGAAGTTGAATCAAACACCAATTCTAAATCCGATAAAAAGACCCCGCACAAATCACTTGCACGGCCCAAATTTTTATCTCCTTATTCCTGGTCGACCCATAATGGAATAAGCGAGATAAGGGGCAATTGTTGGGCCCTAAATTATCTGCCGACCTGATATAGGCCAGGCAACAGCCAAGGACAACTTCCAGGCAAAAGACATCCAAACCAGGCATTGATTCAACACGGATAGGCACCAAGCGAGGAGTTGATGAAAGACAAAGTAAAGATAACCAAAGAGACCTAAAAAGGAAAAGCACCAGGCCACTGCAGGCGACAAATAAGCAGTTGATATATATTCCCTACAAAAAAGGAAGACCAATTCCAGAAAGCTATGATATAGGAAGCAGTCAAAACAACGGCTAATAAAGAGGCAACCACCTCCGGGTAAATAGGGCACATTCCCTATTTACCAGGAAACCCTAAACGGCATAAGGAGGAGGGAGAGATCAGCTATAAATAGAAAAGAGGAGAAGATTAGAAAAAACATCAGATATACCCTCACTTTTACTTATATTTTTGTATTCTTAAGCTATATATTCGCCTGTCACGCCTGATATAACAATACTCTGTCAGGCTATCTAAAATCATAGTAACAATCACTCCTGGCTTGGTGCCCGTGGTTTTTTCCCTTATTCCCAGGGTTTTTCCACGTACAAAAATCTTTGTGTCATTGTTTATTAGTTCATTTTGCACTTAATTATACCAATCAGGCAAGTTGTTTGAGTTAGATCACCCTACATATAAATCCCTGGCAGGACAATCTAGATCAGTAAAAAGCCTGTCAAAACAGTAATATAGTATAAACTATCGTTTGATTATTGTTCTTCTTCTAGTTATATGATTTAAGGCATGAATCTATAATTAGTGTAGCGAATTAATACTTTCACCGACTGGGTTAGAATTAATATAGGCTGCGATAATCAGATAGGCTGTGTTTAATTATAGCGATTGCATGTTAGATTGTTAGGCTTAATCTAAATGGCATAATAGAATTAATCAATCTTGTGAACTTAGATAGTTTTATTGACCTAACAGTTGATTAAGATACACCCCGTATAATTGACCTAGTAAACCGGAATCCTAGACTTCTTTAATATTATTGTTAATCATCTTTATTTCACTTGCTATTAGTTGTTAGAAAACAAATAAACAAAACCCCCAAGAAATCGGTTACTTTAAGACACTTTAAATATTAATAAATTGAATATTAACGCCTCCCCGTGGATTTGATACCTTTCTTGCCACTAGCTATTTTGTTAGTACTGAGATAGGATTACTTTGATTTAGGATATACGACTTTAGCCTTATCATATTTAATTGCTAAAATGTCTTCTTTTAAAGCGAGAGCTTCCGCAACAAGAATACTATTAGACCTGCACTTTTTTGCTCATAACAAAACGACTTTACAATTGTGATCTCTTATAGAATATCCTAAAACAACTTTATTAACATCTTCTTTTTTTGCTCATAACAAAACGGCCTATTAATTTTAATATTTGTACTAAAAAAATATTGTCTACTTAAATATTGTAAATAAATAATTGAGAATTTTTTATGATAAGGTAATTAAATTAGATTGATCCTCTAAGGTAGGACCTGTTGGAACTTGTGTCCTCCACAAATTAGTGTGATAACATTTGTAAATCTCTTACAGGTTCACAAGGGTATACTTCGTATATTTAATCAGTTGATAACGTTTACCTAATAACGGTTGGCTTGCTAGAAAGTTTGACGTTATTATCATACAGATGGCGGTGATCAACTGGTCCCTAAAGGTCACACCTATAGGATGTGTTTGAGAAATGTGGTTATAGAAATATAATCACATTGATGCCTAATATGACTAAACAGTTAGTCAATGTGTTGATGAGACAATTATTTAATGAAGATTAAATAATATTAGTTGAGACGAATTAATTTTAAATTCGTAAATTGAATATAATAAGTTATATTTAATTAAATGTATGTAATGTTAGATTGGACGAATTAATCTGTTAATTCGTAATTAAATGTAATCAGTTATATTTAATATCAACAAGATGAATGTGTCATAGTGGTAACAGTGAGGGTACAAAAACCAAGAGGTCATGGGTTCGATCCTCACTAGATGACAATTTAACACATTTTATACATTTTTGGAATAACCAAAAATAAGGAGATTACACTCCTTATTTCGGTTATATGGGCACTCCTTATTTCGGTTATATGGGCCGAAATTAGGAAAGATTATATCTTCCTAATTGACTCCCATATTTCGGTCAGTATAAGAAGAAAAGGGAGATGATTATTCTACCCTAATTCTGTAACACCCCGTAATTTCGGACCGTTAAAATATTTCGGAAGTAATTTATTAATCAAGTTGAATTTAATATTAATGTTTAAAATATTTCGGAAGTAATTTATTAATCAAGTTGAATTTAATATTAATGTATTTGAAGTAAAAATAATTCAAAGAAATATAATTTTATTATATTTTGAGGTAAAGTATTTATTTTGATAGTTTCGAAATGGTTAAAAATAGTTTAAACCGTGTAAAAATCTTTTAATTCGAAATAAGGGCATATTGGGGAAAAATGACAACTCTTCTGAAAATTGGGCAAACGATTTTGGAGATGGGTCGTATGAGTATTCAATTTTCTTGTAATCTCGTGTTTAAGAACTTTGGTCTTGTCGAAATTTGTGTTTGACAAACGGTTCTAATTATTATCGAAACGAGCCAAAACCGACTCGTAAAATCCCGACTTAAACCCGCTCCCTTCCTCCTTTCCTTCCCTTTCACGTGGCACACCCCCTTCCCCTTCCTTTTTTCTGATTTTTCTTACCAAACACACCTCCTTCTTCATTCTTCATTTTCCTAAACCTTTAAACACCATTTTTATACAAAATCCAAGCTATTTTCGCCATAACTCACTCGTTTCTAGTCGGATTTTCGCATAATTTATATTTTCGGAATCCTCTCTTCAAGATCTACATCCTGGTATATTTTAATTTCAGTTTTCTTGATGTTGATTTAAGACGAATTTGGGCAAAATTTCGGTTTTTATGCTTATTTTTGTGTTTTTATTGTTTATTTAGGTGAAGATTCGGAAGACGAGTTTGGGGACTCGTATATAGTCGAAGATAGTGGTTAGTTGGCAGATTAGGGTTGGTATTCAAGGTGCTAATTGCTCATTTTCTAGCTTAAGGTAACATATTTCGAGTTACTCGACGAATAATCGTCACATTCTTTGCTTTTTGTATGTTTTTGTGATTTTTGTTTGAGTAGTAAATTTTCACATGATAAAATGTGTTGCATGCATGTCTAATGCTTGTCTTTTGTTAGTTTAAGTTAACATATTAGTATAGGAATGATTAATTGATGTTTCAGACGATGTTAAAATGAACAAAAACGGAAAAATGGAGGAGTGGGGGTGGCGGGCAGCAGGCCCAGCAGGCCCGTGCAGGCCCACTGACTCGAAGTTACTCCCCACTGAATTGTGGCTTTCGTGTTTGTATAAAATGCGATTGACAGGTTGATGATGCTTAGATGGGGTACACAGACGAGCTAGTGAGCAAAAGAACCTTGGACTTAGTTTGGTTATTTTTGTAGTAAACCTTTATACTTTTGGTTATGTATACATTTTGAAGGGACATATGTCTCCCTCTTTTTCTTTGGTTTGTATCACTTTGTTCTCGCAGCTTTAGCATAGTTATGTAAATTAGTTGTTAGCATTTGCAGGTTTTGGCATCCTCCTCTTGGAAATGTTTGTGAATGGTTTAGAAAAGTTTTAAAAATTACAGGTTTTTGTCTAGTTGAACCAATTACAAACATATCCTGTCAGTTTTTCTGTAGAATTTATGCCTTTATCTTTTGCTATATTTGAGGGTGTCACAGTTGGTATCAAAACTTGTTGCTCCCGACGCACGTTTGTGCACCCCACCTAGAAGCACTTGACCTTTAAATAATAAACGTGAGAGATGGGTAGGATGGGTAGATTTAGGATTTTATGTGGTAGTCTGTTTGTGATTGCTATTTGTTAGGTGCTAACCAATGTTCTCTTTTGCAAGATGGCCCTCCAAGAAACGTAGATAATGCAATCCTACAAGCTAGGTTTGTTAATTGTTAGTTATTAATTTTCATGCCGTTGAAGTTATGACGCGATCTTACTCGTGGGTGACCAAGACTGAGTGGCCGTTGCCGAATGTTGAAGATTGGTTATGCCGAATGAAGGATGCTTCCACTTTTTCGATATTTCTTTTAGTATTCAGTGTACCTTACCTTAATATTTCAATCTCGTTGTCTATTCGTCTTTCTAATTCCTCTTCTCTCGCCTAGGTAACTATTCTTCTATTCTTTCTCCTGATTCATCCTTGGTTCATTTTCTTCTTATAATAAGAGTCCTTGAGGACACCTTCTTTTTATTCCGCTGGATAGTGCCCTTGATCAAGAGAACCCGGTTTTGAGAGAATGTTTTTAACTGAGCCTCGTACGTTGGGGTGAATGAATGTATCATTGGAGGGCGTGGACGAGTTGAAAAATTGATTGTTTAAGGTTTGAGTAGTATATGAGAAGATAACTTAGGACCCTTTGGTTAGTCTTATTAGTTGTGCTTGATGTGAGAGTCTAGTGAGTTGAGAAACACCTTGGGAATTATTTCTTTTGAGAGCTTGTTTGTTATAGGTGATTGAACGTGGGTACTATCTTAGCACATAAGTTGAAATGAACCTAAGCTACTTCATTTGAGAATCTCGATGTTTCTTGTGGAGAGTTAAAGGAATGATAGTTAGCCCCAATCTTGGTAGGCCATGAAAGGAATACAATAGGACATGGACGTTGCTTAATGGATTGGTATCGTACTTTGGAATTAGTTAGTTTGTTAAACCTTTTGAGTTGACCAAATCTAGTATAAGGTAGCCCTTGTTGACCTTATTAATCATATCTGAATTTGGGAATTTTGGTGGAAAGTTGATTGATGTAGTTCGTGAGTTCAAAGATGCGATTCTAATTTATGGTATCGGAGACTAGAAGTACGAAGTGGTGAGATGATAGTGTAAATAAGCCATGGTACTTGGGGATGACATAGCAAGTGAAGTTCGATGACGAGAATTGTAAAGGAGATACTTTGGGACTTGGATGGTAACAAATGAATTTGTGTGGTGAATTGATTTTGGCTCTTGGAACCAATTGAGTTGAGGAAAACCTACCATTGTGAGTCCTTGTTAGTCCTATGATATGGTAAACTTTTGAGTCTTTGTTGAGCACCTTAGTGATGTAACTTTATCATAGCAATCATAAGCTTTGAGGAGTGTTTGGTTAAGCGGTAACCCTTTCATTATGCCGTTGCTGTTCTCCTCTCCTTCTCTTTAGCGTTCGTTGAACCCTGTTTTTTATGCCGAAGTTTACGTATCTTCTTCTTGCCCGAGATATCTTCTTAACTCGAGTACCTCTTATTTCTGTCAACCGTTATCTTTACGGTCCGACTCCTTAGTTTCCTAACTTGTCATGCTCATGCACCCTTCGAAAATATTTTACCGTTTCTCTATCCCGTTATAACTCCTTATCTACTTAGTATAGTTGGTACCTTGTTGACCATGTTTACAGAGTTAGTGGGATGTGACTTGAGGATTTTTGTATTTTGATTTTTGTCGGGAATTAGTGTAGGCGTTTGTGTCTGAATTTGACCATGTGATATGAGAGCTAGATTTTTGATGGAATTCTTATGATGGCAATGTTGTAGTCTCCTTGCGAGTTAAGGTTCGCGTGTTTTGGTGGTATAAGACTCACTTTGGTTTCGATTTGATGATGAGACTAATGGGATTAGTTTACCTTGGTGGAGTATTTCTATGGTTATTTTGGATTTGTTTTGGGCATTGTTCGTTCGGGGATTGTTTGTTTGTCATTTGATCCTTACTTTACGGTATTGGGGATTGATAGCTAAGTCTGTGGAATGTTATTGTAAATTTAGACCTTATATTTAATCCTTTGAGGAATCTTTCTATTGGATTTGTAATATTGTTGGGAAGTAGGATAGTGAATCTTGAGTAAACCGATCAGATGATTTGTGTGATGAACCCATTTATCTTATAGTTAGTGCTAATTATGGATTGGATAGCGCAACTTGTTGCTTGTGGGTTGGTTTCAAGCATGAATGCGTTTTGGGAATATTGAATCTTGGTAAGGGTATAATATTGTTACTAGTTTCGACTTTGGATTTTGATTTTGTTCGGTGGAGGGTATTGGTGGAAACATTTTGATTGGGAAATGGTTTAAGTTAATTGTAGAGGATAGGATTGTCTCAAGGATTAGCTTATGCGTAGACTTGTCGATGAGTGGTTCAGATGGCTCTTTGGATTAGTGTGGCCTCTGGTTGTTGCCCTGTTGATGTTCGGAGGATCTAGTAGGATGACTCTGTGGTTGGAAAATTGAGTGAACCTTTCTCGATGTACCAATCTTCCTAATTCCGATCTCCGACAATTGTCATTCTTGCTATTCTGACTTGTTCCGTGGTGTTCGCCTTTATGGAACTCATTTGACCTCTTGAGTAAAGCGTCTTGTTCGTTGACATCTTTATTGACTTCATCCAAAAATTCCACCTTTAAGAGTTCAATTCCTTCTTGTCTATTGGGTGTGAATTCCCTATCGCGACTTGCACTTATCGTTCCCGAGTTGTTTTCCATCTTGCATAGATTCTATATAGTTTGAGTAAACTTTTGGTTCATTTTTTTTATTTTTATTTGGAGTTAAATCTACAAATTGACCTCTTTCTATAACATTTGAAAATGATTTCTCACTCTCTTTCAACCCTAGTGATCGATTGGATACCTAAGCTATTTCTCGTTTTGTGTAATGATTCCTTTTTCTTACTCTTTTTCCGCGTTACTAAGCCGTATTTAATCATAATTAGTAAAGATATTATTCTTATTATAGAATTTTAAACTAAAATTTTTAAAATGCTTTTATGATTTTTAATGGTTTTAACATTAATGAGTGCTAAATCTCGTTATTGGAGACGTCCCAATAATGGGTTTTCTCGTATTATTAGTGTAGAAATATTTTTATATCTTGATATGAATGTGGATGTTCTTGTCTGATCAACAAGAGTATCACCATTTCATTGAAAAGATACCTATATTTTCTTATAACTATATCATTAAGATGTTGTTTACTATGATTTCTCCTTCTAAGTTTCGAGGACGAAACTTTTTAAAAGGAGGGGTGATTGTAACACCCCGTAATTTCGGACCGTTAAAATATTTCGGAAGTAATTTATTAATCAAGTTGAATTTAATATTAATGTATTTGAAGTAAAAATAATTCAAAGAAATATAATTTTATTATATTTTGAGGTAAAGTATTTATTTTGATAGTTTCGAAATGGTTAAAAATAGTTTAAACCATGTAAAAATCTTTTAATTCGAAATAAGGGCATATTGGGGAAAAATGACAACTCTTCTGAAAATTGGGCAAACGATTTTGGAGATGGGTCGTATGAGTATTCAATTTTCTTGTAATCTCGTGTTTAAGAACTTTGGTCTTGTCGGAATTTGTGTTTGACAAACGGTTCTAATTATTATCGAAACGAGCCAAAACCGACTCGTAAAATCCCGACTTACACCCGCTCCCTTCCTCCTTTCCTTCCCTTTCACGTGGCACACCCCCTTCCCCTTCCTTTTTTCTGATTTTTCTTACCAAACACACCTCCTTCTTCATTCTTCATTTTCCTAAACCTTTAAACACCATTTTTATACAAAATCCAAGCTATTTTCGCCATAACTCACTCGTTTCTAGTCGGATTTTCGCATAATTTATATTTTCGGAATCCTCTCTTTAAGATCTACATCCTGGTATATTTTAATTTAAGTTTTCTTGATGTTGATTTAAGACGAATTTGGGCAAAATTTCGGTTTTTATGCTTATTTTTGTGTTTTTATTGTTTATTTGGGTGAAGATTTGGAAGACGAGTTTGGGGACTCGTATATAGTCGAAGATAGTGGTTAGTTGGCAGATTAGGGTTGGTATTCAAGGTGCTAATTGCTCATTTTCTAGCTTAAGGTAACATATTTCGAGTTACTCGACGAATAATCGTCACATTCTTTGCTTTTTGTATGTTTTTGTGATTTTTGTTTGAGTAGTAAATTTTCACATGATAAAATGTGTTGCATGCATGTCTAATGCTTGTCTTTTGTTAGTTTAAGTTAACATATTAGTATAGGAATGATTAATTGATGTTTCAGACGATGTTAAAATGAACAAAAACGGAAAAATGGAGGAGTGGGGGTGGCGGGCAGCAGGCCCGGCAGGCCCGTGCAGGCCCACGACAGGCCCACGGCTGGCCCGGGTCAGCCTGTTGCTTGTTTCGCGGTTTTTCATGCAATATTTGTCATTTTGGGTTCATTAATGTTATAGTTAGTATAAGTTACATATGAGTACACTTTTGAATTGAATCATATTAGTAGTAAAAATTATGTTAATGGTAAAAATTATGTTTATATTGGTAGTTGCACATGTTAGGGTAGATTATAAAATGAAATTGTAATGATTAGGCTCAAAATGAATTTTATAGCGATAATTGTAATGTTTTGATGATTGTGCCGAAAACTGAGCCTTAGTCCCTTTGACTGATTCGATGTCAGTCAATTGAGTGATTGGTCTGCCGCAATTTAACCCGTGCACTGGGCAGATCGGGGTTGCGGGTAAAAATTCGGTTGGATGAAATTTTATATGAATTGGATAATCGGCCTTTTTCTTGTTTTAGGCCATTTATCAAGTTTTTAGTTCACATGTATAGTTGGTTGAATTTAATAGTTTCTTATATTGTAGAAACGGCCCTAGATTCCCTGAAACCTTTAATATTGTTAATATTGCTAGAATTGGTATTGAATACTTCTTGCAGGTTGTTGTGTTTGTCATAGATAGGTCTTTATAGTCTTTGACGAGTATATGTTCACTGCTTAATAGCCTTTGTGTTCCTGACTTGGTGGGATTATATCCAAGCTGGGGCATGACCTCGTTACTTATTTTGATAGTAAGTGGTCAGCTTAAGTACTAGCCAACCCTTTGGTGGACTCCTTAGGGTACTCACTTTGTTTTAGAAAAATTGTGGGTCTTGGGTGCGGTGGTGTGTATCCGCATGTCTAGGTCTGCGTAGATTTTAGGCTAGGGTTGTGTTGTGTCTTGGACATGTTTTCATAGAACCTCTGAGCCAAGATACCGGTTTGATTACCTTCCCTACCTCGTGGTATAGACTCGAGTTACAGAGTGACTATTGACCGTACTAAGAACTTATGCATGTCTTTGATATATTGCCCTTTCTTGTATGGTGATTTTATGAATTGTAATAGGTGAGATGTAAGCCGGTTACAATTGATAAAGTTTGGATTACTGCTTGTTATATGTTTCACATGATAGTTTAAATTGGTCAGTTTAGTGTTCACATGTTAGAATACTTGATAATTAAATGGTTTATCAAATTGTTTACATGTTACACTACATGTTACATTAAATATGACATTTCGTGGCTGGGAGGACTCGAAGTTACTCCCCACTGAATTGTGGCTTTCGTGTTTGTATAAAATGCGATTGACAGGTTGATGATGCTTAGATGGGGTACACAGACGAGCTAGTGAGCAAAAGAACCTTGGACTTAGTTTGGTTATTTTTGTAGTAAACCTTTATACTTTTGGTTATGTATACATTTTGAAGGGACATATGTCTCCCTCTTTTTCTTTGGTTTGTATCACTTTGTTCTCGCAGCTTTAGCATAGTTATGTAAATTAGTTGTTAGCATTTGCAGGTTTTGGCATCCTCCTCTTGGAAATGTTTGTGAATGGTTTAGAAAAGTTTTAAAAATTACAGGTTTTTGTCTAGTTGAACCAATTACAAACATATCCTGTCAGTTTTTCTGTAGAATTTATGCCTTTATCTTTTGCTATATTTGAGGGTGTCACAAATTCTTATTAACCTAGCCTCCTCTCTCATCAAGAAAAAACACAACAACTAAATTTTACAGAAAATTTTAGATCGATTCTAGCATAATCAATAGGGCATATCTCATATCCTCTTGGGTGCAACTGATAGGCGTAAATCTATTTTGATATTGTTCTTAGGCCGTTTTTGCTAGGACTGAAGGTTATTTTTGAATCCTTTTCTTTTGTTTATGTATTTTATTTTATTACTAGTGATCGTCATCATTAAATTCGTTATAATCATTTAATATTAAGGGAAGTATACAGATTATTTCCCACAAGTGGTATCAGAGCCAAGGCCACGAATTTTAATTTTGATGATTTTCATAAAATTGTTTGTAAACAATAATTAGGGTTTGCGAAAAAAATATATAATCGGCTGGATTTTTTTTTTATCCTTGAAATTTTTTTTCCTTCTGTCACGTTACTGTTCACGGATGAACAGTATTTTATTAAAAAAAAAAAAATTCTGTTTTTTTTCTTTTCGGTTTATCCTGAAAAATCGATTAAAGTTTTTTGCGGCTGTTTTTGTTTATGCCGATTTGAAAAGCATCCGAGAAAAGAAATTTTTTTTCCTGTTACTGTTCACGCTACAGTTACTGTTCACAGAGGCAGCGTAGAAAAAAAAATTTTTGTTTGTTACGGTTTTTACAGAAAAACCGCGAGAAGAAAGAAAAAAAACGGGATGTTTTGTTTTTCCTCTTGGTTTTGCCGAGAAAAGATAAATTTTTTTTTTCGTTTCTGTTACTGTTCATGAACTGGACAGAATTAAAAAAAAAAAAAATTCTGTTTTTTTTCGTTTTGCCGAGACTATAAAAAAAAGGTGGTTTTTGTTTTTGTTTGTTTTGGCCAATATTAATTATACATTACCTTTACAATGTATGATTAATTGTTGTGAAACGGTTCACAATTTTGAGATACCTAATTATTTTAAAGCAGTTTAAAATATTGATGGATTAAATTCATATTACAAGTTTAATATGAATTAAGATTGAAATTAATGTGATTAATTGAGGAATTGTCACTTAATTTGTTTTTAAATAGGTGGTTTGGAAAATTAATCTACATAATTAAAGAATTATGTCTTGCATGTTTAATTTATTTTAGTTGATACATTTTATTTTAGTTGAATGAATCGATTGAATGGTTTAATTTACGTATTTATTTTTGCAATCGGTTGTAATTTGTAATACTTAGTGTGACCTTAGTCAAATTATGTTTTCGTAATGAAGGAAACATGATTTTTATGTAATTATGAGATCTCGAATCTCCTTTATATTTAGTTTTGGGTTTTGAAATTAGATTGTAATAAATAAGTTTATTATGTAATTTTAATTATTGTAATTTCAAAGAAGACTAAAGATGGAGATTGGAGCTTACTCCCGCTACATGGATCAAGATGGAACATCAAGACAAGCTTCTCGGGTCCAAGGATGGATTCCAAACTTGTATTTATTGTTCATTTTGATAGGATATGCCACACTAGGACTTTTACTGTTTTTACATATTCATTCTTATTGCTTTTCATTCATATGTTAGTTTATGCATCATATTCCGCCTAAAACCAAACCACCTACTACTAAAATGCATGAAAATTGACTCATATAGGTTGCATGTTAGTTTTCATGGACATACAGATGTCACAGACTTATTAAGCCATCACCCTAGTTTATTCATTCTCGCATGCTAGATATTAGTTCACTTAAAATGAATTAAAATAAAGATGATGGGATCTTCCTCTAAAATGGAAATTGAGATTAGTCTTTATAAGGGCAAACAACTATGAATCTCTTCTTCGTCGGTAGGCATAATATGACCCCTTCTACGTTGGGTAAGTAGTTGTGTTGACTTAGTGTAACATCATAGTATGAAGAGTTTCTCGTGATTATGATGGACTTAAGATAGAATTTACAGAAATTTATCGACCAAGAATTCTAACGGTAGAATTAGCTAAAAGGTTAGCTTATCAATTTACAGAAAATTGAGTCTTGGGGTCATTTATATAATTCTTGAGAGAGGTCAATTGTATAAATGTTTTGAGTCTTCGCGTTATGACATTAGTTCATTAGACTTAAAATCAAAACGATGCACATGCTTATTATTTTCATTCTTCTTTCGCAGTGTAGAACACGATTTTTTTTATAATACTGTTACAACAAATGGCTGGAAATAACGCAATCCCAATGCCTAGTGCCACACTAGATCGCTCGTCCTGGCTGAAAATATTCATGGACCAAATGAATCAGTCCACTCGACTGAAGAATGATGGGTCTAACTTTGCGGGATCGGGAGGCGGCACTACGGAATGCTTGCCATTGCGACGGTAAGCTCGTGTACTTAATCGAGCCAATACCGGTCAACCCAGGCCCCAATGCAGGAGCCAACGAGTCACTCGCTTATAGTGATTTCGTTATGGAAGCGGGTGCGATAAAGAACGTACTCATATTTGCAATGGAAACCAATTTGCAGATACGCTTCATTGCCCAAAGTGCAAACAAGATTTTCACTATGCTCACTAACGAATTCTCAAAAGCACCGAGAATCGTTACATATGAGCATACCTGTCACTTCTTTGATGCGAAACTCCAGAAGGGCCAACCGGTTAGCCCACACATTCTTCACATGATTGAGAATGTCGAGAAGCTGGAGGCACTGAATTTTAAAATCAGTGAGAGCATTGTCATTGACCGAATGCTTCATTCTCTTCACGATGGTTTTGCCCTTTTCAGGGCGAACTACTACATGAATGACTTGAAAAAGAGTCCTCATGAGCTACACTCCCTTCTCGTACAGACCGAGAAGGATATGAAATTCAGTGGGAGCATGAAGCAGGATGTTCTCACGATTTCCAACAAGAGTAAAGGTAAGGGCAAAGCTCATGGCGACCTAGCTGTAGGTAAGCCAAAGTTTAAAAAGCCAGGAAACGGTAAGAGTGGGCCTGGTGAGACTAGTGGCTTACAGGGCAAGACAAAGAGCAAGGGCGGTGACATTGAGTGCCACCATTGTCACAAGACTGGACATTGGAGGAGGAACTGTCCCGTGTACCGTGAGGACATAAAAGCAGGCCGCGTCGTTCCTGTTGGTATGTCATCTTATATTCATATGATTGAGATAAACCATGCAAGTTTCAGAACTTGGGTACTTGATACTGGTTGTGGTTCTCATCTGTGTAATTATTTGCAGGACCTAAAGAACATCATGCCTCTCGAAAAGGGTGATGTGAACCTGCGAGTCGGGAATGGAGCACGAGTTGCTGCAGTCTCGAAGGGAACATACGTAATCCAACTCCCTAGTGGTTTTGAGTTATTTTTATAACTGTTACTATGTACCCAGTTTATCTAAGAACATTATTTCAGTTTCCGTACTTGCTAAAGACGGTTTTGCATTTTCAATAAAGGATAATAGCTGTATTTTCTTTTTATGAAATGATTTATGGCAAAGCAGTTTCCATGAATGGAATTTACATCTTAGATCAAACCACGGAAGAATTACACGTGAATAATAAGAAATTAAAGGTTGGTGACAAAGATCAAACCTATCTATGGCATTGTCGAATGGGACACATAAATGAGAAAGGCGTAAAGAAACTCGTCGATAATGGGACTATTACCGCATTCGAATTTTCTACATATGGCACGTGTGAATCATGTCTCATTGACAATATGACTCGAATTTCCTTCAAAGGTGTTAGAATGCGCGCTAGTGTAGATAACTCATTTCTGCACCTCTCGCAAACCACCCGGTGATGATTGGGATGCATGTTTGGTACGCGGAACGATTTGTGACAATTCATAAGATTATCGTCAAGTGATTGCTCAAATATTAATGTCTACCTCTTAATTGTCATCTACGTGCCGATACGGTCGTTTTGACCGTAATTAGAGTACATTCGGAGTCCGGACCTAAAACCGTCTCCATTTTCTGATAATCGTTAAATCCCGAGTCAGAATGTTCTGGAATGTTCCGGATATTTCTATTCCATATTTCATAATTTTTATCTTTTACTAAACAATTTCCCGTAATATTCACATAAGATATTAAGGAAAACCGAATTATTTCCGTCCTACCATAACTCAAACACGGAAATCTTTCTTCTGCAGGAGGAAACCCCTTGGGAATAGACGCAGCAGGTGCTGCGCCTCTTCTAAGAGACGCAGTGGCTGCTGCGCCTCTTCCCAGGTCCTTTTCTGCATGTTTCTCGTATCTCTTTCATATCTTTCCGAGATTCACTTCCAAAGAGTCTCCGAAACCCTAATTCTTTCACGGGAAAAAAATATAAATAGGAGCCTTCACTTCTCATATTTCTCACGCGAGTGTCCGCCCTTCTCTTCTCCCTTTGCATTCTAGACTTTGTTCTTACTTTTGGCGTCTACGTGCTTGAACTTTCGACCACGTAAGCTCGGATCCTTCTGAGTACCAGCCTCCCCGTTTGCATGACCGACCAATTTGACCAACTACACCAATAATCAACTTAATTAACTTAATCGTTTTCCTCTTACGAGGGCACTTTCTTTACATTCGCGTCGAGCATCACTAATCGATATCTTAGTCCTTCTCATTTCGTCAACATGTAAGTCTGAGGGTGTAATCTCTCCTTTTATTTATTGTATTTTATTTATTGTATAATCAATTTTAAGGTTTACGTCGAAAATACCATTAAAACCGATTTCTAAAATATGCTTTAAAACCTCTTTTTACGGATTTCCGAGTAATAACAAGTCGAGAAAGGACGCAAAGAATCGCTGCGCCTCTTGAAGGAGCGCAGATTCTGCTGCGCCTCTTCGTGAGGCCGCCGCAGCCTCGCCTTTCTTCTTCGTTAAATCCTCTGTTATTCGTCCCCAAAATCCTTTTTTTTGTTTCGTTTGTTTGTTAATTCTTCTTCATGATAGCATATAATTCACATGTATATTTATAGTCATCATCATTAATATGTTTTAATCATCACAAATCCGACTTAAATCCCTTATAATCCAATATTTGCGGGTTTTCGTCATTAAATTCAATACGGGTTTTAGAGGTTCGATTTACCCATATTGAATCTCTGAAATTCATCATTGATATATTTGCATCTGTTTATTATTGTCACCATCGTATATTTGTCATTAATTCATCATGTTAGCCTATTTTGTGCATCCATGTCGCTAATTAATCATTCATTCTTGTAATTAATCCGTCTTAATTCCGTCTCATCCATGTTTATTGCTTTTATGACCCGTTCATATGTTAAATAAAAATGCTAATCACTTCCATCCGAGTAAATAATACCAATTGATCATTAAATCACCAATTAACATTAACGGCTTGCAATTACGGCTTCACAGCCAGAACTGAGCCAAGGAACAGACGCAACGTCTGCTGCGCCTATTCCAAGGGACGCAGCTCTGCTGCGCCTGTTCCTGGCTGAGTTCTGTCCCTGAACTCTGTTTCTGCCTTGACCTAGTTTGTTTAGACTACGTATTATTTGACTATTATCCGTAATATCACGCTAATTCATGTTCGTTAGTTTATTTGATTCTTTCTTTGATTCTTTTTCCCAAACTATCCGTTTTAAAGGTATTTTCGACATAAATCGCCTATCCAATGTAATTATTTTAATTTTCATTATTGTAATTCATAATTATTGTATTTCTTTTGTTGCTTGTATGTTCTCATATGTAATCAACATTAAATCCTACTTCGACCCAATTGTTTGCTAATTAATTGTCAACCGACTTAGTATTAATTCTCACATGCTAGGATTAAGGACTTGGATGTTGCATTGCATGCATATAGCCGACGGTATATCAAGTACGAATAACTTCCCTAATCATTAGTAGAGGCCGCTATCGAGGCGGGCGGGATTAGGTGTTCGATCAAAAGAGCTTCCTAATACGTACCCTCACCCCTTACTCCAGATATCTGTGAAAACCCGTGTTCATTGGCATCCACGAGAGTCATTCTAGACATATAATGCTAAGGGTAACGATTTCTTAGTGTTCATGTCTCTACTTTGTGTCTTGATATGACACGAGGTATTCGAACGGTTCCAATTTACCATAAAAATTGGTGGCGACTCCATACAAAAATGCAAACGCTTGTTCACCAAGCGCCCCCGTGGCCCGTTGTCCACAGTTTGGCGACTCCGCTCGGGATAATACACTTACGTGTAGCCAAAAGGGTGAAACTTGAACAAGGTTGGGGAATAGTTTGTACAAGACAATTGTCGGTTTTCATAACTCGGTCTTCCTAGACCGTTTCATTCGGCCTTCCTAGGCCCAACCCAACCCATTCGACCAATTGTCCCGTCTAAACGGTCCTAATTCTTATTTTGGCCTAAGGATGGATAGCAATTGACGTCATCCATACCATGATGCTTACTCTTGTTTGTATCAAGGGCCTTCACTACTTGAGGAAATGGACTAGGAATCGGCCTTACTCTTGTTTGGTACGAGCCTCTCCACAGACTTCGGGTTTGATGGTTCGGTATGGCAACCCACCCTTTAAACCAAACCCCTTTTAAATGCACTCAGCATCCCGTTATAATGCTTGTATAAATGTGTATACCTTACGTGATCACCACTTCTAAACAAAACCATGACAATTTTTCAAAAATCAAAACCCATTTTCAAACAAAAATTTCGATATAGGCTTCTAATTAGCGCAAAATCCGGTCGAAACTCTGTCCGTTTGTCGTGTCAAAATTCGGGCCACAAGCCCATTTCAAAACCTCACTTCGAGTCCACTCCTACAACTACACTATAGTTGACTAGGACACACATTTTCAAAAAAACCTTGTCTTTCTTCAAAGTTCACTCAACACAAGTGGCACACACCCACTTCACGAGTCAAAACATTTCTTCTTTTAGCAAGTGTGTTAGGATGGTCGATCGTGTTTTGATTCGCCGCCGATCTCTTATCCAGTTTCCAAGATGCCCGGATCAAGTGATGAAACAAATCTCCACCAACTTCAAGATGGTAATGATCGAATCCTAGCCGCGATAACCTAAATGCAAGCTACTCAAGAACAAACCTATGACCGCCTTGAGCTCATCGAGGGCCGTATCTATGCCGTAGAGGGAAGGTTGCCTCCTCATGAAAGTGAAGTACTACGTGACTCTGACAACGAATCCAAGGATGAAAATCCTCTCATGGGGATGACTGTAGCTGAGAAAAGACTCCAATACCTAGAGGAGCAATTGATGTACCTTAAGGGGGATGACATTTATAGGGAGAACAATCGCAAGTATGAGGCCGTCAATTCAAAATTGCCAACTAACTTTAGTATGACGGATATCCCTAAGTTCAAGGGGCACGAGAACCCTTTGAACCACATCCGTGCCTTCAAGGATTACATGTCTATCAAAGGCATCAAACCCGAGATGTTCTTAAGGATCTTTCCTTCATCTCTTGATACCATCCCGAGGCAATGGTTCTACTCTTTAGACCACAAAAAGGTCGCTACTTGGGAAGATGCCGCAATCAAGTTCTCTAAACAATATGCGGATAATGCCAAAATCCAAGTCAACATGCGTACTCTAGAGGTTCTTACCCAAAGCGACAAAGAAGGATTCACCGACTTCCTAAGTAGGTGGAGGAAGACTAGCACTCAATTAGTTGAACGCCCGGATGAGGCTACTCTTGTGGAGAAGTTTGTGGATAATCTCAAACCCATCTATGCCAATCATTTGAGATATCAAAACATCAAGACTTTCAAGGACTTGACCGTACTAGGGACAAGGATTGAAGATGACATCCGTAAAGGACTCTTGTCCAAAACGGTAGGTCGAGGATACCAAGGTTCCACAAGTCGTTCATACGGCTCCACTAGCAAGACCGATGAAGTTAACCTTCTCGAGCCATCCAAGAAAACTACCCCACCAAGGAAATTCACAAACCTTGGGGACACTTACTCCAACGCCCTAAAAAGGTTAATGAAGCAAGGTAAACTCCAACCCATTGGACCTACTCCCGAACCCGAAAGGAAGTCCAAGTTCTGGGACGAGAACTCGTACTGCGAATACCATAGGGATAAGGGGCACGACACAGAAAAATGCTACAAGTTGAAAAACGTGCTTCAAGGCATGATTGAAGATGGTCGACTACCAATACCACCGGGAGGTAAACCCAGCAACACTCAGAATCCTCTTGGAGTTCTAGTGATCACAAGTGAGGAATCTACCTTAGATTGCTCACACCTCATTTCTCCAATCGAAAATGAAATTCATGCAATCGAGAATGAAGGGTTCTACTCTAATATCTCCCCTACCATTTCCGACTTCATCACATGGGCAAGGAGTGTAGATAGGCAAGTTTGGGAATTAGAAAACGTGATAACAACTTTACGCAATCCCAACGCAACACCCGAAGAACATGTGCCACTAATCTTCTCTCAGAACGCTACTATGCAAGAAATAATCACCGTGGTGGATAAACTAGTCGATCAAATCATACGACTAGAAGATGATATCATGAGAATGAGGGAATTAGCTACAATCAATGGAGTTTGAGCCGACGATGATGAGGACGAGTATCTCATTGAAAACTCCCTAGTCAAAGAAATAGTCCAAAATGGTGAAGACCAAGATGTGGACCACCTAACTCGTTCGGGTCGTCCATATCAAAGCACTACTCAAAATGGTCCAACCAACGTCATCACACCAAATGACAACGAAGATGACTCCACTGATCATTTGCTCAAGCAATTACAGAACACAAAGGCTGATCTTTCAGTCTGGCAATTAGTAGCAAGCTCATTCCCACATAACCAAGCTTTACTGCAAGCTTTGGCCAAGCTAAATATAGCGCATAACTCCACTCCTGAAGATGTAGTCAACTTGGTCTTCCAAGAGTCACCAAAGCTAAGTAATCCTATTACTTTCTCGGACGAAGATTTGCCACCTTTCGGCGCTAGTCACAACCTTGCTCTATACATCACTGTCATTTGTCTAAAGAAGAATGTGCCAATGACCTTGGTGGATGATGGCTCCGCGGTCAACGTCATACCCCTCAAAACGGCATACAAGCTAGGCATGAAAGAGTCGGATTGGACCCCTACCAATCAAGGTGTGCGTGCATATGACGGTACACGATGAAAGGTGGTAGGACTTGTTAACCTAACCATAGCCACGGGACAAATCGAACGAAAGGTTAACTTCCAAATAGTGGACATTGAAGCTTCATTCAACATACTTCTGGGAAGGCCTTGGATTCACGCTTCCAAAGCGGTAACATCCACCCTTCATCAAAAGATCAAGATCCCACTAAACGGCAAAGTAGTGACGATCACTTCGTCACCCATCAAGGCGATAATCGAAAAGCAATCGAACAATCAAGTCCTTACGGATCCCGTATACGAACTTGGGGGCTTCCAAAGTGTAAGTGTCATAGAAAGTGAGTTGGCACCCTTATACTATAATCCCTACTCTAACTTGGTGGTAAACCACATACTCAAATCCCAGGGATACTTCCCTGGAATGCCTTTGAACCCTATTCGGAAGAATACCTTCGCACCATACAAGGAAGGCAACTCAACAAGGATACCACTTGGACTAGGATACAAACCCAAAACCGCAAGCACGTAGGAGTCCAAATGTGACCCTATCTCCCTACTTTAAATGGGTACTTTGTTCAAGAAGGAAGTCTAGAACTCTTTCACGGATTTTTTGAGCCTTGGCATTATCTCGAGAGGAAGCTAGCCGGAATCGAGATCTTTCACGATTGCTACTTTATCCCTTCAGAAACGGTTCCTATCGTCAAAACCCGTCAAGCACCTTGCTTAGACGAACAAGCCGTTAGCATATTGTTTGGAGAAGATCGATTCGTTAGGGCCGCGCAGGATGAGATCATTACCATGATACTTCAAGACGATCGCTTCAACCCCAGCGCGTTAATCACAGAAACCAACGCAAGACAGCAGAAAGGATGGAGAAAATCAATCAAGTGGACCAACAATCAAGGAAGACTCTTCAAGCTCACTACTGGAGAAGAAGAGATGTTCAAAGGAGAACCAGAAGATGATGAGTTCGAGTCGGAGTCGGAGTCAGAGTCGGAGTCTAGAGAAGTCATTAGAGAGTCTACTTATGTCGTTATCCCCACTCCCTTTGTTTCTCCTAGTTTAGTCTCGAGTAGTCACAGTAGTTCGGGGAATGCCCCAACCGCTGCCCCTTTGCCGCCACTGACCATGGATCAGTTGGCTTCTCTGTTTCAACTCTACTCAAATTTTAATATGAATAAATCAAGTTCTGCTTACTCTTTGTGTTATCTTGAGTGCAATTCTGTTTACGATGATACTGAGGATGACCAAGACCCAGACTCGATCGAAATACCTCCCTACGTAGCCAAATAAATACTACAGGAAGGGGAAGGGGGACCAGTAATAGAGGACACCGAACCCATCAATGTAGGAACCGAACTAGAACCCCAAGAACTTAGGATAGGGACTACTTTGAGCTCTACCGAAAGGGCCGATTTCATAGACCTCCTAAATGAATTCAAAGACGTTTTCGCTTGGTCCTACAAAGACATGCCAGAGATCGACAGGGATATCGCTGAACATAGGATTCCGATTAAGCCAGGTTTCAAACCTGTAAAACAGAAGCTTCGACGAATGAGAACAGAATGGGCTCTAAAGATTAAGGAAGAAGTTGACAAACAATTCAAAGCCGGGTTTATCAAAGTTTCCGAGTATTCTGACTGGGTAGCTAACATAGTACCCGTACCCAAAAAGGATGGGAGAATACGCGTTTGTGTTGACTTTAGGGACTTAAACAAAGCAAGTCCAAAAGATGACTTCCCTCTACCTCACATCGACATATTAGTGGACAACACTGCAGACCACACGTTACTATCCTTCATGGATGGGTATGCGGGTTATAATCAAATTAAGATGGCCATGGAAGATATGCATAAGACCGCATTCGTCACCCAATGGGGAACCTATTGCTATACGGTAATGCCGTTTGGATTAATCAACGCCGGAGCTACATATCAACGCACCGCAACTATGCTCCTACATGACATGATGCACAAAGAAGTTGAGGTATACGTAGATGACATGATTGTCAAATCCAAGGAAAGAGAGGGACATATTGCGAACCTTCGCAAGTTCTTCGCAAGGCTACGAAAGTACAACATGAGGCTCAATCCTCGAAATGCACATTCGGGGTAACATCCGGCAAACTTAAGGATACGTCATTAGCCAACGAGGTATAGAAATAGATCCTTCCAAAATCAAAGCTCGATCGAAATGCCACAACCTCAAACGAAAAAAAGAAGTCAGAGGATTCCTGGGAAAGGTGCAGTATATAAGTCGATTCATATCGAAACTTACGATGATCTGTGAGCCTATCTTCAAGAAACTCAAGAAAACAGTCCACACCAAGTGGGATGATGATTGTCAAAAGGCATTTGACCGAATCAAAGAGATATTGGCTAAACCACCAGTGCTCATGCCACCACAACGAGATGAACCTCTTGGTTTATATCTCACAGTAACCGAAACGGCCATGGGTGCCATGCTGGCTCAAACTGTAGGAAGTGAAGAAAGAGCTATCTACTATCTCAGTAAGAAGTTCCTGGAGTACGAGTGCAAATACTCACAACTCGAAAAGACATGCCTCGCTCTTGTGTGGGCAACAAAGAAGCTACGCCATTACATGCTTAGCTATTCCGTCAAAATATACTCTAAAATGGATCCAGTCAAATACCTCTTCGAGAAACCCGTCCTCAACGGACGTCTAGCAAGATGGACCCTGATGCTCTCCGAGTTCGACCTCAAATACGTGCCACTGAAAGTTATAAAAGGTCGCGCCGTCGCCGAATTTTTCGCAGAAAATCCTATCAACGACGCACAAACAATAGATACTTGGTCCTTTCCAGACGAGGATATACTCCAAACTGATGTAGACTCCTGGTACCTATACTTTGATGGAGCATCGAACTTAAGAGGATTCGGAATAAGAGTGTTGCTCATTTCTCCTGAAGGCGAGCATACACCAATTGCTGTCAAACTCGACTTCGAAGTGACAAACAATGCTGTAGAATACGAAGCTTGTCTCATTGGACTACAAGCGGCAGTGAGCTTAGGCATGAAAAACCTCCGAGTACATGGAGATTCATCACTGATCATCAACCAAGTTACAGGATCTTGGAAAATCCGAAGCGAAAGCTTCGCAACTTACCAGGCTAGAATAGACCAAGTCGCTCAATTCTTTGATCACGTAACCTACCTACACCTACCTCGGGAAGAAAATCAATTTGCAGACGCTCTTGCGAAACTTGCATCTTTGATCAACATGCCAGATCACATGATGGAAATGCCTTTGTGCATCGAACGACGGTCAGAGTCGGCTTATGTCCACCAAATCACCGACGAAGAGGAAATTGCACAAGAACCCTGGTTCCAAGCAATCCTGAATTTTAAGCTTAATGGTACATATCCACCGGATATGGACAAGAGGGGACAACGTGCTATACGCCTAATAGCTTCCCAATACATTCTGATGCAAGGAGAATTATACAAAAGAACACCTCTTGGTGTAGTCCTACGTTGCCTTGATCATTCGCAGGCACGAAAGGTGATGGAAGAAGTCCATGAGGGAGAATGCGGTCCTCACATGAGTGGGCCCATGATGGCAAAGAAAATCACGCGTTTGGGATACTATTGGACCACAATGGAATCCGATTGCATCAAATACGTAAGACATTGCCACAATTGCCAAATCTTCGAGAACGTGCAACATGTCCCTCCTTCATTGCTCTACACAATGACATCCCCTTGGCCATTTTCTGCATGGGGAATTGACATAATCGGGAAGATAACCCCAAATAGGAACAGGAGGTCACTGTTTCATTCTAGTAGCAATTGACTATTTCACCAAATGGGTAGAAGCGGCTTCCTACACTGGACTTACAGCTAAAAATGTGGCAAAGTTCATACAAAACAACATCATCTGTCGATATGGTTGCCCACATGAGATCATCAGCGATAATGGATCACATTTCCAAGCTGAGACCGAGCAATTGCTAGCCAAATACAAGATTAAGCATCACCACTCTTCGCCCTATAGACCACAGACTAACGGTGCGGTAGAGGCAGCAAACAAGAATGTTGTCACGATTCTCAAGAAAATGATTGACAACTATAGAGATTGGCCAAGCAAGATACCCTTTGCTTTATGGGGGTATCGTACATCTGTTAGGACGCCCACTGGGGCTACTCCTTTCTATTTGACTTACGGCATGGAAGCTGTACAACCAGTAGAGCTAGAAATACCATCCTTGCGTATTTTACTTGAAAGTCAAATCCCGGAAGCCGATTGGAAGAAGGATAGATATGAAGAACTCATCCTCCTGGATGAACGTAGGCTACGCGCCTTGCATAATGTCCAAACATATCAAGCACGTATCAAACGAGCTTTCAACAAAAGGGTTAGGCCAAGAAACATCAAAGAAGGAGGCTTAATGCTTAAATCGGTTAGAGCTCTCTTACCTGTGGACCCACGGGGAAAGTTCAAACCTAAATGGGCCGGACCATTTCTAGTCAAATCCATACTCCCAGGGGGTGCGGTTAGAATCACAGACCTAGACGGGAATGAGTTTTCAAACCCCATAAACCTTGACCAACTGAAACGTTACTATGCCTAGAATAGGAGTGAAAACGCGCCTCGCGTAACCCTATGTGTCGCTCTTGTGGCACTAAATAAACGGCCCCTGGCCAAGCTGAAATAAGATAATGTCACTATGCTCTTGCATTTTGGCAAGTTCGTCATCCTCATATCATCAAATAAACTAAATTCGCACCTTCAGAGTAAGCAAAAGCTCATGCTTCTTTTCTAAAAGTTCATTACAAGCTCTTGCTTCGAACAATTATTCTTTTATATTTACTCGAACTACGCGCAAGGGTTTGATTTCGCTTTTTAAGTGAATACGTAGGCAATCCTTCATGGGATTCAACCCATTATATCTAAAATGTAAATAGAAGGACACTTGCATTGCATTTGAAATTCGACAAGAATAATAAATAGAAAACCACTACGGTTTCATAACCATTTAACCTTTTTATTTTCATTCATTTTCTAATATTAATAGTACGCTACATAATAAAAATAGAATAGGCTAGGATTCTAAAAACCCCACCTTTTTATTACAATAATAATAATAATAATAAATAATCAAATAATAAAGACTCGGGCTATTCCTCCATCTTCCCCTTGCCCTTGTCATTCTTGTCATATTTCTTGTCACGACCTCGAGCCGGACGCTCTTGCGCCACTTCAGACCTAATCACCAACGGTCTTTCTCGAGGCCTAGCTTTTCCATTCTTGCCAATCACCATCTCTGCGACAGGAGTAGTCTTTGGTTTCTTCGAAGGATGAACAACTTGAAACCCGGCTTCTTCTTCTCCCTCTGTCAGATGCTTCTCTTTCTCTTTCTCTCCCTCGCGCACCTTGTAGTCGATGGGCTCGCGCTTCCTCAATTTCTCGCGCTTTTCCGGAGTTGTAGCCTTTCTCCACCTCAGATAAGAATCCGACACCCATAAAGCATTGGCGGAGAAATTCAAGAACCACATGTTTCTTTGGGCCCATTTAATAGCCCACTCTCTTCGGCTCTCTGTAGTAAGCGCCATAGCAGTCATGGGACGGTATCGAGCCTAGGGATCGTCTGTTTCACCCAACTTGTCTCATCGGCCTTTCCGGAAGATGCATACCATAAACTCCAATCCGGGAATGCGCACGGACCTAGTGGGATCCAAAGAAGACACTCCAGTGACGGACTTGAGGTGCCACCACGGTACGACCCACCTGATCAACGGGCCATCATCACTCTTCAGCTTGTTCTTCCAATAATCACAAACCCGCGTGAAGTCCACCATATACAACCTTGTCCTCATCGCGATCGAGCGGGCATGATAGGAAAGCGCATGAACTGGGGGCTCGATCAAGCGGAGCCGTTCCATAAGCCAAACCTACCAAAAAACGGGTATTAGACATCAAAAAAAAAAAAAAAAAAACCGACAAAAAAAACGAAAAAACGAAAAAAAAAAGAAAAAAAAGAAGAAAGGTGCCTTTTACCTGCAAAATGACGGGACTTCCCAAGAACGGCAGATCACGGTTGGATTTCCTATTATCCAAACCCAATATAATCTCTCCCAAGCATAAGCAAGCTGGGCTCCTGCGCAGCTCCATCTGCTCAACAAGGCCAAGAAGACGGGGATCACCTCTCAAGTCTTCATCAACGTGCCCTTGGAAGACATACACATGCAACAAGCAAAAGCCGAATGCACTCCGCCTAGCAACATGAGAAACGGTGGGGTCGGCCCTGTCGATGAATCAATCTATGAAGTCCAACATTCTCACACCCTTTGAGGTAACTAGGCGGTCCACCTCAAGTCTAGTCAATCCAAGCAGGTCTCTAAATTTGCTCTTGTACCCTTGCGAAGTAGAAGGAATGGCGGGCAAGTGTTCAGGGTCCCACCCACCAATAGCAGCAATTTCTTCAGGAAAGGGGCAAATATCACCTCCAGGGAACACAAAGACATGATAGTTCGGGTCCCAATAGTCAAGGCAAGCATCCAAGAACGGTTTAACAACCTTGATGAGTTTCAAACTCAACAACGATCCAAAATTATAAGAGCCCATATCATGCTTCTCCATATTTGAAAATTCGTTGGTCCATTCCTTCAAGCGGATCTCCAAAGTATTCATGATGAGAAAATTTATTTTGAAGAATTTTGTGTAATTAGACGAAGAAGAGACGGAAGATTTGTGTGAATAAAACCTCCATCGACGCTTCTATTTATACTAATTGTTGTTTCCAAAAATCCGTCAGAACGGACCACCTTGGGAACAGGCGCAGCACCTGCTGCGCCTCTTCAAAGGGACGCAGCTCATGCTGCGCCTCTTCCTCAGCTTCACTTCTGTGATTTTCCGCGTTGGATCTTTCCTAATTCCTTAACGAATAATTTCCTATTCCTACAGGTTATTATTTTAGTAAATACGGGAAGATTACCATGTTTCAGGTTTCCTAATTTCGCGGGCACGCATTTCGAGGCGACATCGACATTTCTGCCATTATATCACACTTTTCTTTTCTTTCATTTTTTTAGGAAATGATTTTCATTTTAATTTTCTTTTTTAGGGAAATAATATTTAAGTCATTTATTTTACCAAATCCCAACATGTACATATTCATTTCAATTTCTTAATTTCATTTCTACATTTCTAACTTATAGATTTCTATCTTTTTCTTTTTTAAGGGGGTAACCCTCCCTACCGTCCGTCTGGTCATTTCCGGCAAAATTTTTGCATTTTTCGCGTTCTTTTGAGTCTCTCATTTTGCGCTAATTAAGGCCATATGTATATAAAAATGTATGCTTTGCGTGTTTTCTATGTAAATTTCGGCAACATGACGGCGCAAACCGTCATCTACCAAACCTGTTCGAAGCTAACCCGCAAATACAAGCAACGCAACCCAGCAGCAAAGGCACTCAGGCCGTCATATATATACCAAATGGAGGAAATGTACAAACTGGGGGCTCGAGCCCCAAACAAAGTCCAAACAATGTTCAAAATGATAGTCCAAATGTGCAAAATACGACAAAAGCTACACAAAACTACTGCTGGGCGCCCTCCAACTCTGCAACTCTCGCCACAAGAGCGGCGATCTCGGCATCCCGAACCTCGAGCTCCCTCAACACGCGAGCTGTCTCCTCCCGAGACTAGGTCAACCCTCGCTCCAGTCCGCGGTCACCCTGTAAACAATAAATTGGCTCATGTCAATCGATTCAAGCAAAATTAGAAAATCAAAAATCAAAAAATGGAAATAGGTGTAAGGTTCATACCTGACGACCTCGACCGTCGACAAGTGCCTCGACGGCAGTAGCTCGCAGCCGGTTGGCCACCCTCCACAACGCCACAAACCGAGACGGCGCAACCTGCATTTTTCAAAAAGAAATTCTCAACAATTGAACAAACTCAACCAAATGTGTTCTTACACAAAAGATATACAAGTTAGAGGCTCACCCTCCGAATCAGATGCTGCCAATCGTCCAGGCCAGCATCCGTCACAGCTACGCCAAAGTCACGCAGCTCGGAGATCATCGTCCTCCCGGTCACGTCAGTGTACTCGAGGGTCTCGGGGTACTCTGAGGGCTCGATGCCCGTCGCCTCGACCTCCTGCAAAGACAAACAGTTCTCATTAATCGATGATCTTTCATCGTAAATCTTACAATCGAATCAAGAGGAAAAATAAAAGATGCTCACCACTACCGGCCAATACGCCAACCTCCCGTAAAGAAACGTCGAGTAGTCCTCGCTAGGAAGAAGAAGGGCGTCGCCACTGGCACCAGCCAAGTCCGCCTCCCTCTCAGCCTCAGAAGGCTCTCTAAACATCGTCCTGGGAGGATCGAAGGGAACCGTCAGCACGCCCCGCGAGCACTGACGAGCCAAGCGCTCGCCCAAGTACCACACAAGATCCATCGACGTCCTCAACAGCAGTCGGCTCGAGCTCCTAGGCCAAAGGACCTCAGCCACGAAAGGAGGCGCTCCAGCGTACTCCGCCCAAGGTCTGGGCACCCACTGTGACAAAATAAAGTAAAGATCATTCCTATGATCAATTAAAGGCAAATATAAGAAGCAAGTGAATATAAGTGAGATGCTCACGCTGCTCAGCTGAAGAGCGTTCACGTCCCGCCGGTAGACGTTGTGAGAAGAACGCTTGCTCTTCGTCCGGCACATCACCCAATCCCTCACCACGGGATAGGCCCTCTCCAACGGCTCCGTCCTCTTCGGCGCGAGGCTCGAGAAGTAGGAGTACACCCACGCCTGCAAAGCAAAATAATCAAATGACGATCTTTCATGATTGGATAAAGAAAAGAATTAACTTTGATCTAAAGGAAGGTTCATACCTCCAGCAGTAGTCCAGGCCCGACAACACCAGGAGAAGTCCCCTTCTCCATCAGTTCCGGACGAACCATGGCTCTCATGAAGCGGATGAGGACCGCAAAACCAAAGAAGACCCGGTCCCGCGCCCTAGGGAACTCAGTCAGAAAGGAAGGGAAGAAGCTTCGTCGACAGCCTCTCGCCCTTGTCTCCGAGGTAAATCGAAGACAGAAACCACCAGAGCCACAGACGAGCCCTCTGCTCAGCTTTACAGGGAGGAGGAGCCGTCTCCCTCCCGTTAACCGTCACCAGCGCCGGGGTCTTCCCCGCAAAATAATCTCGAACGTAAGAACTGGGAATCAAACCCGATCAGAATAGACCTTCGGCGACAAGTTCCAACCGATCAATCTCCTCGCCTCGGCCGAGTCCGCCCTCATGGCGCCTCTCTCGGCCACACCACCTCCTCGGTCCCACACGGGACCGTAAATCATGCCGTAGTCCTCCAGAGTGACTCCCACCTCACCAAAAGGCATGTGGAACGTGGAAGTCGTATCCCAGAATCGGTCCAAGAAAGCGCGGACCAGGCTAAGGTTAGCCCGCAACTTCCTCTTCGCGATGTCCCTCCAGACCTGAACCAAAGGACCAAACGCTCCACGCTCGATCATGGCCCTCTCCTCCGCCGACAGCCGCTCATAGTGCTCCATCGCTGTCGTGTAACCCGAGAACGACCTGATATTCCCGGCCTCCTATTGTGATTTGAAACAAGGCTATCTTTAGTTTTGAATGAAATTTGAAAGAAATTTGAACAAAAGAATGAAAAGGGATGAGTAATGAGTAGTGAATTCCTATTTACCAAACTCTTCACCGTCCTATAGGACAGGTGACCCTCTGCAGCCCACACCAGGTGCCTGCTCTCCCAAGTCTCAGCCCACGCAGGAGCTCCTCTCAGCTGACGACCTCCTCGTTCGATGTTGGCCCGTCTCGGGGCCTCCTCCTCCTCGACGGCCTCCTCCTCGTGAAACTCGTCCCCAGCAGCCATCACCGCAGCGGTGAAGGCCTGCTCTAAAGCCTCCTCAATGGTAGCAGCATCGATCTCCATGGGAGCTCTCCCAGAAGTAGAAGCCTCATCACCTGCAACATTAAAGCAAATTTAGGCCGCGTCACGTGACGACAAGCCTTGGTTAAAGGATTTTCGAGCCTTCAAAGCCCTGAAACCGATCTTTTCTTGCCACCCTTGGCCATATTCCCACCAACTTGATCATTCATATGGTAATTTGGGTCAAGTCAAGTTTAATTCGAAGCCTAGTTCCGGGTTCGAGTCGAAATTTCGGCAGCATTTCGTTATAACGGCGATTATGCCCTAGAAAAGTGTCCTGAAAAAGCCGTCACAAACCAAAATTCCGAGATGGTAGAAAGTTTACCCATCATTCAAGGATCCCAAATATCAAGTTTCATTACAAATGGGCATTCCTAAGGCTATTTTCGAAGCAATTTACGGTTCAGCTGTAAAACCGTCTCAAATTTCACTCAAAGGCTCAAGACTTGATGAAAATTCGAAACAAATACATGGTTATGTTCCTAACATCACCTACTATCCATTTCTAATGTCAATTTGACAAGGCAAATGCGTTTGGGGGAAAAGCCCCAAAATTTCGATCAAAAGGGTCATAAACCCTAATTTTTTCGGCTCAAAATTGGACAAATGTAGAAGATTAATGCAAGATTGAGACACATACCTCGATTAGTCATGTTTAATGCAAGATTTTGGATCAAACCTTGGCGGAAATGGTGAATATTTGAAAGAGAAATGAGTGAATTGTGTTTCGAGCAAATGAAGCAATCCCTCTGATTCTTCGCGTTTTTACGCAGAAAAGCCAATTTAGGGAACAGACGCAGCAGGCGCTGCGCCTCTTCCAAGAGACGCAGCTCTTGCTGCGCCTCTTCCTTTTGTTCCCTCCATACGGATTTTTCAAAAATTCGTTATGAGTTCGTTATTTGTGGGCCCATCTTTGGTGCGCCTCTTCCCCGATGTTATTTTACTCTTTTGGTCCGTTTGACGATTTTTTTTCGTTCCGGCCCGCATTTCCAAGCTCGTAACAGATTGTCGCACGATCATTTGTTCCTTCACAAAATTCGACACACCTTCATTATGTCTCCAAGCGAGAGTAAGCGGATATACCTTCCCTCTCATGACAAGAAGAATAATTCCCAATCGTGTCTCCAGCGAGAGTAAGCGGACGTACTGTCCCTCTCAAGACATGAGGATTAACATATACCCAAGCAGTTTTCCCCTCAGCAGTTCCCGCCTGTGTCCTGCTACTCGCAATTATTTCCCGAAGACTACCCAAGCAGTTTTCTCTCAGCAGCTCCCGCCTGTGTCCTGCTACTCGCAATATTTCTTGTTTCCCCGCGGAGTGCGACAAAGGTGTCGTTCTCCAGAAGTTCCCAAACCCAAAGCCTTCTTTCTTAGGTTCGTAAACCCGAAATTAGGATTTTTTTAACTATAGGATCCCAATCCCTTTTAGGTTCATAAGCCTTCAAGTTCCCAAACCAATAGAGTTCCTACACCCAAGCTTTAGTTACCCTTAAGTTGAACTTACCTTAGGCCTCCTTCCCGTCAATGCTTTCCTTTAGGGCCCCATACCCTAGCACAATCCTTATATATCTTTTAGGTCTTACCCTTAGCTCCCATGCTTAACCTTAGCTCCTATGCACCTCCGGAAGCATCTCGAGAAAGAAGTCTCAGGTATGGTCTCTTCTTATGGCTGGCGAGCCTCCTTACGTAGTCTAATGGACTTTAAAAGACCCTCCCCAATAGTCGACAGACTCTAAAATGTTCCCGACGACAGGTCCTTGGTTCAGACCCCTTGAACCGCCTCGCGTCGCCATAGTCGTCAGGTTGTAATCTTCGATTGACCTGATGGCTATACTTTGACTTTCGCCTTGTCCAAGCCTCAGTCAAAGTGGGGGCTCTGTAGATACCTCATTTCTGCACCTCTCGCAAACCACCCGGTGATGATTGGGCCGCATGTTTGGTACGCGGAACGATTTGTGACAATTCGTAAGATTATCGTCAAGTGATTGCTCAAATATTAATGTCTACCTCTTAATTGTCATCTACGTGCCGATACGGTCGTTTTGACAGTAATTAGAGTACATTCGGAGTCCGGACCTAAAACCGTCTCCATTTTCTGATAACCGTTAAATCCCGAGTCAGAATGTTCTGGAATGTTCCGGATATTTCTATTCCATATTTCATAAATTTTATCTTTTAGTAAACAATTTCCCGTAATATTCACATAAGATATTAAGGAAAACCGAATTATTTCCGTCCTACCATAACTCAAACACGGAAATCTTTCTTCTGCAGGAGGAAACCCCTTGGGAATAGACGCAGCAGGTGCTGCGCCTCTTCCAAGAGACGCAGTGGCTGCTGCGTCTCTTCCCAGGTCCTTTTCTGCATGTTTCTCGTATCTCTTTCATATCTTTCCGAGATTCACTTCCAAAGAGTCTCCGAAACCCTAATTCTTTCACGTGATTAGTATAAATAGGAGCCTTCGCTCCTCATATTTCTCACGCGAGTGTCCGCCCTTCTCTTCTCCCTTTGCATTCTAGACTTTGTTCTTACTTTTGGCGTCTACGTGCTTGAACTTTCGACCACGTAAGCTCGGATCCTTCTGAGTACCAGCCTCCCCGTTTGCATGACCGACCAATTTGACCAACTACACCAATAATCAACTTAATTAACTTAATCGTTTTCCTCTTATGAGGGCACTTTCTTTATATTCGCGTCGAGCATCACTAATCGATATCTTAGTCCTTCTCGTTTCGTCAACATGTAAGTCTGAAGGTGTAATCTCTCCTTTTATTCATTGTATTTTATTTATTGTATAATCAATTTTAAGGTTTACGTCGAAAATACCATTAAAACCGATTTCTAAAATATGCTTTAAAACCTTTTTTTACGGATTTCCAGTAGATAACCGTCGAGAAAGGACGCAGCAACTGCTGCGCCTCTTCGAAGGAGCGCAGTTCCTGCTGCGCCTCTTCGTGAGGCTGCCGCAGTTCCTGCTTCCTTTCTTCTTCGTTCGTCCTCTGTTATTCGTCCCCAAAATCCTTTTTTTTGTTTCGTTTGTTTGTTAATTCTTCTTCATGATAGCATATAATTCACATGTATATTTATAGTCATCATCATTAATATGTTTTAATCATCACAAATCCGACTTAAATCCCTTATAATCCAATATTTGCGGGTTTTCGTCATTAAATTCAATACGGGTTTTAGAGGTTCGATTTACCCATATTGAATCTCTGAAATTCATCATTGATATATTTGCATCTGTTTATTATTGTCACCATCGTATATTTGTCATTAATTCATCATGTTAGCCTATTTTGTTCATCCATGTCGCTAATTAATCATTCATTCTTGTAATTAATCCGTCTTAATTCCGTCTCATCCATGTTTATTGCTTTTATGACCCATTCATATGTTAAATAAAAATGCTAATCACTTCCATCCGAGTAAATAATACCAATTGATCATTAAATCACCAATTAAGATTAACGGCTTGCAATTACGGCTTCACAGCCAGAACTGAGCCAAGGAACAGACGCAGCGTCTGCTGCGCCTATTCCAAGGGACGCAGCTCTGCTGCGCCTGTTCCTGGCTGAGTTCTGTCCCTGAACTCCGTTTCTGCCTTGACCTAGTTTGTTTAGACTACGTATTATTTGACTATTATCCGTAATATCTGTGGACAGCGGGCCGCCCACGGGGGCGCTTGGTGAGAACGAAACAAGCGTTTGCATTTTGTATGGAGTCGCCACCAATTTTTATGGGAAATTGGAACCGTTCGAATACCTCGTGTCATGTCAAGACACAAAGTAGTGACATGAACACTAAGCAATCGTTACCCTTAGCATTCTATGTCTAGAATGACTCTCGTGGATGCCAATGAACACGGGTGCTCACGGAGATCTGGAGTAAGGGGTGAGGGTACATATTAGGAAGCTCTTTTGATCGAACACCTAATCCCGCCCGCCTCGATAGCGGCCTCTACTAATGATTAGGGAAGTTATTCGTACTCGATATATCGTCGGTTATATGCATGCAATGCAACATCCAAGTTTTAATCCTAACATGTGAGAATTAGACTAAGTCGGTTGACACATAATTAGCATACAATTGGGTCAAAGTAGGAGTTAATGTTGATTTACATGTGAAAGCATACAAGCAATAAAAGGAATATAATAATTATAAATTACAATAATTACATTGGATTAGGCGATTTATGTCGAAAATACCTTTAAAACGGATAATTTGAGAAAAAAAAGAGATAAAAGAATAAATAAAAGAAAGAATAAACGAACGGGAATTAGCGTGATATTACGATTAATAGTTAGTTAATACGTAAGCTAATTAAACTCACAAGGCGAAACGGAGTTCGAGGACAAATCATCTCGGAACAGCGCAAGAGATCGCGCCCTTTGGAAGAGGCGCAACAGTTGTTGCGTCTGTTCCAAGGGTGAGTTCTGGCTGTGAAGCCGGAACTGCAAATCGTTAATGTTAATTGTTAATTTTAAGGATTGATTAGATTATTTTACTCGGATGGAAGTGATTAACAGGTTATTTAACATATGAATGGGTCGTAAAAACAGTAAAACATGGGTGAGACGGATGCAAATGAATTAATTACATGATGAAATAGAAGTGAAAAATATTAATGAATCCTCTATTGAAATCAATTAACTAGCATCAAATATGACGGATTAATGACGAACATGCGATGAATATGTGAATAAACAGATGAAAACTATATCAAGGACGAATTCCAGAAACCCAATATGGATAAATTGAATCTCTACAACCCGGAATTGAATTTAATGACGAAAACCCGCAAATATGAATTATAAGGGATTTAAATCGGATTTATGACAAATTAAACATGGGAATGACGGTGAATAATATACACATGTGATTTATATGTTATCATGATGAAGAATTAACAAGCGAACAAGCGAAAGAAGGATTTTGAACACGAATTTCAGAGGACAAACGAAGAAGAAAGGAAGCGAGAATGCGGGCACCTCACGAAGAGGCGCAGGCAGAATCGCGCTCCTTCGAAGAGGCGCGCGATTCGCGTCCTTTCTCGACGGTTATTTACTGAAAATCCGCAAAAACAGGTTTTAACAAAGGGTTTTAGAGATCGGTTTTAACGGTGTTTTCGACATAAACCTTACAATTGATGATACGAAAAGTAAAATACAATAAATAAATAAGGATTATACACCCTCAGACTTACATGTTGACGAAACGAGAAGGACTAAGATATCGATTAGTGATGCTCGACGCGAATGCAAAGAGAGTACCCTCGTAAGAGGAAAACGATTAATTAATTAAGTTGATTGAGTGTAGTTGGTCAAATTGGTCGGTCATGCAATGGAGAGGCTGGTACCCGGAAAGATCCGAGCTTACGTGGTCGAAAGTTCAAGCACGTAGGCGCCAATAAGTAAGAACAAAGTCTAGAATGCAAAGGGAGAAGAGAAGGGCGGACACTCGCGTGAGAAATATGAGGAGCAAAGGCTCCTATTTATACTAATCACACGACGGAATTATGGTAAGACTAGGATACGGAAGGAAAGATCCGAAAATAACCGACTTAGGTTAAACGCGGAAACTTGGACAAAAAGAAAGTCCTGGGAAAAGGCGCAGCAGGTGCTGCGTCCCTTGGAAGAGGCACAGCACTTGCTGCGTCCTTTCCCGGGTAGGTTCCTTTGCGCGTAGAAAACGCGTTTGACAGCCTGTCGTATTTTAGGCATAACTTTCTCTACAAGACTCGGATTAAGGTGATTTCGGTGGCGTTGGAAAGCTAAGAAAGAGATCTAGAACTTTATGTGAAATAGGCCCGACCCAAAAAAGTCGTTATAACCTCGTAAAACGGGCCTAAAGGTCGGGTTATCATTTTAGCTAAATGAAATGCACATTTTGTAATGTAAACTTTTAGTTTAGCCTAATGAAGCGACATGAGACTCAAAATGTGATATAATCTCAACATTTTATGACATTCTAACCTTAGGTAGACAAGCACATTGCTTTGACTCGGGATTTGACGGTTATCAGAAAATGAAGACGGTTTTAGGCCCGGACTCCAAATGTACTCTAATTACTGCCAAAACGACCGTAATGACACCTAGATGACAACCATGAGGTAGACATTAATGTTTGAGCAATCACTTGACGATAAACTTACGAACTGTCACAAATCGTTCCGCGTACCAAACATGCGGCCCAATCATCACCGGGTGGTTTGCGGGAGGTGCAGAAATGAGGTATCTACAATATCACGCTAATTCCTGTTCGTTAGTTTATTTGATTCTTTCTTTGATTCTTTTTCCCAAACTATCCGTTTTAAAGGTATTTTCGACATAAATCGCCTATCCAATGTAATTATTGTAATTTTCATTATTGTAATTCATAATTATTGTATTTCTTTTGTTGCTTGTATGTTCTCATATGTAATCAACATTAAATCCTACTTCGACCCAATTGTTTGCTAATTAATTGTCAACCGACTTAGTATTAACTCTCACATGCTAGGATTAAGACTTGGATGTTGCATTGCATACATATAGCCGACGGTATATCAAGTACGAATAACTTCCCTAATCATTAGTAGAGGCCGCTATCGAGGCGGGCGGGATTAGGTGTTCGATCAAAAGAGCTTCCTAATACGTACCCTCACCCCTTACTCCAGATATCTGTGAACACCCGTGTTCATTGGCATCCACGAGAGTCATTCTAGACATAGAATGCTAAGGGTAACGATTGCTTAGTGTTCATGTCTCTACTTTGTGTCTTGACATGACACGAGGTATTCGAACGGTTCCAATTTTCCATAAAAATTGGTGTCGACTCCATACAAAAATGCAAATGCTTGTTCACCAAGCGCCCCCGTGGCCCGTTGTCCATAGCTAGTGACCTATTAGGACTCATACATACTGATGTTTGTGGACCTATGTCAATTACCGCTAGAGATGGCTATAGATATTTTATCACTTTCACGGACGATTTGAGTAGATACCTATCTCATCCTTCCGAATGATTGAGGTAAGTTGAAGCCATCGACTTTCAAATCACTTGGAAAGAATTGGACATGGATGTCCTATAAAAGCCATAAAGTCGGCAACTTTGTTGACTTCACGAAATCAATGTTTAATTATCACTTCATCAAATAACTGAAGATCTAATTTTAGATCCTTGATAATACTAGAAATTAGTTTGAAAGCCCGTACTTCGTACGGGTTAATGACCTTGATTATTGTAAAACTAAGTTATAGAACTGTAGATACCTCATTTCTGCACCTCCCGCAAACCACCCGGTGATGATTGGGCCGCATGTTTGGTACGCGGAACGATTTGTGATAGTCCGTAAGTTTATCATCAAGTGATCGCTCAAACATTTATGTCTACCTCTTAATTGTCATCTACGTGCCGATACGGTCGTTTTGGCAGTAATTAGAGTACATTTGGAGTCCGGGCCTAAAACCGTCTTCATTTTCTGATAACTGTTAAAATGCCGAGTCGGAATGTTCTGGAATGTTCCGGATATTTCTATTCCATATTTTATAAATCTTTTAATCTTTGGTAAACAATTTCCCGTAATATTCACACAAAATATTAAGGAAAACCAAATTATTCCGCTATTCCATAAACCAAACACGGAAATCTTTCGTCCGCAGGAGGAAACCACTTGGGAAAGGACGCAACAGGTGTTGCGCCTCTTCCAAGAGATGCAGTGCTTGCTGCGCTTCTTCCCAAGTCCTTTTCTGCGTATTTTTCGTATCTTTTTCATATCTTTTCGAGATTCACTTTCAAAGTTTCTCCGAAAACCCTACCTCCTCCGTGTGATTAGTATAAATAGAAACCTTCCGTCTCACATATTTCTCACGCGAGTGTCCGCCCTTCTCTTCTCCCTTTGAATTCTAGACCACGTTCTTACTTTTTGGCGTCTACGTGCTTGAACTTTCGACCACGTAAGCTCGTATCTTTCTGAGTACCAGCCTCGTTTTGCATGACCGACCAATTTGACCAACTCCACCATAATCAACTTTAATCAATCTTAATCGTTTTCCTCTTACGAGGGCACTTTCGTTACATTCGAGTCGAGCATCACTAATCGTTAACTTAGTTCATCTCGTTTCGTCAAACATGTAAGTCTGAGGGTGTAAATCTCTCTTTTATTTATTGTTCTTTATTTTTGTAATCATATTGTAAGATTTATGTCGAAAATACAATTAAGACCGATTTCCAGAAACCCTTTGTTTAAACCCTTTTTACGGATTAACAGGAGACAGACGTCGAGAAGGGACGCAGCAACTGCTGCGCCTCTTGTAAAGGACCCAGCACTTGCTGCGCCTCTTCCTGAGGTTGCCGCCGTTCCTTCTTCTCTTCTTCTTCCTTCGTCCTTTGTTGATTTCGTCTTTATGTTTTTTGTCGTCTTTGTTTGTTCTTATTTCGTTCACATGATAATTTAACAATATTGTTCATCATCTTCATCATATAATTCATCATTAAATTCCCGACTTAGATCCCTTATAACCAATATTTGCGGGTTTTCGTCATTAAATTCAAACCGGGTTGTAGAAATTTGATTCATTCATGTTGGGTTTCTGGAATTCGATCTTTGATATATTCTTACCTGTTTATTCATCATTAGTTCATCATAACTCATCATACCTAACTAATTAGTTCATTAATTTGTTAATATCTCGTTAACCTTGTAATTAATTCGTCCTATTTCGTTTGTTTCGTGTTTATCGCTTTCATGACCGTCAATCATTTGTAAATAATCTATTAATCACTTCCATCCGAGTAGATAATATAATCAATCATTAAAATCACCAATTAACATTAACGATTTGCAATTCCGGCTTCACAGCCAGAACTGAGCCAAGGAACAGACGCAACGACTGTTGCGCCTCTTCCAAAGGACGCAACTCTGTTGCGCCTGTTCCTGGCTGATTTATGTCTCTGAACTCCTGTGTTGCCTTGACTTAGTTTATTAGTTACGTATTAATCTACTATTATTCGTATTATCGCCCTAATTCCTGTTCGTTAATTTGCTTATTTATTTCTTTTCTCAAATTATCCGTTTTAAATGTATTTTCGACATAAATCATTTAACCCGTTGTAATTATTGTAATTTTTCTATTGTTGTATTTTTATTATATTCCTTTTATTGTATCACTTATATGCCTTCTCATGTAATTGAACTTAAATTCCTACTTCGACCCAATTGTATGTTAAATTACGTGTTCACCGACTTAGTCTAATTCTCACATGTTAGGATTAAAACGTTGGATGTTGCATTGCATGCATATAAATCGACAATATATCGACTATAGACAATTTCCCTAATCATTAGTAGAGGCCGCTATCAAGGCGGGCGGGATTAGGTGTTCGATCAAAAGAGCTTCCTAATACGTACCCTCACCTCTTACTCCATATCTCTGTGACCATCCATGTTCATTGGCATCCACGAGAGTCATTATAGAGATAGAATGCTAAGGGTAACGAGTTCTTGGTGTTCATGTCACTACTTTGTGTCTTGACATGACACGAGGTGTTCGAACGATTTCCAATTTTCCACAATAAATTGGTGGCGACTCCACAAATGCAAACGCTTGTTCTTTCCCAAGCGCCCTCGTGGGCCCATTGTACACAGTTTGACGACTCCGCTGGGGATAATACACTTACGCGTAGCCAAAAGGGTGAAACTTGAACAAGGTTAGGGAATAGTTTGTACAAGACAATTGTCGGTTTTCATAACTCGGTCTTCCTAGATTGTTTATTCGGCCTTCTTAGGCCCAACCCAACACATTCGACCGATCGTCCCGTCTAAACGGTCCTAATTCTTATTTGGGCCTAAGGATGGATAGCGATTGACGTCATCCATACCATGGTACCTACTCTTATTTGTATCAAGGACTTTCACTACTTGAGGAAATGGACTAGGAATCGACCTTACTCTTGTTTGGTACGAGCCTCTCCACAGACTTCGGGTTTGATTGTTCGGTATGGCAACCCACCCTTTAAAACAAAACCCATTTAAATGCACTCAGCATCCCATTATAATGCTTGTATATTGTTTGTACCATACGTGATCACCCTTCTCTAAACAAAACCATGACGATTTTTGTAAATTCAAAATCCTTCTTTAAAATGTAAAATTTTGAAAACTTGGGCCTGACATTAGCGCAAAACAAGCCGAAACTCTGTCCAATTGTCGAGTTAAAATTCGGGCCTGAAAACCCATTTCAAAGCCTCACTTCGAGTCCACTCTTACAACTAAACTAAAGTTGACTAGGACCAACATTTTTTCAAACTTTGTCATTTCCTCAAAATTCACTTGACACAAGTGGCACACTCCCACTTCACGAGTCAAAACATTTCTTTTCGAGTAAGTGTGCTAGAGTGGTAGATCGTGTTTTGATTCGTCGTCGATCTCTTATTCAGTTTCCAAGATGCCTGAAACAAGCGACGCGAACTTCAACCAACTCCAGAAAGGTAATGATCAAATCCTAGCCGCGCTAGCTCGTATCCAAGTTACTTAAGACTAAGTGCATGATCGCCTTGAAACCATTGAGGGCCGAATATATGCCGTAGAAACGAGGATGCCTCCTCGAGAAAGTGAGATCGCTGATGACTTCGTGAATGATTTCGGGGACGAAAACCCTCCCATAGGTATGACTGCAGCTGAGAAACGACTCCAATACTTAGAGGAGCAATTGATGTACCTCAAAGGGGATGACATTTATAGGGAAAATAATCGCAAATATGAGGCTGTGAGTTCCAAGTTGCCAACCAACTTTAACATGACGGATATCTCTAAATTCAAGGGGCATGAAAACCCTTTGAACCATATCCGTGCCTTTAAGGATTACATGTCTATCAAAGGCATCAAACCCGAGATGTGCTTAAGGATCTTTCCTTCATCTCTTGACACCATCCCAAAACAATGGCTTTATTCGCTAGAGCACAAGAAAATCGCTACTTGGGATGATGCCGCAATCGAGTTTGCTAAACAATATGCGGATAATGCTGAAATCCAAGTCAACATGCGCACTTTAGAGGTTCTTACCCAAAATGATAAAGAAGGTTTCACCGATTTCCTAAGTCGGTGGAGGAAGACTAGTACTCAACTTGTTGAGCGTCCAGATGAGGCTACCCTTGTGGAGAAATTCGTGGACAACCTAAAGCCCATCTATGCAAATCATTTGAGGTATCAAAACATCAAGACTTTCAAATATTTGACCGTACTAGGGACAAGGATCGAAGATGACATTCGTAAAGGGCTCTTGTCCAAAACGATAGGTCGTGGATATCAAGGCTCAACAAGTCGTTCTTACGGCTCTACTAGCAAGACTGATGAAGTTAACCTCGTTGAGCCATCTAAGAAGAGTACCCCTCCAAGGAAATTCACAAACCTAGGGGACACGTACTCCAACGCTCTGAAAAGATTGATGAAACTGGGAAAACTTCAACCTATAGGCCCTACACCCGAACCAGAAAAGAAATCCAAGTTCTGGGATGAGAATTCGTACTGCGAATACCATAGAGGTAAGGGACACGATACAGAGAAATGCTACAAATTGAAAAATGTACTTCAAGATATGATTGAAGACGGTCGCCTACCAATACCACCTGGAGGTAAGCCTAACAACACTAAGAATCCTTTTGGAGTTCTAGTGATTACAAATGAAGAATCTACCATAGATTGTTCACATCTCATTTCTCCAGTCGAAAACGAAGTTCATACAATAGAAGTTCAAGGGAATTACTCCACCATTTCTCCAACCATCACTGATTTCATTGCATGGGCAAAAAGTGTGGATAGGCAAGTCATGGAACTAGAGAGTGCAGTGGCAACCCTACGTGGCCCCAACGCCACACCTAAAGAACGTGCACCACTAGTTTTCTCTCAAAACACTACAATGCAAGAAGTAGTAGCCATGGTTGATGAACTAGTCCACCAAATTATCCAATTAGAAGCTGGAAACATGAGAATGAGGGAACTTGTTATCATTAATGGAATATGGGCTGACGATGATGAAGATGAGTGTCTCACTGAACACTACTTAGTCAAAGTCAGTGAGGAAATATTCCAGAATTGTGAAAATCAAGATGTAGATCACCTTACTCGTTCAGGGCGCCCATACCAAAATGCTTCTCAAAATGGCCCCATAGCAAACGGTCCAACCAATGTGGTTACACCAAATGATAATGAAGAAGGCTCTACCGATCATCTACTAAAGCAACTACAAAAGACAAAGGCTGATCTTTCAGTCTGGCAACTAGTGTCAAGCTCATTCCCACATCGCCAAGCTTTACTGCAAGCTTTGGCCAAACTAAATGTGGCACATAACTCCACACCCGACGACGTGGTCAACTTGGTCTTCCAAGAATCACCAAAGCTAAGTAATCCTATTACTTTCTCGGATGAGGATTTGCCACCCTTCGGTGCTAGTCATAACTTGGCTCTTTATATCACCGTCATTTGCTTAAAGAAGAATGTGTCAATGACCTTGGTAGATGATGACTCCGCAGTCAATGTTATACCCTTGAAAACGGCATACAAATTGGGCATGAAAGAATCAGATTGGACCCCTACCAACCAAGGTGTTTGCGCATATGATGGTACACGACGAAAGGTGGTAGGACTTGTTGACCTAACCATAGCCACAGGACCGATTGAGCGAAATGTCAGTTTCCAAATAGTGGACATTGAGGCATCTTTCAACATACTTTTGGGAAGACCTTGGATTCACGCTTCCAAAGCGATAACATCCACACTCCACCAGAAAATCAAAATCCCACTAAATGGTAAGGTGGTGACGATCACTCCGTCGCCCATCAAGGCAATCATCGAAAAGAAGTCAAGCAATCAAGTCCTTACAGATCCATTACATGAACTTGGGAGCTTCCATATCATAAACGTCATAGAGAGTGAATTGGCACCATTATACTTCAATCCCTACTCTAACTTAGTGGTCAACCACATACTCAAAACCCAAGGATACTTCCCGGGAATGCATTTGAATCTTATCCGAAGAAACACCTTTGCACCCTACAAAGAGGGTAATTCACAAAGAATACCCCTTATATTAGGATACAAACCCACCAAAGAGGAAGTTCTCGAGATGCTCAGCCAATTTCAAAACCGTAAGAATGTGGGAATCCAAATGCGGCCCTATCTCCCTACCCTAAATGGATACTTCGTTAGGAAAGGAAATCAAGAACTTTATCATGGATTTCCCGAACCTTGGCACCATCTTGAAAGGAAGCTAGCCGGAATCGAGATCTTTCACGATTGCTACTTCATTCCTCCATAAACGGTTCCTACCGTCAAGACTCGTCAAGCACCTTGCCTAGACGAACAAGCCGTGAGTCTACTATTTGGAGAAGATCGATTCGTTAGAGCCGCGCAGGATGAGATCATTACCATGATACTTCAAGATGGTCACTTCAACCCTACCGCATTAATCATAGAAATCAACACCAAGCAGCAGAAAGGATGGAGAAAATCGATCAAATGGACGAACAATCAAGGAAGACTCTTCAAGCTCACTACTGGAGAAGGAGAGATGTTCAAAGGAGAACCAGAAGACGATGAATTTGAGTCAGAGTCAGAGTCAGAGTCTAGAGAAGTTCCTAGAGAGTCTCCTCCTGTCGTCATTCCCACTCCCCTCGTTTCTCCTAGCCTAGTGTCTAATAGCAACAGTAGTTCGGGAAATGTCCCAACCGCTGTCCCTTTACCGCCACTGACCACATATCAGATGGCTTCTTTGTTTCAACTTTTCTCAAATCTTAATATGAATAAATCAGGTTCTGCTTACTCTTCGTGTTATCTTGAATGCAATTCTGTTTACGATGATAATGAGAATGACCCAGACCCTGACTCAATAGAAATACCTCCCTACATAGCCAAAGAAATACTACAAGAGGGGGAAGGGGGACCAGGGATAGAAGATACTGAACCCATCAACGTAGGAACTGAACTAAAACCCCAAGAACTTAGGATAGGGACAACACTGAGCCCCACCGAAAGGGCCAATTTCATAGACCTCCTACACGAGTTCAATGACGTTTTTGCTTGGACCTACAAAGATATGCCAGGGATCGACAGGGATATTGCAGAGTATAGAATCCCAATCAAACCAGGTTTCAAACCCGTGAAACAGAAGCTTCGTCGAATGAGGACAAAATGGGCTCTCAAGATCAAAGAAGAAGTCGATAAACAATTCAAAGCCGGGTTCATCAAAGTTTCCGAGTACTCAGAATGGGTAGCTAACATAGTACCCGGACGCAAAAAGGATGGGAGAATCCGTGTTTATGTTGATTTTAGAGACTTAAACAAAGCAAGCCCTAAGGATGACTTTCCTCTACCACATATCGACATTTTAGTAGACAATACGGCGGATCACACGTTACTATCCTTCATGGACGGATACGCAGGATATAACCAGATCAAGATGGCCTTAGAAGACATGCATAAGACTACCTTTGTCACTCAATGGGGAACCTACTGTTACACGGTAATGCCGTTCGGGTTAATCAACGCCGGAGCTACATACCAACGAACCACAAGTACGCTCTTACATGACATGATGCATAAAGAAGTTGAGGTATACGTAGATGACATGATTTTTAAGTCCAAGGAAAGAGAGGGACATATTGCGAACCTTCGCAAATTCTTCTTGAGGCTACGGAAGTACAACATGAGGCTCAATCCTCAGAAATGCGCATTCAGAGTGACATCTGGCAAACTCCTGGGATACGTGGTTAGCCAACGAGGTATAGAAATAGATCCTTCAAAGATCAAAGCTTTAATCGAAATGACGCAACTTCAAACAGAGAAAGAAGTTAAGGGATTCCTAGGCAAGGTGCAATACATAAGTCGATTGATATCAAAACTCACCATGATCCGCGAACCCATATTCAAAAAGTTAAAGAAAACAGATCACACCATGTAGGATGATGACTGTCAGAAGGCTTTCGACCGAATCAAGGAAATACTAGCCAAACCGCCAGTGCTCATGCCACCCCAACGAGATCAACCTCTTGGTTTAAATCTCACGGTAACTGAAACGGCCATGGGCGCCATGCTAGCTCAAACGGTAGGAAAAGAAGAAAGAGCCATCTACTACCTTAGTAAGAAGTTCTTGGAGTACGAGTGCAAATACACACCGCTCGAAAAGACATGCCTCGCTCTTGTGTGGGCAACGAAGAAGCTACGCCATTACATGCTTAGCTACTCCGTCAAAATATTCTCCAAAATGGATCCTGTCAAATACCACTTCGAGAAACCAGTTCTCAATGGACGTCTAGCGAGATGGACTTTGATGCTCTCTAAGTTCGATCTCAAATATGTATCTTTAAAAGTCATAAACGGGCGCGCCGTTGGCGAATTCTTCGCAGAAAATCCCATCAATGATACACAAACGATAGACACCTGGTCATTTCCGGATGAGGATATACTCCAAACGGATTTAGACTTCTGGGACCTCCATTTTGATGGAGCATCACACTTAAGAGGATTTGGAATAGGAGTGTTGCTCATTTCTCCTGAAGGCGAGCATACACCAATCTCTATCAAACTCGACTTCGAGGTGACAAATAACGTTGGGAATACGAAGCATGTCTCATTGGATTACCAGCGGCAGTAAGTTTAGGCATCAAGAATCTTCGAGTACATGAGGATTCCTCTTTGATCATCAATCAAATTACGGAATCTTGGAAAATACGAAGCGAAAGCCTGGCGCCTTATCAAGCCAGGATAGACCAAGTCGCCCAATTCTTCGATCAAGTAACCTACTTACATCTACCTCGAGAAGAAAATCAAATTGCGGATGCTCTTGCAAAACTCGCATCTTTGATTAACATGCCGGATAGTATGGTAGAAATGCCTTTATGCATCGAATGACGATCAGAGCCAGCTTATGTACACCAAATCACCGATGAAGAGGAAATTACAGAAGAGCCTTGGTTCCAAGCAATCCTAAACTTCAAACTCAACGGCACCTATCCACCACAAATGGACAAAAGGGGACAACGCGCTATTCGTTTGCTAGCCTCCCAATACGTCCTCATGCAAGGAGAGCTATACAAAAGAACATCTCTCGGTGTCATCCTATATTGTCTTGATCATTCACAGGCACGGAAAGTGATGAAAGAAGTACATGATGGAGAATGTGGCCCTCACATGAGTGGACCCATGATGGCAAAGAAAATCACACGTTTAGGATATTATTGGACCACGATGGAATCTGATTGCATCAAATATGTGAGACATTGCCATAATTGTCAGATCTTCGGGAACGTGCAACATGTCCCTCCTTCATTGCTTTACACCATGACATCTCCTTGGCCATTTTCTGCTTGGGGAATTGACATCATCGGCAAGATCACTCCAGCCGGAACAGGAGGTCACTGTTTCATCCTAGTAGCAATCGATTATTTCACCAAGTGGGTAGAAGCGACTTCCTACACCAGTCTTACGGCCAAGAACGTGGCAAGGTTCATACAAACCAATATCATCTGTTGATATGGTTGCCCACATGAGATCATCAGTGACAATGGGTCACATTTTCAAGCTGAGACTGAACAATTGCTAGCCAAGTACAAAATCAAGCATCACCACTCCTCGCCATATAGACCACAAACCAATGGCGCGGTAGAGGCAGCAAACAAAAACGTTGTCACAATTCTCAAGAAAATGATTGACAACTATAGAGATTGGCCAAGCAAGATACCCTTCGCTTTATGGGGATACCGTACATCCGTTAGGATGCCCACTGGGGCTACTCCTTTCTATTTGACCTACGGCATGGAAGCCGTACAACCAGTCGAGCTAGAAATACCATCCTTGCGTATTTTACTCGAAAGTCAAATCCCAGAAGCCGAGTGGAATAGGGATAGATATGAAGAACTCATCCTCCTGGATGAACGAAGGTTACGTGCAGTACATAATGTGCAAACATACCAGGCGCGTATCAAACGAGCTTTCAACAAAAGGGTTAAACAAAGGAACATCAAAGAAGGGGACTTGGTCCTCAAATCAATTAGGGCTCTTTTACCTGTCGATCCACGAGGAAAATTCAAATCCAATTGGGCCGGGCCATTCCTAGTCAAGTTAATACTTCCAGTGGGTGCGGTTAGGATCACAGACCTAGACGAGAACGAATTTGCCAACCCAACAAACCTTGACCAACTGAAACGTTACTATGCCTAGAATAGGAGCAAAAACGTGCCTCGAGTGACCTCACGTGTCGCTCTTGTGGCACGAAATAAACGGCCCCTGGACAAGCTGAATCAAGCTAATGTCATCTTGCTCTTGCACTTTGACAATTTGTCATTCTCATATCATCAAATAAACTAAATTGCATTTTCGGAGTAAGTAAAGCACATGCTTATTTTCTAAAGTTCATTACAAGCTCTTGCTTAGAACAATTATTCTTTTACATTTACTCGAACTACGCGCAATGGTTTGATTTCATTTTTTTAATAATACGTAGGCAATCCTTCACGGGATACAACCCACTTAATTACTTTAAATGTAAATAGAAGGACATTTGAAAATGCATTTGAAATTCGACAAGAATAATGAAAAGAAAATCACAACGGTTTCATAACCAATCAACCTCTTTTATTTCATTCCTAATAATAATACGTTACATAATAAAATCATAATAAAAATAAATAGGCTAGGATTCTAAAAAAACCCCACCTTCTTATTACAATAATAATAATAATAATAAATAATCATAAAGACTTAGGCTACTCTTCCATTTTCCCTTTGCCTTTGTCATTTTTATCATACTTCTTGTCACGACCTCGAGTCGGACGCTCTTGCGCCACTTCCAACCTAATCACCAATGGTCTCTCTCGTGGTCTTGCTTTGCCATTCTTGTCAACCACCATCTCGACGGCAGGAGAAGTCTTCGGTTTCTTCGAAGGATGAACAACTCAAAACCCGGCTTCTTCCTCTCCCTCAGTCAGATGCTTCTCCTTCTCCTTTTCCACCTCGCAAACCTTGTAGTCAACAGGTTCACGCTTCCTCAGTCTCTCGCGCTCCTCCGGAGTAGTAGCTTTCCTCCACCGCATATAGGAATCTGACACCCATAGAGCACTGACAGAAGAATTCAAGAATCAAATGTTCCTCTGAGCCCATTTGATGGCCCATTCTCTTCGACTCTCAGTAGTAAGCGTCACGGCAGTCTGCGGAACAGTGTCAAGCTTCGGGATCCTCTGCTTCAATCCAACCTGCCTCATCAACCTCTCCGGGAAAATGCATATCATAAAATTTAAGCCGGGAATGCGAACAGATCGGGTAGGATCCAGAGAAGATACTCCAGTGACAGATTTAAGATGCCACCATGGTACGATCCATCTAATTAAGGGGCCATCTTCACTTTTCAATTTGTTTTCCCAGTAATTGCACACTCGAGTGAAGTCCACCATGTAAAGCCTGGTCCTCATTGCAATCGAACGAGCATGATAAGAAGGAGCATAAACTGGGGGCTGGATCAATCGAAGACGCTCCATAAGCCAGACCTACCGAAAGCGGGTATTAGAAATAATAAAAAAAAAAACAAAACAAAAAACGGACGAAAAAAGAACAAAAAAAAGAAGAAGAAAGAAAAGTTTCTTTTACCTGCAAAATAATGGGACTTCCCAAGTAAGGTAGGTCACGATTGGCTTTCCTGTTATCCAAGCCTAATAGGATCTCTCCTAAGCACAGACAAGCTGGGCTCCTGCGCAGCTCCATTTGCTCAATCAGGCTCAAGAGACGAGGGTCGCCTCTCATGTCCTCATCAACATGCCCTTGAAGAACATATACATGCAATAGGCAAAATCCGAATGCCCTTCGCCTTGCAACATAAGAGACAGTGGGATCAACCCTATTGATGAAGCGATCGATGAAATCCAACATTCGCACTCCTTTAGAAGTCACAAGACGGTCAACATCAACTCTGGCCAATCCAAGCAAGTCTCTAAACTTATTCTTATACCCTTGAGAAGTAGAGGGAATAGCAGGCAAATGTTCCGGATCCCAACCACCAATCGCAGTAATCTCCTCGGGAAATGGGCAAATGTCGCCTCCAGGGAAGGCAAATACGTGATAATTAGGGTCCCAATAGTCAAGACAAGCATCCAGGAACGGTTAGACTACCTTGATCAATTTCAAGCTCAAAAGTGCTTCAAAGTTATAAGCACCCATGTCATGCTTCTCCACACTGGAGAACTCATTTGTCCATTCTTTTAGACGAAACTCAAGAGTGTTCATGATGTATGCTTATTTTGGGAGTTTTGTGTAATAAAACGAAGAAAGACGGAAGAATTGTGTGAATAAAACCTCCCTCGACGTCTCTATTTATACTAAAAGCTGTTTCCTAAAATCCGTCAGAACGGACGCACTCGGGAACAGGCGCAGCTCTTGCTGCGCCTCTTTCTCAGCTCTTTTTCTGTGATTTTCCGCGTTGGATCTTTCCTAAATTCCTCAACGAATAATTTCCTATTTATATGGGTTATTATTTTGGTAAATGCGTCAGGTTACCATATTTCGTGTTTCCTAATTTTGCGGGCACGCATCTCGAGACGATATCGACATTTTCGTCATTTTAGCACACTTGTCCATTTCTCTTTACTTTTTCTTTTTGGGGAATCATTTCACTCTCCATTTCAAACTTATATGTTTTTATTTTTTCTTTTTATAGGGGGTAACCGTCCCTACCGTCCGGTCATTTCCGACCAAATTTTTGCATTTTCATTGCTGGTCATATTTTTGCATTTTTCGAGTCATTGTTTTGCGCTGATTTAGGCCATGTGTACAAATATATGTTCTATGTGATTTCTGTGTGAATTTCGGCAGCATGACGACATAAACCGTCATCTACCAAACCTGTCCAAAACTAACCTGCAGGTACAAACAAAGCAACCCAGCAGCAAAGGCACGCATGCCATCATATATACAACCAAAAAAGGGGATATGTACACCAAACTGGGGGCTCGAGCCCCAAAACAAGATCCAAATGTCCAGAAAGTGGGTCCTAAAATGTATAAATGTCCAAAAATACAACCAAAAAAACAAGAAGCAACACGGAAGCTACTGCTGGTCGCCGTCTAGCTCAGCAACTCTCGCCTCGAGAGCAGCAACCTCGGCGTCGCGGACCTCGAGCTCCCTCAGCAGGCGAGCCGTCTCCTCTCGGGACTGGGCAAGCTCTCGCTCCAGCTCGCGCTCCCTCTGCAGACAACAAAACTGGCTCATGTCAATCATCTCAAACATAAAAGAAGATTAGAAAACTCAAAATGAAGTAAACGAAAGGTTCATACCTGACGTTTTTGGCCACCAGCAAGTGCCTCGACGGCAGTAGCCCGTAGCCGGTTGGCTACCCTTCACAAAGCCACGAACCGGGATGGCGCGACCTGCATTTCAAAAGGAAAATATTTAGCAATTAAGCAAACTCGAGCAAATGCGTTCTTACGCAAAACTACACGAGTTAGAAGACTCACCCTCCGAATGAGATGCTGCCACTCGTCTAGGCCAGCATCTCTCACCGCCACGTCAAAGTCACGTAGCTCGGAGGTCGTCGTTATCCCCGTCATGTCGGTGTACTCAAGGGTCTCGGGGTACTCTGGGGGCTCGATGCCCGCCGCCTCGACCTCCTGCAAGATCAGATGATTTCAGTTAACTGATGATCTTTCAATTCATCACATGCTCAAACAATCAAAAATGAAAGAGGGTAAAGCACTTACCACAACCGGCCAAGTCAAGTCAGCCTCCCTTTCAGCCTCAGAAGGCTCTCTAAACATCGTCCGAGGAGGATCGATGGGAACCGTCAAGACGTCCCGAGAGCACTGACGAGCCAAGCGCTCACCCAAGTACCACACATGACCCATCGACGTCCTCAGCAGCAGCCGGCTCCAGCTCCTAGGTCGAAGGACCTCATCCACGAAAGGAGGAGCATCAGCGTACTCCTCCCAAGGCCTAGGCACCCACTAGAAAAGCAAACGAAGGGTCATTCTTATGATCAGTTCTAAAAGTAGGAGAAATAAATACAGACAAATGTAAGGTGAAGCACTCACGCCGTCCAGCTGAAGAGCGTTCACCTCCCGCCGACAGACGTCGTGGAAGGAACACCGACTCCTTGTGCGACACATCACCTAATCGCTCACAACGGGATATGCCTTCTCCACCGGCTCCGTCCTCTTGGGCGCGAGGCCCGGAAAGTAGGAGTACACCCACGCCTGTAAAACAAGATAATCAACAACGTTCTTTCGTGATTTGATAAGAAAATGGAAAGATCTTTCATGAGAAGAAGTGAAGGTTCATACCTCCAGCAGTAGTCCAGGGCTGACGGCAGCAGGAGAAGTCCCCTTCTCCATCAACTCCGGACGAACCATGGCCCTCATGAAGCGGATGAGGACCGCAAAACCAGCAGTGACCCAGTCCCAACGGCCTAGGGAGCTCAGGTCAGAAAGAAAGGGAAGAAGCTTCGTCGAAAGCCTCTCTCCCTTGTCTCCGAGGTAAATCGAAGACAAGAATCACAAGAGCCACAAGCGGACTCTCTGCTCTGCAGTGCAAGGAGGAGGAGCCGTCTCCCTCCCCTCGATCACCACCAACGCCGGGATCTTCCCCGCGAAGTAGTCTCGAACGTAAGAACTAGGCACCAAGCCAGGTACGGCAGCCGCCTTCGGCGTCAAGTTCCAGCTGATCAGCCTCCTAGCCTCAGCCGAGTCAACCCTCATGGCTGTCTCCGACCACTCCACCACCTCAGTCCCACACGGCAGACCAGAAATCATGCCGTAGTCCTCCAACGTGACCCCCACCTCACCAAAAGGCATGTGAAACGTGGAGGTCGTGTCCCAAAACCGGTCCAAGAAAGCTCGGACGAGACTGAAGTTAGCCCGAAGCTTCCTCCTCGCAATATCCCTCCAAGTCTGCACCAAGGCGCCGAACGCTCCCCGCTCAATCGTGGCTCGCACCTCAGCCGACAGCCTCTCATAGCATCTTATCACCGTCGTGTATCCCAAGAACGACCTGATGTTCCCGGCCTCCTATGTTGATTTGAAACAAAGGCTATCTTTAGCTCAAATGAAGAAGAAAAGGAATGACAAACAGAAATGAAAGAAGATTAATGAAGAGTTATGAATCTTATTTACCAAGCTCTTCACCGTCCTGTAGGACAGGTGACCCTCCGCAGCCCAGAGCAGATGCCTACTCTCCCAAGTCTCAGCCCACGCAGGTGCTCCCCTCAGCTAGCGACCACCTCGTTCAATGTTGGCCCGTTTCGGGGCCTCCTCCTCCTCAGCAGCCTCCTCCTCCTGGACCTCGTCCTCAGCAGCCATCACCGCAGCGGTGAAAGCCTCCTCCAACGCCTCCTCAAGCACCTGAGAAGGGTCAACAACAGTGTCCACATCCATGGGAGCTCTCTCTGACGTAGAAGCCTCATCACCTGCAAAATTAAGGTAAATTTAGGCCGCGTCAAGTGACGACAAACCTTGATTAGGGGATTTTCGAGTTTTTGGAGCTCCGAAATCGCTCTTTTCTTGCCATCTTTGGCAAATTTCCCACAAACCCGTCCGCTTATGTGGTAACTTGGGTCAAGTCAAGCCTAAGTTGAAGCCTAGTCATGGGTTCGAGTGGGAATTTCGACAGCATTTCGTTATAACGACGATTATGCCCTAGAGAAGTGTCCTGAAAAAGCCGTCAAAAACCAAAATTCCGAGATGGTAGGAAGTTTACCCATCACACAAGGATTCCAAATATCAAGTTTCGTCGCAAATGGGCAGTCCTAAGGCTATTTTCGAAGCAATTTGCAGTTTAGCTGTGAAACCGTCTCAATTTCACTCAAATGCTCAAAACTTAACGAAAATTCGAAACAAATACATGGTTATGATCCTTATATTACCAATTAGCCATTTATAAAGTCAATTTCGCAAGGCAAAATCATTTGGGGGAAAAGCCCCAAATTTTCGACTAATTAGGGTCAAAAACCCTAATTTTGTTGATCCATTTGATCAAATACAGAAGATAAATGCAAGATTGATACACATACCTCGATTAGTCATGGCAAATGCAAGCTTTTGGATCAAATTTTGACAGAAATGGTTGGAATTTGAGAAAGTAATTGATATTTTATGTTTCGAACAAATGAAATGAAACCCCTGTTTCATCGGGTTTTTACGCAAAAAAGACACACCCAGGAATAGACGCAGCAGGTGCTGCGCGTCTTCCAGGGGACGCAGCTCTTGCTGCGCCTCTTCCTCAGCTTCCCTTCATACGAATTTTCAAAAATTCGTTATGAGTTCGTTATTTTGTGGGCCCATCTTTGGTGCGCCTCTTCCTTGATGCTACATCGCATATTTGGTCCGTTTGACGTATATTCTTCACCCGGATCCACATCTTCCAAGCCAACAGCAAATTATCGCCTTTCTTATCCAAGACCTAGCTTGTCACAACGAGCATTTCTTCTTTGACAGGTGTTTCGACACACCTTTATTCTGTTCCCCCAGCGAGAGTACACGGATAGACATTCCCTCTCGAGACATGGAGATCAGTTCCCGATTATGTTCCCCCAGCGAGCGTACACGGATAGACTTTCCCTCTCGAGACGTGGAGATCAGTTCCCGATTATGTTCCCCCAGCGAGAGTTCACGACCCACAATCACTCCCTCTCGAGACATGGAGATCAACATCAACCCCTAATTCTTTCCGAAGTTTGTTTGAAGCTGAACGCAAGTAGATTTCTCCCAGCAGTTCCAGACTGTGTCCTGCTGTCTTCTCCCAAAATCATCGTTTTATTCCCCAGTGAGAGTTTGATTGAGGACAGAGACAGGCAGATACCCCCAGGCGATCCTTCATCTCTTTAGGTAACCCTTTTCAGGATAAACCTTCATATCTTTTAGGTAACCCTTTTCAGGATAAACCCTTCAGATCTTTCAGAAACTTACCTTAATCTTTCAGACAACCCTTTAGATAACCTTTGGGATAATCCTTCCTTCAGCCTTCCTCCCTTCATATAATTCTTTATTTCTTCAGACACTTCAGGATAATCCTTTCAGTAATCTTCAGATAACCCCTTTTCAGTTAAGTCTCCTTTCAGTCCTTTAGAGAGAGTTGTCCTTCAGCCTTTCCTTTAGTGAGAGATAGCCTTCAGAGTTAACCTTCAGAAGTATTAAGAAGTTTCTTCAGAATCCCAGTGACCCCTAATGCCTTCAGACACAAAGTTATCTTCAGACCAAAGAGTTTTGCCGAAGCGTCTTGATCCGTTTCACCCGGGGTATCTCGGGTATGGTTTCTTCTTATGGTCAAGAGCTTCCTTACGTAGTCTAATGGACTTTAAATGACTCTCCCGATAGTCGACAGACTCTAAAATATTCCCGACGACAGTCCTTGGCTCGACCCCTTGAGCGCCTCGCGTCGCCATAGTCGTCAGGTTGTAATCTTCGATTGACCTGATGGCTATACTTTGACTTTCGCCTTGTCCAAGCCTCAGTCAAAGTGGGGGCTCTGTAGATACCTCATTTTTAAACCTCCCGCAAACCACCCAGTGATGATTGGGCCGCATGTTTGGTACGCGGAACGATTTGTGACAGTCCGTAAGTTTATCGTCAAGTGATCGCTCAAACAATTATGTCTACCTCTTAATTGTCATCTGCGTGCCGATACGGTCGTTTTGGCAGTAATTAGAGTACATTTGGAGTCCGGGCCTAAAACCGTCTTCATTTTCTGATAACCGTTAAAATGCCGAGTCGGAATGTTCTGGAATGTTCCGGATATTTCTATTCCATATTTGGCAATCTTTTAATTTTTGGCAAACTATTTCCCGTAATATTCACACGAAATATTAAGGAAAACAAAATTATTCCGTTATTTCATAAACTAAACACGGAAGTCTTTCTTCCGCAGGGGGAAACCACTTGGGAAAGGACGCAGCAAGTGTTGCACCTCTTCCAAGAGACGCAGTGCCTGCTGCGCCTCTTCCCAAGTCCTTTTCTGCGTATTTTTCGTATCTTTTCATATCTTTTCGAGATTCACTTCCAAAGTTTCTCCGAAAACCCTACCTCCTCCGTGTGATTAGTATAAATAGAGACCTTTGGTCTCACATATTTCTCAGGCGAGTGTCCGTCCTTCTCTTCTCCCTTTGCATTCTAGACCACGTTCTTACTTTTAGGCGTCTACGTGCTTGAACTTTCGACCACGTAAGCTCAGATCTTTCTGAGTACCAGCCTCGTTTTGCATGACCGACCAATTTGACCAACTCCACCATAATCAACTTTAATCAATCTTAATCGTTTTCCTCTTACGAGGGCACTTTTGTTACATTCGAGTCGAGCATCACTAATCGTTAACTTAGTTCATCTCGTTGCGTCAAACATGTAAGTCTGAGGGTGTAAATCTCTCTTTTATTTATTATTCTTTATTTTTGTAATCATATTGTAAGATTTATGTCGAAAATACAATTAAGACCGATTTATAAAAACCCTTTGTTTAAACCCTTTTTACGGATTAACAGGAGACAGACGTCGAAAAGGGACGCAGCAACTGCCGCGCCTCTTGGAAAGGACGCAGCACTTGCTGCACCTCTTTCTGAGGTTGCCGCCGTTCCTTCTTCTCTTCTTCTTCCTCCGTCCTCTGTTGATTTCGTCTTTATGTTTTCTCTCGTCTTTGTTTGTTCTTATTTCGTTCACATGATAATTTAACAATATTGTTCATCATCTTCATCATATAATTCATCATTAAATTCCCGACTTAGATCCCTTATAACCAATATTTGCGGGTTGTAGAAATTTGATTCATTCATGTTGGGTTTCTGGAATTCGAACTTTGATATATTCTTACTTGTTTATTCATCATTAGTTCATCATTAATTCATCATACCTAACTAATTAGTTCATTAATTTGTTAATATCTCGTTAACCTTGTAATTAATTCGTCCTATTTCGTTTGTTCCGTGTTTATCGCTTTCATGACCGTCAATCATATGTAAATAATCTATTAATCACTTCCATCTGAGTAGATAATATAATCAATCATTAAAATCACCAATTAACATTAACGATTTGCAATTCCGGCTTTACATCCAGAACTGAGCCAAGGAACAGACGTAGCGACTGCTGCGCCTCTTCCAAAGGACGCAGCTCTGCTGCCCCTGTTCCTGGCTGATTTCTGTCTCTGAACTCCCGTGTTGCCTTGACTTAGTTTATTAGTTACTTATTAATCTACTATTATTCGTATTATCGCCCTAATTCCTGTTCGTTAATTTGCTTATTTATTTCTTTTCTCAAATTATCCGTTTTAAATGTATTTTCGACATAAATCATTTAACCCGTTGTAATTATTGTAATTTTTCTATTGTTGTATTTTTATTGTATTCCTTTTATTGTATCACTTATATGCCTTCACATGTAATTGAACTTAAATTCCTACTTCGACCCAATTGTATGTTAAATTACGTGTTCACCGACTTAGTCTAATTCTCACATGTTAGGATTAAAACGTTGGATGTTGCATTGCATGCATATAAATCGACAATATATCGACTATAGACAATTTCCCTAATCATTAGTAGAGACCGCTATCGAGGGGGGCGGGCGGGATTAGGTGTTCGATCAAAAGAGCTTCCTAATACGTACCCTCACCCCTTACTCCAGATCTCTGTGAACATCCGTGTTCATTGGCATCCACGAGAGTCATTATAGAGATAGAATGCTAAGGGTAACGATTCTTGGTGTTCATGTCACTACTTTGTCTCTTGACATGACACGAGGTGTTCGAACGGTTTCCAATTTTCCACAATAAATTGGTGGCGACTCCACAAATGCAAACGCTTGTTCTTTCCCAAGCGCCCCCGTGGGCCCATTGTCCACAAGAACATTATAGTTCAAATCCGGGTGTCACATAATTCTAAAAAAATGAAATATTCTAATCCATTATGGTCTCTTGATACGTATTTGATTCTAAGCATTAAGTAGCCTCTAAAGCTTTGTTATCTCGAATTCTAGCAAATTCTATTAAGTACTAATCACTATAAGTGTAAGGGAATCGGGACGCTTTGATAGCCCTTATGATTAATATAAAGACATGTGTGAAATTAATGAATAGTTTACATTTGCTGTATTTTGTGAGGAGGAATAAAGCAAATGTAAACTATTGACTAGGACGGATGGAGTATATATTTTGTTTGAACCATATACTTACCCTTCAAATATAGACAATTTACTTACACATGTCATGCTTTTAAATTAGTCATTTCATTTTTGTTTTTTGTTTTTTTTGTTCAATTAATAAGATCGCCTTACATAATAATTAATCTTCTAATTATTTACACACAAAGTTCATTTTTATGTTTTTTCTTTCACAAAGCACATGTAATAATGTATACTCATATGATCATCTTATTTCTATCATTCCACCGTAAAGGCGTAAAAGATAAACCCATCTATATTTTTGGCCATTATAAGTAAACATACAATTTATTGACAACAAAATTCTAGTTTGTTAAATTTTAATTTTAACCGTTAATAATAGAAACTCTTAAGAGCTTTCTTTCACAATAATTTGACTCAAAAGATTTTGGGTTAATTCCCAAGTTTCAATGATGACTTCTATTTATAATCATAAGATCACTCTACCTTATGCTAATCTTTCAATGTGAGACAATTCTACTATTTATACGTAGTATATTCACAACACCTCTATTATTTTTCAATGTGGGACAAATAACATACTAAGAAATACACCATCTTTTTTACACCTAACTCGACATTCAACTTGAATCCCGAAATACGGACAATTGCTACTCATTATATCTAATAGTAGTTATATTTAATAACATGAGCAAATACTATATGTTAATATTCGTACGCTCAACATCCAATCCGATTAATAATTAGTAAATATTAACAAACTTATCTTATCTAGAGTCTAAAGTTTTTCGCACGTATATACTATATAGGTAACATCTGTGCAATTTTATCTTATTGATAACAAACTAATCTTATCTAAAGTTCAAAGTTTTTCTTACATAAAAAATTAACATTTTTTTTCTTGTGAATATTAAGTGTAGTTTTTAAGGGTTGGACTTTCCAGATGAAAAAAATGTTAAAACTTGAAAAATTAACATGAAAAACTAACATTATGTAACGTTACTTTTAAAGTTTATATAATAAGTATATTACTGATGTATGTTCGTTATTTAAAAATTTAGCTTAAATTTTTTAAAATAAATAACATATTGCTAAACTACTAAATCTGAGTAGAAAACGAGATGATATAACTATATATAATTATATAACTGTGAAACCAAAATCAAAAGTAGTATACAAATAAATTTTACTATTGTGGATGTAATAATACAAACTCATATAAGAGCTATCTAAGACAATACTTAAGAGATTCAAAAAATTTTGGGTTGATATTTAAGCTCCAAGGATGACTCATATTTATAATCATAGGATCACCCCACATTATATTAATTTTTCGATGTGAGACAATTCTACTATTTATAATAATCGGATCAGCACACTTTACGTTAATCTTTCGATATGGGACAATTCTACTATTTATAATAGGATGACCCCACTTTTTCTACTATTTATACATAGTATGTTCACCACATCTACATTATTTTTCAATGTGTGACATATAACATACTAAGAAGTACATTATCTTTTTCGGGGAAGTGATAATGACCCTCATAACTTTGTGCAATTGTGAAATTAACCCCATAACTTTCAATTGGAGTAATTTAGCCCCATGACTAACATAATAAGCGAAATTAAGTCCCTTTATAAAAATCTCACAATAAATTCAATTTATCTTATCAAAAATGGCAATTTTTTTTACCCTTTATTATATTTTTTATATTTTTTGTCATGAAAGTTGTTTATTCCGACTTCTTATTTTAACACAACTACCTAACAAAAAAATTTGCTATTGATTTTTTTTACAATAATTGTAAATTTTTTTTTGAAAAATTTGCACCTTATATAAAAATAATAAATTGTTTGATTTTATTAAAGTAATTTTAATTTTTTTTATCTAATTTATACTCCCTCCTATTCACCATTTTCTTCCCTATTTCCTTTTACGGATTTTTCACGTTTTCTTCCCTATTTCCTTTTTTGGGTTGATTTGTGTGGTCCAACTTCAATAGCATGTGAGGTAGTGTGTTTTATGTGGTCCAAATTCAATTTCTTATTTCTTGTGCAAAAAGGAAAGGGGAAGAAAATGGTGAATAGGAGGGAGTACTATTTTTTTAATTATTTTTTGTAAACTTTTATTCTGTATTTTTTTTATAAAAACATAAGCATTTCTAATTTTTGATAAGATAAATTGAATTTCTCATGAGATTTTGATGAAGGGACTTTATTTCACTTGTTATGTTAGTTATGGTGCCTAATCACTCCAATTGAAAGTTGTGGGGGTTAATTTCACAATTGCACAAAGTTATGGGGGTCAATCACCACTTGTCCGTTTTTAAAAATTCTACAAGTTAACCCTACTTTTTCTACAGATCACATGTGCATAAAAATATAATCCCTTAAGCAATCTTTTTTCACAATTTTACTCGATTACTCCCAAATTGTCATATCCACCCTCATTACCCTTTAATTAACCGAGTTTTTAAAGAAAAATCCAATAAGAATTTTGTTCGATATCAAAAAATTCCCAATAAGATATTCTAAATACCAAATAAAAGTACTCTATTCCGAGCATTATAATAATCAATCCCAAATTTGATTCATAGAGTTTATCTAATTAATAAACTTTTGTTTTCAAAACCTCATCAAATACCGACAAAATCAAAAATGTTGTAAACACAATAATAACTTACTCAAATTATTCAACAAATTGACACAATAAAGTTGGGTAAAATTAAGGAGTGGAAACTCATTTGTAAACATTGGACTTAATAATAGTGGATTTCTTTATTAATTATTAAACCCGATTTTTGGAAATTTATGGTAATGATACCTTAAAGAGATGATGATGTTAAGAGTTGACGTGTTTTTGGAGTAATCGAGTGAAAAATGTACTAAGAATGATAAATTTATGAACTAAGGGAGTATTTTGTGTGTATCTTGTAAGAAAAATGAATAGGGTTATTTTGTAGAATTTAATAAAACAGAGGGTTACCTTGTAGAAAATCTCAAAATTCAATTTGCCACGTCACATACTTAACGGACAAAATTGACGGAAAAAAAATTAAAGGTCACGGCAATGCGTATTAATAGAGTTGAGGGTTACCATTTGTGTTCTCTGAAAAGTAGGGTTACCACGTAAAATTTGAAAAAACACAGGGTTATCATGTAGAATAACCCAAACAATAATCATAAAATACGAGCAAGAGACATAAACAATACTTGAGAAATAAAAGAGAGAAAAAACAATCTCAAATTAATCGGAAGATAGCTTCAGTTTATCGATCCAAGAAGGAAGGATTAGTTTCTCATAATTTTCAAATCAAAAGTAATTAAGGTTCTAAAAGTGTTTTCTCAAATACAACTTGTTGAATGATAATAGAGATAAGAGCTAGATACTTAACCTAATAAAAATCAATAATAATAATAATAATTATTGTACTGGTACTGTGGGCGTTAAACATCGGCATAACCTTGTCCGGGACACTCTCTTCGACATCTGCTATAGATCTGGTATTTCTGCGGGGAAGGAGGTTGATATCGGTTTGGTTGATGGGCATGGTGGCTCTCTTCGTCCTGCGGATTTATTGTTTTATTCTTGGGACAGGGGGCGTGATGTGTGCGTCGACCTGACAGGTTCTTCACCCTTGACTCAGACTGGGTTAGCGGATTTTGTGCCGGGCCGGGTTGTCGGCCGATGTTCGCCAAATAAAGTGTGCTAAGTATGGGGATTTGTGCGCGGTAGCAGGTTATGGTTTCCTACCTTTCTCTTTCTCTTCACTTGGGGAGTTGAGTTCGGATCTTGTTGCCTTGCTCAAGCGGATCCGAAATTCTCGGCATCTCGGGATCTTTGGGGCTCGGGTAGCCGCTTACATTTTTACTCGTATTAGCTTTACTATTGCTAAGGGTGTGGGAGCCCAGATTGTCTCTCGGCTCCCCACCAATTTCATGTAAACCTTTTATTTTTATTATAATGAAAAAAAAAAAAAAAAAAAAAAAAAAAATAATAATAATAATAATAATAATAATCTGAAATTCTAAAATAAAGAAATAAAACGAAATAAGAAGAAACCCGACATAGACAACCTGTGACACGCGCGAGTCACCCGTGTCCATACGCATGTCGCGCCTAGAGCTGACAACAAACGCTGTTGCGTGTTATTTCTTCCGTGTTACATCTCCGTACCTCCGCTTGATTTGATGATTGTTGGGCTAGGGGGACATGCCACGTGCTCATGTTGGGCTTTACCTTATTCCTTTGCTCATTTAGAGCATGAAGAGCAAAGGATGGTCTTTATCACAAAATCTCATTGAAGAAGGCACGTATCCGTCACTTTGGAGTGACGGATACCATTTTCTCTTACAAATGACCCAAATAGAGGAGAGAGGGAAGCACATGGGGGTGCCTCCACCTTGTCCTCCCTATCCGTTTTGTGAGTGGTATTACCCGTCACTTGCTCCGACCTGTCTTCAACAAGACTAACTGGATCTTTATCCCTCTTAATTTTCTCTCTCATCTTATATTTTTGACACTTGATCCTCTCTTTCCTCCCACTCGTTTTTCTAGTATTTCCAAAAGTTTTACTTATAAATCCATACAATGAAGAGTTTCTTCTTCCTTTTCTTTGCTCCACTATATATTATTTACCATTTTTGTGCGTCAAATTCTTATTCAAGATGGACATATCCGTCTTAAATGTAAGACGAGGTCAAATATATTTATGTGAGATGAATAAGACAAAAGTAGAATACATAGTGAAAAGTAAAAACAAATAGCTTATACACCGATGTGAGATGATATTTGACCCGTATCCGTCTTAAGTACAACTACTGTTTTTTACCAATATTAAATAAATCATTTCATATAAACTAATCACTTAGAACAAACACTAAATAATCTACATTAATAAAAATTAACGTACTGCAATTTCGATTACTGTCATTCGTAATTGGGATATATTATATTATTGTAGGATATGGTTGTTATTTGTAGGATTCGATATGGAGTCTTGCTTGGCTTGTATGATGGACGCACTTTCATGGAATAGCGAAAAGGTAGGGTTTTCCCTACCCAGTTGTCTGATTAATTGAATATAAGATGACGATGGTTTATTTAATTGGCATGATATAATGATTATAGTGATTGTGATATATTGGATGATTTGGTTTGGTTGTGGTTCTCGAGGTGCGCCCTCAGCTGAGTGGAGTCATCCTCGGTAATGGCTTCACGCCCTTTATTCGCCCCTTGTGGTTCCCATCACAAGAGGGATGTGCACATTAATGGACCTGGGTTATGCGCTCGTTGCGATGAGTGAGGCTTAGGTGGCCATGGTTGCGGTCCCCTAATGGCGGCGAGGATTACCTGTTGCGATGGGTAATATGGCAGGACTACACCCTTCGGCGGTAGTCAGTTATCGATTGATTAATTGAGTGGGATTTGACGTTGTAATGGAATTTGGTTGCATTGTTTGTTTTGTGAATTTCTTATATTGGTTATAGAGTCCTTCCCAACGTTCTCCAAATTTCTTATCTTGGTTGTAATATGGAATAAGAAGTTTTCCCAACGTTCTCCAAATTTAATTAGTAGGCATAAAGTTCGTTTATAAAAGTCTCTTGGTGGATTAGGAATTAAATCCTCTGAAGTAGCTTAGAAAGCTCTTTAAATGAAAATTTTATGAAAAATTCTTATGGAAAAGGATAATATATGGTTCAAAGTGATAACTAAGAAATACTTGGGAAATTGTTCACTTTTTTAACATAAGCCTAATTTAGTTTGCTCTTGGCAATGGCGTAAACTCATGAGTGTTCGGTACATGTTTATAAAGGGGTTGAGATGACCGGTAGGTAATGGTAACAATATCAAATTTTGGACTGACAATTGAGTTTTTTCTTATCCTCTGACTAGAAATATTGATGGTCATAGTAACTTTGATTTAAATCTTTTGTTTAGAGATTTCATAACCCTTGATAAACAATTGGATGCCAGTAAGTTATCAGATATATGGAGTAGTAAATAATGATACTATTAACCAGATAAATAATATTCCATTATCGCACAATGATATTCCATATACCCTTCTTTGGGGGTTGTCTGTGGATGGAAATTTCTCTACCAAAACAGCGACATGGTTAGCACGAGGCTTGTTCAATATAAATATTGACAAATGTGAATTTTACTCGATTTGGAAACTAAATGTTCCTCCAAAATTTAAATTTTTTCTTTGAAAAACTTGTGTTAATGGCCTCCCTATTAAAAGTAGGCTTCTAAGAAATCATATAATTGTCCCACCTTAGTATGTTTTATGCAATCATCCAATTGAAGACAGAGTTTATTTCTTTTTCAAATATTCTTTGATTGGTTTTGTTATCCAAGACATAAATATCATTAGCTTTAACAATTTTTTGGCAATATATGATAATATTGCAAATTAAAGCTTTATAGCAAAACTTAATCATCTTAAAAATTTAATTCCAAAAGCCGATTTCATTAAGATTGTATTTATTTGGTGGAATGCATGATTCCATAGAAATGACATTATTTTTAATGATGTTCATCTCAATATTAGCAAATTTATTTTTTTATTTAAAAATAAGATTTGGAATGAGACTAAATTTGGTGGGATCTTAACAAAGTATCATAAGGATCTTAACAATCCTGATAAAGACTTGTCAGTTAGAAATATTATTAGCAATGAAGAAATTTGGTGGGAGAAACCTACAAATGAGTTTCTAAAGCTAAATTTTGACGATCGAAAATAGATGGTAATAAAGCCGTTCTAGGATATTCTATAAGAGATCACAATTGTAAAGTCGTTTTGTTAAGAGCAAAAAAAATGCAGGTCTAATAGTATTTTTGTTGCGGAAACTCTCGCTTTAAAAGAATACATTTAACAATTAAATACTTAGAAATTTCAAAGTTAATTCTGGAAGGTGATAATTTATGTGTTATCAACTCAATTTGTAGTACTTGACAAATTCCTTGGAAAATCTATCTATCTATATATATCTATAAAAGAGGTTTTTCTTCGAGCGATTCTAAGTTGTCCACATCATCAAAAATCAATTTAGGAAAATATCATAAATAATATTTTTATATAAAAAAATGAAGTAAAAAATCTTTTAATTATTATAATATATATTTTTTAAATTATATTCAAGTGATTTTTCTAATTTTTTTATAAAAACTTTTTTCATTTCATTTGAAGAAAAAAGTATCGTTAAAAGAATTATGAAAATAGTATAATTACATTATAGATTTCATACTATTTGCACATATTAAACATGATATAGTTCTTAGTATTTTATATGTTCCACACTGAACATGTATAAATAATAAAATTGTCCCACATCGAAAAATTAGCATAAGATGGGGTGATCCTATGATTATAAATAGAAGGCATCCTTGGAATTTATTTATCAACCCAAAATCTTTTGAGTCACTCAAGTATTATCTTAGAGAGTTCTTAAGAGTTTGTATCATTATCTTCACAATGCGATATAAAAAATAATGTGGAGAATGCTTTAATTATTATAATAATATTTCCTATATTAAAATGGGTTATAATGTTTCAATTATTCAATTTAAGGAGAATGATAATATAAAATAGAATTAGGCATGATTTCATTACAATGAGACCAACTCACTGAATATTAGTCAAACAATTAAGCGGGCAATAGTTGAAGAAAAGCCAAGTATAGCAAAGAGCTCATGGTTTAGTTACCATCTTAGCTCTAGGAACCGCCAACACACTTATAATAAAATGCTACAAAAATGTTTTTCTAAAAGACCCATAGGCCATAACGGCTTATGTAGTCTTAATACCAAATTTATTTGTATTTTATTATCACGAATTTTTATTCGAGACAGAATTATCCGTCTTCAATCATTTTTGTTTACTAGTTGTTGCACCGCGCCCTATCGGGCGCGGTGCCCCAATTTGGTAAAATGCTAAGTGAAAATAAGTCGAAAGTGTAGCAACAGAATAGGACATGGTTTTTTGTGGTAGTATCCGACATGTATGATTCTAAGGGATCCCCCGATTCTCTAGAATTGATTATTGATAACTTAGAGCAAAGCATTGTAGTGTTTCACATACCTGGAACTTGTGTTGTATTTTACATAATTAATAGGCATTGAATAGAATAAATATGAGAGAGTTACATTTAGATCCACAAAATAACTAATCCTATCTATTTTAGAATATAGGGCAAATACATAGTTACATTAGACCACAACCTATAGTTATCGCTCCGTAATTGTTTGCGAAACTATTCTAGTGAATGATATTCGTAAGATGTAAATGATATGAATATGTTAACTGGTTATTCATTTTCTAATCCGCATTCTTGTTCTCGTTATCTCTTCATGATCTCTTTCTCTTCTTCTTGTTCTTCGGCTATTTCCATTTTTCTTTATCAGACGGAAACAGGTTGCAGGTTGTCAACAAATAACAGTACTCATTATCTGGAACAAAAAACGAACAAAGATCAGTAAACCCGTAGAAATGCACTAATAATTGCATTTCCGGAAGTGTAAAAACAACTCAATAACTCGCTCATTGTCATTTTGACATTGATTAAAAAGCCAAAACAAAAGGCCACCTAATATGGATAATAGCTTAATTATCGATAAGTAAGCATGTTTGCTGCATGAAAAAATCAGCACCATTTTCAACATCATCTGTATTGATGCTTCCGTTTTGAGCCATAAGTATCTGGTACACCCTCTTTGATCAAATTTCACCTAACCTTCTGTTTTAGCAGGATTTTCCCTGAATGGGTCCGGCTTGATTGAGAAATAAGATGGGTATCTAGCTCTATATGTTTGGAGTATTTATAAATGAATTACAAAGAATGACTATGTGAAAAGAATAATGCTTATGCTATTTGAATAAACTGAATACAAATTTGGTAATTGGATGATCGTAAAATAACAAGTAGTGAAGTAATCTTATATTGATGAATGAATTTACAAATGCTAGATCACAATATTTATAGTCATAATCATGAACGTTGTATTGATCTCCAACGTTCTTCTCTTTTGTCGGGGTTGTTGAATAGGGCGCATTCCCTATTAATTCGGTTGACTGGTTCTTCTCCAACTGATTCTTAGCCTTTTCCTCTTTTGCACGTCTAAGTTCATGGATGATGTAGTCCCATAATTAGTCTTGGTCTTCCTTGAGAATAGGACACGGTTATTTGACTTATACAACTGTATTTCTTGTTTATCTTCTTAATCCACTGCTTTAATAATCGCAAGCTATTCTATATCGACCATCGAGGCTTCTCTTCCAGGATTTAGTAGCCTTTTGCCATAATATTCTTCAACAAATTGAATAATAGTTAGATTTGTCCGGTCTTTGTTTTCTTCAATCGGCCTTGTAAGGTCGGGCCGGTTATGGTCGGGCCAGGTTAATCTGGGCCTAACAATTGCCCCTTGACATTTTACCCGTCTTTGGATCGGGCCAGGGGTGTGATGTCAATTTTACCGGGTTGAATAATAAAGAGACTTACACTTAATCAATGACTCTTAGACTCCTAGTTACCGTTGAACACTATAACGGCTAGGTGATGTCATCTTTGTTTTGCAATCCCTAGGGTTTTCATACCGTTATAGATTTTCTATAAATACGGTATTTAGGGCGAGGTTATTTTTCACCAAATTTCCTCCACTTTCTTTGCTAAGTATTCTTCCGAAATTCTCCTCTATTTCCCAAGAACTTTGTTCTCGCTAATTTATACTTTCTCAATAATTTCAATTTCATCACAATAAATCGAACATTCAGAGATATGGGAGCCAAGAAACGTCCTGCATCCCAGAAAGCTGCTGCTGCTGTTGAGCCTGAACCCACGGACATCCAAGAGGAAGAGGTGAGGGAAATTGATCCTCCCGCTCGTCTTTGTGGCTTTCAAGTATCGTGGATTCATTTTACTGCTCTTCAATCTCTGGATTCTTCCTTTCCTGAGGAAAACTTACTAAAGACAAACTATGACAAGATTCTAAGGAGAAGAAAATAATTCTGAATCAACGAGGTATGGATCCCCGAGTCTTGTCCGGTCGGGGCTAAATCAGGTATCACCTGGCTGGTTCTATTTTTGAATGGGCGTTCAAAGCGGTGTAAAGTTACCTTTCACTCCCTTAATGATTGACACCATTCGTGCTATGGAGGTGTCACCTTTTCAGATTATGCCAATGGTTTGGAAACTTGTCCATTCTATTGAAAATTTATGTGCTAAACATAATCTTGTAATTACTATTAATGATATCAAGGCAGTATATCATATGAAAAATCCTGTTGATGGTCGCTTTAATTTGAGAATAAAATCGAAAATGTCTCCATTAATTACTAACCTGGACTCTGTAAATGATAAAAATTGGGCAAAGACTTTCCTGTTTGTCCGGACTGAGACTTTGGGATCAGGCTTTGATTATCTGAGATATCCTCCCTTGGAGAGTGGTAGGTTCCTTGTACTTTTTATTTTGCAATATATATTACATGAAATTACTGGATTTTGATTCTTACCTACACTGTAACTTTGACGGTTTTTGCAGCTCCCGATTGGAGTTGTGATCCTCTTGATCGGGAGAGGTCATTTTCCGGGATAGAGGCTTTCCTTGCTATTCTGAGGAGGAGGAGAGGACCTGCCAGCTAGTTTGGGCGGGGAGTTGTTGCCCCGGTATATGAAGACCAAGTGATCGGGGTTAGAGTACCCAAAGGCAAGCCTAGTTCTCTTTGCTCTTTCTGTACGTCTTACGTATGCTTTTATGTTGGCCGTTATCTTCCTGTCGTTCTTTGTTTGATACTCACGTATATTTTTATATATTCGATATTTAGGTCTTCGCTAAGTGGCCACTTTTTCGCAAAGGATTTGAAGGTCAGGGGTGGCTAGGATTGCTGAATAGTCCAAGAGCCAGGAGGCTAGTGGGAGTGACAAAACGCTTGATATCCTGGTTTCGAGGTTCGGCCTCCTCAAGATCCTCCCAGGGTAATGTCACGGAGATCGTCCGTGCTCGAAAAAGAAAGAGGGAAGATGTTATCCTGGAAGAGGAGGAAGGAGAGAAACGACCTATCCCTCAACCACTCGGAGTATAAGGCAAGTGCCTGCTAGGATTGATGACATGGATGATGCCCGGCACGGATAGATGAGTTTTCGCAAAGATGAGCGACCGGCTATTGTCCGCTAGTACCCTTGAGTCGTCTACCAGGGTGGTTTCTATTCGACTTCTCTTGTAACAAGGGTCTGAATTTGCTTCCCAGGCTAGGGAGGTTAGTTGTAAAGGGATATTTTTAATTGTTCATGTGCTTTTTGTTTTGCCTTGTATTTGGTTGATTGATTTTGTATGTATGTAGGGGTTGGATGCCGGGTCAAGCACGCTTGTCGCTTAGGGACGCCTTGAGCTAGGGTTTCTAGTTTGGAGGAAAAACTGGATAAACTTAATCGTGACTGCACACGTCCGGGGGTAATGAAGTGGTACTTCAATCTCGGTTGGGGACAGCTAGGGAGTCAACCAGGTCATATAGTTTGTGAGGTGGTCTGCGAAAAATTTGAGAAGGTTGTCAGGTGGAGTTGGAGGTGAGAAGCGGGCAATGCAGGATCAGTTGAGAAAGAATGAGGAGCTTGCTGCTGAAAAGGAATTGGTGGAGGCAAGGTTGGTGATCTTTGCTCAATACTTCTTCGGGAAAGGCCGGGTTGATGCTATGAGAGATCCGAGAATCGACCGGGCTAATGGAATCCGGGGCCGGATGAGACAGCTTTGGACGCTCAGTATCCTGATTTGGCCAGTATGGGTCAAGAAGAAGAAGTGGATTCTCCTCCTTCCAAGGCAAAGTCTGGTGATCAGGAAATGGTGGATGGTTGTGAGTCGGTTACTGGCTCAAAAATAACTTAGTTTTGTTTTTCTTTTTGGTTTTGGTCTATCCAGGGGGAATGTCCCTGGAATGGATGGTTATTAGGTGTGTGGCAAGGCCAATTATTTTGAATGAATAAATATTTGGTCAGATTTTCTTCTTGTGTTTTGAAAAGGTGATGTTGACTGTCTACTGGATCTGGCCAGTTATTCGACTGGATCAGGCCAGTCATTGTGCTGGATCTGGCCAGTTTAATGTGTTATGGGTGGGGTTGTTGCCTGTCTGGAGGGCTTATGTCCCTTGCCTGTCTGGAGGGCTTATGACCCATTTATGTCATACTGATCCGGAATAGATTTTCCAGGTTTGTATGTTGAGCTCGATATTATAAGGCTGTTTTGCAAATCCGAATTTTGGATATCATTGGGAATTAGTTAAATGTTGGTGGGGTAGCCCCAATCTTTAAGATTTGTTTTAAATAAAATGCAGTATGTAAAAACAAGTATTGAAGATTCTACTTGGTAGAGATATGGGAACATAGATCGATACTTTGTACGTAATTTTGAAGAAATCATATATTGCATTTATTCACGTAATGGTAAGTATCATACATGTAATTTCATATCAAGCTAGGCAGGAAATGTGAACACGAAAATTATACCTGAACCGGGAGATTTATTTTATATGTGAAATAATTTTAGGTGTGCAATGTTCCAAGCTCTTGGTTTCATCTCGCCTTCCGGGGTTTGTAATCTGTAGGCTCCCCGGCCGACTATTGAGTCAATTAGGTAGGGACCTTCCCGAGGTTGGGGCCAATTTGCCAAAGATTCTTTTCTTTTGTGTTTTGGAAGACTTTCCTGAGGACAAGGTCTCCTACCCTGAATACCCTGGCTTTGACAGTCTTGTTATAGCTTTTCGCAACTCTTTGCTGGTATGCTGCTAATCTGATGCTGGCTGCATCTCTTAGCTCTTCTGTTAGGTCCAGGCTGTCCTCCATTAGAGGTATATTGCTTGTTATTGTATTCAGCTGCATCCGGGCGATGGAACGTCCACCTCACTGGGATTACGCTTCACATCCATAGACCAAGGAGTAGGGGTTTGGCCTGTGGATGTTTTAGGTGTGGTTCTGTCACCCCAAAGGACCAGGGGAGTTCTTGACCCATCTGCCTTTCCTTTTTCCACTTTTTCTTTATGCACTGATTACCACCTTATTCTTTTGGATTCTCGCTGACCGTTGGCTTTTGGATATCCTGGTGTGGATGTCACCAGATTGATGTTCCATTGAGCACGGAAAATGCTTTTCTTTTTCCCACAAATTGCGTGCCATTATCACATACTATTTCAGAGGGGATGCCATATCTACATATGATGTTGTGTTTAATGAATGCTATGACATCCTTCTCCTTGACTTGCCTGTATGATTCAAACTTCTATCCATTTGGAGAAGTAATCGATCATTGCTAGCATGAAAACCTTTTGTCCGGGCGCTTGAGGTAGTTTTCCTACTATATCCATGCCCCACTTCATAAATGGCCATGGTGCGGATATGGAATGTAGTTCCTCAGATGGTGATGGATATATGGTCCGTGAATCTGACAAGCTTTGCATTTAGAGCTAAAATCCAGGCAATCGGCTCTCAAGGTGGGCCAATAATAACCTGTTCCGAGTACTTTGCTTGCCAGGCTTCTTCCACCTTTGTGATTTCCACGGTATCCTTCATGGATTTCGATAATATCTGCTCGACTTCCCGTGGTTCCAGGCATCCGAGGTACGGCCCGACTGCGATTTCTTAAAAAGCACGTTGTCAATAATAATATATGAAGCGACTTTTATTTTTAGTGTTCTGGCATCTTGCTTATTTAAGGGAAGGATTCCCTGTTGTAGCCAGTCATAGTAGGGTTTTGTCCAAGAATTAGCAATGTAGATTGGGAAACTCTCATCTTGTTTATTTATTGCAGGTTCTAATAAATGCACGATGGGTATTTTGTCGAAGTCAAGGGGACTAAAGTTGGATCCTAGGTCGGCTAGAGCATCGGCCTAGGTATTCAAATCCCTGGGAATTTGGTCAATATTAAAATTTCGAAATTTACCTTTTAAAATTTGGACAACGTCCAGATAAAGCATCATTTTGGGGTCTTTTGCGATATATCCCATTTACTTGGTTGGAGATAAGAAGGGAATCGATCTGTACCTTTTAGGTTTTGCACACCAAGGTCAATACATACCTTTAGTCCGGCTATCAGGGCTTCATATTCTGCCTCATTGTTGGTAGCCTCAAATGCACAGCTTATAGCCTGTACTATCTTATCCCCCTGTGGCGATTTTAGTACTAACCCTAGTCCTGTGCCCCTCATGTTGGCTGCACCATCGACGAATAGGGTCCATTCTAGGTCTGTTTGGTCGCATTTGGTCGGGTTTATTCACTTCTTTTATTAGGTCGGGTTCTAGGGTCGGACTAAAATCAGCCACAAAATCAGCTAATGCTTGTGACTTAATTGCTGTCCTTGGTTCAAATGTTATATTGTATGTGCTTAGCTGGACTGACCATTTGCACATTCGTCCGGACAATTCTGGTTTCCTAAGTACAGACTTGATAGGAAGATTGGTTCTGACTATTATAGGGTGGCTTTCAAAATATGGTCTTAATTTTGTGCAACTCATAATTAAAGCTAAAACATATTTTTCTAGTAGGCCATACCTGATCTCTGCATCCAGCAGACTTTTACTTACATAATAGATAGGGTGTCTTGTTGTCCGTCCGCTTCTTTGACCAGGGATCGCACCGACAAAGAAGATTTGTGGTCGATTATACTGTCGGGGGTTCATCTTTGACTGGTTTTGCCAGCAAGGGGGAGAGGATAGATATATTTTCGTCTTCAAAGGCGTCGATGAACAGGGGTCCATTGAAAGTCCTTGTTCTTCCTTAGCAGGTTATAAAACGATTTGCATCTTTCTCGATGATCTTGAAATGAATCTGTTCAGGGGCTGCTATTCTTTCATCGACTTTTGTATGTCTTTGACTGTCTTTGGTGGTTCTAGCTCCAGGATAGCTTTGATCTGTTCAGGTCTGGCTTCTATTCCTCTTTTTGTCACCATGTAGCCCAGAATTTGCTCCGAGACTCAAGTGGCATTTTTGTGGGTTGAGCTTCATATTGAATTTTTCCAGTATTTGAAAGGCTACTTCCAGGTCTTTGACGTGGTCTTCTGCCTTTTTTGATTTGACTACCATGTCATCTATGTAGACTTCCATGGTGTCTCCTATCTGATCTTTGAACATCATGTTGACTAGCCTTTGGTAGGTTGCACCCGCATTTTTAATCCAAAGGGCATAGCAAAGATAACAATATATACCTCTTTCGGTGATGAAAGCTTGTGCTTTCCTGGTCTGCTGGGTGCATTTTTATCTGATTGAATCCACTGGAGGCATCCATGAATGTCAACATTTCGTGGCTGCGGTGGCATCTACCATTGCATCGATGTGTGGTAGTGGAAATGGATCTTTTGGGCAAGCTTTGTTTAAGTCGAGTGTAATCTACACGGACTCTCCATTTGCCATTTTTCTTTTGGACGACTACCACGTTTGCAAGCCAGTCGGGGTACATTACTTCCTTGATCATTCCCATGTCCAATAACTTGTCAACTTCTTGGTTGATGATTTCATGCCTCTCTGCACAAATTTTCTTCTCTTTTCTTTGTACAGGGCTTAAAGGATTTGTCAATGTTTAACTTATGAGTAATAACATCAGCATCTATACCAGTCATATCAAAATGTGACCAAGCAAAACAAGACATTTTAGTTTTAAGAAAGTGACCATTCGGTCGATTGAATCGGTGCATCGACCCTACGAGTACTTTCTGTCGGGAATTCTGGGTCTAATATGACCTCTCCTGTTTCCATCTGTGATTGTGCTACAAATTCTTCCCTGACAGGTGACTTTAATTGCTATGCAAGGGACTTACCTGACTTTGAGGGTTTCAAAGCCTGAGTGTAACATTCCTGAGCTGTCCTCTGTTCTCCCCTGATGGTGGTTATCCCCCATTCTGTTGGAATTTTCACGCATTGATGGTATGTTGATGGGATTGCTTTGACATTGTGGATCCATGGTCTGCCCAGGATTACATTATACGAGGATAGGCAATCCTTTACTCCAAATCTCTCATATGAAGCCACGCCTTCCACATAGGTAGGTAAGCTGATTTCTCCCAAGGTGTTCTTTGTTTCTCCACTGAATCCAACCAGGACGCTGGATTTCTTGATGATCTTCCCTTCGTCTATCTTCATAGCTTTAAGGACGTCAAGCATTACCAGGTTGATTGAACTGCCTCCGTCTATCAGGATTCTTGACACCTTTGTCTTTGTGATTTGCATGGTGATTACCAGGCTGTCATGGTGTAGATCTGATATTCCTTGGAGATCCGAGTCATCAAAGGTAATAGCAGGCAATGACTTGGGCCTGGAAGGAGGTTGGAGTCTGGATTCCCTGGATATTCTTTTGGCGGGTGAGTGGTCGGGACCACGATTTCGATCCTCCATTTATGAATTTGACTTCATAGATGGGGGGAGGAGGAGGAGGGTCTCTGTTGCTTCCTGAGTCTCTCTTGTTTTGTCCTTCATCTTTGTTCTTTGGCTGCTGGATTATGTCTTTCAAGTAGCCTTTCTTTAGAAGATATGCCACCTGTTTCCCGAGTTGGATGCATTCTTCTGTGGTGTGTCCGATGTCCGATGGAAGTCACACCATCTGGTTGGATCTTTCCCAGGGGTTATCGATTTCTTTGGCCATCTAACTGTGTCTCCCGGGTTTTCCGGCGTTTGATTAATCCTGCAGTATTAATAGAGAAGTTATATTCAGGAATAGTTGGGAGGTTAGAAAGGTTACCTTTATGTTCTTGTGCCATATTGACTTGGATCGTTCGGGCCTGGAATAGGGTGCTTTGATCTGGGGATTGCTTCCTTTCTGGTAGGAACTTTTCCTGTTAGTGTGTCCATAGCCTTGCTTTCCTCCGGATGAGTTCGTTCGAAGTTGAGGTCTTCTTCCAATCGACATGCTCTAAAGCGATGGATTGAACAAAGGCAAAGGTTGGACATGCTTTCTTGGTCGATCTGCATAGATGTCACCACAAGCGGGACTCCTTGCCTGAATGTTTCTACCGCTTTTTTCTTCATCGCATCTGGGAATGGCCACCTTTTCTTTGACAAATCTGGCCAGGAATTCTTTGAGGGATTCTTCAGAAGTTGCTTTACCCTAAATAGGTTCTTGGGTCTCTTGGCCATATCTCTGCTACTTGCGAATTGTTGATTGAAGGCATTGATCAATTCCGCAAAATTCTTGATACCTCCATTTGGGAGATTGATGAACCATTGTAATGTTTGCTCCGGTCGGGTTGTACAAAGCCTTTGCACATGCGGACTTGCACGAGTTCACTGGGTATTGAGGCAACCAACATTTTTTGTTTGAATATGGCAACATGATTTTGTGAATCAGAGGTTCCATCATAAGTTCTCATGGATGGAACAGTAAATTTCTTGGGAAGATCAATCTTTGCAATTTCATCTGCAAAGGGTGAATCTGCAAAGTCATCAACTTCTACTTGACCACGGTCCGCACTCCGATATATTTTCTATTTTGTTGTGGAGTTTTTGGATTTCTGAAGCATAGCCATCATTATTGCTTTGCTTTGTTTGTCTCATCATTGGGAATGGTTGGAGTGCCGGATAATGTATCCTTCTCCGGGGTTCCAAAATTAGAGAAGTCTATGTTTTTTATAATGGATGAGAATGGAGTTCCTGGTTCGAATCTGGTCCTGGAACCCGAAGCCTGATTTTCTAATTTCTTTTTCAGGCTAGACTCGATTCCTTGACTATTGATTTACCTTGACTGAGCTGCCTTCTCTTGGATTGTTTCCAATTCTTTGATCTTGGCCAGGGCAGCCGCTAATTGTTGTTCTGCGGTGAGTTCCACCATTTTTGTGTGTGAATATTAAATGAAAGATGATAAGGAGAATTTTATTGGTTGAAGAACTAGATGCCCCACGGTGGGCGCCAATTGTTTTAGCAGGATTTTACCTGAATGGGTCCGGCTTGATTGAGAAATAAGATGGGTATCTAGCTCTATATGTTTGGAGTATTTATAAATGAATTACAAAGAATGACTATGTGAAAAGAATAATGCTTATGCTATTTGAATAAACTGAATACAAATTTGGTAATTGGATGATCGTAAAATAACAAGTAGTGAAGTAATCTTATATTGATGAATGAATTTACAAATGCTAGATCACAATATTTATAGTCATAATCATGAACGTTGTATTGATCTCCAACGTTCTTCTCTTTTGTCGGGGTTGTTGCCGGATTAATAGGGCGCATTCCCTATTAATTCGGTTGACTGGTTCTTCTCCAACTGATTCTTAGCCTTTTCCCCTTTTGCACGTCTAAGTTCATGGATGATGTAGTCCCATAATTAGTCTTGGTCTTCCTTGAGAATAGGACACGGTTATTGACTTATACAATCGTATTTCTTGTTTATCTTCTTAATCCACCGCTTTAATAATCGCTAAGCTATTCTATACTTGACCATCGGCTTCTCTTCCAGGATTTAGTAGCCTTGCTTGCCATAATATTCTTCAACAGCTGAATAATAGTTAGATTTGTCCGGTCTTTGTTTTCTTCAATCAGCCTTGTAAGGTCAGGCCAGGTTATGGTCAGGCCAGGTTAATCTGGGCCTAACACCTTCATACAAACGATCAATCTTTTAAAATGTCAAATATCTGTAGAGCTGGAAATACAAGATTCAATTTTTATTTTGGGTGGATGGCCTGGTGAGGGTTCTTCTATAGTTCTAAGTTCTAATAAATTAAGTAGACCTTTCCCTAAATCTTATAAATTTATTGTTGGCTTTCCCCTTGCCTAGTGCATTTCAGCGGCATAATCTTACTCCCCCATCCTTTCCCTTCACTTTGTCCCTTCAATAATTTTATTTGTAGAAATGCCGACCTAGAAGAGATTGATCAATCTTTACAGATGAGTATGTATCGGACTCCAATCTAAACAAAAATTAGCTTTAGCAGAATAGCAATTACAAATAAATAACGAGATAACCTTGAGGCTTAGTAGCATAGCATACAATACTTTTATCTATACACCAAAAGGGCAGAGGGGTCAAATTAAAGTGAAGCTCACTTGAGCAACCTTGGGAGCTTGTTTGTTCGAGCTATTTCTAAAACCAAAGGCCAGTACTCATTCGCATGCGAATAGACTTCCTCTGACGACTATATTCAACAATCGTTAAATGAACATAACCCGGTGTCGGAAAATTATAAATCAAACTACAGCTACAACTATATCAATTAGTAACCTAAAATCGAATGAAAAGTGACTTTTTTCTGGACTTACCTAACAAATTCCACGATCCTTCCACAATTATCAACAATTGAAACAATTATTAAGGTGGCAATATTAGTTTAAGGCAGGCTCAAATTATCAAAAAATTGCCTAAGATAGAATCCTCAGCACGCTAACCCATCTCAGTAGTAGTCTCTCTCGACCAAGAACAGTACTTAGAATGAAAACAAAAAGCTCACACATAGCGCACCAAATATAGTAATAAGAATTTAGAGTTCAATCAACACATTATCATTACACTAATCGCTCATTTATAGTAAGCTTACACAATAATCCAGTCTCTTGGGTAGAGATCGTACCGACAAAGAAAACACGATCGTTGTTCACTTATTCAACCAACCAATCCAGAATCCAAGCGAGCACGCAATTTAATATTAAATACTGGAAAGATAGTTTTGAGGTTAAAATTAAACGCACCTTCCAATCTTGGAAATCAAATGTAAAGACAAAGTGGGCATAACAAACTTTCCCAGACTCTACTACTTTAACATTTGGAGTATTCATAGGACCTGCCAAATGAGAGGAACTTTATGCTTTAGATCCTCAATTTCTTTACGTCAATTGGTGAGACAAAGTTAAGTTGATTTTTCCAATCAAGGCCGAGTCAGAATTGAGTTTGGGCCAAGGCCAAATTAAAGTAATATCAACTTCTCTCATACAAGACCTTTCTTTTCATGTTCCAATTCCATTTTTTTTCATAATGTTCGTCTCATAACAGTGGTTAACACCAGCACGCCGCTTCATTTCATCCTAATTTAGAGTAAAGCGACCGTTAAGAGAAAACCCAAGTCGAACCATTAACTTGTGTAGTGATCATATTTCAAAAATGTACAGGCAATAAACAATACACTTACCTTCTTCTGATGACGCCTCTTGTCTAATTATTTAAGCAACTTTTGAGTATCCACAGAATCACACCTAGACAAATCAGACTCGACATGAAAAAAGACTTTTCCGCAGGCATGCTTATTAATAAACCCCATTGACCACCAAAGTCCAAATTATTCATCTTAACATCTGACTCTATTTCAAGTCCTCGATATCCAATAACAATACAGCTAAAAGCGATTATGTTCAAGTGACAGAATGTTACAATTCTAGACTCAAGACCAGTTATTATAGGTAAAATCAGTCTCATTGACTGAATGTTACAATTCAACACCAGAAGGCAATATTTGTAAAGACATGTTAGTGAGCACATATTATGCATAAATAATAATCTAGATAAAAAAATAAAAGCAAAGAGCCATAATTAGCCACAGTTAGACCAATATTCATTCATTGCCTACTAAATCTGTTTTCAGATTTGATTGTTTAGATTGAATTTCACCAACATAATTCCATGACGATCAACTTTAAGAATGTTAAACAATGATCACTACATAAAAACCAACTGCAAACAACCTACCCTGTATCACATCACCTACATCCACCACCCAAAATCGAGATGAATTAATTATGCTCCAATTACCCATAGAAGCAGCATGCACAAAGTAATATCCATTCTAACCATGTGAAAACTAAGAAACTCATTCAGTTATTCTAAGCAGTATCAGAATGTACCCTTCGACCCATCTTCCTCTCACATCCTCCCTCCCAATCTCGACAAAAGCAACCAGAGACTACACCTGCCCTCCTAAAGTATATATATTTTCATAAAAAGTAATATATTTTGTTCAGAAAGATAAGGCAGAGTTCAGTCAGGACTCCGGCTTGTGCCCTCCTTCATAACCAGATTAAACTATACTCATTTCGTACAACGATCTCTTTCCGATGTGCCCTACTTAATAACCAGTTTAAACTATGTCTTACACCTTGCTTAGCAACAATAGCACACATTAAAAAGAGAAATGACCAACCAAAGTAAAAAGAAAGGCCAAAAATCTCTTCTTACCTGCAACCGAGGGCGCATTACGAAAACCTTGGAATGCATCGTTCGACGTACGCCACTTTCTTCACGTTGTCACTACGCATGCATTCGGCATTATTGAAACTCTTTTTTTATAAATTGGCGCACAAACTAAAAATAAATATTATTCCTTCACCATGAGTCCATGCTGAACGATACGATAAGGGCATTAGCAATAGAAATTTTCGGTAAAGTTTGTCCAGTATTTAAAAAATGTTTGCAAAAATTTTAACTATATTTGGGAAAATAAATGATGTAAATAGTTAAAATTACTACTCGAATTTATATTTGTTGTTATCCCACCAGACTTTATAAGAGATCAAATGTTTATTGTTGTGTATTTGTGTGTTTATTTTTGCTTGTATCAAAAGGTGTTGCATGCTTTGTCTTATTCACAAGCTCTGAAGAAACAATCGGATCAAAATTTCCGTAAAATTACCTATCTACAAGGTAACTATGCTAAAGCAAAGATAGACCAGTAAGTTTTACATTAGTAAAAAGTAAAAAAATAAAGATGAATATTTGACCTTTATCTTGCAGAAGTATGTCTGAGATTTGTCAAAAACAGCATCAACTCTAATTTTCCCTCTTCCTCTTCCTTGCGTATTGATGATGCACAAATAATTATTGTCTGCTACCTTTAAAAAAGGCCTAAATTATTGGATGCATTAAATTTAAACCTAAAACAAAACCCTAACTTATTTAATTAAATTCACAATTAGTAATCCACTTCAATAGCTAACATCTAATATCAGCACCAATAGGTCAACTATACTTACGATACCTCACTAATGGCGAAGTTCCTCGTTAGCGACGTTCCTCATTTCGTTTGAATAGATCTCCAGATATTCTCCATGCAATATACTCTCTTGCCGATGAACTATATAAAAAATTTAAATAAATTAATTTAATTACAAAAATGAAATAGCAACAAACGGATTAAGAGAAGTCACATGTCAATAACCAAAATCAGCGGCTAACAAACGCCAATCTAAAACACAAATTGGAATTCGAAAAACTGACCTTGCCATGTTGATTTCTTTGAAGATGTCTCAGGAAAAAACAAGAATAAGAAGAATCAAAATGGGAAAAACAAATGAAAACTAAAATAAATAGATTTAAAATGAGTATGGAGTCGTAGAAACGAGGCGTAGATTATTATGAAAAATGGCACATAAATAATATGAAGAAAGGCAAGGGCAACACGATGGGAAATTATTTAACTGCTATAGCAACCATTCACCTTACTTGATTGTTCAAATAAGTAGAGCAACCATTCACCTCCAATTAGGCTTACCCGTATCTACAACATTCAAAATTGTTTATATAAGTTTCAAAGCAGACACAGCGCAAAGCTTTTCTAACTTTATTTGCTTATTAGCGTGCAACCTTTCCTCTCAATATTATTATTTATGAATGATGGTGATTCAGAAACACAAATAGTACCTGTCCTCATGTACTTACGTAGAGTGAAAGCCGAGTTTGTGTTGTAACTTTTGCCGCCTCGGCTGTTTTTCAGGAGGCCAAAGCAACAAAGTCTGGGATTACAATCCTATCAAAATTGGTACAATCAATCTAATACTATAAATTTAAATTGGCACAGCCGCACAGCAAGAAAAAAAAAGATCAAAGCAAATCACGTAAAAAAAACAGAAAAACTTAAATTGTCCAAAAGCCAAATGAGCAAGCAAATTAATAATAAATGTAAACCTTTAAAAAGAGGCAAATAATTACATGCAATTAATTAGTACTATAATAATTTATTTTTCCAATGCCTTATGCACTATGAATCACAAAGACAATGGTTAGCCACTTCTTTACTGACCTCAGCATACATCTTATAACACCCCTCACCCTGACTTGTTAATGCAGCAGCCTCACCATAGGCAATTGGCTAATTCTAACTGCACGCTTCGAGCAGAAAAGCCAATGGTTACCTTCATCCTCACATTAAAGAATGGGTCTTAGACGAGATAGTCTCACATGTGAGACCACCCCAGATTCTTACGTATTTATCATATAAATATATTATTGGTAAGTTAAGTATCGCACCTGAGATCATGTCAACAAATTATGGTGATTTTCTAAACCATGCCTAGTTATAACCAGGCAACCAGCCAAATGATTTGTCATATTACATACATGACTAACACCCAAACACCTTCCCGCTAATTCTGATTGTTGCTGCACAAGTTTAACAAATCAATTTTAATCAATTTTTTTTGGCTTTATTCCTGTTGACCTAGTGACATCCTGAACATGTTACCTGTCAATCCTCCAGCTTGTGCCCAATTCACCATACACAACTCCTAAGCTTTTGTATAACAAGATCAAATCTTGCTTCCATGATTCCTTCTGCATCATCACAAAACACAATCACAACTTTACTGATAACTAACCCAGAACATGCAATTAATGGACAATTAACACCTCGCCTTAATAATATCCAAGCATTGAAGAGACAAGGTAGTTAATAACATTACCATCAACTATCGATTTCCGATTCCGAGGCAATCAGATATGCATGCAATTACCACACAATTACCTTACTAATAATAAAATAAAATACAGATATAAAACAATAATGCTGATTTCTTGTAGTATAGTTGCAGATCGTCGCCAGTAAAAGAAAATCGAAATAATCAATCAAATAACACAGTCAAAATTAACAAAACAATAACTTTAATTAACTTACCTGCTACTTGTTGGTGACGGATTTCATTCTTGATTGCCATTGTTGTTGCTTTGATGAGTGAGAGAAACGGAAGAAAGATTCAGGCGGGTACATTATCACACCCACAAAACCCAAAAATTATAATAGTGATAAATTGGTGACGGATTTGGATTTGGGGAAGGTTAATCTGAGATGAGAAAGGGGGCAAAAGAAGAAAGAATTAGGTACACATAAGAAGAAGAAAGAAGAAATTCGCATCAGAGAAAGAGAAGGTGGAAGAAAGCAACGATAAGCATAACTATAAAAGCCAGGGGCAAAATGGAAAAATATGGTAAAAGTTACCGTGCTGGGAACAGTAACGCAAGCGGAGAAGGGGTGATTGACCCCCATAACTTTGTGCAATTGTGAAATTTACCCCCATAACTCTCAATTGGAGTGATTAGGCCCCATAACTTACATAATAAGTGAAATTAAACCCCTTTGTCAAAATCTCATGAGAAATTCAATTTATCATATCACAAAAGTAAATATGGTTATGTTTTGATGAAAAATACAAAATAAAAGTTTAAATTATTAATAAAAAAATAGCCTATACTCCATATTAGATAAAAAAATTAAAATATTTTACGAAAACAAACAATTTATTATTTTTATATAAAGTACATTTTTCAAATTTTTTACTGTACAATTTTTGTTAAAAAAAATTAATTACAAAATATTTTGTTAGATAGTTGTGTTAAAATCAGATGTCAAAATACAAGATTTCAAGATAAAAAATATAATAAATATAACAAAAGGGTAAAAAAATATTCAAATTTCTCTATTTTTCAACATTTCAAAATAATTTACATAAAACTGTTAATTTTTTTTTAAAATCATACCGAATTACATACGCATATAAAAAAAATTGTTTGTTTTCATAAAATATTTTAATTTGTTATCTAATATATATTTAATTTTTTTATTAATTTTTTGAACTTTTATTTTGTATTTTTCATAAAAGCATAACCATTTTTACTTTTGTGATATGATAAATTGAATTTCTCATTAGATTTTGACAAAGGGGTTTAATTTCACTTATTATGTAAGTTACGGGGCCTAATCACTCCAATTAAATATATATTAGATAACAAATTAAAATATTTTATGAAAACAAAAAATTGTTTTTACATACGTATGTAATTCGGTAAGATTTTAAAAAAAAATTAACAGTTTTATGTAAATTATTTTGAAATGTTGAAAAATAGAAAAATTTGAATATTTTTTTACCCTTTTGTTATATTTATTATATTTTTTATCATGAAATCTTGTATTTTGACATCTGATTTTAACACAACTATCTAACAAAATATTTTGTAATTAATTTTTTTTTAACAAAAATTGTACAGTAAAAAATTTGAAAAATGTACTTTATATAAAAATAATAAATTGTTTGTTTTCGTAAAATATTTTAATTTTTTTATCTAATATGGAGTATATGCTATTTTTTTATTAATAATTTAAACTTTTATTTTGTATTTTTCATCAAAACATAATCATATTTACTTTTGTGATATGATAAATTGAATTTCTCGTGAGATTTTGACAAAGGGGTTTAATTTCACTTATTATGTAAGTTATGGGGCCTAATCACTCCAATTGAAAGTTTTGGGGGTTAATTTCACAATTGTGCAAAGTTATGGGGGTCAATCACCACTTCCCCATTTTTCAAAATATAGGGTTACCTTATAGAAAATCTCAAAATTCAATTGGCCACGTCACATACTTAACGGACAAAACTGAAGAAAAAAAAGCTAAGGGTCACGACAATGCGTATTAACAGGGTTGAGAGTTACCATGTGTGTTCTCTGAAAAGTAGGGTTACCATGTAGAATTTTAAAAAACATAGGGTTACCATGTAGAAAAACCCTTATTGTTTTCTCTTGCTAATCTGATCAATTGGTAATTGGTTACTTTAATCTATTGCAAGTTTTGATATTGAATCCGTAATTGTTCAATTAATCTAGACTAAAGTGCAAACTTTACCCTAATAATTTGTATACGTTTCATCGTTATTAGAAGACGTAGAGACTAAACATAGAATTCGAATCGTTAACCACGTGAGTTAAAGATAGTTATATTTATTGCTTTCTTTGATTGTTAATACTTTTGTTGGATTAAATCTAGACGATTGGCTTAGATTATTCAATAATTAGGGTTTCTAATATCGCGTTTCGAGTTAGTTGACCAAAATTGTGAGGAAGATGGAAACTCGTATTCCACAATAGAGTACTTGAGAGTAATTGAATTAAAGACAATCGGCGATCAATTGGTTTGTTGATAGTGGATGTTTGTTGACCCAAGATCTTTCAATCAATAAATTCACCCATCTATATTATTTCTTTAGTAGTTTATAGCTTAATCAATCACAAATCCTCCCATCTTTATTTACTTGTGCTCTATATTATTACACACTTATTTACATCACCTTCCCTGCGGATTCGACACCTGGCTTACCGGCCTCTACTATATAGTTTAAGGTAATAGAACTTTATTATTTATCTTTGTGAGCATACAACTTCAGCTCACAAATGATCTCTTTGACAACCATGTACACCAAGATTTTCCACCTGCGTTGCACTTGACTTTACTACATTGCACTTGACTTCCCATAAGGCACTTAACACCAAAACAAACCCGAAGAGAACTGGGGACAAATTGTGAGGAGGAATTAGCTTCTGTCCTTGGCGATCTGCTGCACGTGTTCTCTTCCTTCTGAGGGATAAAACAATTTTTTATCTTTTGTTTCACGTACATTGCTCAAATATTCACCCGGAAAGTGGAAAAAAGTGTATTTATAAGGTTATTCATCGTGTTTGGATATTTGAGCTTGAGCTCGCCATTTTTTGTATATGCCGACATCGAGTAAGATAAGTGACAGGCTAATCATATACTTACGAAAGATAACCAACTAGTCTCCAACTAATATAGTTAGGGAAGTCGGGATCGTATTCACAGGGAGACTAACTTGTTCTGTTTGTTAACTAAATGTGTGTCTAGGTAACAATTGGGGTTGTTTTCTTTGTTGTACTGAACTAAAAGTAAAAGAGAAGGAGAAGCAAAGAGTAGAAACTAGTATAGATCCCGCGTAAATGCGCGGTTTTTTAGATAGGGATATTAGAGAATGTAATAATTATACTATTGATATTTAATAGTGTAAATCCCACACATTTGCGGTATATATAGAGGTTTTATTTTTAGTTATTATTTAAATATTTTAAATTGATACATTATTAATTTTTCATATTTTTCATATATCTCATCGTATTTCGATATGAGAAAAAATGAACTATGAACTAATCAAGAGAATTTAGTAAAGTTATAAAATATGTTTAATGATTTTTTTCTTTAACATAAAACTAATGATTACAAATAATAAATTTTCTCAAATTATGTTAATGATTTTTTATTTTTTTTGTGATGAAGCTATTTATATCAGTTTAATATTTTGTTTTATACAAATTGTGTCAAGTCATTCTCTCATATATAATAATACATAACAAAAATTTAGAAATTTATAGTTTATAAAATTATAGTGAATTTATCTTCTTTAATTAAAATATTATAATTTTGATTTTCAAATAAAATATTATTATTTGATTAAAAGTTTATATTTTGATGAAGTGATAATAATTTAAAGAAAGAAGTATTTTTGTTTTCTTATTTAGCTTGATACCTTTTGGAGGAAAACTTTGGAGAATTTTATTCTCTTAGTATATAGGAGGATTCATTCCAAATTTTATACCTTCAAATTTTTATATTTCACCTAATTTATTTTAATATGAGAAAAAAAAAGTAGTATGTCATGAATTTTTTTTTAAAATAAAGTTAATGATTTTATTTTATAACCTTGCTTAAATTATCTTAATGAGTTTTTTTCACGTAGCTAATAATATTATTTTATTATTTTATATAGTTTAAGTATGTATTAAGTCATTTTCGAAGAAAAATTAACAATTCTGTATTTTATAATTTTATACTCCTTTTATTTTATTTTGATTAAAACATTATATAATTATAATTTAGAATTTAATAAAAAAAATCATGCTTTAAGAAAAAGATTATAGTTTAATGGGAAAATTTTATTTATTTCCTTATATAAGTAGGTGGAGTTTGGAGGGAAAACTTTTGAGAATTTTTATTCTCTTAGTAGTAGGGGGGATGACTATAAAATATATAGAGAGAAAACAGGTATTGTCGATTCACCATAAATGGCCAACAGTCAACGTCTAGGTCACAGATCGGTCGCAAATATCGATCGAAGGAGTAATGAAAAGGTCTTATCGGATAGTTAATCGCTCTAAAATGCTTCTAACGGGCTCTCACAATTTATTAGGGCACTCTAATGTTTATAGCAAGTCTATCTCTCACCAGGCTTTCGATCTTAGGTCGAATTTTACCGATTAAGTTAATCAATCATAAAATAATTAATAACAGTCATCAATCATGGCTTCCTTAAATCCTAGAAAAAAATTAGCTACGCATATTCGTAATAATGAAAACGATAACTATCTATGATAATAATTAGGGAAGAGTTCTTGATTAAGGAATAACAAAAGTAATTAGATATAAAACGAATAACAAAGGAAGAGAAAGATGAATGTAAAGCAATAATTAAATAGAAAGAACGAAGGTTAATTCAATTACCGAATCTAAAAGTAGAGAAGAAAGATTACAAAGTCTAGATCTAAAAATTGTAGAGCATTTTGACGTAATAGAGTTCTCAAAAGTACAATGAAAGAAATGTTTTTGCAATCCTTTTATACTAAGTCCACAAATAAGAGAAATTAATTAAGTAACAAAAATCCCAAAGCTGTGATTAACATAACTATCCGCATTAGCATGTCAATCGACCAAACATCCATATCGATCGACTTTTCCAAAACCTTCAAGTTCTAGCTTCCCCGTGTCGATCATCATGCTGGATCAGCTTTCTTCTTCTGTCGAACGACAATGGTGGCATGTCGATCGACACAACCTCTAACTTCCAATGTCTTGGCAACTTGGTCATTCGACCACGAAAGCTTAGTCAATCAACTCTCTTACCTCTATGTCAGCTTTCCTTAGTTCCTTCGGTCATCAAGGCTTTCAATGGGACGGTTCGTTCCGCTTTCCTTTAGTGACATGATTAAAACATGGGCTTCTTTACCTTGCTTGACGGCATTTGGCTTTAATAAATGCATTTGGACTTAAAACCTGCGCAAGTCACACAACGCACCCAAAGTCGCAAGAATGACAGGAAATAATAACAATATAGTCATAGAAAAGCATGGAAATACGTGCCAAATAAAGGAAATTACGCATATAAAAGGCGCACATCAATAAGTCGTAAATGAGGAGGTTGCTGTCACTTAGAAACTACTTGTTTAATACATGCTTACACATCATTATTTAAGCTTATTTTCCCCTAATCCAACTCGGCGTTGTAGCTATTAACCATATTTCCTGCACTTAGGAAATATTTTCTCAAATCTTTGTATATTGTAAATATAGCATACCAAATCTTTTGTAATTATAGTTCTTACCTTATTTTGCACATATTGTAAACTATATAAACCTTGTATCATTAGCTTTGTTAATACAATCCATTATTCCCATAAATTTTCAAGTTCTATATGGTATAAAAAGTCACACATCGATCCAACCCTAATCTTCGACCGAAACCCCTTTCGTTCAAACGCCGCACCTCTTCGTCCTCTGTCTTTCTTCCGTCAATTGCCATGGCAGGTAACATCAACCATAACGACATTGTCGTACCAAATCCTCATGAATCCACAAAACCATTAACATCGCTTAACCTCAACCATTGTGTTAAGCTTAACCCTCTTAACTACACCGCATGGCGGTTTCAACTCACTAATATACTCTTCGGTTTCAGCCTTCTTGGCTTCGTAACCGGCACCGATCAACCACCAAACGAAACCATCACCGACGCTAACAACGTTCAACAACCAAACCCGTCCTTTTTGACATGGCTCAAACAGGATGGACTAATTCTTGGTGCCCTCATGGGTACCTTGTCTACTGCCTTACAACCTTTAATTGTAAGAGCGAAAACCGCAAAGGAAGCATGGGATATCCTTGCTTCAACCTACGCCAACCCCTCTCGGGCTCATATCATGCAACTAAACGAACGCTTCGATTCCATAACCAAAACTACGGAACAAACCGTCTCAGACTACATGAACTCCAACAAAGTTTGTGTCGACCAATTAGCTCTTATGGGCAAAATCCTTGACCCAGAAGATATTATTGCCCAAGTCTTAAAAGGTCTTGATTATGAGACCTTTAAACCCGTTATTACCACCGTTCGTGCCCGCGATACACCTATAACCTTCTAGGCACTACATGAGAAATTGTTGCAACATGAACTTCTTATTAAACATGACAACCTAACCACCCAAAATCACTTCTCACCATCTGCCAATCCTGCCTATCGACACACCCATCACTAACGTGGCAACCCTCGTCCATCAACCACACCAAACTTCCACCAGTCGGCCAACAACTATCACCAATCGGCCACCACCTATCATCAACCCACCTCTCAATATCAACAACACAACCAGTCCGCTCCTCGCCCCTTCAAAGGTCGATACCAATGGTGTCGAGAAGTGGGTCATGTCATCGCTAATTGCCCTCTTTTCCGGAAACTCTTTCCCAATATCACGTTTCCTGAACCCAACTACCGTCAACACAATGCTCTAACGCAGGCCCCACCGCAAGCCCAGGTTGCCAACTACGGCAACTCGTCATATGCACCTGTCGTTCCCACCAATCCGCCGTTCGCTAACACCGCTCAAAACCCCAACTTTTTATTCGACAGTGGCGCGTCGCACCATTTGACACATGATTTGGACACCCTCGCATTTCACTCACCCTACGACGGTCTCGATGACCTCATAATAGGCGATGGCTCGGCTCTCCAAATCGCCAATACAGGTTCGTTTACGATGCACAATCTTCAGTTTAAACATGTTCTTCACGTTCCAAAAATTTCTCGTAACATAATTTCGATTTCTAAGTTATGCTATGACAACGATGCTTACGTTCTCTTTATTGACAATTTTTTCTTTGTAAAGGATCGTCGAACCCAGAAAACCCTTCTCAAGGGCCGAGCAACCAAGGGAGTGTATGAATGGCAACCACCACCCGTCGTCAATCAGGCCGCGGTTCATCCTAGAGGAACCACGCCTCCTTCGTGGAAAGGAACCACGCCTCTTTCGTGGCACCATAAGTTAGGTCATCCCACAAACGATGTAACCAAACTTATCAATAAAAATTTCTCTTTTCGCATTCCTAATTTTGATCACTGTGATTCGTGTTGTGTTTCGAAGAGCACAAAATTGCCCTTCTCTGTTTCGTCATTTACCTCGCACGCACCACTGAACTTGTTTTTTTTCTGATCTTTGGACTAGTCCGGTTCAATCTTACGACCATTATAAGTATTTTGTAATTTTTTTTTACCACTATACTAAATATGTATGGCTATACCCTTTAAAATATAAGTCCGAAACCACTATAATATTTATGCAATTTAAAGCCTATGTTGAAAAGTATTTCAATCGACCCATACGACGATTTTTTAGTGACAATGGTGGAGAGTACGTAAAACTAAATCAATCGCTTCTCATCAATGGTATTTCGCACAGCACTAGTCCTCCACACACACCGGAACACAATGGCTACGCTGAGCGATGGTATAGGCACATCGTCGAAACCGGCCTTGCATTGTTGAATCATGCCGGCCTCTCCACGTCCTATTGTCCTCTCGCCTTTTGTACCGCTACTTACTTAATTAATCGCCTTCCCACAAAAGGTTTGGGAGGAGACACCCCTTATTTTAAATTACATAATATACAACCGGATTATAATAAATTACACAATTTCGGGAGTCTATGCTACCCATGGCTCCGACCATATACAACACATAAATTAGAAAACCGTTCCATCGCATGTATTTTTGTAGGTTATTCTAATACACAAAATGCATATCACTGCTTAGACCCAAAGACCCATCGCATTTACACTTCTCGCCATGTAAAATTTTGTGACGAATCCTACCCATTTCGAGACCCTGCTTCGCCGCCTACTCCTTCTCCATCCACCACCACTGATGAATGATGCACTCTTCACATTCCTCTCCTTCCTCCCTCGGCACCTACTGCCACAACAGTCCCGGTTACACCCATCAACCCGACACCCATTCTTCCTGTCAAACCGCCGATTACTCAAGTTTACACTCGTCGCTCTCAATCCTCACCCACTGTTAATTCAACCCAAGATCAACATCCTCCTACCCCCCCCCCCCCCCCCTTCCTATTCCGCTGCACTCCTCCAACCCAACCCCAAGCCACGTAAAGGTACAATGCCACCACCACCTAAGACCATTGTCACTCGCCTCGCCAATGGAATCAGAAAACCGAATCCGAACTATAGCAACCATCACGCTCAAGCTTCCTCAACCAATGATATACTACCAAATACGGTCAAGCAGGCACTTGTTCTCCCTCAATGGCGTTATACTATGCAAGAAGAATTTGATGCACTTGAGTGAAATCAAACTTGGACTCTTGTTCCACGCACCTCCTCACAAAATGTTATAGGCTGCAAGTGGGTTTACCGAAACAAATCTAATCCTGATGGTACCCTTAAACAACACAAAGCTCGTCTAGTTGCTAAGGGATTTCACCAACGATCTGGTATTGATTTTAATGAAACCTTTAGCCCCGTTATTAAACCAACTACAGTTCGTCTCATCCTAGCCTTAACTGTCACTAACTCGTGGTCTCTTAGACAATTGGATGTTAATAACGCATTTCTTCAAGGGACACTCACTGATAATGTTTTTATGACACAACCTTCTAGTTTTGTAAATCAAACAAAACTGGATTACGTTTGCAAATTAAACAAAGCGATTTATGGATTAAAACAAGCTCCACGCGCTTGGTACACCAAATTAACCTCTTACCTCCTATCTTACGGTTTTAAACGGTCTATATCCGACTCCTCCTTGTTTATTCTACACACCAACGATACCTTTATTTACATGCTTGTTTATGTTGATGACATTATCGTCACTGGACCACACCCTACTCAACTTAGTTCCTTTATTGACAAATTATCGCAACGTTTTTCCCTCAAAGACCTTGGTCCGTTGTCTTACTTTTTAGGCATTAAAGTCACTCACAACTCACATGGTCTTCATCTAAATCAATCAAAGTACATTTTTGATCTCCTAACCAAGTTCAAAATGATAGATGCTAAGCCTAATACCACTCCGATGGCTTCCTTACCCACCTCAACTCGTGAAGACCATCTACCTATCCAAGACCACTCTGATTATCGTGCTATTGTTGGCAGTCTCCAATACCTCTCTCTTACCAGACCCGACATTGCCTTTGCTATTAACCGTCTAGCTCAATTTTTGCATCATCCCACCGCCACTCACTGGACTGCCCTAAAACGTCTCCTGCATTATTTGCAAGGGACAAACTATTGGCCTTCAGTTGTACAAAGCTTCCCCTCCTCGCCTTCATGCCTTTTGTGATGCAGACCATGCCGGTGACAAAGACACCTATGTTTCCACAACCGGCTATATCATCTATCTCGGACGGAATCCTATCTCCTGGTCATCCAAGAAGCAACGTGGCCTTGCTCTCTCCACTACTGAAGCTGAATTTCGCGTTGTTGCATCCGTCACAACCGAGACACTTTGGCTCCGTAACCTTCTCCACGAGCTACATATCTCCGTCACCAACCCTCCAGCAATCTTCTGTGACAACATCTCAGCTACTCTCTATGCCAGAAACCCGGTCTTTCATTCCCGCATGAAGCACATGGCTCTATCCTTTCACTTCGTCAAACAGCAGCTGCTTCATGGTCACATTCGAATTCAACACGTTGCGAGCAAAGATCAGTTGGCAGATATTCTCACCAAACCACTTCACAAAACCCACTACCTTGACCTTCGCTCCAAGATTGGCCTTACCCCTCGGACGTCCATCTTGCGGGGGCGTATTAACCATATTTCCTGCACTTAGGAAATATTTTCTCAAATCTTTGTATATTGTAAATATAGCATGCCAAATCTTTTGTAATTATAGTTCTTACCTTATTTTGCACATATTGTAAACTATATAAACCTTGTATCATTAGCTTTGTTAATACAATCCATTATTCCCATAAATTTTCAAGTTCTATAGTAGCAACTTCAAACTATTTATGGTGTCACTCATTACTTATAACTTACCTATTTCAAATTACGTAGTTCGTCACTAAATTCAAATTGGGCAAAAGCATATGAAAGGAAGACAAAACACAGAATTAATAATATCTCGGGGTATGTTATTGAAGGACGAGAGAGGGCGAAGGCACCGTAATATTGTCACTGCTGACAAGTCCAATGCTTATGGCAAGCCTTGGGACTCGATCAATATACGAGTATCTGCTGGGAGATGAAAATATAAAGCTACATATGGCAACTTAAACTAGATGTGTAGCATTGAGAGTTACCGAATAAGTGTCATCATTGTGTTTCATCACGTAGCAATTTATATTGCCTCATTCTATTGTACAAATATAAACTTTTGAAAGAACTTGGAGGTGGTTCTTGCGGAGCTGTAAATAAAGATGTGAATGTTTTACTCATTTTTCAGATAACTGTATTTACTCGTGTTCATGTTTTATGCATTATTGTGGGTTATGAATCTTATGACTATGGTGTTGTGTACATTATTGTTACAAGTATATGTTGTGCCCTGATGAGGCTCTCCAACTATTATTTCATAATCTTTACGTAAATTTAGCCGTCCTTACATCATAAAGTTGAAAGAAGTTGTCCGAGTAATAACGAGTTGTTCTTCATATTTGAATATATGGTGAAAATCTAAGTTTCATGTTTGAGTGAAGCAAAAATGGCAACAACACCAAGCATCCTTTTACCCGGTTTTGGTCCTCCTCCAAAATCGAGCTCTACCATGAAATCCGTCTAAGAAGTCATGCCTCTAACCGCCCTATTTCACATCTTTGGTGAGTTTAGGACGTTTTTGTGTAGGATCTTTTATCTCCAAGGGCTATCATTCAGAAATTATTTGAAGAAGTAAAGCAAAGGTATAAGGGGACCCGGTTTTGAACAATGAGCAAAATGTCGCTATCAATCTTTCCTCTTTTGATCCAACAAAGCTCAAGAGACTTTTAGGAGCTACAAAAGAGCCTTACACGGTTCTCCAAGGCCTCCAATCAGTTCATATAATCATAAATAAGAAGTTGAGCTAACAAACAAGGAAGATTGGACTATTAGTTTACTTTAGCTTTTCTTTGCTTTATGTCATTTTCTGTTTCAGCATTGTGTAAATACCTTGGCTGCCGTTTTTATGTCCTTTAGCTGCTCATTTTGTAGCCCTTAGATGTAACTTGTAATCAAGGGTCAAGATTGTAAGCCTTGGTCTATATAAACCAAGCTAGGCACATGAGAACTTCAGATTTGAGTGAATTAAAATATGAGTTTGAAACTGAAGTTTTCAATCAATTTTCTTCTTGCTTAGTGCGGAAAACCCCTCATTACTTAGTGTTTGAGGCGGAATTAGCTCTTGCTTCGTGATCTTGAGTTTAATTCCAAGGCTTAAACCTGCTTCGTGATCTAGTTTAAGTCATATCTCGGTTACTTGTTCTTGTTTTCGTGTCAAAACAGTCCCAAAGTTTCTGTTTTGTTGCCTTAAGTCATTGAGGAAATTGTTATTTGAATGTTTAGTTCATAAGCATTTAATTTACAATCTTAATTCCATTGCTTTCATTCAAATTGAACAAGTTTATTTAGGGTCTTATTTTCGTCCAAAACAGGCTGTTTCGTGCCTTGTTTAGGTTGAGTCTTTTGTTAGCTTTAAAATCTGTCATTGTGTTGTTTGTTGGTCCTTAAATCAGTCCATTTGAGTGTTCAAATCAAGTCCTTAGAGTTTCTGTAAAAATCATTGTTATGTATGTTTGTTTTAGTCATTTTAATCACAATCAAACAGTCCATTACATTGTTAAAATTCGAGTCTTAATCTGTCCAAAAATCGAGTTCTTTGAGTTTTACTCCAAAGTGGTAATCAGAGCAAGGTTATAATACAATTCCATCTTGTGTTAGTCTTGGTTTTTGAGTTCATTACATACTTTAACCACTTTCAAAAACACACAAAAAAAAACTAGAATGTCCACTACTTACATTGAATTGCTCAACCCTCTTTAGTATTTAGTTATCATTTCAATATTTCATGTCTATATATACTTTATTTTGGGACATAAAAATTCAATGGTAACATGCACATTCAACGTCAACAATCAAGATATCTTGGTAAACCGGGTGCAAAGTGTGCGATGCAACAATTAACACTTTTAAATATATTCAACTCTTTTTGTCATATAATTTTGTATTTTATTAACAACACAAAAAAAAAAAATTAAGTCATTGATATTTTTCATTTACACGTGGAGGCGACTCTCTATTACAAATTTTCTTTACTATTTTTTTTTGATGAAAACACCCGAGGGTGTTACTATAGCATTGAGATATCAAAGAGTATTACGTTATGAGCATCCGGCGGTAAAACATCAGACCATACCTCTCGACCAATAGTTCTAGGAGTAACATGAGCTAAACAATGCGCCACACAATTATTGACCTGACTAGTATGAGACCTTAAAACATACTCAAAATCATTACATAAGACCAAAATATCATCAATCACTTGTGAGAAAATGCTTCTTCTATTCCACTTTCCTTTAAGAGAATCAACGACTTGCAAACAGTCACTTTCCATCACCACCTTACACACACCTCTCCCTCTAGCCTCATTTAAACTATCCCACATCATCACCGCCTTAGCAACAGTCGGCTCCCACCACTCCGCGCGAACAATGGCTACCCCCCACATCACCGCTCCTCCTTCATCCCTACAAACCATCCCCGAACTAGATCATTCCCCCTTCTTTGCACCCGCATCCACATTTATCTTGACATAACCCCTCGGAGCCGCTGTCCATGCTTCCATTCTCTCCACGTCTCCTCCTCGCCCCTCCCCCCCCCCCCCACGTCTTCTTCCAACACTTTCCACCCCCCCCCCCCCTCACTTAACACGTCACAAACCCGTCAAATAACCCTCTTCGGATCAACCTCCACCCCATCAAACACAACCTTATTCCGAAGCTTCCAAATAGCCCAACACCCCAACATAAATTTCCCATACTCTGCTCCACTCATATCCCTCCACCGTGCCTCCACCCAACACCGTACACCACCCGTCCTTCCATCCTCCTAACAAGCTAACCCCAGCTTCTCCCACACCCAATTAGCCACCCCATAATCCTTGAACAAATGAATACTAGACTCATCAGACAAATTACATAAAGGACAAAGAGAAGACTCACCTCCCACTCGAGCGACGATGTTTGCCTTTGTTGCCAAAGCGTGATTACACAGTTGCCAGAAGAAGAGTTTTACGCGTGGCCAGACCGGTACTTTCTAGAGCTTGTTGCACAACCATCTCACACTCGCCGAATCCGACTGCTTCGCCATATCTAACCATTGCCCTGCCATCATTCGATACGCTGATTTCACCGTATAAACTCCATCACGCTTTCCACTCCAATACCACCCATCTCGCGGCCTATTCGGGCTTAGACGGATATTAGTGATTCTTTCGCGCTCAAAAGGCAAGAACAAATGGTTAATACTATCAACATCCCAAGTATTATGCTCTGTAATGAGATTCGCCACCACCATCCCCTCATAACCATTCAAACAAGGCGAAATAACCCTCCCTGTCTATGTACCCGGCACCCAGGCGTGACCCCATACCCATGTATCGCTCCTATCCCCTATCCTCCGCCGCAGCCCCTTCTCCAAAACCCCACGAGCCTCCTTCAAACTTCTCCAAGCGTAGCTAGGATTATGCCCCATAGACGCTCCCAAGAACTCGCCCTCAAGTAATACTTCGCTTTCATCATACGAGCCCACAAACTCTCCGGACATGTCAACAAACGCCCAGAAGAGCAAGATTGAATAACCGAAAGTCACGAAAATCCATGCCCCCATTTCCCTTTGGCTTACACATCTTCTTCCATGAAACCCAGGATATCCCTCTCTTCCCCTCTTCATGTCCCCACCAGAAACGCGAAATCATCGATCTAACTTCGTCACAAAATTTGGCTGGAATTTTGAACACACTCATCACATAGGTAGGGAGAGAATTGGCAATCGCCTTTATAAGAACCTCCTTACCCGCCCTAGACAACAACTTCCCACGCAAACCTTGTAATATTTTGCATAACTTATCCCGAATGATATCCGTAATGACTTTTTTATTAGACCGCCCTATCACCGTAGGCAAACCCAAGTAACGCTTCTGTTCCTCCTCTTACCCCACCCAAGTCTTTTTGCCACCCGTGCTCTCTGCTCCCCCGACACTCTGTTGCTAAACGAGACCGTAATTTTCTTGAGGCTAACAAGCTGCCTCGAGGCTGATTCATATCGTCTTAAAACATTGTTAATAACATCAGCCTCCTCCAAAGTAGCTCGAGCAAAAAATATACTATCGTCAGCAAATAACAAATGGGATATAGCGGGAGCACTCCTTGCTATGCGGATCCCATGAAGCGAATTAGCTTCGACAGCCCGTCTCATAAGATTAGACAACGCTTCCGCACAAATAATGAATAAATAAGGAGATAACGGGTCACCTTGCCTTAGCCCTCTAGTAGGCCGAAACTCCTCCGAAGGTGTGCCATTAATGAGAACAGAGAAGGTAATAGTAGAGACACACTCCATTACCCATCGTATCCAATCACCATCAAAACCCATCATCACAAGAATCCGTAGCAAAAAACACCATTCAACTCAATCATAAGCTTTTTCCATATCAAGTTTGATCGCCATATTTCTCTCCGTATGTCTTGAATTTTTCATGTGATGAAACAACTCAAAGGCAATTAGGATGTTATCTGTAATCAGGCAACCCGGCGTAAAGGCACTTTGGTTCTCTGAGACAATATCTCCTAAGAAAGTCTTCAACCTGTTCGCTAAGACCTTGGACACAATTTTGCACACCACATTACAAAGACTAATGGGTCTAAAATCCCGAATTTTATCAAGAGCTTTTTTTCTTCGGGATTAAGACAATGTTAGTCTTATTAAACTCAGCTGGCGACGATTCACCTCGCTCAATATTCCCAGGACCGAGCTTACCACATCAGGGCCGATAATATGCCATTATGACTGGTAAAATAACCCATTCGTACCATCCGGACCAGGGGCCTTTTTTCTTGATGACGAGGGGTTGAATCCAGATGCATCTGGCTAATCGTTTCAACTATTTCTTCCTCCCGGTATTCCACACGCAAAATCATGTTCATCTATTCGGTGACATGCCCCTCTAAAGCAAGCATCCCAATGTAGTTCTTTCGCTTTCGCTCCCCGACTCTAGTATGGAAAAAATTTGTGTTAGGATCACCATCACAAATCCATAACGCACGCGATCTTTGACGTCAGTATTGCTCCTATTTGCGATTTAGTTCCGCAATTTCAGCCACTAATTTCTTTCTCTGCTTCACCTCAAGCTCAGTTCTCGTCCCACAATTCAGCCGTGTCAATTGCTTCCTCTTTCTCTCTATGGCCCAATTAATTTTCCCGATATTAATCTTCTTCCAGGCTAGAATTTCCTTCGCACATTCATTAATAGCCCTCCCTAAATTGTCGTGCCCTTCCTCGATACCTCACACCACAGTCTCCTCACATCCCCCTTCTCCAACCCATATCTACTCAAACCTAAATATATGCTTCCTCATCCCACCCGCATTCCTCTTGTCCAGTACCAGCTTAATAGGCGCGTGATCAGACCACTCACGGTCCAAGTGAAACAATTTCGCATATGGGAACATCTCCATCCAATTTTTCGTACACATAGCCCCGATCTAGCATACTCTGCCTATTAGCGTCCCCAACCTGACCATTGTCAAAAGTGAACTGGTATCCCTCCCATACCACGTCCCTCAGTCCACAATCATCCACATGAGCTTGAAAGTTATTCATTTGCCATTGCGGCCGACTTCCACCTTTTATTTCCGTAGAGTAGAGAATTTCATTAAAGTCTCCAACACATATCCAAGGCAAGGAGGATTGTCTGCTAAGCACCCGAAGGAGTTCCCAAGACAAATGACGATCACTAACACCCGACCACCCATAAAAACTTGTTACCCTTCATTCCTTACTATCATCCTATATTATAAAATCCATATGATGTGCCGAAGCTAATACAAAAGTACAATTTATATCCCTCCGCCACAAAAATGCAAGACCCCCCGATCTCCCCATACTATCCACCTCCATCCCAAAATAGCCATCCAAACTCTCCCTCACCCGCCTCATATCACGACCACACAATTTCATCTCGCATAAAAATAGTACGGTCGGGGCTTCCCTTCGCACTAGAACACGAAGGGCTCTTACCGCGTCGGGGTTGTCCAAGCCCCGACAATTAATGTATAAAAGATTCATTGGGCCCAGCGCGGTTGAGTGCCCTCAACCTCCGCCTCAGGTATTAAGACGGCCCCGTCTATCGACACTTTTATACGCTTAACGAACTCATCACCATCACCATCTTCACGGCTACGTTTTCCTGCTTCGTGTGCACCACCCCATGTTCAACACCACTTACCGCCCTCGTCAATCTCTTCCAACTCTTCCCCTTGCTGTTTCCCACTCCCTCACCCTGACCTTCCCTCATCGAAACATTCCCGTCTGGCCCTCCTATCCCCCCGCATCCCTCCTCCATCCGCCTCCATCACATTTTGCCCCTCCGTATTTACCAATAAGATATCATGGTTAATAGTCACTTCATCTCCTCCCCCTCCTTCCCGCCCTTTCCCTCCCCGAACCCTCTCCATCTCACTCCCTATACTTACTTCAACCCCTCACTCCTCCCTCTGTTCTACAATCTGCATCCCACCAGCCAGGTACTCTCCCTTCCCCCCTCTTCCTTTTTTTTCAAATCAATAGCAATCATTTGAAGCTTGTCAATCATTCGAGCAATATCAGCTTCATCATCTTTCTTCTCTGCCGCTTCAAACTCAGGAGTTAGAGCACGCCTAGCATTCCCAGTCCCAGCCCCCTCATATTTCGTCTTAGTAATTTTTCATGGTGACGCCTGTAATCACTCTCCAAATTTTAATTCTCCCTCCTCATATGGCCCATCATCGCAATATTTTTCGCCATGGCCAATAACGCCACATCCATAGCAGAAAATAGGTAATCTCTCATATTTAACATCAAAATCCACCGACTTCCCCGCTTTCATCTTAATAGGAATAGACGACCTCAGAGGTTGTCGGACATCATGAAGCACCCTAATTCTTATAGCTCTATCAAGTTCAGTATTAGGCCCCATCTTGACATCAATGAACGACCTCAGACTCGCTCCTATTTTCTGCACATTTGATTTACTCAACCTCCCTTGAATGGGAAGGTCATAAACCCTAGCCCAGATGGGTAAACGAAATAATGGCACATCAGAGAGTTTACCTTTGTCATTTGGTTCATTAAAGCACCAAGCAAAGTTGTCGAAATGCCACGAATGCCCCTCTAAAACCCTGCTTTTGTCTCGCTCCGAACCAAATTTGTTTTCTCCATCGCATCCACAACATTGCCAAGTATCGGTTTCGTCGGATTCCATAACTTAATCATGGTATCGATGGCAACCTTCACATTTATTGTTCGCGATGCCCATATTTTGCCCACTAGCATAAGGTTACTGCGTTGATCACCCTCAACATTCTCATCATCCCATTCAAAGATCGATGGTTCTTGCGCAACCCCCTCTTCCACAATTTCTTTCCCGTTCTGGCTCTGACCACGCGTGTCATTCATCTCATGTTCCTGCATAAAAAACAAAAGCACCAAAGAAAAAGCACCAGAAGAAACAACTCTCACAATCAAGATCGTGAGAGAAAGCCTTGAGTGAAATGAGGAATCTAAGAATCAATAGATGAAAAAGCCCTAGGAATTTTTGGACAAAGCCGTAAATCCTAGACGTATTTATTTTCGTCTAAAATTGTTTTAGATAATTTACTTTACGATTTGGTTATACTATCTACATGAATTTAAAAAATAAATAAATAAATTTTTAATATATTTACTTCACCAGGCCATTTGGTTGTACTATCTACTGAATTTAATATTTTAATACCTAAAAAAGTTATACTCATGTAAAAATATTTTTCGTGATATATTTAAAAATTTTAATTTTATAAATTTTCTCAAATTATTTTTTAAAATTAATCATTGTAGTTATTAATGTAATCTAATAAATAATTTTTATTAAATTATTGTTGAAATTTATGTTAAATTAATGTACATAATTAATGTTTTAGCGGAGATATCAGTGATTGTAATTAAGGATGAATATACCACATTTGCCACGTGGCACATTTAGAATTTGCCAACCGAGTTTATATATAAATATAAGATAACTTAGATTGGGAGTCATTAGAGGTATCTTGCTTCGGTCTAATAGTACGCTATTTAAAAGGAATATCGGGTCAATTATCTTGTTTCATTATGAAAGTGTTTGGTCGATGTTATTCTGATCGGGGCGGTTTCCTTCGGACTTATCTGTTCTGTTACAGGCCCGATTGATTTTTTTGGTTGATTTCTTATTTCCTGGAAGACCAAGAAACGACACACTGCTTGACACCGGTTCATGACTATTGTAGTTTGTAAATTTAAGTGGCTTAAAGGTCTTTTGGAGACCTTAGGTGTGGCGCAACTCATGCCTATGTCACGGTTACATAATATCTTGTATTATTTATGGTTCCCAAAACCTAGGTGCAATTTTATTATATAATTGCTTAATTGATCACTTTTGGATACCCACCTAGGAAAAACACTATTTTGGGGTTTAATTTTAAGGGTTAAATTGGGGATTAAGTGAAAGTTTGATCAAATACTGATTAATATGTGATGTTAATTGAATTGATGAAAAATTTGGGAAAATTGAAGAAAAAAAATGAACAAATGGAAATAGAGTGATTGGATTTTTAATGGAAAGTAGTATGAGAAAGTGAAGGTGGGCTGAGTGGTAATGGTGGCGGTTTATATAGGGTTGATATTCACATTTTTGCTCATGGTTTTGTATATTTATTGTGTGATTTTTTATGAAATTATATGTGTTTTTTTGCATTAATAGTTGGCCTATTGAAAAGTTTGAGCCGGATTTATTATTTTTTAGGTAGCAACTTTTAAAGAAGTAAAAAATAATTATCAAGAAAAAGATAGAATAAATATATAATTTTCCATTAGTGTTATTGTAAATTTGCATGTTAATTAAAATATCCACATGTATACTTAATGAGTTATATGTACGATTTGTTGTTTTAAGATAATTAGTATGTTCGAAATTTAAAAGGATTAAAGAACAAAATCGTGAAAATTATATAATTTCTTTCAATTTATCATAATTAATCATCAACATAAATATAAATTGATATTTAATATCCCTTATAATAAATCATAACCAAATCAAATCCACATCTCTAGCCCATATCATATATCATAACCACAAAAAATCCACGTCTCTAGCTGCATATCATATATCTAGCCACATATCATATATCTATCCTTAGCCGCATGCATCTAGCTCCTCAAGCTCGTTCACCGCCTCCGGCTCCTCGACCGCATCTAGCTCGAGCCCCTCTACCGCCTCCATCCCCTCCGCTGCATCCAGCTCCTCTGCAACCTCTAGCTGCTGCTCTCCCTTCTCCGGGTCCCCAAGTCTCTCTTGTCGCCGCCTTGTCGTGTAGAAGCAAATATAATATCTCAACCTTTTTTTTAGAGTTTTTCTATGATGTGGTGGACTTTTATAAGGGTGGCAGTGAGTGGTGGATTGTGGCATGGACATGACACGGAGACGGGATACGACACCTCGAAATTTTTAGGACACGGACACAACAAAAGAAAAAATTAATAAACATAATAAAATCAAGGAAATGAAGAACATTATAACCAACCCCTAAAATTTGGTAATTTAAAGGCCACAAAGTCGTAAAATGACAAAACAAATACTCGTACTAATTTATTATACGTCAAATCGAAAATGTCTTACAAAATACAAAGTTCCAAATTACAAACCTAGTTTAAATAAACATTTAAGTCTTTCAAAATAAATAAAAAAAATAGGGTTTTTCTCATTTGTACCCTCGTGTTTCTTCGTTGTCTCACTTATACTCCTACCTTTTTGTTATTCCCAGCAGTACCCCTGTACTATCCTACTTACTCCCAGACGTGACCCTCATGATTTTTCCGTAAACTTGACCGTTTACATGACCATCATCTCTTCCTTGCTCCATATCAGCCTTCATTAAATACCAAATCTACCACTATCAAAATCACCACATTCACCAGGAATATCCATATCAACCACCCCAAACTCATCAACCACCAAGCACTCCCATAGAAACGGCACAATTAATCATCTTCCTGCAGAGCACATACTCAAGCCATATATCGTCACCTTCTCACCTCACCCACCTTTAACCATCGTCACCTACTTTAGTTCAATTTTATGCCTCTATCCAATTATCTATCCGAGAATAACTTAGAGATGGTCATCATATCAGCTTAACATACTACCTAAGCTCCAACTCTCCAAGAGTCCAAGTGCTCGTTTTTTTTTTTTTGCTCAAAGCTTAACTACTCTCAAATGTTGGTTCACAAAAGCAAATGATTAATCAAGTATAAATCAATTAGAAGTTACTCCATATATAAACTGTAAGGTACAACGTGGATTTAACAAAGAAAAGGGGTACCACTTCAGCCCCAATACTCTGTTTTTCTCCGTGGGCAAATGTTTGTTAATACCGTGCGAGTTCAATAAGGCGCGGTAATTTCTGAAACTTATGTCCAGCTTTGATCCACTAATTGAGATTATAGTGGGAAAGTTTTGGGTAATTTCGTTACGGTTGTTCCGGTTTCGTAATTACCAAGTAAGCTTCAGATGAAACCTGAGCCTTTGCAAATATTCAGAATTAAACCGCCATAAACCTTCTCCATCAACATGCATGCCATCGACTAACCCCTAAAGCAACACCGTCGAAATTGTCGCCGAACCACCATGTATGGTTGCAAGCCATAATTAATGGCAAACGCAACCACTGTACCATCGCGCTACTCTGCCATAACACACACCTTGCTCTAACCATGAAGCATAAGTGAAGGGTTTAGTTAATTAAGGAAAAAGATAATGGAATTGAGATAAAGATGAGATAAAGGTTGAGAATTGAGATTGGGCAGGAGATGAAGACTGAGGAGATATGTATTAGTCAACCGATATATTATGTAAATATTTCGAGTATCATAGATATTATACATATCCCTGTATTTTAGTATATCGAAGATATGTACTCATGTATATATATTCTACTCAATACAATGAAATCCCGAGGGATTCAAACATTTTCATGGTATCACTGTATTAGGTTTTTTTACGAAAAACACATCACATTTTCGCGATTTCTTCGTCCTTGTCTTCCTTCTCGTGCTACGGTCATGACAAAAGACGGCGAAACCGCATCCAATTCCGGTGCTACCGGTGGCAAGCCCGCCTTGCACCCAGTTTACTCCGTCAATAACATTCTCAATAAGGTTCGTATGCTTGACGGTGTCAAAATAACGTATTCCGCGTGGGTCAAACTCTTCACTTTCCACGCCAAGGGATACAAGGTGTCCCATCATATCGATGGTACCCGTCCTCCTGCCAAAGCCGATCCCACCTATGACGATTGGTGTGAGATTGACGCTCTTGTTCTCCAATGGATCTACGGTTCCATATCGGAGGACCTCCTTCTCCGGGTTCTTGAAACGAATTCCACCGCTTACGAGGTCTGGACTCGTCTCAAAAACCATTTCCATAATAATAAGGGGGCTCGTGTTCCGGCTTTGGAACATGAATTTACCAACCTATCTCTCGCCAAGTGCTCGTCGCTTGACGATTACTGTCAAAAATTGAAGGACATCGACACACAACTCACTGATGTTGGCAGTGCTGTTGATGATCAACGTTTGGTTTTGCAACTCGTTCGTGGCTTACCGAAGGAATATGATACGGTTGGTGCCTATATCAATCAAACCCTTCCCACCTTCGAAACAGCCCGGAGCATGCTTCAATTGGAGGAGCATCGACAGTCGGCACGACCGGACACCACCACTGCCACTGCACTGGCCGCGCCTGCTGTCTCATCGCCTCCTTCCTCCGGCTGGGGTGACGGGTCCTCTGCTTCTTCTGGGCAATCCAATCGTAATACCAACGGTGGTGGTAATGGGAACAAAAATAAATCGGGTTACAAAGGCAAAGAAAAAGGCAACGACGGCTGGGGTAATAATCAACGCGGTGGCCACTACGGGGGTGGCCGACCACCATAAACTCGGACGTGGGTCGCCACGGCGCCGCCTCAGTTCTGGACGATGCAGTGGGCCCTCCCTCCCTGACCGTATCCTGCTCAACAGGGGTGGGCCTCTCCCTGGCAACCACAACCTCGTGGTGCCTCGCCTTCGCAGCCACGGTTTCAGCAGGTCCTACCGAGTACAGGCCAAACCTATGTCGCAGATGGGTATGAGCAATCCCAACTGGGACAAGTCTTTCAAGCAATGACGCTTTATCAACCCGAGGATAATAATTTCTACATGGATACGGGTGCATCCTCGCATTTGACATCCGACCCAGGTATGATTTCTCCTTCGTTTAATAAGAGTAATATTCGGTCTATTTATGTCGGTAATAGTAAGTCTATTGCGGTTCACGGTTCGGGTCATACTACCCTTCCCGCGCCTAGTCGAAAAGTTTCCCTAAATAACGTCCTGTATAGCCCAAAAATCATGAAAAATTTAATTTCCATTAGACAATTCACCACCGATAACAATGTTAGTGTCGAATTTGATCCTAATGGCTTTTCTGTGAAGGATATACGGACTGGGACAATTATACTGAGGAGCAATAGCACCGGTACTCTCTACCCTGTGTCAGCCCCGTCGTCAAACCAACCGCCCCAAGCCTGTCTAGCCACGCCATCCTCCGACCAATGGCACTCTCGCCTCGGTCATCCGGGTTTCAATATTATTGATTGTCTTCGTTCTCAAAAGATTATTTTATGTAATAAGGAGCGTCGCTCAAAACTTTGTCATGCTTGTCAAATTGGCAAGCATAAACGTTTACCATTTAGTCATTCTAATTCTGTTTCGTTATCCCCTTTTGATATTATACATTGCGATTTGTGGACCTCCCCTGTTCTAAGTAAAAGCGATTTTAAATACTATATAGTTTTGATTGGCAATTATTCTCATTATATATGGATTTACCCGCTTAAATTCAAGTCTGAGGCGTCTTCCAAGTTTCTACAAATCCGTAACTACATTAAAACACAATTTGAAAAAGAAATAAAAAGTTTTCAATGTGATATGGGGCGCGAATTTGACAATTCTTCCTTTCACCAATTTTCCATTCAACATGGCCTTCAACTTCAGTTTTCGTGCCCATACACGTCATCTCAAAACGGTAAAGGAGAACATATGATTCGTCGTTTAAATGAAATCGTTCTAGCCCTTCTTGCCCACGCCTCCTTACCACTAAATTATTGGGTCGATGCTCTCCACACCGCCACCTATCTTCACAATATACTTCCCTCCAATTTACCACATTTTCGATCCCCTGCTTCCGCTCTATTCCTCCGTCATCCCACCAATGTTATGTCAAAATAGAAAGTATAAAGGTCAACTAACAGAATTTTAGACGGAAGTCACGGAATTAATTTTTTTTGGGAAAATGTAAGCTTTCATTAATAAAGAACCACCCTTACAATTTTCCTAAGGCTAGATACATTAGGGTACAAGTCTCAATGCATACAATTTTGATCCCACCATGTTTGCACACCTCTAACAGATGACACAACTCTACTACACCTCATTCTCATTTTAAGTTCATCTTTACCATTTTAACTATAGTCCCAGGGGTAAGAATATATCCCTCCAACCTGGTTTGATTCCTGCACCTCCAAATGCCATAAATCAGAGCTATCACAGCAGCAGCTACAATCTTCTTCACCAGTAAAGATCGAATCTTGTATTTGATCCACCAATCTAGCACTTGCTGCTCAGGGATGTCCATGTGCAGCCATTCAGACAGCAGAGCCAAACACTTTTTGGTGAATGCACACTGAAAAAATAAATGCTCCACAGATTCAGCATCCATTCCACAGAGGAAGCAAACATTAGATTGAGTCACACCCATTCTCAGGAGTCTGTCGTGAGTTAGCAATCTCCTATGGGCAACTAACCACAAAATGAAACCATGTCTGGGTATCATAAGCTTGTTAGCAATCTAGGAGTGCCATGCTTTGTCAGGTCCCTCATCCACAAGCCATGAATAACCCAGCTTAATGCTATAATAATCAGCAAAGCCACCACTGAACAAGAAAGGTCTTATTCTTTAGATGTTCTTTTTCATCAACTATTTGGTCCACGCTTCTCCACTGGATGAAGATTTCAGGAAGGTCTACGCAGCTGAAAAGGGAACTTAACTGGATAGTAAGCAGGAGAGCTAAGAAGCATTGGAAGGATCTATGGTTTTCAGGTTGTGTAGCAGCACTGGTTTATAGCATTTGGGAAGAGCGTAACATCCGAATATTTCAGGGTATTGAGCATGATATCCAATATGTGGTTAAGAGGATACAGTTTATTGTAAGTACTAGAATATTACATGTATTACCTACGTGTAGGCATGTGATGTTCCGGGTAGCTTGTAATGTTTGATTGGCTTTCTTAGTTGGTTCTACTTTGTAAGATTTGGCCTATTTATTCCCTTTATGGAAGAATAAAAGTGGCTTGCTTTTCTTGCAAAAAAAAAAAAAAAAAAAGAACAAGAAAGGTTTGATCATATTTTTAACCCAACAAATCTTCTTCCATGCCCAGCTAGCCCCTTGCCCAGGTTCATAATCCTCCCAATCTTTATCCTTCATATACACTGCATGAATCCATCTGACCCATAGATGATTAGTTTTCTGAGCAACCCACCAGGTATACTTTGCTACTGCAGCAATGTTCCACCAATATAAACATTTTAAACCTAACCCCCCCCCCCCCTTTCCTTTTTGGTTTGCATACATTTTCCCAAGCCACCAGAGCTGGGTTGTCCTTCATTTCATTACCATGCCATAAAAATTTCCTGCACAATCTATCAATATGTTGCAACATAGTCTTAGGGAGAATGAAAATTCTAGCCCAATAATTATGTAAATTGTGTAACACAGACTTGATGAGAACCAATCTCCCTGCATAGGATAACTTACGAGCCCCAATCCCTCTAATGCGAGCCACAATCTTATCAGTACGTCTCTGATATTCATTCACACCCAATCTCTTTGGGGTTATGCTAACTCCCAAATACTGAAAAGGAATGGCACCTCTTTTCATGCCAGAAAGTTTGGTCAGCACTGGCATACTATGGCCATCAACCCCATTACTGTACATGTTGGACTTCCCCTGATTCATACACAAGCCTGATGCATTAGAGAAAGTTTTAAAAGCCTTGAGAAATAGAATCACAGACTGTGTATCCCCTCTACAGAACATGATGAGGTCATCAGCAAAGCATAAATGGCTCAAGTTTACTCTCTTGCAAAAAGGGTGAAATCTGAACTCCTTCCTTTGCTGCACCCACTTTAAAATTCTACTTAAATATTCCAAGAAGATAGTGAAAATCAAGGGGGAGAGGGGATCCTCTTGTCTAAGACCTCTCTTTCCCTGAAAAAATCCAAAGACTTCCCCATTTAAGACAATAGAGTAAGTTGGAGTAGTTACACATTGCATCGGAATATCAATGACCAACTTAGGGAAATGCAATGCCTTAAGCATATCCTGAAGAAATACCCACTCAACAGAATCATACACTTTTTGTAGGTCAATTTTCATCATGATCCTGGGTGAGCATGCCTTCCTTTTGTACATCTTAACCAAATCCTGGCAGAGCAATATATTCCCTACAATGTCTCTCCCTTTAATAAAGGCACTTTGGAAAGGACTGGCGATATCAGGCAATATAAGACTCAATATAGCACACATAACCTTTGCAACACATTTATAAATAGTGTTACAACAAGCTATAGGCCTAAACTGTGTCACAGATTCAAGCACATCCACCTTAGGAACCAAAGTAAGGATGGTAGAGTTGCAAGATTTCAACAATTTTCCAGATGTAAAGACACTCCTAACTACATGAATCACATCTTTATCTACAATATGCCATGTATCTTTGAAAAACTGGCTGCTATACCCATCAGGGCCAGGAGCTTTGTTGCCAGGTATGGAGAACATGGCAGACTTAACCTTCTCATCAGTGACCCCTCGCAGTAAAATCTCCTGATGCAACTCAGTTAAGCAATTTCCTTTCCTGACAATCTCAAAATTAAGAAGCACCACTGACTTTGATGATCCAAGTAGACCTTTATAAAAGACTTCAAAGGCATACTGAATATCAGACTATTGTTTGCAAAGCAGGCCCTCTTGATTCTTCACCTGATACACTCTATTTCTCATTCTTCTATGCTTGATGCTAGCATGATAGAATGCAGTGTTATCATCCCCATCCTTCATCCAATTCTCCTTTGATTTTTGCAATAAATATTGTGACCTAGCTTGTTTAAAGAAATGTAGCTCCTTATCACATAAAGCTTAAGAATCACATAAGACCTTATTCATAGGGTCGTTGATAAGCTGTTTCTGAAATTCCTTCAGGGCAATTTCAGTGACCTGAGTAATATTCTCAATATCACTAAAGTTGTCCTTATTAAGCTGCTTCAACTTAGGCTTCAGCATTTTTAATTTCCTTGTCACCTTAAACATGGGTATACCCTGGACATCAGAATTCCACTGGTTGGCAACAACATCCTCAAATTCCTCCAGCATTGCCCACATGTTGAAGTATTTAAACGGTACACCCTTCCTCTTACTCTCTTCCTGGAACTGAATTATACACGGACAGTGATCAAATAACTCTTCAGGTAAAAAGTGTGCAAAACAATCAGGGAATGCATGTATCCATTCAGCATCAACAAGCACCCTGTCAATTTTTCTATACACTCTAGAATCACTTCCATGCTTATTATTCCATGTAAAAAATGATCCAACGATTTCAGCTCAACCAAATCACATTTAGCTGCCATATTACTCATTGGGAGAATTTCATTCCAAGTGACTGCAGCTCCCCCAATTCTCTCATCAATGTGCATAAGACTATTAAAATCCCCACACACCAACCAGGCTGTATCAACAGTCTGCTTGAGATTATTCAAGGACTCCCATAAACTACCTCTCTCCTTATCTTTATTAAATTCATAGACCAAAGTAAAATAGTAGCTCATACCCTTCAGTTTATCATATACCTTAGCATGAATTAACTGATCGGTAATGCACCTCACATCAACCATAAATTGAGTAGGTTGCCAAATGAGCCAAATCCTACCTCCTTTATGTTTACTGTTATTAGTGCAAATTGACCAATTCTCACAGACATTATTCTTCACCTTAGTCCAATTCCAACTTTTAATCTTAGTTTCTAAAACATAAAATAATCCTACATTATTCTGATTAAGAAACTTCTTTATTTCAAGTTGTTTATTCATACTATTCATACCTCTAATATTCCACCGCCCAAGGCTACCCATTCTCCAATTTAAGTCTCCTCAATCCACTCTTTCCTGCACTCACACTTTTAGAAATTGTCATATTCAGAGCATCCAAGAAAGTAACCCCCCTAGGAGTGTACTGTCTACTATCAGGGAATTCCTGTCTCATCATTCTTGTCACGGAATTAATTAGTAAGGTTATTTTTGCAATAAATATGAAAGTAGAGGGGTATGTCTGGGGATATGGAAAATGTAGAGGTACAAGTGAGAAAATGAAGAAATACAAGGGTACAAATGAGAAAATCCCTAAAAAATATGAAAGGTTCCAATTACAAACCCAAAAATTTGTGGCAAATGTATAGATTTCAAGTAATGGGTCTTATTTGTTCATTGCCTTTTGGCTTATTGTTACTGCTTCGGATCATTTTATGATGTTATTAACATGTGGGTTAGTGGTTAGAAGCTAGACTAGATCAAACCGGTAGTGTATAATTTCTATGCATGCTAGCATATAATGAGTCAATTTAAATTGAATTGGGTAAATAAGGATTATGGGAACTAAGCTCAACTACTAAGTTCAAGGGGATGAGAAAACTAGATATTAATTAGAAGTGTTAAATAAATTTGGATATTGATTAGATTTTGAGTATTAGTGTCCAGATTAGTTACAGTAGAGGAGCATGCATAGAAAACTAGTCCTTTACTTAGAAAGTATCAACTAATTAGTGTCCATATTAGTTATAATTGTGGAGGGTGGGATGCTATGCAACTGTACTAGCAGTTGGTCTAGGTTAGGTGAGAGGAGGCTGGTGATTAAAGTGAGTTAGTGACTTGGGATTGTTGTCTGAATGGCTAGGTGTTTCAATTCCTTGGCAGGATATACTTAGATGGTAGATGGTGGCTTCGAAGGAGATTCGGGTCTCTTCTTATGAAGATTATTGCTGGAAGGCTGTAAGGCTGTACTTGAGATACAAAAAGGTAAGGAGATGACAAGCAGCGCGACTTCAGAGATGGAAGATGGAAGATGAAAGAATGCGTTGGATGAAAGAGAGTAAGCCTTTTTATACGATTGGATCAATGTACAATTGTGAATGTATTAGAGTTATGGTTGATGCAGGATGAAAATGCAGGGATAAAGTTGGGGTATGATGGGTTGCTTTCACGGAATCTGGAGTCAAATTCTTTGAAATTAGTAAGGCAATCAAAGCTGAATCTGCAATGCAAGCAGAAGCTTTAGGACTCCAAGATGTGATTTACTGGGCAAGAGATAAAGGCTTGTGGCATTTGGAAGTCTCTTCAGACTGCCTCCCTTTAATTGCGTTTTTTGCAGGGATCGAGCGAGCTCACCGCCTCACTAAGGATATCCTTGCGGACATCATCTCCCTTAGCGCTATGTTCCATTGCGTGTCTTTTAGTTTTATTCCTAGGTCGTTGAATAATTTAGCGCATGGTCTTGCTTGTAAGGCTATGCTTAGCTAGGACATCTTTATTTACAACTGCAAAAAAAAAAAAAATATAGAGTTTTCCTTATTTCATTGACTATGAAAAACCCACCAACCTTATCATACTAAACCATCAAATGACATCTATATTGCCAATGAGTTCAAATTCTATTTTAATAGTACAAGAAATAAATTATACTTGTAATTGCACTTTTATCGCTCTTTTCTTTTGTGTCGTGACGATGTAAAAATATTTAGTGCAACGAAGTATTATTTTTCCTATACCATCAAAAGTTTGGGTCCACGACCTTCAAATAAATATGACGCTATAAAATATAGGGAGTAATAATAGATACTCCTTGTGTTCAAATCATTTTAATTATCTTTTTTTTAGTGTTATTTTAATTAAACGTAAACAAATAATTACGATGAAGAGGGTCTTAAAATATGATGAAGGGCAAAATAGAAGCCATAATTATATGCCCATCGACTGGTTTATGACCAGCTGATAACTTTGCTAACAAACATCAACTTATTAAACTTGACCAGCTGATAACTTTGCTAACAAACATCAACTTATTAAACTTATCTTTCCTCACTGCAAAAAGAATTAAAACAGGCGACCGATTTTGGCGACTGAAAGCAGCCGCTAAAATCAATTTTGCGACTGATTTCAGTCGCCAAACGTCAGTCGCAGACTTTAGTCGCCTTTTCTAACTTTGGCGACTAATGACGGTCGCCAAATTTGGCGACTGACAAATCAGTCGCCAAATGACAAAAATAGCGACTGAAATGGTAGTCGCCAAAATGGCGACTGATTTGAGGTAGTCGCCAAATTGGCGACTGAATTTCAGTCGCTAAATGTGGTATTAGTCGCCAAATTTGGGAGACGTAGCCAATATCACTGAGCAAATTTGGCGACTGAATAAGGGCTTTGGCAATTGAAGTTCAGTCGCCATTTTGGCGACTACCTCAAATCAGTCGCCAATTTGGCGACTGAAATTCAGTCGCCAAATCCCTTTTCAGTCGCCAAAGCCACTGTATGTTTTGGTGGTTTTTTTCGTTTTCATTGCTAGCCAAATATTTACAACCTGCATACAAACCGATGTTCCACAACGCCATACATCCCAAATTTCAACACACACAACACCATACATTTCAACCCAACACCTCCCATTTTCTCAAACTTCATTTCATATATTGAAAATGAAAGTTTTACAAGCTAAGCTATTCTAATGTTCAAGTCTAAAGTTCAAGTTACAAGCTTACATGCTAAAATCATCTTACTTGGAAGCCAACACCGGCTCCACTCCCCCCTTGTGGACCATGCGGATCATTTGGATCGTAGTTGGGTCTAGGTCCGGGGTTACAACCTTGCCACCAATTCTCAAACATTTCCATTCTTTCCTTCATTTGGCGGAATTCTTCATCACGTTTGGCTTCACGTTCATCACGCTCTCTTACTTGAGCTTGAAGTTGACTAATAATTCCGGTTGATACGTACGTTCTTTGGGAATTGTTGAAGTCGATCTCCTACGCGATTTCTCATAGAAAGCCGGTGTTGAACTTCCGGTACCATACACGTGCCCTTTCTTGAAGCCATTCACCAACTCATACCATATGTCATTATCCGGTTTTTCTGGATTGGCGGCTTTTTCTTGTTCAAATGCTTCCTACAATATTAAACAAATGTTTGTAAGTTAATATGGTAACCACCTTATATACGACATTTTAAAAGAGAATAAATTAACAAAAATTAAGTGTTAGGGAAAACTTACATATAATTGCTTGTCTTTTGGCTTAGTCCAACTTCTAACCCCTTTGTGGTCAACCCTGAAATGCGTGTCCCGAAATAGTTCCAGTACCGTCGCAATCGGCTTTGACTTCTTCTTTCCTTTCTGAATGAAAAAAAAAAACATACATGTTAGAAAATCAACAAAAAATCTAACATAAAATAAACATGTTGCATTGAAAACCAAAAAAAGTGTGAAATAATAGACAAACTTACACCCAATACACGATCCCAGAACGATCGTGAACCCGCGAAATGAGTAGGCTCGTTCACGGCATCTTCCTTTCCTCCTTTTTTGTTGAGGGATGCTTGCTTAGACTTCTTCTGAAAAGCTTCACTTTTGGTATGCTTTATTAAGCCTTCATATTTGTCACCTGCAATTACACATATGAAATCATAACTAATAAGTTACTGATATTATTTATAATATAAGAGAGTATATGCTAATTAATACAAATAACAAAACAAGTTAATTAAATACCTTTCATGTGCTCGGGTTCCTTCGGCGCCTGATCGTCTTCCAGATCACGTCCCGATATTGCCGAGTACCGACGTCATTGTACCTGTTACGGACATTCTGTTCTTGAGACGGTGACCAAGCAAATGATAGCTACAAAAAAAAAAGCGACAAAATTTCATATTAGTATAAAATAAATGTATAACCTTGATTCTTAAAAAATTTATCAAAATTAATTATTTGGTTTCTAAAACAAAGAATTACGGAAAATATATACCCGAAAGTTATTGAACCACGCCTCTTTTTGTGCATTAGAAGCTTGTGTCCACGATGTAGGAATTGGACCCACGAAATTAGTCTTCGTGCTTTTCGTGACACCTCGTACCACGCAATCGTCCATAAACCTGCATTTATTTTGAACATGTAAAATTAGAAACAATTATTATATTACAAAAAAAAAAATAGTAGACTAATAAAGAATAAAACTTACCATAATCCCGCTGGCTCAAGAATCATCCGATGATTTGAAGTGTACCGTATCGGCACCCGTACTGGCTCGTCGGTAGCGTCAGTCTCCTCACCGTTACCGTCACCGTCTGTCTGCATCGGATCCTCCTGCACAAACTCCTCCTCCTCCTCCGCATGCGTACTCTGTCCAGAACCTGAGCCGCCTCCACGCTTCCTACCTCGACCTGCTCCAGCCATCTGCAGTAATACAAATAAAAATTAACACAAATAATGATAAATGAAAATTATACAGACTTCTAAATTTTAATAATTTACTCTTGAGGAATACAAAATTATACCAATTTAATCATCTTCATCTCCAAACCCCTCGTCATCATCCTCATCCTCATCCTCATCATCATCATCATAATCATCTTCATCTCCAAACCCCTCGTCCTTCTTCCTTTTCTCCTCCTCCCTTCTCCTCCTCACCTTCTCTTCCCCCCTCCTCTCCTCCTCTTCTTCCCTTCTCTCCTCCTCCTCCGCCTCATCCTCCCCCGGCAGTCTCTCTTCCACATCATAATATTCTTCCTCTTCCATGTCTTCACCATCTTTATTCTCATGCTCATAGTTGATTTCATCGGGTGGAGACAAAAGCGTTTCATTTGAAACGTTTTCTTCTTGAAAAAAGTTGTATCAACTTGTGACCGTGCCTTTGTCTTAAAGATTGCACACCACGCATTTTGATTTCTATCATTTGTTGTGCTTAGATAAGTAGCAAAATATACTTGATGAGCCTGATGTGCAAGTATAAATGGATCATACTTAGAGTATGTTCTAGTACGATTCACTTCTACAAGCTTGTATTGTTCATGTACTCTCATTCCAGCCACAAAATTATCCTTCTAGTCAACCTTGAATAAGACAGTTTTATAAGCTCGGTCACGTCCATTATAACTAATTTCAAAGATATCTTCAACTATATCATAGTATTCGTTGTCATCAAGAGAAGAAATAGTAACCCCCCAATTGCACCTAGCCTTACCTTTACCGTGGTTGAATGTTTGAAAATTAAACCCATTAACTGAGTATCGATTCCACGTTCTTACCATTTTTGAAGGACCAAAAGCCAAACTTCTTATCAAATCATCTTGAATATTCAACTCAATTACATGTTTCTGAAACCATGATGAAAATTGGTCCTCATGTTTGTCCCAAACATCATCCTTACTTATATTAGGATTCCTCTGAATGAAATCATTAACAAACTGTGTTTCGTATGACTCCAAGAGGTCGCAATTAGATAGCACGTAAAGGTGGGCACGATTATACTCCTTATCATCCAAATATCTTGTTTGCCCCTTTGATGAACACCCTTCATCATCTTGAGTTTGAAAAAATTCGGGTAAACTTCCGTCTATTTCATCCGATTTCTCAACATTCAAGTTTTTTGCTTTGGTTTATATATGTTTTTCAAATTAAAGAGAACAAAAGTTTGCAATCTCTTCCGTTAAATAAGCATTGCATATAGAACCTTCCACCCCAACTTTATTACCAATTTTTTTCTTCAAATGATTAAGAAACCTATAAAAGTTAATGATGAGTTTTATTAATAATAAAGTTAACATATAATAAATAGATTAGTTATTATTAATAATTTTAATTTAAAAGTAGTTAGATTATCTTAATTACCTTTCAAATGGATACATCCACCTAAATTGGACGGGTCCCCCAACTTTGGCTTCATATGGCAAATGAACCGGTAGATGCTCCATGGAGTTAAAAAATGCAGAAGGAAAGATCATTTGAAGCTTACACAATATCTGTATTATTTGCTCTTCCAGACGAATCATGTCATCAACACATATTGAAGAGGCACATAAATCTCGGAAGAATTGACTAATCTCAACAACTGCATTCCAAATGTTTGTCGGCACGAGGTGTTTCAAAGCAACGGGTAATAATCGCTCCATGAATACATGACAATCATGACTTTTCAAGCCTTGCAACTTCAGCTTCTTAACATCAACACATCGACTAAAATCTGATGCATACCCATCAGGAAACTTCAAATTTTGTAACCACTCACATAATACCTTTCTCTTAGCTTTGTCGAGAGTGAAAATGGATGTTGGCTTAGACCCGTCGCCGCGAATGTGTAATTTGGGACGATGAAAAATTTCTGCAAATCTTTTCTAGAAGCAATGCTATCACATTTTTCACCTTCTACATCCATGATCATGTCAATTAGTTGCTCAAAGAAATTCTTTTCTATGTGCATTACATCCAAATTATGTCTTATCAACATTGTCTTCCAATAAGGAAGGTCCCAAAGAATGCTTCTTTTAAAGCAACCGTTTTTCTGCTTTTTCAATTCTTTAAATTCTTCCTCGGTACCATCAATAGGGGATGGTAAATCACATACCGTCTTCCATATCTCATCCCCAGGCACTCGTTTCAGAGGGGCATCAAGCACCTCTTTACCTTTTGTGAAAGCTTTCTTGTTCCTCCTATGTGGATTTCCCTCTCGTAAGAAGCATCTATGACAATCAAACCAGCTTATTTTCTTGCTATTGGGAAGCCAAAATGCTTTACTTTCCTCCATGCAACAAGGACATGCTTTTTGTCCTTGTGTAGACCACCCAGATAGCATACCATAGGCGGGAAAATCATTTATTGTCCACAAAAGGGAAGCTTTAAGTTGAAAATTTTATTTTTTAGACACATCATAAGTTTCCACCCCAACTTCCCACAAATATTTCAACTCCTCCACCAATGGTTGTAAATAAACATCCAAATTACGTTTCGGGCTTTTTGGTCCGGGAACAATAAGTGACAAGAAGATAAATGGTCTTTTTATACATAACCAAGGTGGTAAATTGTATGGGGTGACCATAACGGGCCAACAAGAATACTTCCTCCCAAAATTACCGAAAGGATCAAATCCATCCGTACACAAGCCAAGTCGTAGGGTTCCTTGGCAAAATCAGGATACATCTGATCAAATCAATTCCATTCTTCCCCATCACTAGGATGACTCATCGTCCCCGGAGCACGTGGGTTTTCTTTGTGCCATCTCATTTATTCGGCAATGTTTTTGGTGGCATAGATTCTTTGAAGTCTTGGTGCGAGAGGAAAGTAAAACAATTGGTTGCATGCTATTGGTTTCTTACTCTTTTTGGCCCTCTTACTACCATTGCCTTTTTTCAACACCAAAACTGTATCTCCTTCACTTGTCTCATATCTATCCGCCCTACAATCTTTACATTTGTCAAGCAAAGCATCATCTTTCCAAAATAGCATACATCCTTCAGGACATGCATCAATCTTTTCATGCGAAATCAAGACCTTTAACTACTTTTTTGGTAGTATAGAAACTTCGGGTCATGATATTATCATCGGGGAAAGATTCCTCAAGGAACGAGGCAATGCCATCAACAGCAACAAATGGCATATTAAACTCACATTTCAAGGTAATTAGCCTAGAAGCGGCTTGTAACAATGTCATTCTGCTTCCTTCATATAAGGGTTTTTCTGAGGCTTTTAACATGTCAACAAAGGCTTTTGCTTGTGGGTGTGGCGGTTGTTCTTCAGAAATGGTTGTATGGTCATCACTATTAAAAATAGTGGAATCCATAACATCACCAACCATCTCTCTATATGGGTTCTCATCATTTTGTATTTGTTGGGTGTGAGCTTGTTCATGAATTGGAGAATATGCTTCTCCATGTTAAATCCAATTGTAATAATTTGGCTTAAACCCGTTTATAATGAGATGTTCTTCTACTACAATGGCAAGCTGGTATTTCAGGTTTTTGCATTTAGCACAAGGACGCCTAAGTTTTTTGTCTACCAAGTCATATTCATCTTGTTGTTTAGCAAATTCAATAAACTCGCTAACACCCTTTATAAATCTAGCAGTAGAACGTCTTTTCTTATTGGAATGGTCTAATCTTCCTTCATACATCCATGAACGTTCAATTCCACTCTCTTCATTTTAATATAAAGAAGATCCCACAATAATTTAAACATTTTTAAAAATAACAATAATATTTGTTTTAGCAGGATTTTCCCTGAATGGGTCCGGCTTGATTAAAGAATAATATGGGTATCTAGCTCTATAAGTTTGGAATATTATAAATGAATAACAAGGAAAGACTTATGTATAAAGAATAATGTTTATATTATTTAGATAAGCTGAATACAAATTTGTTTTAGTAATTGGATGCTCGTAAAATAATGAAAAATAAATAGTGAAGTAGTTCAACACTGATGAATGATGATTGAATTTACAAATGTCAGTTTACAATTTTAATAGTCATAGACATGAACGTTGTATTGATCTTCAACGTTCTTCTCTTTTGTCGGGGTTGTTGCCGGATTAATAGGGCACATTTCCTATTAATTCGGTTTACTCGCTCTTCTTTGATTGCTTCTTAGCCTTTTCCCCTCTTGCACGTCTAGGTTCATGGATGATATAGTCTCATAATTAGACTTGGTCTTCCTTGAGAATAGGACACGGTTATTGACTTATACAACTGCATTTCTTGTTCATCTTCTTAATCCAGCCTGCTTTAATACTCTGCGCGGACTATATTCTCATCGACCATCGGGCTTCTCTTCCAGGATTTAGTAGCCTGCTTGCTATAATATTCTTCAACATCTAAATAGTAGTTAGATTTGTCCGGTCTCTGGATGCCTTAGTCGGCCCTAGTTGGGTCGAGCCAGGGTAAGAGTCGGGCCAGGCTAAACTGGGCCTAACAATTGCCCCTTGACATTTTACCCGTGCTGGATCAGGCCAGGGGTGAGATGTCAATTTTACCGGGTTAATTAGTGAAAAGAATCATATTTACTCAATGACTCTTAGACTCCTAGTTACCGTTAAACACTAACGGCTAGGTGATGTCATCTTGTGATTTTTGCAATTTCTAGGGTTTTTGCACCGTTACTCCTTTCCTATAAATATGGTATTTGCGATGGATTTGTTTTTCACAAAATTTCTTCCACTTTCCTTGCTCAACTAAAATTCTCCCCTATTTCCCAGGAATCTTACTCTGATAATTCATAATTTCCGTCACAATAAACTATATAATAAAGGATATGGGAGCCAAAAAGCGTCCTGCACCCCAGAAAAGTCTGCGCATCCCGGAAAGGTAGCTGCTGAGTCAACCCTCGGGCGTCCGGGAGGAAGAAGTAATGGAAATTGACCCTCCCGCTCGTCTTTGTGGCTTTTAAATATCAGGATTCTATTTTCACTGCCCTTCAATCTTTGGATCCTTACTTTCCTGAGGAAAACTTATTGAAAACAAACTATGACAGGGTACTAAGGGAGAAGAAAATAATTTCTGAATCGACTGAGGTATGGATTCCTGAGTCTTGTCCAGTCAGAGCTAACTGGGTGTCACCTGGTTGGTTCTGTATTTTTGAATGGGCGTTTAAAGCAGGCTGTAAGTTATCTTTTACTCCCTTAATGATTGACACTATTCGTGCTATGGAAGTATCACCTTTCCAGATTATGCCAATGGTTTGGAAACTTGTTCATTCCATTGAAAATTTATGTGCTAAACACTACCTGGTAATTACTATTAATGATATCAAGGCAATATATCATATGAAAAATCCTGTTAATGGTCGTTTTAATTTGAGAATCAAGTCGAAAATGTCTCCATTAATTACTAAACTGGACTCTGGAGATGATAAAAGCTGGGCAAAGACTTTCATGTTTGTCCGGACTGAGAGCCTGGGGTCAGGCTTTGATTACCTGAGATATCCCCCTCTGGAAAGTGGTAGGTTTCCTGTACCATTAATTTGCAATATATATTATACGAAATTAGGATGTTTTGAGTTTTCACCTTTGTATTTGACAATTTTTGCAGCCCCTGATTGGAACTCTGATCCCCTCGGTGAGGAAGCTATTTCCAGGGTAGAGGCTTTCCTCGTTATTCCTGAGGAAGAGAGGGCCTGGCCTGCTAGTCTGAGCAGGGAATTATTGCCCCGGTATATGAAGACTAAGCTGAGTGCTGTCAGGGTGTCTAAAGGCAAGCCTAGTTCCACTGCTCTTTCCTGTATGTTTTCTGCATGTTTCTATGTTTGATTATTGTCTTGTTATGACTTCTATTCTCATATTCATGTGCATTCTTTATATATTCAGTGTTCAGGTCTTCGCTAGGCTGGCGACTTTTATCGCAAAAGATTTAAAGGTCAAGGGCGGCTAGGATTGCTTTGAAGTCCAAGAGCCAGGAGGCTAGTGGGAGTGACAAGACGCTTGACATTCTGGTTTCTGATGTCCAGCCTGCTCAAGATCCACCCAGGCTAGTATCACCGGAGGTAGTCCAGGCTCCCAAAAGGAGGAGGGAAGATGTCATCCCTGATATGGATGCTGCCCGGGCACGGATAAATGAATTTTCTGCCAAGATGGGTAGCCAGCTTTTATCTGCTAATACCCTTGAGTCTTCTACTAAGGTGGTCTCTATCTTGACTTCTCTTGTGACAAAGGCTGCTGAACTTGCTTCTCAAGCTAAGGAGGTTAGCTATAAAGAGATATTTTATTTGTTGTGTGTTCTTTGTGTCAGTTTTATATTTGGCTGATTGATTTTATTTTTTGTAGGGATTGGATGTTGGGTTGGCTACTGCTTGTCAATTCAGGGATGCCCAGGCCAGGGTTTCTAGCTTGGAAGAGAAAGTGGATAAAGTTAACCGTGAGCTGCATACATTCAGGAGTAATGAGGTAGTGCTTCAATCTCAGCTGGGGACAGCTAGAGAGAGCCGTCCCAGGCTGGTCGCTATAGTTTGTGAGGTGGCTGCAAAAATGCTTTGAGAAGGTCATCAGGCAAGAGTTAGAGTCTGTAAGGGAAGAGTTGGCTGAGAGAAGCGAGCTATGCAAGATCACCAAGAAAAATGAAGAGCTTGGCGCCGAGAAGGAACTAGTGGAGGCGCGACTTGCGATCTTTCGGTATTTCTTTGGGAAAGGCCGGGTTGATGCTATGAGGGATCCGGATTCTGATCGGGCTAATTGGGACCCGGACCGTGATGAGGCAGCTTTGGACGCCCAGTATCCTGATTTGGCCAATATGGGTCAAGAAGATGAGGCGGATTCTCCTCCTTCCAAGGGAAAATTTGGTGATCAGGAAATGGTAGATGGTTGTGAGTCGGTTATTGGTGAGAAACCTACTTAGTTTGGAGTTTTTTCTTTTTGTTTTGGCCCATCCGGGGAGGATGTTCCTGGAATGAATATTTAGGTTTTTTTTTTTGGCTTATCCAGGGGGAATGTCCCTGGAATGGATAATTAGGTTTGTGGTGAGGCCAGCTATTTTGGGTAAATAAATATTTGGTCTTTGTTGGTTCCTTTTTGTGTTTTGATAAGGCATTTGTAGTATTGAATGTTTTACTGGATCTGGCCAGTTATTCGACTGGATCGGGCCAGTTTTTTGTGCTGGATCTGGCCAGTTAATTGTGTTATGGGTGGGGTTGTTGCCTGTATGGAGGGCTTACGTCCCTTGCCTGTCTGGAGGGCTTATGACCCATCTATGTTATACAATCCAGGAATAGATTTTCCAGGTTTGTATGTTAAGTTGCGCTCAGTATTTTAAGGCCTTTTTTGCAACTGAAAATTGGGTATCAGTTGGATATTGGTGGGGTGGCCCCCAATCTTTAAGATTTGTTTTAAATAAAATGCAGTATGTAAAACAAGTATTGAAGATTCTACTTGGTAAAAATAAGTATAAGAATATTGACAAGTATTTGGGCACATAATAGAAGAAATTATATAAGGCATTTATTCATATAATGGCAAGTATCATACATTTAGTTTCACATCAGATCAGGCAAGAAATGTGAACACAAAAATTATACCTGGACCGGGAGATATATTCTATATGTGAAATAGTTTTAAGTGTGCAATATTCCAAGCTCTTGGGATCATTTCGCCGTCCAGGGTTTGTAATCTATAAGCTCCCTGGCCGACTATTGAGTCAATTAGGTAGGGACCTTCCCAGGTTGGGGCCAATTTGCCAGCATTCTTTTCTTTTGTGTTTTGGAAGACTTTCATGAGGACAAGGTCGCCTACCCTGAATACCCTGGCTTTGACAGTCTTGTTGTAGCTTTTTGCAACTCTTTGCTGATATGCTGCCAATCTAATGCTGGCTGCATCTCTTAACTCTTCCGTTAAGTCCAGGCTGTCCTCCATTAGAGGTATATTGCTTGTTATTGTGTTCAGCCGCATCTGGCTGATGGAATGTCGACCTCGTAGGGATTACTTGCTTCACATCCATAGACCAAGGAGTAGGGGTCCGGCCCGTGGATGTTTTAAGCGTGGTTCTATCACCCCGGAGGACCAGGGGAGCTCTTGACCCCATCTGCCTTTCCTTCTTTCTAGTTTCTTCTTTATGCAAATGATTACTACTTTGTTACTTGGATTCTCACCTGACCGTTAGCTTTTGGATATCCTGGCGTGGAGGTTACTAGGTTGATGTTCCATTGAGCACAGAAGGCTGCTGTTCTTTTTCCCACGAATTACGTGCCATTGTCACATACTATTTCAGAGGGGATGTCATATCTACATATGATGTTGTGTTTGATGAATGCTATGATATCCTTTTCCTTGACTTGCCTGTATGAATCAGCGTCTATCCACTTGGAGAAGTAATCGGTCATTGCTAGCATGAAAACTTTTTGTCCGGGTGCTTGAGGTAGTTTCCCTACTATATCCATGCCCCACTTCATAAATGGCCAGGGTGCGGATATGGAATGTAGTTCCTCAGATGGCTGATGGATATATGGTCCGTGAATCTGACAAGCTTTACATTTAGAGCTAAATTCCAGGCAATCGGCCCTCAAGGTGGGCCAATAATAACCTGTTCTGAGTACTTTGTTTGCCAGGCTTCTTCAACCTTTATGATTTCCACAGTATCCTTCATGGATTTCTGACAATATCTGCTCAGCTTCTTGTGGCTCCAGGCATCTGAGGTATGACCCAGCCTGCGATTTCTTAAAAAGCACGTTGTTAATAATAGTATATGAAGCAGCTTTTATTTTTAGTGCTCTGGCATCCTGCTTATTTAGGGGAAGGATTCCCTGTTGTAGCCAGTCATAGTAAGGTTTTGTCCAAGAATTGGCAACATAAATTGGGAAACTTTCATCTTGTTTATTTATTGCAGGTTCTAATAAATGTACAATGGGTATTTTGTCGAAGTCAAGAGGACTGAAGTTGGATCCTAGACCGGCTAAGGCGTCGGCCTGGGTATTCAAGTCCCTGGGAATTTGGTCGATATTGAAATTGCGGAATTTTGATTTTAAAATTTGAACAATTTCCAAATAAAGCATCATTTTTGAGTCTTTTGCAGTATATATTCCGTTTACTTGGTTGGAAATAAGAAGGGAATCGATCGCGTACCTTTAGGTTTTGCACACCAAGGTCAATACATACCTTTAATCCAGCTATTAAGGCTTCATATTCTGCCTCATTGTTGGTAGCCTCAAATGCGCAGCTTATAGCCTGTACTATCTTATCCCCCTGTGGCGATTTTAGTACTACCTCCAGGCTTGTGCCCCTCGTGTTGGCTGCACCATCGACAAATAGGGTCCATTCTAGGTCTGTTTGGTCGCTGGTCAGTTTATTTACTTCTTTTATTAGGTCGGGTTCTAGGGTTGGACTAAAATCAGCCACAAAGTCCGCTAGTGCTTGTGATTTAATTCTTTGTCCTTGGCTCGAATGTTATGTTGTATGTGCTCAGCTGGACTGACCATTTGCACATTCGTCCGGACAATTCAGGCTTCCTAAGTACAGACTTGATAGGGAGATTGGTTCTGACTATTATAGAGTGGCTTTCAAAGTATGGTCTTAATTTTGTGCAACTCATAATTAAAGCTAAAACATATTTTTCAAGTAGGCTATACCTGATCTCTCGCATCCAGACTTTTACTTACGTAATAGACAGGTGTTGTTGTCCGTCCGCTTCTCCGACCAAGACCGCACCGACAAAGAAGCTGTGGATCGATGTATACTTTGTCGGGGTTCATCTTTGATTGGTTTTGCCAACAAGGGAGGAGAGGATAGATATGTTTTCAGGTCTTCAAAGGCATCCTGATGATCAGGGGTCCATTGAAAGTCCTTGTTTTTCCTTAGCAGGTTATAGAATGATTTGCACCTCTCTGATGATCTTGAAATGAATCTGTTCAGGGCCGCTATTCTTCCAGTCAGCTTTTGTATGTCTTTGACCGTCTTTGGTGGTTCTAGCTCCAGGATAGCTTTGATCTGTTCAGGGCTGGCTTCTATTCCTCTTTTTGTCACCATATAGGCCAAGAATTTCCCTGCTGAGACTCCAAAGTGGCATTTTTGTGGGTTGAGCTTCATATTGAAGTTCTCCAGTATTTGAAAGGCTACTTCCAAGTCTTTAACGTGATCTTCTGCCTTTTTTGACTTGACTACCATGTCATCTATGTAGACTTCCATGGTATCTCCTATTTGGTCTTTGAACATCATGTTGACTAGCCTTTGATAGGTCTGCCCGCATTTTTAACCCAAAGGGCATAGCAGTATAACAATATATACCTCTCTCAGTGATGAAAGTTGTGCTTTCCTGATCTGCAGGGTGCATCTTTATTTGATTGAATCCGCTGAAGGCATCCATGAATGTTAACATTTCGTGGCCTGCAGTGGCATCCACCATTGCATCGATGTGTGGCAGGGGAAATGGATCTTTTGGGCAGGCTTTGTTTAGGTTGGTGTACTCGACACAGACCCTCCATTTGCCGTTTTTTCTTTTGGGAGACTACTACATTTGCAAGCCAGTCAGGGTACATTACTTCCCTGATCATTCCCATGTCCAGTAGCTTGTCAACTTCTTGGTTGATGATTTCATGCCTCTCTGCAGCGAATTTTCTTCTCTTTTGTTGTACAGGCTTAAATGATTTGTCAATATTCAACTTATGAGTTATAACATCAGCATCTATACCAGTCATATCAAAATGTGACCAAGCAAAAAAGGACATTTTAGTTTTGAGAAAACTGACCAGATTGGGTCTGACCGAGTCTGGTGCATCTGACCCTACAAGTTCTTTCCTGTCAGGAAATTCTGGGTCCAACATGACCTATCCTGTTTCCATCTATGATTGTGCAATATACTCTTCCCTGACAGGTGACTTTAATTGCTATGCAAGGGACTTACCTGACTTTGAGGGTTTCAAAGCCTGAGTGTAACATTCCTGAGCCGTCCTCTGTTCTCCCCTGAGGGTGGTTATCCCCCATTCGGTTAGTATCTTCACACATTGATGGTATGTTGATGGGATTGCTTTGACATTGTGGATCCATGGTCTGCCCAGGATTACATTATATGAGGATAGGCAATCCATTACTCCAAATCTTTCATATGAAGCCACGCCTTCCACATAGGCTGATTTCTCCCAGGGTGTTCTTTGTTTCTCCGCTAAATCCAACCAGGACGCTGGATTTCTTGATGATCTTTCCTTCATCTATCTTCATAGCTTTAAGGACGTCAAGCATCACCAGATTGATTGAACTGCCTCCGTCTATCAGGATTCTTGATACCTTAGTTGTGGCAATTTGCATGGTGATTACCAAGCTATCATGGTGTAGATCCGATACTCCCTGCAGGTCCGAGTCATCAAAAGTGATAGCAGGCAATGACTTGGACCTTGAAGGGGGCTGCAGTCTGGATTCCCTGGATATTCTTTTGGCAGCTGAGATGGTCAGACCACAGATTTCTGATCCTCCATTTATGAACTTTACTTCATAGATGGGGGGAGGAGGAGGAGGATCTCTGTCGTTCCCTGGATCTCTCTTGTTTTGTCCTTCATCTTTGTTCTTTGACTGCTGGATTAAGTCCTTCAAAAAGCCTTTCTTTAGGAGATATGCCACCTGTTTCCTGAGTTGGATGCATTCTTCTGTGGTGTGCCCGATGTCCTGATGGAAGTCACACCATCTTGTTGGGTCTTTCCTGGGGTTGTCTGATTTCTTGGGCCACCTGACTGTATCTCCCAGGCTTTCCAGGCGTTTGATTAATCCTGCAGTATTAATAGAGAAGTTATATTCAGGAATAGTTGGAAGGCTAGAAAGGTTACCTTTGTGCTCTTGTGCCATGTTGACTTCAGATCGTTCAGGCCTGGAATAGGGTGCTGATCTGAGGTTGCCTCCTTTCTGGTAGGAGCTTTTCCTGTTAGTGTGTCCATAGCCTTGCTTTCCTCCGGATGAGTTCGTCCTGAAGTTGAGATCTTCCTCCAATCTGACATGCTCTAAGGCGATGGATTGAACAGTGGCAAAGGTTGGGCATGCTTTCTTGGTCAAGTCTGCATAGATGTCACTGTCAAGCAGGACTCCTTGCCTGAAGGCTTCTACCGCTGTTTCTTCATCACACCTGGGAATGGCCACCTTCTCTTTGACAAATCTTGCCAGGAATTCTTTGAGAGTTTCTTCAGGAAGTTGTTTTACCCTGAACAGGTTACTAGGTCTCTTGGCCATATCTCTGCTGCTTGCGAATTGTTGATTGAAGGCATTGATCAATTCTGCAAAATTCTTGATGCTTCCATTTGGGAGATTAATGAACCATTGTAATGCTGCTCCGGTCAGGGTTGTACCAAAGCCTTTACACATGCAGACCTGCCCGAGTTCACTTTGGGTATTGAGGCGGCTAGCATCTTCGCTTGAATATAGCAACGTGATTTTGTGAATCCGAGGTTCCATCATAAGTTCTCATGGATGGGACGGTGAATTTTTTTGGGAGGTCAATCTTTGCAATTTCATCTGCAAAGGGTGAGTCGACAAAGTCACACTCAATTTCTACTTGACCACGAGTCCGGTACTCCGGGTATATTTTCTATTTTGTTGTGGAGTTTTTGAATTTCTGAAGCATAGCCATCATTATTCTTTGCTTGATCTTGTTTGTTTCATCATTGGAAATGATTGGGGTACCGGATAATGTATCCTTCTCCGGGGTTCCAAAATTGGAGAAATCAATGTTTTTGATAATGGATGAAAATGGGGTTCCTGGTTCGAATCTGGTCTTGGAGCCTGAAGCCTGATTTTCCAATTTTTTCCTCAGGCTAGACTCAGATTCCTTGACCTATTGATTTACTGCTTACCTGGCCGCTTCTCCGGATTGTCTTCAATTCCTTGATCTTGGCCAGGGCAGCGGCTAGTTGTTGTTCTGGGGTTAGTTCTACCATTTTTGTGTGTAAATGGAAAATGGAAAATGATAAAGGGAATTTTATTGATTGAAGAACTAGATGTCCCACGGTGGGCGCCAATTATTTTAGCAGGATTTTCCCTGAATGGGTCCGACTTGATTAAAGAATAATATGGGTATCTAGCTCTATAAGTTTGGAATATTATAAATGAATAACAAGGAAAGACTTATGTATAAAGAATAATGTTTATATTATTTAGATAAGCTGAATACAAATTTGTTTTAGTAATTGGATGCTCGTAAAATAATGAAAAATAAATAGTGAAGTAGTTCAACACTGATGAATAATGATTGAATTTACAAATGTCAGTTTACAATATTTATAGTCATAGACATGAACGTTGATCGTCAACGTTCTTCTCTTTTGTCGGGGTTGTTGCCGGATTAATAGGGCACATTCCCTATTAATTCGGTTGACTCGCTCTTCTTTGATTGCTTCTTAGCCTTTTCCCCTCTTGCACGTCTAGGTTCATGGATGATATAGTCTCATAATTAGACTTGGTCTTCCTTGAGAATAGGACACGGTTATTGACTTATACAACTGCATTTCTTGTTCATCTTCTTAATCCACCGCTTTAATACTCTGCCAGGCTATTCTCATCGACCATCGGGCTTCTCTTCCAGGATTTAGTAGCCTGCTTGCTATAATATTCTTCAACAGCTAAATAGTAGTTAGATTTGTCCGGTCTCTGGATGCCTTAGTCAGCCTAGTTGGGTCAGGCCAGGTAAGAGTCAGGCCAGGCTAAACTGGGCCTAACAATATTACATACAAAATTTAAACATTATACTCCACATTATACAATAAACATATGAAAACAATATATAAATATTGTCAATAAGTAATCCATCTCGAATGGGGTCCTTATCACTCCAACCTAAACCAGTCAATGTATCGTTTCAAGTCACTAGCAAACACACTTGTAATTTATTAATGAGAAAAAAATTCGGCGACAATTCCCTTGATTCTCCAAATACACATCTATGTAGAATAACTAATTACTCCACATATACATGTATTCGGAGAACATTAAAGAGATCGCCACCAAACTCATTCCTCATTAATAAATCACAAGTACGTGTTTACTACCTAAATGACTTGAAACGTGCAAAAAGACAATCTAAAATGGGGACTATTCAAGAATTACTCCTAATGAGTAATTCTTGAACGGGTACTAAGTCAACATCAAATCAAACAACAACACAATCAAGTACTAAATTAATTAAGTCAATCAATAGCACAATTCAACCACATAATAAAGATTTCTATCCTAAAGTCCGTAGCATAATTTGAACTAAAATTAGTAAATTTAAAAGGTAACTGGTAAGAGGAGGTTACCTAATCAAGTAAAAGCAAAAATGAAAAGAAAACAAGAAGCAACAGCTACACGACGGTGGTGCCTAGCAACATTGTGACAACCCCGAAAAGAGAAAAGAAAAACAAAAAAAAACAAGGTTATTCAACCTCAATTCATCAATAACATGAATTATCAAACTAAATTTATCAAAATCAAGTCCTAAAGAAAATTCCACTTAGCTAATAGCTAATTTCTCTTAATCCAAAAGACGGTTCCACTTAGCTAATTCCATTAATGCAAAAGACGGTTTCACTTAGCTTAATATTAATAATAATACGACGATTTCACCTAACTTAGTAATAATAATAATAATAATAATAATAATAATAATAATAATAATAATAATAATAATAATAATAATAATAATAATAATAATAATAATAATAATAATAATAATAATAATAATAATAATAATAATAATAATAATAATAATAATAATAATAATAATAATAATAATTAAGACGGTTTCACTTAGCTTAATACTAATGATAATGAGACGGTTTCACTTAGCTACCCACACCAAACACCACCCCACGACCCACCCCACCCACGCCCACCACGGCCCACCCACGGCCGAACCGCCACCCACCGGACCACCCCCACCCATAACCCTAAACCAAGACAAAAACCCCCTTAATCATTCCCTTTTAATTCAAACACAAATTAAACTAAATCTAACTACAAATTAAACTAAATCTAACTACAAATTAATCTAACATACTAACTACATTTAAATCTAACCAACTAACCACAAATTAATCAAACTAACTACAAATTAATCTAACAAATTAAACTAATTAAACTGAAATTAAACAAAAAAAACTAACCTAATTAAAGAGGGTGGAAGTGGCGGTGGAAATGGCGGTGGAAGTGGCGGTGGAAGTGTAGTTGTGTCGTTCGTCGCTCGTCGTGGGTGTCGTCGCTGTTTCGCCTTTTTTTTTTTTTATTTCGAAAGAGTAAAGTAGGAGAGAGGGGGGTCTGATTTGTATAAAAAAATTGGCGATCGAAATCGATTTGGCGATCAAATTGATCGCCAAATTGGCGACTACCCCTAAATCAGTCGCCAAATTTAAAATGTCGGTCGCCAAGTTTGATTCCCTTTTTAAAAAAGTCAGTCGCCAATCGACTGATTTCAGTCGCCAATTTGGCGACTAATGCTATCAGTCGCCAAATTTCGGTCGCTTGTTTTAGTTTTTCTTGTAGTGCCTGTATTTGTTATTTCTGATTCCGAATCACTTATGTGAAATTACAATTGAAGCGCCAATTATGTTATGTTGCATTTTAGTTGATCATGATACGATTTTCTTGGGAGTTTCGTTAAATGATGTGTAGGGAGTATAATTTCAAGTCTAATTAAGAGTAACATGACTCCAAAGGAAGATCATTTAGCGAATTCTCGAAAACTTACTATTGTGCAGGAAAGTTCAATAGCAACAAACATACCATATACCTTAGTATAATTCTCTCATGAACTGCTTTTTTCGGATGATTCTAGAACAACTTTATTGAGCTTAACTGATTCATGAACTATGTTTCTGACAGGCGAATGCAATGACTGGACTCACTGGACGCTTAATGTATGGGCTTTTGCAGTTTTCTTTATCTTCGAGATTCAATGGTCAATTACCATGATTTTATAATGCTACATTTGAGCATGGTTTTCTGCCTCTTTACTGTTTTGTGGTGCGTGTAGGCTTTCGTTTGTTGTCCGCTATCTTGTCAGGTGCCTATTATTGATGGTTTCGGAGTGGATAATCTCATGTTTTCTTCCCTTCAGGGTTTTCTGAGGTGTGAGTTGTGACGACCTGCTGTGATCAGTCTGCTAATAGCCGGTGAATGTGGACATTGACGACATAGTATCATCATAGCCACTGGCATTGTAGTAACTATAGCAAGGTCTAATAACATTGACAAGTGTAGATATCTTAGCACATCATTAGTGTTGCATGGTTTATCAAGTACTGAAAAATTCAGAAATTGCCTTGTAATAGACAAGCTATATGGAGAAATCAGTCATTTTTTCACTGTAAATGAAATCGAAATTTACAGTTAGCCTGTGTTCCTAGAACTACTACTCTCTCTATCATAATCATTTATTTACCTTTGATTACAACACACTACTCACAAAGAATAAAACGGGTAAACAAATGAATGGAACAGAGAGGGGTAGCAAATGAATTCGTAAATTTTCATGGGATGGACTAGAAATGCAAAGAAACAGCATATGGCTGATCCATCTTAAGCTCTACACACTATATACCAGAGTATTGTATTGACAATAAGTCTTGAAATCAACTATCAAGTGGCGTGAGAATATATGTTTAAATAGATACTTAAATTTCTAAATCGAGCATTATGTTTAACACAGATGAACTTGAAATCACGTAAAACAGACTGGCCAAGAAATCGAGCATTATGTTTAAATAGATTCCTAAATTTCTTCCAAGTGATACAAAAGCATTTTGGAAACAAAATCAAAATCCTTAATGTGTGGGCCATTCATCACATTCAAAGTTCCCTCAAGATTGAAATGATTCTACAATGAAATTTGCGCCATAAAATCACAAGTTGTCTTACTGAGAACATCTTGTCTAGGTGCGCAGGGCCATCTTAGAGAACATCTTGCCGTACAGTTGAGCATCCTTCCTGTTGTACTCCTTAATTTTCTCCCTTAAGGTCTTGTATTCAAGTTTCACTTCCCTGCATAAGATATAAATGATTTTTCCGGTCTCACATAAAAAATTACGAAGCCGCCTCCAATGAAGTTTGAAGACGATACCTGTTATCAGGATCAATCTCCAAGGCCTTTTTAATGTCAAGCTCTGCTAACTCCAGATCTGCTAAGTGTATATATGCCTGTGCTCTTCTGTAGAGTGCTTTAACATTCACACTATCCAACTCCAATACCTACATATCCAACAATTGACCATCAAACTAAAAAATATTTCATTTTTTACAAACTAGACAAGAAACCACCTCTATGGCTCTATATTATCCTTTGGTGCATAGTAGCGAAAGATTTACCTTGGTGCATAGTTTCTCTGCCGCCTTATAGTCCTTCAACTTCAGCTTACAGGCTGCATTGTTCAAATTGCAAGATACCTTCAAAGTCTTGCATTGCTTCTTCTCGTCATCACTGAAGGAGGTGTCATATTCGATGTATTTAACAGCCTGCATGTCAAGGAGCTCAGAATTAAAGGAGGTTTTAAAAACAAAACGACATAAAAACAAAACTCAAACATACCAAATGGATGCCTTTACCTTTTCGTATCTCTTTGAGGCTCTCACGTATTTACCAGCCTTGAACAACACATTTCCTTCTTCCTTCTTCTTGCCAGCTGCTTCTATTTTCTCTGGAGTACTCATATCCCATGATTCCTTATCCTGAAATCAGAAAATCACAAGTCTTAACAAAATGACTAAAGAACTCATGTTTGTAAAACATGTACAAAAAAAGACGGATAACTGACCTTCTCGAATGAAACCAATTCTATTTCATAAGTCACTGAAGAGCTGGGAGGAACAACAGCCAAATCCTGCTTTGACTCTGATGAGCCGAAAGCATATTCGGGAGCAATTGTCACAAGCGCAACTTCACCCTTCTTCATAGTCACCACAGCTCTATCAAGCCCATCAATTACTTGTTCTGCACAGAAAATGAATTTCAAGCAATCAGAAAACTAAGTTTATGCGAGGCAGGGAAGGGGAGTAACTAACAAAATAAGAGGACGTCAAGCCGACAGTACCTTCATCTGTCTTGAATTCAAAAGGCTCTTCTCCATCTTCATGACCCTTCTTGAAAAATACAGTTCCATCTTGAAGCTTTCCAATCAATTTCACTGTCAGGAAACCTCATGTCAGACAATACACAACCAACAAGCAATTTTATCAGGGGAAAAAAAGTCTGGGCCCTGGGGCTCACATTTCACTACGGCTCCCTCGTTAGGACGTTCATATCCCTCTCCTTCCTTGAGTATCTTTTTAACAACCTTCTTATCATCAGTAACATTAGACACTGTCTTCCAAGATACCAGCTCAAGAGTGATCTCAAGTGTCGCATTTGGAGGAACAGCACTTGCATCACCAGAGGCTGGTTTGCCCTGCTCTCCAAACCCGTCTGCAATGGATAATAGACAGTAAGCGTTGAGGTATATCATGAGCTTTCTAGAAAGAAAGCAATTTATTTCAAAGAAGCTTACATTGTGGCTTCACAGATAGAAGCACCTTTTCCCCCTTCTTCATAGTCTTCACAGCCGTTGACAAAGCAGGGCAAAAGTGACCTGAAGCAACACAGCATCAATGTCAACATCTGTAAATATACTCTTGTAAGTGGCCTATCAAAATCTCACAGATAGACATACCATCACTCACGGTGAACTCCACACCATCTGACTTTCCGACCAAGGTTCCATCTTCTAGATGAGCTTCATATTTTACTGCAGTCATCATGAATAGCAAAATCAGTTCATTGTAGATTGACACTAACCAGAGTAATCACCCAACGTAAAGAACTAGGTAGCAATACCAAACACTTCATCTGCATCTTTTGGATTCTCCCACTTCTCTCCTTCACGAAGAATCTTCTTAAAGATTCCACCGTCCTTGCATATGTCCTTCACACTAACCCAAGACAGCAACTCGACATCAAATTGTAGGGTAGCATTTGCTGGGATAGTAGGAGGCGAACCAGCTTCCCCATAGGCGAGCTCAGCAGGGATGGTGAAAACAGCATTCTCACCCTTCTTCATAGTCTTGATACCTATATCCCATCCTTTGATGACTTGACCTATCGATCAACACACAATAAAAATATTAGGCAATACGTTAACACAGAAATTCTCTTACTTGTTATTAGGCAACACATTAATACTAGGAAACAAACAAAAAATAACCCAGAAGTTATTAGAAATAAACCGAAAATACCTAGAAGTTATTAGCACTTGACAATGTAAAACAAATTAATAGCTACATATTACACCTTCAAATAATCCTCAAACTAATCAGAGGCTACTGCTACAGTACCACCAATAAGAATCTCGGTGAATCTCACACAAGAAACAATTATTATTTCAACTCTCTATTGAATACCGCCAAATACTATGTGCCATGCAATGAAGCCGGGATAAAAATCCAAATACTGGCAGGGAAAGATCTTGATGCTCAGATAACATCAAAATAGTGCCGCATTATCCCCGTCACATGCAGATATTACTGGAGCTTAGTACAAAATGGAGAGGCCAGGTTACTCCCAAAGGATCGGATATTGCAAATTTATGACGGTGACCTATATACAACATAAACATAGAGCAAACGCACCCCAGATTTTGAAGTGAAAAGAAAATTCTAACAAAACAGCAGTATCCTCGTCTTCATGAACAAAATAAAATAATTGGTGAATATACTTCAAATAAATGGGCCACAAGCTGTCCAACTTGCAAATATCAAATTAACAACTCCAGTGCTCCAAAAGAAGACCAAGGGAAAACGACTCAAGTAGACAAGGGAAATGGGACAATTGAGTTGGATTTTGGTCCGATCAGGGTCATATCGGGTCTGCTACCCATCCCGTTCTGGGTTGGGCTGCGCCAATTTCGAGTGCGCCAATCAGGTCTGGTCACTTCGTGTTAGGTCATTTACAAGAATGGGTCACTTTGAGTCGGGGGGTATTTTGAGGCCGTGGTTAAAACGCTTTAACTGATAATAATTCGACTAATAAAAAGAGTGTTGCAAAATTACTTAACTACCAAGGAATGTTATAAACAATGGACCACTTGTTTTAATATGTATAATATCAAGTACTCTATGACTTGAAATAAATCGTCAGTCATTTCGGACCACTTCGGATCATTTCGGATAGGACCAATTGCGAGATGGGTGGTGTTGGGTAGTTCTGGGTTGGGTAATTTTGTTGGGTCAACACTGGGCCAGTTCGTGTCGAGTCAATTCGAGTATTGGGTCATATTCAGGTTATGCAGTTTTGGGTCTTGCATTTGCTTTATCAGGTCTAATTTTAAATAATCAAATCAGTAAAAAACAATTTATTAGTCAACTTTGGCTTTCAATTAATTCATTACTTGATGAAGCTACGACGTAACAATGCTCGTTTAAGGAAGATGGCAAGCTCTCAACTACATCATCTGCCAAAGGTAAAAGGCAGACATCTCCTCATAAACCAACTTGCTTGGATACATATTTACCCATTGCATCATTATTCCTTTCCACGACATCAGGAAATTATTCATCAATCAGTTACTCACCTAACATGCTCATCACAAAACGGTGAACAATGACCCATTCGTGAGAGTTCATCAGATAAAAGTAGTTTATCAACTGATGCACGATATTAACGATAACGTTAAGATTCAGCTGATTCACTCCCATTTACCATTTCAATTATAAGATTAACCAAATTTGCAAATCAAAATTGCCATACTAACAATCTAACTCAAACAGGTTTTTAATTTTGAAGTACACGAAAGCATCAAAGAACTCAATCGAAGTTCAATCACCCTAATCATCAAAATGCATAGGAGCATGCAAGACTAACAGCATACAATCAAACAGAATTTGTCAATTGAAGAACAACTACTCTCAGCGAGAGTTTTCCTCCTATACTTTTCTCTTCAGTTGGAACAAATTAATATTAAGAGCTTCAATGACATTAGCTATGAGATACCACATATTCGACTTTGCAACCAACAAAAACAAGTAATCAATAATTAATACATATACATTTCAATAAAATAGACAGTCATTTCAGTAAAAAATAAAAACAGATCATTAAAGAACAGATTATTAAAGAAAGAGTAAGAAAGAACCTTGGCCTAGAGTGAACTTGAAAGGATCTCCTCTATCGCGGCTCGAATCAAACTTTGTTCCATCCAACAATGTTCCCGTGTAATGCACTATCCACAAATTGTAACAAAGTTAGCTAAAATTAGAAAACCTAATCAACCAAAAAGATTAACCATTGACTTCGTCACCATTAACTTACATAAATTATTTTAAAGAAATAAGTAACTAAGCAAAAATCCTTCAACTTCGTCACCATTAATTTGCAAAAATGCTAATATTTGAAAGAAATAATAAAACCATTGCACTCATTCCTCGTCCTATCTTCAATCTCTAACAAGAAATAACTCGCGAAAATTGAACTTTGATAACTCCATTTTACCCCTCATAAAGCAATACTTAGGACCCCTTTTTGTTCCCCCTTTGGCTAGTTTAGTATGTCGCTTTGACCTATTTTAGCTTGATCCGTGTCACTCCTACCTTGCCTTGCTTATACGAGTTTTCGAGCTATTTTACTAGCTTTTGTTGACCTTCTTGTAGGTATCTTGCTTGGGAGCTCTTGCGGGACGGAGTTGGAACAGGATTTGCTTGAAGAAAGGAAGCAACTAGGAGGAATTACAGCCGAGGGGCATAACTTTACCTCAACCGGGCACAATCCTACCCGACCGGGCACAATTACACCCGGACGGGTACTTCTCACCCGTTTAGCGTTTTTAGCATGTTTTGACATTTTACCCGACCGGGTAAAATTATGCCTGGAGCAGGCATAATTATGCCCGGACTAGACATAATTATGCCCCTCGGCTGCAGTTTTTGTTTCCTCTTGTATTTCCACCTACCTTTTTGTACTTAATATAAATAGTCAATTTTCCAGAAAATTAGGGATCTAATCCTAGTTTTGAGAAGAAATTTGTAAGGTTTAGAGAGGAGAAACTCAAATCCTTTGTAACTTATCAATCATTCTTCATCAATCAAAGATTATTATTATTGTTCTTACCTTGTTCTTCATTATTATTCATCCTTCCATAGTTGGTATTGCTTCTTTCCTTTTTCTTTTTTCTCCTTTGTTCATCAATTGTTTTCAATAGTTGTTGTTAGATCTCTTTTAGTTAGAATTTGTTGAGACTTGTTGTTTGTTGATAGTTTAGTCAAAATCTCTCTCTCCTGTTTGTTGTTCATGCTTTTGATTGGAGTTGTTCATAGAAAGCTTGAGACTTTGATAGATTTGATAAAGCTTTGGTCTTTTTTAGTTAATTCATCTACTCTTAGCCTTATTAGTTGATTTCCATCTTCTCTTATCACCTTTGCATGCTCTATCATAAAATTCATAATATCACCATGTTTATTGTTAAAGTATCCTCCTTTATTGCTTGTCTTGCTAAATTAACCATGATTAGTGAGTAGTACTCTTGCTAGGGTGCGATTGGGCACTTACATGAGTGATTAACATGTTTGATTCCATTTAAATAGTCATTAAGGGGAAATTGGTGGGTTTACCTTAGGATTTATTTTGTTATTGTTGTAATTTGGGAATTTGGTTGATTGATGACCCTTGTCCACCAATGGGAATTGGTTAGGTCCTAAGTTGACCCCCCATTTACATCCTTTGCCTATTTGGATTGAACCCGGGAGGAAGAGCCTAAAGAGGGTGCCTTTGGGAACCGGTTTGACCTTCACCTTTGGGAAAAGGGTTGGGAAGGACGGGAATTTATCGTATGCTTAATGACTCCTAGCATTAATCGACTACCTTGGGGATGGCGCGCGTTCCTAGGGTATTAGAATATTGTGTAGGAGATTCCGAGTCATGAGCCCAGGAGGGAGTTGAGTCGGTAGGTCTAGTGTCCTATTGTGAGCCCGGGAGAGAGTCAATAGGCGAATTAGAGGCGTTTTCCCCCGCCTTGTGTACCCAAGATGACTTATTGCCGGAATTAACATGATAATCATGAATGTTTGTAGCCTGATCGTGCCCTAGTCCTTTTATATCTTGAGAAAAACATCTTTCCAATTAGTTTCTTCCTTGAATTTTGTTGTTGCTTTATTAGTTTAATTTGCTAGTCTTTTAGTGTAGCTTACCTAGTCTATTTGCCAATCAATCCTTTTTCTTTGACTTAGCTAAACTTAAGAATAATAACAATTAGTAGTCTCCCAAGCTCCTCGTGTTACTAGTGCAACGCATCGTTCACTTGCGAGGTTTAGCTTGAACCATCAAACTTCATTATCGTCGCCATTAAATTGCAAAAATCAATCACTCGGCTAAATTCTGAAAAACCTAACGAATTAAACAATGGAGCTTTAACTTCGCCGCGATTAATTTGCATAAATTAATCAATCAACAAAATTCTAAACCAATTAACTAATCAAACACTGAACATTTAACTTTCATCGCGATTAATTCGCAAAATATCAATCAATCAATTAATCAATCAGCTAAACTCTATACAACAATGCATTAATAAAAAAACGAAGTAAAATAGAAAGAACTAAAAGAGTGAAGAGAAAAACCTTCAACTTCGTCGCCATTGTCAGGAGTTTCCCAGCCATCGCCGTCTTTGAGAAGTTTCTTCTTCAAGCCTTGAGTTCCGATCTCCTTCTCTTCGCCGACTTTCATCGCTGGAGAATCACCGTCGTCGAGACCGTCGAAGTCCATACCTCCGCCGCCGTTCATCATTTGTTCCTGCGCCGCCGCCATGTCGAAGTCCTCCATTTTTGGTTTAGAGAGAGAAACTGATTGCGAAAGGGAAGAATCTAAAGAGAGAAAATGTAGTAGTTGTTGGTCTAGTAGCTGATAGGTGTGAGAAGAAATCGAGGGTTTTGTATGTGTAGATAAAAGTTTCTAGATTCTTCTATTATTGGTATCAGTATTTAGCAGAGATGGCCAAATGCAGGGGTCCGCCCGACCCGTTATTCGGCCTTTTAAAGCTTCACTCGGTTACTTGAATTTATTAGGTTGACAAGGATATGTGTGAAAAATTGGGTAACTTGATTAATGAGAAGGCCCAGTGATCAAGAAAATGGATTGGACTGAGTCATTTTGGTTTGGATTGAAATCGGACCGATTTTATTTACGTAGGGTTCTTAGTCCTGATTTTTTAAAGTTTTGGGCTTGGGGTTTGGTCCTGTTCAATACCAATTGGGTTAACTGATACTCCCTTCATTCAACTCCACTTTGCAACTTTCTATTTTGCGCACTATTTACAAGCGGACATTCAACTTCAATTTTCTCTCGATATATAAGTGAAAATATATTCATGTGAGATCTTATTTGATTCGTCTTTAAGAGTACATTAAAAATATCTAACTTTTATAATTTTTGCAAATACGCAGCTAATGATATTTATCGTGTAAAAGCTGCGTTGGCAAACGTGATAAAAGAACCTTGTAAAGTGGAGTTGAATGGAGAGAGTAGTTGCTAAATAGCGGGACACATTGCTAATTATCGTAACAGCAACTCTCCTATAGAACCGTCAGTATGTGGATTATACATCTGATGTATTACAACCAATTTTATAGTTTCTGAGCATTGCAATAAAGTTTTTGAGTTTTGTTTTAAAAATTATGAGTTTTATTATAAAGTTTTTGAGTTTATTCACTTAAACATTAAACTCTAAAAAATTACAATAAAACTCAAAAACATTACATATAAATTTAGTAAAATTTGAGTTTTGTTGGGAAAAAAAATTAAAATCTAACTTATAATTTTAATAAGCTCAAAAACAAATAAAGTTTGTGGTAGTAAGCTCGAAAAATATACAATATATGCTCAAAAACAAAAAAGTTGGAGGTAGTACATCCGATGTATGTTCCTTTTTCTCATAGAACCGTCTATAGCATAGGACTGGCTCAAAAGGAGAGAAGCCCAAAGATAAAATTTAATTTAATTTATATTTTAACAACATGATGTTTTATGATAAAAACTAACATATTTAAATATATAAGTTATTAATATAAAACTTTAGGTTATCAAAATAAAATAGTTTTTTTTTTTTTGATAAAATGTAAGATTATATTATCAAAAAAGAGTAACCATACATTTGAGATAGGACCAGCCATCACCAGGCCACCTCCCAACTCAATAAACAACTCTAGCCCAAATACATAAGCCCACAGCAAAACAAAAATACATACATCAAATTAGGGAAAAAAAACAAAACGAGATAATCAAATCCCTAATTCCGACATCAAACCCAGATATCTTCATCTTCTTCGAACCAATTCACCTCACTGTCCATTTTCCTTTCTCATATACCTTCAATTCAAGTCTAGGAGACCTTGAATCCATCTCTTGTCTTTGTCTTTCACTGGGAAAATGATCGTGTTCCGCAGCCTCTTCTTCATTTCTGTTATAATCTGTCTGGCAACAATTTCGGGTCGAAGAATCCGCATCTCTACTCTGCTACGATTTCGTTGGAGCCATATACTGTAGATACAAGCATTCAAGACCGAGTTTATCAGACCTCTTCTCAGTTGGGATCCCCTTCTAGTATTCCTCCATTCCTGCATATCTTGGTAAGGAATTCTTATTCCCATCCACTTTTCAATTTCAGTAATTATTCTTCTGTTGTATTGGCATTTAAAGAACAAGTGTTCATTAACTACTTTTTTGGGGCTTTTGTTTCCATACTCTTTTAAAAACCCAAAGTTGAGTTACTGTAGCTGTAACAGTGTTTATGAGTTTTTCTACCCATTCTGCCCCTTCCTTTGTTTTTTATTACTTGCGTGCCCTTTTTCTCACCTCATCTGCACTAAACAGCTCATTCTCCCTCTTTTCCTCATCCTTCCTCTTTTCGTGTCCCACACTGTACGCATTCTCCATTTTTCAATCCTCTACTTTCTGAGGATCTTCTGCTAATTTCTTCATCTTTATATCAATGAAGGCGAAATCGCCCTTTTTGTAGGAACCCTAACCCTAACCTAGCCAAAACAATCACCATAATTCCTCTTCCTCTTTCTAAAAAGCAGTTCGAATCGACAACAATGGTGATGACGAATCCAATCAGGCTAATACGAACACGTAGCAGGTAAGTTGTCCCGTTAATTATTCTGATTTTCGTGGTATATGTTAACTATTGAGGTGGATTATTGATTTTGAGTTAATTAAATTAAAAAAATCCGAATTTATTTGTTGGGTTCAAATTGATTTTGATTTTGCTTTCGCTTGCTTGCATGCATTGATTTGGGGTTTTTGAGTTTTTTAAAATCCGTTACTGTAGCCGGCTGATTTCTGGATTTTCTGGATGCATATGTAGCCGTCTGATTTTGTCCTTGTCAAAGATGATAGAACGTGCACAGAGTATTACTTGGATTCATAGTTGCACTTTGGTATGTATCTGTTTATTCTCCCTTTTCATTTTTTTTTTTGGGTTTTAAAGGTTTGCATGTAGGGATGCTATTATTCCAATCTTAAATGTTGAGTTTTATTGATACTTATATTTCCTTTTTCAGGGATCCTACAAGAAATCACCCTAACAAAGGTAAATTATTTGTTAGTTTGTTTGTTTTGTTTCGAATTTGTGGTTTATGAATCCAATTGTCTAGGTTGTGGGTTATTAATCAAGTCGATAAATTTCTCCGAGAAGCGTTAATTTTCCAGTAATGATCGTCATTTTGTTTCTGAGTTTTTTTTTGACTTTTTGATTGATTTGTGCTTTTAGACTTGTCGGTTCATGAAATAACCCCAAAATTAAAATTGTGATATTTGTTGAATGTTGGAGGAATCGTAGAAATTTTAGTGCATTTTTTTTTTTAGTAGAAAGCTTAAAAAGCTTGTGATGCATGATGAGTCAAGATTGTACGGTCTTTAGAGCTCAGTTGGGTTGCTGGGAGTATTAGCCAATAGATGAGCAGCTATCTTTTAAGCTAGAAGTCTGCAAATGCTTTGTTAGATCTATCAGCTGGAAACCGATGTCGAACTATGTGGTTCTTGATGATCCAATTATCACTATGGGTCATTAAAAAACACCCTTAGGTTTTCTATAATTTCTAACAAAGGGGTAAGTTTGCCTAAATTTGATCACCCTTGCTTTGCCTTCAGCACGGGTCCTTGAAGCACTATAGTAATGTGTAGTTGTGTTTGTCATCTACCATCGTCACTCTGTCAAATGTGCTTTCACTTGAACTGAACACATCTATAATACTCCGTATTTATATGTCTTGGGGTACTCTATCGAGTAGCCCTTACTCTGTCGAGTAAGGGCAAGTTGCGAAATAAAATAGTTTCTGACCTGTTGGGTACTCGATCGAGTAGCTGGGGTACTCGATCGAGTAAGGGGGTACTCGATCGAGTACCTTGGGTACTCGATCGAGTGTCCGGTTTACGGGGAGTTTTTCTCGGGTTTTGTTAATTATGCGATTAAGGTATTTAAACATAATCGTCATTGTTTTAAATCACTTTTTCAAAACCTAAAAACATGTTTAAGAAAGAAAGCAGCCACTTCATCTTCCTAATCGCATTCTTAGCAATTCCCGGAGATCAGACGGTCAGTTCGTGTCGTAGTTCGTATCGTTGAGTTCCTTGCGTCGAGGGTAAGCTTTTAATACATTTCTTATAATGTTTTGCTAAGTTTGGTTAAACCCTAATTTAGGGTTTGGGGGTTTTTATGAGTAGTTTGTGATGTGTAGTCTTTATGTGCTATATGATAGGAGGAGGATTCGTAGAAGAGGCGTTTTGATACAGCTGTAGATACCGTCTGCTTGTTGTGCTTTCCAGGTAGGATTTCCTACTCAGTATTAGTCCCATAATGGGATATTGGTGATGTGTTGTAGTTAGTTGTTTGATATGATGATTGTGATTGTGATTGTGGTTGTGATTGGTTGTCTATGGTTCTCGAGATGCGTTCTCGGCTGAGTGGGGTCACTTGCGGGAGTGACTTCACGCCCTAGGTTCGCCCTTCGTGGAACCCGCCACGGAAGGGGATGTGCACATTAATGGACAGGGTTATCGCTCGTACGATGAGCGGGGCTTAGGTGGGAACGGCTGCGGTCCCCCATCGAGGGTGGTCCAAAGGGTGGACGATCGATATTGAGATGATGGGAGTTGGTGTGTGTGTGTGTGTGATTCAAATTTAATGTCCCTGTGTATCTTATTATTGTTAACTATATTGATTGTGTGATTAGTACTGACCCCGGTGTTGTTTTGTAAACCTGCGGTGATCCATTCGGGGATGGTGAGCAGATATTGAGCAGGTATTGAGATGAGTACTGGGATAGCTGGGATGCCACGACAGATGATAGGAGTCTTCCGCTGTAGCCTTAGTTTAATTACATTTCAGTTAGAACAGTCATTTGAGAATATTGTATCGTACTTTGGTTTGGTTTTGAGGATTGTATTTATTCATTAAATTATTTATAATAAACGTTGTTTCTGTTTTGTCTATTTGATTATCATACCTCGGGCGACCGAGATGGTGACGTCTTCATACCTGAGTGGTCCTGGTAAGGCACTTGGAGTATGGGGGTGTTACAAATGGTATCAGAGCGACGATCCTGAAACCTGTAACCAATGAACTTAATGAACATAGGGAGTCAATTAAAATGAACCCGGGGTAAAAGTTGTAGGCGCTAGTGCAAAGGCTTGGGAGACGTCCTAAAGTCGCGGGGGTCGCCCTACAACTTTGAACCGGTCACATGGGAAAGTGTTTGTCGAGTCATATGTGTGCTTGGTTAACTTGTTAACAATGTGATGAAGCGTGTGATTGTTGGATGTTGAAGGAGAAGTTGAGAATGTGAAAGAAAAGTAATATATGTGTAGACTTGATGTTGGAATAACATGTTGGATGTTTACAATGTGGCTTTAATGGCATGATGAATTGATCTTGTTGATAGTAGAATAGATGCGTAGCATATCTATTATGATATCATGTGGTTTTATAAAGTTTAGCATGTTAGTATATGACGTAATATGCGGGTAGCTCTTACGTATTAGTGGTACTCGATCGAGTGAGACTGACTCGATCGGGTGGGTTTTTGCGATTTTGAGTCCGAGATCGAGTTTTGGGGCACTCGATCGAGTAACTAGGGGTACTCGATCGAGTAGAAGATCACTCGATCGAGTAGCCTAGATACTCGATCGAGTGTGTAAGAGATCGAAGGTCTGTTTGGTTCTCAAGGTTTGGGTACTCGATCGAGTACGTGGGGCACTCGATCGAGTAGCCCGTTACTCGATCGAGTGTGTTTGGGAACTCGATCGAGTGGGTTCTGGGCATCGTGTGTTCGTGTTTTGAGGTTTATTACGTGTGTTTATGTTTACCCCTTTCTTATATAGCTTCAAGATGCCGCCCAAGAGAACTGCTTTGTATGCGAGAGCTGAGCTTATGACCACGGATGACATCGTTAAGATGTTAGAGCACCAGGATGCTCTTACTGAGACCCTGAAGAGAGTGAATGAGGACAAGGATAAGAGTAAGGAGAAGGAGGTTGATCATTCTAAAATCAGCCTCTACATTGCGAGGTTTAACCCGAAAGAATACAAGGGGGTTGGGGAACCCAACCTGCTTGATGGTTGGCTGAGAGAGATGGAGAACATCTTAGACTTGGTTCATTGCCCTGATGAGATGAGAGTGGAACAGGCTGCGTTCTATCTGAGGGAGGCAGCAGGCAAGTGGTGGGATTCAGTGAAGGTGAGTGCTAAGGAGATATACACCAACCAAGGCTTACCTGCTATACCTTGGGAGGAGTTTCGGAGGGCTGTGAGGAAGGAGTTTGTACCGGAGCATGTGAGGAGTAAGTTGAGGGAAGAGTTTGATAAGTTTAAGATGACCACGAGATGTCGGTGAGCCGAGTACTACGAGACGTTCAATGAGAAGTCCAGGTATGCTGAGGATATGGGTTTGAGTGAGGAGAACCTGGCATTGAGGTTTGAGAGAGGGTTGACTACCACGATTATGGATAAGTTACCCGTGGGGATCCTTACCGATGTTAAGGAAGCTTATGAGAGGGCTGGAAGTAGGGCTGAGCAAAAAATCCGATTACCCGAACCGATCCGTTATCCGATCCGCATCCGATCCGAAAAATCGGATACCCGATCCGAAAAAGACATTCGGATCGGATATCCGATCCGAAAATTTCGGATACGGATCGGATATCGGATATCAGTTTAAAAAGTTTCGGATATCCGTATCCGATCCGAAACTTAACTTTTTTCCTTTTTCAAAAAAAGTTGAAATCTATTCATTACTTTTGGGCCATCGAAAGCCAGAAATTTATGACCTTAACTATGTTGGACCTTAATCTAACTAAGCCTACCTTATATATACACTCATTGCCTTAACCCTATAATTTACCTTCATTTTTTCCCTGAATCTAAACCTACATCAGCCGCACTTGTCTCTCCTTCACTCTTTCTCCTTCTCTCTCTTCACTCATGCACTTGTCTCTGATTCACACAGATTTTTGTGTTCAATCATTCGAATGGTTGTAGCAGATTTATCACCATTTCTAGATTTTCATCCTCACCATTCACAATTTTACAATCTTTAGAAGTTTCCAGTTGGTTTCTCGTCGATTTGCAATCGCCAACTCCTCTCTACTCCACCTTTATACATCACCGTTGAAGACGGCACAACAAGATTTCACCATGCATCTCATTTAATTGATGGTTTTGTTTCAGGGTTTCTTTAACCCATTAAAATTCGAGTAGATTTAGATTTCCCTGTGCCATAATATTGTGGCAAATTCAAGCAATACGTAGTTTAGTTTTCCTGAGTACAAGTTCTTAATTAAAAAGTTCACTACAATAAAAAAGAAGACTGTGTGTATAATAATTTCTGGAAAAGAGAGACGAGATGATGTTAAAAAAATGAAAGAGTTCATAAATTTCTATTGTAATTAAAAAATCATTTTTTTCTCATAAAGCGAATCGGATATCGGATAACCGGATATCCGATCCGATATTTTCGGATACTAAAAGTCGGATATCCGAAGAGTTCGGATCGGATATCGGATAGTGAAAATATGAATTTTCGGATCGGATATCCGATCCGAAAATCCAATTCGGATCGGATATCCGATCCATGCTCTGCCCTAGCTGGAAGAGCTGAGAGGTTGGTGGAGATGGCTCAGGAGAGGTTAGGTGGGGAGAAGAGGAAGTCTGAGAGCGAAGGTGGTGGCCAATCGAATCACAAGAAAGGCAACCACAATCAGTCTAAAGGATTTTCTTCTGGATCTGGGTTTAGTGCTGGGGCTTCCTTTGGGCGTGGCCGTGGGAGTGTGAGTAATAGTTGGGGAGTGACCTGCTTTGGTTGTGGTGGTGTAGGCCACAAGAGACATGAGTGCACAAGTGCACCGGGATCTTTCCAGAGACCTGCGCAGAGCTTCGCGAGCAACAGACCGGCTGGATCATGGCCAAACCGGGGAAGTCAAAGTTACCAGAGTGGAGGCAACCGCAACGGCGGTAATTCTTATCAGAAGACACCGGCGAACAACAACAACAATCAAGGGTCGGGTGCTAAGCCGACCGCATCAGCCAGTACGGTCCAGGGAGATGGGCAGAAGACCAGTGGCAAGTTGTTCATGATGGAGAAGAAGGCAGCTGAGGAAGATGCGCACGTTATCACCGGTACATTCCTTGTTAACGGTATTCCTACGTTTGTTTTGTTTGATTCGGGGGCTTCTCAGTCGTTTGTGTCTTCGAGTCATGTAAAACAGTTGGGTTTGAGAGTATATGAGTCTGTTAGGGAGCAAGTTTTCATACCTTCGGGTGAGTCTGTATCGTGTGGGAGGTTGTTTAGAGATGTATCTTTGATAGTTGGGCAAGTCGATTTCCCTGTAGACTTGCTAGAGTTTCCTTTTAATGGTTTTGAGATGATAGTTGGGATGGATTGGTTAGGAAAGTATAAAGCTAAGATAGACTGTCATCAAAAGAAAGTGTCCTTAAGAGGTCCAAAGATGTTAGTGTGTCTTACCGTGGGTTTCTAGTCAAACCCAAAGTTAAGTTGATTGCAGCTGTCACCTTGAAGTCGTATCTGAGGAAGGGATGTCCTCTGATTTTGTGCCATGTGAGAGATGACCGAATAGAGAGCCCTAGCGATTGACGAGATACCAGTGGTGGGAGAGTTTGCGGATGTTTTTCCGAGAGGAGATTCCGGGTTGCCACCGAAGAGGAGATAGATTTCACCGTAGAGTTGAAGCCGGGGGACGGGGCCAATCTCTCGTGCACCGTACCGTATGGGTCCTAAGGAGATGGAGGAACTTAGGAAGCGGTTGGATGATTTGATAGAGAAGGGATACATTAGACCAAGTGTATCGCCTTGGGAGCACCGATTCTTTTCGTGAAGAAGAAAGATGGGAGCTTGAGGTGTGCATAGATTACGGGAGAGTCGAACCGTGTGACGATAAAGAACAAGTATCCTTTGCCAAGGATAGATAACCTTTTGATCGGTTGAGTGGTGCAGCAGTCTTTTCTAAGATTGATTTGAGGTCAGGGTACCATCAGGTGAAGATTAGAGAGGTGGACATACCGAAGACAACTTTCACGTCAAGGTATGGCCATTATGAGTATGTGGTGATGCCGTTTGGGTTGTCTAATGCGCCGGCGGTGTTTATGGATTTGATGAATAGAATCTTGAGACGGTTCTTAGATCGGTTTGTAGTAGTGTTTATCGATGACATCTTAGTCTACTCTAAGACCAAGGAGGAGCATGAGGAGCATCGAGGATCGTGTTGCGGACTTTGAGGATCATGAGTTGTATGCTAAGTTTGTCCAAGTGTGAGTTCTGTTAGAGAAAGTTGCCTTTCGGGGCATGTAATCTCTAAAGATGGGGTAGCTGTGGATCCGGCGAAGATTGAGGCGGTGACAAAGTGGGAAGCACCAAGAATGTCGAGGGTTAGAAGTTTCTTGGGTTTAGCTGGATACTACAGACGGTTCGTGAAAGATTTCTCCAAGATAGCTAGACCGATGACAGCGTTGATGAGGAAAGAGAACAGGTTTCGTTGGGATGAGAGTTGTGAGACGGCGTTCCAAACATTAAAGGAGCGTTTGACCACAGCTCCTGTCCTCGCATTGCCTGAAGGGAGCGAGAATTTCGAGGTTTATACAGATGCCTCGAAGAATGGGTTGGGATGTGTGTTGATGCAGAATGGTAAAGTGATTGCCTATGCTTCTAGGCAGTTGAAGCCTTATGAGGAGAACTACCCTACTCATGATCTGGAGTTGGGTGCAATGGTGTTTGCTCTCAAGAGTTGGAGGCATTACCTTTATGGAGCAATCTTTAAGGTATTTTCTGACCACAAGAGTCTTAAGTACATCTTCACGCAGAAGGAGTTGAACATGAGACAGAGGAGGTGGATGGAGTTGATTGGCGACTACGACATGGAAATTATCTACCATGAAGGGAAGGCCAATGTTGTTGCTGATGCTTTGAGTAGAAAGAGTGTACATTCCTTGTGTACAGCTCTATCTTTGATGAGGCTGAGGGATGAGGTAGCGAGCTTTGGGATACATATGATGCAGAAAGGAGATGCCATGGGTGATATGACAAAGACATCCGGAGTTTTATGATGACATTCGGGATAAGCGGGCTTTGGATCCTAAGATAGTTGAGTGGAGAGTGGGGTAGAAAAGGGACAGTGTCCCGGTTTTCTATTCATACGGATGGTAGTTTGAGGTTTGATGGTAGGTGGTGTGTTCCTAATGATGAGGAGTTGAAAAAGACGATCATGACAGAAGCGCATTGCACACCATGTTCAGTTCATCCAGGTGGAGACAAGCTATACAAGGACTTGAAGAAAACGTTTTGGTGGCCTGGGATGAAGAAAGAGACAGCTGAGTTTATGTCCCGTTGTTTGACATGCCAAAGAGTAAAATGGGAACAGAGAAGACCACAAGGTAAGATTCAGTCTTTAGAGGTGCCTGAGTGGAAGTGGGAATCCATTTCCATGGATTTCATTGTGGGTTTGCCTAAGAGTCAACAAGGTAACAACATGATTTGGGTGATAGTGGATCGTCGACCAAGTCGGCACACTTTGTTCCAATGAAAGATACATGGACTAAGGCACAATCGGCTATGGCCTATCGAAAGAACGTGCTTAAGTTACATGGAGTCCCTAAGGACATAGTGTCCGACGAGATGCGAGGTTTATATCGAGGTTTTGGAAGGAGTTGCGAATCGTTGGGAACGACTTTGAAGATGAGTACAGATTTCATCCTGCGACGGATGGGCGACCGAGAGAACAATCAAGACCCTTGAGGATATGTTGCGAGCTTGTGTGATGGATTTTGGTGGTAGCTGGGAGCAGGGGTTGGACTTGATAGAATTTTCTTACAACAACAAAATATCACACCAAAGATAGGTATGGCACCGTTTGAGGCTTTGTATGGGAGGAGGTGTAGGAGTCCAACTGTTGGGACGATAGTCTTTGAGGCAAAGGGTTTTAGGACCAGAGATGGTGCATGAGATGGTGGAACAGATTAAGATGATCGAGAACGGATGAGAGCGACCCGGATCGACAAAAGAGTTATGCAGATCTACATCGTCGGGACATAGAGTTTCAAGTTGGGGACAAGGTTCTTCTGAAAGTGTCTCCGATGCGTGGAGTTATGAGATTTGGGAAGAAAGGCAAGCTAAGTCAGAAGTTTATAGGGCCTTATGAGATCTTAGAGCGAGTTGGGGAAGTTGCTTATCGTTTGGCTTTACCAGCTGCGTTGGAGAGAGTGCATAATGTGTTTCATGTATCGCAGCTGCGGAAGTATGTGAGTGACCCGTCACATGTGTTGGAGGCAGAGAGCTTAGAGCTAGATGAGTCCTTATCATATCTTGAGGTGCCTAAGCAGATCCTAGACCGAAAGGTTAGAAAGACCAGGAGTGGTGAGACAGTTTTGCTTAAGATCCTTTGGTCTAACCACGAGACTGAGGAAGCTACATGGGAGGCAGAGGATATCATGAAAGAGCGTTACCCTTTCCTTTTTGATCAGGTATGTATGGTTACGGGGACGTAACCTTGTTTCTTTTAGGGGGGTAGGAGATGATCGCGAGAGTTTTTAAGAGTTTTATACACCTTTTATATGTTGTGTCGGGATGTTTGTCGGGATAAGTTGGGTTAGTATCATGTTTTATGTTCGGTTGCTGAGTCGGGAATGTTAGGGAGTACCTTTGTTTAGTAGTGGTTTAAACTTCGGGGACGAAGTTCCTTTTAAGGAGGGAAGACTGTAATACTCCGTATTTATATGTCTTGGGGTACTCTATCGAGTAGCCCTTACTCTGTCGAGTAAGGGCAAGTTGCGAAATAAAATAGTTTCTGACCTGTTGGGTACTCGATCGAGTAGTCAGTACTCGATCGAGTAAGGGGGTACTCGATCGAGTACCTTGGGTACTCGATCGAGTGTCCGGTTTACGGGGAGTTTTTCTCGGGTTTTGTTAATTATGCGATTAAGGTATTTAAACATAATCGTCATTGTTTTAAATCACTTTTGCAAAACCTAAAAACCTGTTTAAGAAAGAAAGCAGCCACTTCATCTTCCTAATCGCATTCTTAGCAATTCCCGGAGATCAGACGGTCAGTTTGTGTCGTAGTTCGTATCGTTGAGTTCCTTGCGTCGAGGGTAAGCTTTTAATACATTTCTTATAATGTTTTGCTAAGTTTGGTTAAACCCTAATTTAGGGTTTGGGGGTTTTTATGAGTAGTTTGTGATGTGTAGTCTTTATGTGCTATATGATAGGAGGAGGATTCGTAGAAGAGGCGTTTTGATACAGCTGTAGATACCGTCTGCTTGTTGTGCTTTCCAGGTAGGATTTCCTACTCAGTATTAGTCCCATAATGGGATATTGGTGATGTGTTGTAGTTAGTTGTTTGATATGATGATTGTGATTGTGAATGTGGTTGTGATTGGTTGTCTATGGTTCTCGAGATGCGTTCTCGGTTGAGTGGGGTCACTTGCGGGAGTGACTTCACGCCCTAGTTTCGCCCTTCGTGGAACCCGCCACGGAAGGGGATGTGCACATTAATGAACAGGGTTATCGCTCGTACGATGAGCGGGGCTTAGGTGGGAACGGCTGCGGTCCCCCATCGCGGGCTGGTCCAAAGGACGGTCGGTATTGAGATGATGGGAGTTGGTGTGTGTGTGTGTGTGATTCAGTTCAAATGTCTGTGTATCTTATTATTGTTAACTATATTGATTGTGTGATTAGTACGACCCGGTGTTGTTTTGTAAACTGCGGTGATCCATTCGGGGATGGTGAGCGATATTGAGCGGTATTGAGATGAGTCTTTGGGATAGGCCGGGATGCCACGACAGATGATAGGAGTCTTCCGCTGTAGCCTTAGTTTAATTACATTTCAGTTAGAACAGTCATTTGAGAATATTGTATCGTACTTTGGTTTGGTTTTGAGGATTGTATTTATTCATTAAATTATTTATAATAAACGTTGTTTCTGTTTTGTCTATTTGATTATCATACCTCGGGCGACCGAGATGGTGACGTCTTCATACCTGAGTGGTCCTGGTAAGGCACTTGGAGTATGGGGGTGTTACAACATCTTCTGTATTCTTCTCAAATTTTACAGTTGTCACGTCATTTATGGGGGAATTTTTTTTCTACAAGGTGTCAATACTTATGATCTCATTCTTTAGTTGACGTATAACCAAAGCAAAACAGGCAGTTGAGGTTCACCGCAGAAAGGACGAAGTACGACAAGGAATGCTCAGGTGAACAATGCAGCACTTTAAATAAGGTGAGTTAAAATATCACCCTTCCAGTCCACATGAAGTTACCCATATGTCAATATTTCCTGTCGCGTATATGTGGGTCATGAGTAGTTTGGAGTGGGTTGGAGGGAGTAATTGGCAGTTTTTGGTATGCAAATGTATGAGGAAACATGTGTTCTTTCTCTTTCATTCTAACAGTGGAGTCACATTTATGTGTATGTGTATGTGTGTGTTCTTTGCCTTGCATTCCCTTACTCCTGCTGATTCAATCTTGTATTTTCCTGCTCGTGTAGCCACTTGTATCTGGTGCGGCACTGGGATTCGAAGGACGGGTATGGTCCTCATTAATCATTTCACTCATATCTCACTTGAGCTATCATAAGTGGCTAGACTTCAGCTAGCAATGGCCTTCTAACTGAATCAAGTACATTCAATAACAATACTATAGCAGTAATTCGTATATTTTCCCATAAGTTCCACCGATGTCTTCACTTTATTCTTGTCTAACAACTGAGCCCTATTTTGATGCTTGAACAGATGTTGGCTTGCTTACCTAAGTGTGAATGTCTCAAAAGTAAACAAACTGGAGAAAGTTTCTTCATTTAAGCATTGTGATTTGCAACTCGAAGCGATTTTTATTCTTGGTGGCATGTTGAAACTGAGATAAGTCTAATATTTGTTTCAGCAATTGTTAGTTTTGGTGATATTTCTTGCACACCATGGAAGGAAGCTGGGGATGCTGGCTTGTCTTGCTTCTCTTAGGAAGAATTCGCACAACTGGTAAAATCTTTTTTTCGGCACAGTAATATATGAAAGATATATATTTTTAAGGGGAGGGGCATCATAATATATTTGTAACGGCTACGTGACGATTTCTGAAAGCTCATTTCCACATAGAAGATGAGATTAGTGAGCATTTAAAAATTTCCGTATTCATAATTTCAGGGAATTATAGATGACGAATTTCATGTAAAACAAAATAGCAACATCTGCACAGTTATGTACACAAGTGTCACAACAGGTGAACCAAAAGCGGTGATTTTACACAATGAAGCTTTCCTTGCAGAGGTGTACAATGTTCTCAATGGATTATCTTCTTAGAGAGATAGACAGAGACCGCGAGTTGTCCTTGAAGTGCTACCAAAAGACCTATTTGGAAAGAAGAAACAGAGAGATAAAGCTATTCACTTGATTGTAACAGAGGCAGGTAAGCATGCAATTTTAAATTATTACTCTCTCGTGTGTATGATCACTTACATAAACAAGGAATTCATATTATTTTACGTTCCTTTACATTTACTTTTTATCTATTTATTTTTATTAACAAAAGAATAAGCGCTTTTTTAATATTACCATTCATTGTTTTTTAATACCATTTTTCTACAATTTTTTTTCTTAGATGTAGTTGAAACCCAAACATATTATGAAAATGAGACTACTTACACGAAAATGGGTCTATGACTCTATGTCATCCCATTTTTTTAAACTTCGGTATTTAGCTAAGTCGCTCTGATGACGTCTCCATTTAACTTCATAGTTCTTAGTCGTGAGTTGTTATGCTAGAGCGTTATTTTTTTTCCAAACTTACGTCAAATAAGGCTAAATTGCATTCATTGCATTGGTAGAGATAGCAGCAGGAGGTGAGGAGCTTAAGAAACCTCAAAGAGGGGACGAGGAGGAAGAGGAGGAGGAGAAGGAGGGAGAGAGATGAGTAAGAGGCCAGGGTGGGGAGTAGGGGGAGAGGATGAGAAGGGGGAAGGGAAGGAATGGGAGGATAAGGAGTAGGAGGAGTAAAATGTAGTAGTGTTGGTTTTGGTAATTTAGTGTGATCAAGTCTGATAATGGCGACCTTGCTGCGATCAGAGAGTAAAATGTGTATTCATGGTGATGAGATAGACGTATCAACGTAAAAACTCGAAATGGTTGCAAGAAAAACTCACCGAGTACAACAAATGTTCTCTGGCTTTTTAGTTGTTATAGTTTTTTTTTTTTTTTTTTTTTTTTTTGACAAAGGTTTTAGCTGTTAGCTGTTATTGCTATTGAAAGCATTTAGTTGAAATGCTTATATTCCATTTGAATTCAGTTATCTGAAGGCGAAAAAATCATAGAATCAATAACAATAGCAAGAAAGGAGAAGTTGACGTTCTCTTAATTGAAAGCATTTAGTTGTCAACCTTTAGATGAAACGAGTTTGTTTTTGATTAAATTTGACATTTACAGAGTTTTTTTCATGTTTGTTAGTTTAATCCCAAAACAACAAGCTGCTGACGAGGAGCTGTCTACATATAAGTATGGCCACTCAGTGTCAATTACTTCTACTTCTCCAGTAAAGCGATTCCTTGAGAAATAGAAGAAGCTGCGGCCAGCCTTATTATTACATTATTACTGGTGTTGTTCGGTGCAAGCATGTTCATGGGTGATGGTGTGCTGACACCTGCTATATCAGGTGCTTCCGATAAAAGCTTACCTTGCTTGTACGTGTTTTACAGTATTTAAAGTTTCGTTGTTGTTTCAGATTCAAACACCAAAGTTACTAAAATTGCGAAATTGCAGTCATAAGTCATAACAAGTAAATGAGTTCAGAGAAATGTATTCTTAGTTTCTCTTATCTCGATATTCATAGAAATAATACCACCTGAGTTGCAATATCTAGCCGAGTGTCTTGCCGCTTCCCCTTGGCGGAGTAAAGGGGTTTAAAACTTCAAATGTATTTGATTTTACCTCCCTCACTGTTATGTCAAACCTATGATGAGAAACACCACTTCACACTATATAAGAAGAAAAGATAGTTACCATTAGCATGTAATTGTTAATGTGTTTATTAATCACAATTCACACTTGTGAATTTAAGGTATTTAATGTTTTTATCTTTATTTGGTTAGCTGTTACCCATTGTGTAATATGTCTCATAAAGTGGATTGCATGATTCGATAGGCTTTTTTCTTTCTTTCTTTTTTCACAATGAATGTCAAAATTGTGAGGAAAGAACATGACAGTGGAGAAATGTCATAGGTGGAAGAGAAAAGTTACCCTTTAAAAAGTTTACAAGAGCTAGCTACTGTTCCTTAGGAATAATATCTTTAGAAGCCTCCCACCACCGTTGAGTTCCCTCTTGCAATCCATGCCCTCTATTTCTTCCAATTACTCTGAACCACTCATTTTGCTCCCGACTCTCCCTCACTTTTCATATTTTTCATCTCATCGTCTTTTATCTTTAAATTCATCTACCTTGATTTCCCAATTACAGGTTTGTAATTGTTCATCAATTTGGTTTCTTAGCACCATTTTTAAGTTTGTTAAAGTTGATCATCAATTTGGTTTCTTCTTACCGTTTTTACGTTTGTTGAAGTTGATTAATCCCTATCCTTTTGTGGGTATATTAACTTTCAAAATTAATTGTTGGTTGCTTAATTAACATGCTGGTTATTGATGTCAGGTGCATTTGTTATGAAGTCCTTGCTATTATGTCACGTCTTCGTCTTTCGGAGTTTCCAAAAAGATCATCATTTTTAGACGAGATCATCATCCAGCTTATTAAACTTCAACATGGGTGTGTTTCCCATATTTTGCTCTTTTTTTAATTTTATTTTATTGTACCCTGTGGTTTTTGGTTTACCACTATTCCTACAATAATGTTCATTGCATTATTACTAATTACAGTTCTTACTTTGGTGAGTTGTAGGTTTGTTGGATGACTCGGCTAGACTTGGAACATCGTCAGTTCATCGCATATCAGATCTAGGTTTTCTATTTGTTCCTTTAAATCTGTACCCTTAATTTAGCACTTATGATGGTGATGATGACTAGAGTGGTAATTTGCACGCGTCACACCCCGAGTTCCTGAACTCCCTCTAATATCCACGTCGTCTTTCCTTTTTACATTCCCGAGTTCCTGAACTCCTGTCTCTCTTCCCTAATAGTCTCTACTCAATTGTCAAGTTTAGTTTATGCAGTTTTGCTCCCATAAATTGCAGTTTAGTTTCATATTTCACATAATCGGTTTTCTGATCTTTGTTAGTATTTTGTTCCAGTTAATGATTATCGTTATTTGTTGACAACCCACAACCTGCCAGGTATTTAAAAATGGAAATAGAAATGGACATGAAGAAAAGAAAGAGAAAGATAATGAGAACGAAAATAAGGATTAGAAGAAGAATATCCAGTATCTCTAATTTGTTAACGTACTCATATCATTTACATCTTACGAGTAGCGTTCATGGGAATAGTTTTGCAAACACTTACGGAGCATTTATATATATATATATATATATATATATATTATGGGTTGTGGTCTATGCCGTTATGTATTTGCCCTACATTCTAGAACATATAGTATTAGTTGTTTAGAAGAGCCGAAATCGCTTTATGATGAGGATGAGGGTGAGAGTGAGATTTGTAGGAGGAAAGGTGGTGGAGTTTTGATTAGTTCGTCGAGTGAGAGGATGATGCAGATGTTGGAGAAGAGCAAGAAAGTCCAAAGATTTGATTTTGTAGTTGTGCATCCACAGCTTGTAAGCTTCCACAGTTATTAAAGAAGTTGAGACATACTATTTGTTTCTAAGTTGGTAGGTTGTGACTTCAGGCTTTAGGAGGATTTTTTGTATACACTTAGGTATAGCATCTAAGTTTAGCCCTGTTTTTTTGGACCTAAATTCCAGTTAGGTTTAGGTAGTTTCAAACTTAAAGAAGAGGCCCCTTTCAGTCATATTGGAATTCTTTATATTTTGTGAGTCATCTGTTATAACATTATGGAGATAAAACGCATAATCAGATGATGAATATGCAAGGCTAAACTTCAACTGATTCGCCCATAGAGATATTGGTGCTATTTTTTCAGTTTAGGATAGGACACCAACGATAATACTGTATTTGTACCAAATCTTAATTAACCTGTGTAGTATAATGACCCATGGATTGATTAGGCAATGATCTCCTCTCTCCAAAGGAAAGAATTAGTGTATGAATTATGTTTACCCTACGAGGAAGAAACAAGTGTTTGCTGAGAAAGAGCTATGGACTGCAATATAAGTTTCCATTTCTTACGCAAAAAAAAAAAATTGTTAGACTAATACTAATGTAATTAGCTATTTAGCTACATGAACAAGAAGAAGGATAATGAGCAAATAATAATAAGAATCAGTTAGTGGTGAGATAAATTGATACCGGCTGATGTTTATGTAGTAGTAATAGTAGTAGTAGTATTTTATGATTATGTAGTAGTAATTGTTATACAGAAGAGAGGAGATATGTAGAGGACAAGATAGAAGGAATCAGTTAGTGGTTAGACAAATTAATATTGACTAATGTTTATGAATTTGGAAGCTTTGCATAAGTGTAAAGTTTATGAAATTGATGTGTTAAGGAAAGCTACTAATGACTTTGATGAGAAGTTTTTGGTTCAAAATTCTATTTATAAATAGTTTGTTGGTGAATTTAGAGGAGTTGTTTTTTTAACCAGTTCGATCATACTTGTGCGATTTTTAAAATGTGATTGCAGTTGAGCAAAATGGAGATAGAGGAAGTAAGAACGTCACTGTATATTTTTACGGATACAAGAACTCCTACGAATGTATGTTGTCTCTTTTTCCTGTTTATTTTGGTGATTTAGTGGATTTGAAGTTATAGACATCCAAACTGTCTCTAAATACTCCTTTTTAAAAATTTTAAAGGTAAACAAAGATTAAAATAACATTGACAACACTAACTATCATACAACTTTGATATTGCAATCTCAAAGGACAATATTATGCTATTGCTGCAATGAATTTTGTTATGAAATTAGCTTTCAACTGCCAAGTCACAGATAGATTATCAATAACTGAGTAACCATACTGCTAAATTTCCCCAAATTAACAAAATAAAACGCAAGCCACAAATTTGCATTCAAAAACTCCAAAACAAAACCCCTAAAAACGTTTAAAGATATAAAGAGCATGTAGTTAATGCTCTCATAGATGCAACTATTTAAAACGTTTGGAATTATTGACATTAATACATGAAAGGGCAGTTGACTAGACATCACTATTCATTTATATTTTTTAGGCAAAGCAAGATAAAACGTCATATTGCCCCCTCCTCTCCTCTATAAAGGTAGTAGAGTGCACTACAATTACCCTGTCATCATCCTCCTGCCTTTATGAAAAAAACTTAAAATATTATTAACCCACAAATACACTACCTCCTTAACATGAATACCTTCACATGTACACGCCCTTTCTTCGAAGATAAGGGTGACATAGAAGAATTTATAGAGAAATATGAGGACTGGAAGAAAGGTCGTTTCAACTGCAAAGAGATATTTGTTAAAGCGAATGTATTGAAGGGTATACCACAAGATGACGATACACAGCACCATCACGCACTTAGTTTAGAGGTTGTGCTCTCTAATGTATTTAATAGGCTTTCAAAAGGTGATAAGAGGAGTGTAGCCGAGGTTTGCAAATGGTGGGCAGAATTGTTCCTTGTGGGAACTAAAACATCAAAAGTACTTGTTGATTATAATAATCAATTAGTTACAGAAAATGTACGTGGTTTTATCACGGCTGAAAGGGGCCAAAAGGTGGTGAAGATGTATTGTGTATGCAACAACTACACGACTACAAGAGAAAAATACGAATGTCATCGTCGCCTAGATAAAGCACACTTAGTTTCGGAAGATCTCACTATGTGGCCTGAAGACAACTCTGGTAGCGAGGGATACTATGATTCTGACTGCTAGGTTGATGCCAATATAATTATAGTGCCTTGCAAGCTCCACCCTTTGTCTTTTAGAAACCGGCTCTATTGATATGTTTAAATTATTATTATTATTATGTTTAAAGCTTATCTATAGTATTTGAAAATTATACTACTAGGTTAATGTGTTGCTGCTCCTTTATTTTTTACCGACAGTATTAAGCGTACATGTATGTTAAAGTTGCTGGACTTTTATACACTTCATCCAAAGACCATTGAACAATTACTTTATGCTGTCAAATTCCGACTCCGTTTTAGGTCATGATGGGTCTCACTTTCACCATACCCCATTCCAGATTGTATTAAGGGAATTTGAGTGGTCTGTTACATACTAGGCATTGAGTAAAGCATTTAAAATGTCATCAGGGTTATATCTTTTAGTCAAATGCTTAGCTGCATATGTGGTAACTGTTAGTTGATGCAACACATTTGACACTACGGAGACAATCGTCACATTCTTACTAGAAATAAATTTATTTAATCTAAACAATTTGGTCTTAAATTATATCTACAAGAACAAATGGTGAAGAATAATTATTAACATACTTATTAACTTTCTGAGTATTGATATAAAGAATTCTTAATTATTTGCACCCAGCTATAGCATTCCCCCTCACGCGATTACCTTATTTTATTTCAGGCTAATTGTGGTTCTTTGATATACCAAGAGGCATCAGAATTGGGTACAAGCTTTGGGGGAGTAACTTACTTTTCCTGGTGGAGAGACTCAATGTATGCATGGTGCTCTACATTACATTGATTTCATTCAGAAGGTATTACAAGTAATTTATGACACTGATGTCTGTCTCTTTCTCTTCCATACTCCGCTATTCTAGAACTTAAACTTTCCAAATGCAAGGTCTAAGACAATGTTCCCTGATCTTGGAAGTTGACCCTAGCTATGTCCTTAATTCATTTGCAAAGTATTCTGTCTTCTAAGTTGTGTAGAAGACTTGCGACTGCCATATTCCCACAAATGAGTCTATGAACTTGTTGCTTAATTTTGTCGTTTTGTCTGTTGAGACTGATTGGTACCAGCTTTTTCTGGTGTAATCTTGGTTCTTTTACCTAAAAATACCCTTTCTCGGCTTCAAGATTGTGAATATTAGTTTTATAGAGTTTTGGAGGTAGAGGTGTCGTATCATATGCCTATTTGTCGTTCGAAAACTACAATTTATAGTTATGTTTTTCCTTAATAAATCATGTTTTTCCTGGGTAGTTGAATGTGGTTGGTGTGCCTAAATTGCGGTGACAGCTATATAATAAGTATAATTATGTGTCCAAATTTAACGCCTCATCCTCTGCTCCCTTTTTTCTCCAAAATATTAACCTTAATCACAAAAAAAGGATTGCATAAGATATACCAAATGAATGGTTTTTCAAACATAAAATCAACAGGAGAGATTCCTTCTCTTATTTGATGACCTATACATAACCATCTTCACTATAGAACCCTAAATCATCGGAGCTAGAAGATGACATTATCTGAGGTTTTGGTGATGTTTTAGCCATCTTAGAGGCTTTGTTTTTTGATGTGAGTGGTAATGTTAGTATTAGTCTTTTGACGTGTATAAACTATAAAGTTCTTGCCTTTTAATTGAATTGATCAAGTAATAAAGCAATATCACTTGCCAAATTACAATATACCATTTGTTTCCTGATCGGTTAATTGTTATGGTAGGTGTAAGACAGTGCTTCATTCTCTTTAGAAGTTTCAATGGATCAGTTTGTTTAAGCTCATGGTAATTCAATATAGATTGATTGATTATTGTGGTTGTATATAAGGGAAGCGGCAATGTCCTATGTCTCTAAGATTATATTGACTCATGCAATTAACAGTTTCGTGATGGGTCCGATCCATATGAGGAAGGGGGAAGTAGGCATATGGGAGACAGGGTAAGAGGAGAGGACGGAAATGAGAGGGAAAAAAAAGAGTTCAGAGGGAGGGAATGATGACGGGAGAGGGTGGGAGGGAGAACATTTAATTTCCTGCTGAAGTGTTCACCCTTGACCTTTGACTAACTTGTAGTATCCAGCTGTTCAGGTAAAAGACTTAACAAATATATCTATTATTTGTTCTAGATACTGTAGAACACTATAACTTATATTTGGGGCTACAGAGTACACCACAGCTATTGATGCCTGGTCTGATGGCTCTGTTGTCGCATAACTACTTCTTGGACAGGTACTGTATTTTTTGAAAAATACATAATTTTCTTCATGCTAAGTGATTTTTCTGTGTATGTAGATATTTATTAACACTTATTGCTTTTTGCAGCCACTATTTCCTTGTGAGAGTGGAGATGAGCAGCTTATGGAGATAATAAAGGTAATAGTCATCCTTTTGATCTTTCTAATGAAGGGTGGCATCCATGTTTGTTATATATTGAAGTGTTATGAAGTTCAATACTTTTTGTATTTTGTTAAATTTTAATGATATTGGTGAACCTATTAAATGTTAACTAGGCATTCATGTTTTTCTTCATTAGTAATTCTTTCACAAGTCATATGAGTGCATATTTATTCTCAATTTTATTGCCACTTAAAATGCATACTTTAAAAATGTTTAGACCAACACCCAAGCTTTGATTGTTAAGAATTCTGCTAGGAGGTTATTAGAACAAACAGGAAATGCAGATTCTTGTAGACATTTTCAGAAGGTGTGATATTTTAAATTTAGGTTCCGCTTCTATTATTAGTGTAGCCAAAACAAGAATCTTCTGAACTTGTGCCTTCAACATGCGAGTCAGTTGTTGCATTTTCTGTAACACCCCCATTTATTTAAGGGCCTGAACTAGGACTCCTCAGATAAATGACGATGTTACCATCTCGGAAACCCGAGGTAGTAGATACAAAGGAAAGAAACACAGTACTTTATTAAAAATGTTTATAGTGAGATTACAACTGGAATAAAACAAAGTCTCCAAAAATATGACCAAAAGATACAGTCTGATAAAGCTACTAATAAGACTAAGGTGGGCTAGGCACTAAGTCCGTCATCCAAACTCTCTTCCCAGCCAGCTCCCATCAGTCTCTGAAATACCTGTCAATCTGCTCCCCAATAATTGGATCATCACAGGCGTACACGAATACACAGGGTCAGCCGCGAAGCTGAGTAGGGAAAACAATTGAACAACAAAATATGATATGCATGATCCTCCGTCACCTCCATCTCCATCTCAACTCATATCTCATATCTCATTTCTCATATCTCATAACCCGGACAACCCAGCCATACCGATCCCCGGTAGACTATATATATCGACCGTAGCCGATCTGCCAGCTCGCAGCTGAGGACACCAGGGCAAGTCCTGCAGAACCCGCCTGGGCCTTATCACAATCCACATCGTATCTCAACATCGTCACTCCTACACCATCCTCCAACTCCAATGCATATGAAATGCTCAACAGTAATAATGCAACACAATGTGTATATTAATGAATGAAATCATGCCAGCTATCAAAAGATTGGAATAACATACTCAACACTAACAGTTCAGTCAACCCCACCTCATTACATGAAACATAACATCAATCACAACCACGAACAAGTCAACGATCTCAGCTTGGTCATATAGAACACAAACAAGTCAACTCAATTCAATAATACGGTAAGGAGTCAAGTGTGTTTCCCCTACCTCAAGTGCCAGCAATTCCAATTAAGCAGTTAAGCAGTCCAGAAATAAAGCAATGAATTAGATTATCGATCCTTCGCGAATCCGTCACCTAAAACAATTATAATATTTATTATTACTAACTACTAAATATAGAAATCTCTCAAAATAGAAACTTTCCCGATATAGTAACTTTCCATTTTAACCAAATCCCACTCAAAGTCCATCTCTAATTATTAAAACGACTCGGGATTAAATTAAATAGCTAATATGATAAATAAAAGATTAGACGAGTTACATGATTTAAGAAATACCCGAATTACTTTAAACAATTCAAACATCCCGACTCAAACCCGTCTTTAATCATTTTAATGCACTCGGGAATTAATTAATTAATTTAGAATACGCCCCATTACGAAACATAACGATTAAATTATGAAAAACCCGTTTCAAAGCCAAAACAGCCCGCACCCCCCTTCACACGCACTCACCCGCCACCACAGGCCACCGTGAGGCCGTGTCCACCACCAGCCCCAACACCCACTCGACCCAACCACCAAAGAACCACCCCCACAGTCGACCGACTCGCCGGCGAGGTGAAACACGGCCGTCAACCGGCCGGTTCAACACCGAGCCTCACCAAACACCTCCTTTTCTCTCCCGACCACCACCGCAGCCAACAACCCTTACCCCCGCCAACCACCACGACTTTGCTCTTTGTCATCCCACGAACCCGGACACCGTGTCACCACCGTTTCGACCTCCCCGAGTCCACAGTGGTGCCACCCCAACTCAACCCCTAAACCCACCCGAAACCGCCGCTTAAACCCGTTTACCACCCCCCATGTCGATGCCGCCTTGCACAGCCACAACCACCACCTATAACCACCATGACCACCACCACTACACTCGCCACTAACCACTCTACCCCTCACCCCGCCAACAACCACTAGCATCCTCAATCAAACACGCACAACCCCTCCAAAACCCGACAAGAATAAAGAAAACAGAGGGGAGAGGGTTGCGTTCTTACCTTTCCCTCGCCACCACTACCGCCGCCAGAGCCGCCTATGAGTGTCGACAAACGTCCCTATCTCTTCCTTGCTGCGCCGTTAATGCCCACGCCCTCTCACTCTCTCTCGAATTGCGTGAAGATGGGGATTGGTGTTGCTGAAAGTAGGGTGGCGGTTTGAGGGAGTGGCGTTTTGTGTTAGGGTAGAATTAGGTTAAACTTAGGTTAAGTGGTTAATTGGGTCATGGGTAATTAATTCTGGGTAAATGGGTAAACATCATGGTCCGCGTGGTTGGTTCACGAATTGGTTAACGGGACTTCGTTCAGCTAAACCCGTCTTAACAAGCTCACGAATAACTTAATCCTACGATATCAATACGACCCAACAATTACTCGACTCAATTAGTAATATAAAATGTATAATAATTATATATAATAATATCCCTTTAATTTATTATATAAAAATACGGGGTATTACAGTCTTCCCCCCTTAAAATGAACTTCGTCCCGAAGTTCGCTCTCATACTCAAACAACAGAAGGGTATTGTATATCGTACTTACGGACGTCACGCAATTCTAACTCGGTTAACACACACTTTTGACACACCAATTAACATAACAATTACGGAATGTTACATTCTACCCTCCTAAAAAGAAAGTTACGTCCCGGAACTTACTTCATGCAAACCCATCACCACTCATGAACTCATGCAAACTATCAGAGCACCATAACAGCAGCAGTTTAATTACACAACATAGAGAACTCATTTGTATGGGTACCACGCAACACAACATCCGCTTGATCAAAACCACGATCTACAACTTGATCAAAACCACAATCTATAAACAAGCGCAACATAAACATTAAGATTTTACAATCCTACCCAACTAAGAACATGGTTACGTCCTCGTAACCTCTTTCAAATTTCATATCCCTATGCAACAAAATCACCGTCACCAACATGTAACAGAAAAGAACACATGATAAGAGATTGCGCAGTAACATTAAAGTCGAAAACAAGGTTTTATTATGGAATTAACTGATTGTAATCAAGTAACACGTACTACTTAGCCCATGCTTGACTTAAAATACAACATCAAACTAAAGAACAACAAGGAAGGAGCCAAAGGTTTACACGGTTCCACAACAGACCGAACATGGTGTTACTAACCCTAACCTAACGGTCCTTAGGTCGCGCTTCCTCTGATTCTGGTGACTTCTATGTCATTCCCTTTCTGGTTCACCTCTTCCCCGAAGTCCGCATGGGTGGTTCATCGTACTTTCAAAGATCGATACATTAGCGTAAAATTCGTGTCTCGGGTTGCCGATATAAAGTCGAAGGTATGCTCGGGCGGGTATTTGGCCCCGCCGCAAATTGGGGTCACGGAATAGCCTCATGCAAAGGGGTGGATAACTTGCTCATGTAGAAGCGCTTGCTGTCCTAGTACACCGTCGGGGATAGAATCGATAAGGGTATACGCTCTTAATCGAGTATTAGTTAAATACTCAGGGTGCCCATTATGGCCATACATGTCCATGGCAGCACAAAGTCTCTCACAATGTTCATTAAAGTCAGCATCAAGTGACATGTAACAGTCTTGCGGGTGTACATTGTAGGGATCCATCCTACAAAATGGGAAGTTAACAAATTAAGACACAAGGGTGTTAAGACAAAGGATTCATCCTCGAGGTTTAAGTGTGCGAAAGTTATAAAACAAGTTTTCGGGTAATCTGTTGTAATACCGAGTTTTGGTCAACTCAAGATCATCACAGCTCGCATTATCTACCAGAGAACGACCATTTTAGAAATATCAACCGCAAGAATACACGTAACCAGTATACAATCTAACATTGACTCCACCAATTCCTCTCCCAAGTCAAAACTATTACCAATTCCGAACAATCGAACCGCCCTACTACTAATAAATCACCAGGAGTATTAAACCTGCGGTACGTAAGCACTACTTAAACACCTTGAAACCATAGAAAACATAACACGTAATCAAAACCTTTTGACTCATCAGGCATACAACACGAATTAGCCAATTTGTTTGATATAAATTCTGAAACGTATTCGCTAATAAAAGTAACAACATATGATTCATAACAACACAACATTACTTCTATATCACACATGTGTTTGACATCATAGCAACCATATCGTTCAATTGTGTCCAAAGAACTTAGTACAACTCATTTTCAGCACATCAACCGATATCGCATGAATAGTATAAACATACATTTGCCATCATATACTTGGTAGAATTCTAGCTATGGTAAAAGATTAGCAACTTGGACAACTTCTCTGATTTGCACGACTTAAATAATTAGACACTCGTAGGCTCAATTAAATGTAACTATAACGACTATCATTTAAACCAATGCATATCATGTGAATCATCAAAGGATTATCCCATTATAATTGTCAACATAGTTATCATAACAATCTTTATTTTAATATATATGATACTAACGACTCGAGAATATAAATATGCCAATTATCGTGTTATGTCGAACAGTTTACTTTATATCACACCCATACAATTGCAAGAATCACTTTAGCATTTTACGACATTGTAATAACGAACATATTCAATAACAAAAATAACAACACTGTTTATTATCATGTTATAGGTTTAGGTCCAATCAAATAATTTATCGATGACGGTAATAAATATAACTATGGGCACACAACTCATATGAAAGACATTAGAACTCAGATGCTTCCTACATGTGTGAACGTTTAGACATAATTATTATAATTATTCATGCGGGTATATTAGAACAATCAACTAACCTTTAACGTCGTCAACCTACCAAGATATGGCAACATAGTTTTATATTTATATATATACTCGACCACTACGCAGATAAGATGCACACTCAGAGACATTACACCCTGTCAAATGTATACAAAGTATGCAAACAACTGGACTCGTATAAACATTTCACCCTCGATTAAGAACCAAATTAAGCTATCAAATTTACTCATACCATCATGCCAACAATGTTATCAACTAAGTTTTGATTTTATCACTCGTTAAGATATATAACTACTGAACCTGCGTGCTACTATCATCATATAGAACATCATAATTTCACATTACTAAGGCCCATGAATTAATCAAACAGCTGTATGAAAACTTAACATAGAACGCACATTTTACAGGTTATGATTCACGTTGTAACTTTCAAAAATCACGGATAAACAGCCGTTTAACGAAAACTTGAGTTGTATTACTTTTCATGACATACAAAGAGTTACTAATTCGTGATAAAAAGAATGAGGTCGAAAGTTCAAGAGTTCAATTTTTTTAAGAATTTTACAACTCAGTTGGTCCAAACAAGTATGTGACAGCAATTGGTCCGAAACTTGGGTCAGTTTTCAAAGCTTACCATTTAATATAGAGACATCAAGAGTTTTCGTGGCCTATCAATTTGAAAACGTATGCGAACCTTCTAGTCGATGGAGTTGGAATTATGCAAAAATCATTTATACAAATTAAATGAGGATTTTTACAAAATCGTTGGTCAAAACATCACTGCACAGGAACTTCCCGACCACAGCCCACTAAAACATTTATTACTGCTAATCCGTATATCCTATACACATGAAACCAACGCCAAATGAACACTAACTCACGAGGCTAACTCTCATAAAATTTTCATCCATAGGAAGTTAACAGAAAAGAAATGATAGCAAGATCAATTAGGAAGTAAAATCAAACAAGCGTGTTTCAGCACTAGGTCATCCTTTACTATGTTACAAGTTCTTATGAATCCACTATGTGCACTAACCCATCCCAACTTAAATCTCACACCTTGCACTTACGTAACGTCTATCCCATAGAATACCTTCGCATCTCGACCTACTCTTTACATCTAAGTCACGATTGGTATGACTAGGAACAAGCAAGTCAATAGTGTTTCTAATTACTATCACAATACTATACAAGCATGGCTTCGGGATCACATAACCACATATTACCAGACATAATAGCACCATTAACACGTCATTCACATCCATCCAGATAAATAGCATAAATTCGCAATTTTTCTCACGCTCACGATTACCACAATCCAACGTTTCATTGATTATCAATCTGAACACGAAGATTTATTTCTCATTTCCGCAACATCATATGATCACATCATCATTCATGCAAAATACTTACCGTAACGTTGTCCTGTAGAATGGTTAGAACATATGGGTCTCAAGGTGTACATCCACTCGATTATATTCAAGGTTTTCCTTCTAACTACCCATTCACTCAATTTCTCTCGGGTTACCTGTTCAAAACTTGAGAGGGCAAAAGAGCACGCATTAAGGGCGCCTTCTTAACCGCACTGTGAGCCCCTAACAGTTTATTCCCAGGGGTTCATTTTATTTAGACACATCCTACGTTCATTGGGTTCATTGGTTTAGGCCTAAGGATCGTTCGCTCTGATACCACTTTGTAACACCCCCATTTATTTAAGGGCCTGAACTAGGACTCCTCAGATAAATGACGATGTTACCATCTCGGAAACCCGAGGTAGTAGATACAAAGGAAAGAAACACAGTACTTTATTAAAAATGTTTATAGTGAGATTACAACTGGAATAAAACAAAGTCTCCAAAAATATGACCAAAAGATACAGTCTGATAAAGCTACTAATAAGACTAAGGTGGGCTAGGCACTAAGTCCGTCATCCAAACTCTCTTCCCAGCCAGCTCCCATCAGTCTCTGAAATACCTGTCAATCTGCTCCCCAATAATTGGATCATCACAGGCGTACACGAATACACAGGGTCAGCCGCGAAGCTGAGTAGGGAAAACAATTGAACAACAAAATATGATATGCATGATCCTCCGTCACCTCCATCTCCATCTCAACTCATATCTCATATCTCATTTCTCATATCTCATAACCCGGACAACCCACCATACCGATCCCCATGAGACTATATATATCGACCGTAGCCGATCTGCCCGCATTTCCTTGTTGAGGACACCAGGGCAAGTCCTGCAGAACCCGCCTGGGCCTTATCACAATCCACATCGTATCTCAACATCGTCACTCCTACACCATCCTCCAACTCCAATGCATATGAAATGCTCAACAGTAATAATGCAACACAATGTGTATATTAATGAATGAAATCATGCCAGCTATCAAAAGATTGGAATAACATACTCAACACTAACAGATTCACCAACCCCACCTCCTTACATGAAACATAACATCAATCACAACCACGAACAAGTCAACGATCTCAGCTTGGTCATATAGAACACAAACAAGTCAACTCAATTCAATAATACGGTAAGGAGTCAAGTGTGTTTCCCCTACCTCAAGTGCCAGCAATTCCAATTAAGCAGTTAAGCAGTCCAGAAATAAAGCAATGAATTAGATTATCGATCCTTCGCGAATCCGTCACCTAAAACAATTATAATATTTATTATTACTAACTACTAAATATAGAAATCTCTCAAAATAGAAACTTTCCCGATATATTAACTTTCCATTTTAACCAGTCCCGACTCAAAGTCCATCTCTAATTATTAAAACGACTCGGGATTAAATTAAATAGCTAATATGATAAATAAAAGATTAGACGAGTTACATGATTTAAGAAATACCCGAATTACTTTAAACAATTCAAACATCCCGACTCAAACCCGTCTTTAATCATTTTAATGCACTCGGGAATTAATTAATTAATTTAGAATACGCCCCATTACGAAACATAACGATTAAATTATGAAAACCCGTTTCAAAGCCAAAACCCGCACCCCCTTCACACGCACTCACCCGCCACCACAGGCCACCGTGAGGCCGTGTCCACCACCAGCCCCAACACCCACTCGACCCAACCACCAAAGAACCACCCCCACCAAGGGTCGACCCTCGCCGGCGAGGTGAACCACGGCCAACCGGCCTCGGTTCAACACCGAGCCTCACCAAACACCTCCTTTTCTCTCCTGACCACCACCGCAGCCAACAACCTTACCCCTGCCAACCACCACGACTTTGCTCTCCGTCATCCCACGAACCCAGACACCGTGTCACCACCGTTTCGACCTCCCCGAGTCCACAAAGTGCCACCCCAACTCAACCCCTAAACCCACCCGAAACCGCCGCTTAAACCCGTTTACCACCCCCCATGTCGATGCCGCCTTGCACAGCCACAACCACCACCTATAACCACCATGACCACCACCACTACACTCGCCACTAACCACTCTACCCCCTCACCCTGCCAACAACCACTAGCATCCTCAATCAAACACGCACAACCCCTCCAAAACCCGACGAAAAACAAAGAAAACAGAGGGAGAGGGTTGCGTTCTTACCTTTCCTCCACCACTACCGCCGCCGAGCCGCCTATGAGTGTCGACAAACGCCCTATCTCTTCCTTGCTGCGCCGTTAATGCCCACGCCTCTCACTCTCTCTCTCGAATTGCGTGAAGATGGGGATTGGTGTTCTTGAAAGTAGGGTGGCGGTTTGAGGGAGTGGCGTTTTGTGTTAGGGTAGAATTAGGTTAAACTTAGGTTAAGTGGTTAATTGGGTCATGGGTAATTAATTCTGGGTAAATGGGTAAACATCATGGTCCGCGTGGTTGGTTCACGAATTGGTTAACGGGACTTCGTTCAGCTAAACCCGTCTTAACAAGCTCACGAATAACTTAATCCTACGATATCAATACGACCCAACAATTACTCGACTCAATTAGTAATATAAAATGTATAATAATTATATATAATAATATCCCTTTAATTTATTATATAAAAATACGGGGTATTACATTTTCTTTGTGTGTTCAGTTTGTGTTGAGGAGTATTGGTTTAAGAAAGCCATATCTGCTAAGGAACATTATATACTAGGATGTATAAACACTTGTAGCTACAAAAATTTTCCTTCGTCCTATTAAGGTTACTTACATGGTCCTTGTCGAGGATGTAGAAACTTTTGTAGCTTTAGACATTCTGAAAAACCCTCCACTGAGGTTACATATCAGTACTATGTTGCCTTAAGTTTACTAATCTGAGAGTTCTAAAAGTAATAAGACAAGCAAATTCCATGCAGTACTTTTCGCAGTTTCACCCCTTTGCTATAATGACATTTACCTACATTTTGCTCATTAATACCAAATATTTTCACATTACATGGTGATTATAATGGTGCTTTTATCATATGGTATGACTTACGAAAATACACTATCAACGCCGCGACAACACTTTTCTTTTGGCTTTAAGTAATTAATTGATATGGTGAATGGTGGGGAAAATTTGTGTGGACAATGTGTGTGCGAAGGTCATAATAGTACGTGAAAAAACCAGTAACGTAGCATAAATGTTGTGGCAAAGCACTTATTCTAAAAGCTTTGACTTTTGAGGCAGGTAACTCTTCTAATAGCTACTTTACATGCATTGTTAGGAAACATCAGTAAGCCCCATTTTAGACTAGGAAATATTCACCCCTTGCTACTTTCCCTGCATTCTTAAAAGACATCAATTAGGTATCAAAATATATAATAAAATAGTGCCAAGAAAAAGTTTACAGACATTGTTAGCCAACATCAGTAAGCCCCATCCTAAGCTAGGAAATATTCATCCCTTGCTACTTTCCATGCATTGTTAAAAGGCATCAATTAGGTATGAAAATATACTATCAACTAATGCAAAGTTAAAGCATCCAAAACTGCCAATGTTTCTAAATGAAACCAAAGCAACTTACACACCTTGATTTAAATTGGGAACTACCGTATCTCTCGGTTGCAGCTGTCAACTGAAGATGAAGATGACGGCAACGCCCTATCTATATCTCTTTCCATCTCATATGCAAAATGTTGATCCCTTAAGTAATCTGAGTATATAGTTATCAACTCAAATTTTGACCGTTCACTTTCTGGGAAACTAAATAAAGTGCGCCCCCCGTAGCACAAATCCCACAATGCACTTGATGTCATAACACTTTCAAGCTTAAATAGAAAATCCACCACTTCTTGTTTTAAGGCTTCCAGATACCCTTTTTTAGAATAAAACTCGGTCACGAGTTACATTTTGCAAAGCACATCGTAGCCTGGGTTAAGTAGTTCATTTGGTGTATTTCCACAAAGAATTTGAACAAGCATAACACAGTTTGAGTTTTGGTTAAGTTTCTCCCATATAATGCTTTCAGTCAAAACTATTCTTAGTCGAACAAATAACTCTTGAATTTCTTTTACAATCTTATCAATTGCATGTTGCATTGCCTTTATTTTCTGAATATTATTTGACATAATAACTACAATAGAAATGTGAGGATATGGAAAATGGTGGGATGTATTAGAGTTTTTTCCTATTTATATTCTTCTTTCTCTTTGTATAGGTCAGTTGATTGACATCTAAATTATTGGATGTTGATGATAGACCTAGATTCTATGTAAGAGATAAGCATAGAGATGGGGTTAGATAAGGTAAGGATAATAATAGATAAAGTTATGTTCCACAAGTAGATCTTAATTTTAATTTAAATGTCTGCAGTGCAATCCTTTTTAAAAAAGAAACATTGTATTGTTTATTGATTCTTTTCTTAAACACGGTAGTACTAATTTACCCTGAACAATGGTTTAAGACAGTAAATAAATGATGAATTATGTTAGTTAATTTATTTACTTTATCAGTTTATGTAATTTCATTTTAAACCAATATGCATTTCATATTCAAGGGTTCCTCTGTGTATTATTTAAGATATTACGCGGCAACTATTACACCATATTAACTTGTACTAATTGCCTTCCAACAGGAAAGCAATGGCGTAACTGGACAGGAAGCTTAACATGTTCATTTCGGTAGACAAGCAGGTAATCTGTTTGGAAACACCGATCATAAGGCGTCTAAAATCACAAATATTGTCCCGATGATTATGAATTTAGACAAAGGAATGACCGTTCATATGGAATATTTAGACTTATTTGGGTATCATGCTACCAAAAACATCCCAAAAAAAATAAAAGAGCAATTGAATATTGTACGAAGTTTTTTAAGTCCCCTTTAAGTTTTGCTACTTAAAGTTTGACCGACATCACCCAATAGACTCACCATGGAATGATCTTCGTGCCAAACAGGTACATATTTGGAGCCGGAATGTTCGAGTTGGACAATGTAAAAGGTTGGAGCCCATATGGTGCTGGAACTTAAGTAGGAGATGGTTCGAGACAACCGACTGAGCAAAGAAGCTTAAAGGAATAAAGTAGTTGCTTAACTTATAATTTTCAAAGTCATAGATGAATTGTGGAGCATAAACATTAGCTACACATAAGATAAATGCCAACATTCTTATTATTACAGCATCATTTGTTTGCCTTTTCCAAATTTGCCAAAGGTTGGTTCTTTACATTTTGTAGCACTCATGTATTTAAAGATAGCCTAACCAAATATGCTTTGATGTTTAAAGGAGTAGATGTTGAATGCAAGACAGACACCTGCATTATCGATACAGATGTGAATGCACTTTAGCTAACATCGACGTCGCCTTCTGCGGTTTAATTTGTGAAGTTTTACCAAGGCGTGTGTCACTATGGCATAAGACCTATATGTACTCAGCGCTTGTGCAGACGTTTTGGTATTGTACTCTCGGTCTTTTAGTCTATTTGAAAAACAAAATACGTTCTACCCCTTTTGTGCCAGATTAACTCTACAATCTTTTTATTAAAGTTAGTCATTCACTTGTGAGTTACACCGTATTATTTTTGCATCAGACATGGTATTGTAAAGCATTTACACGAATTTTGTAATGAATACTATGCTCGTTCCACATCTTTAAATATAAAAGGCCAAGACACGTTTTTATTGATACACTTCCGACTTGCTTCCACTTCGCATTTCACCAAATTGGGGCGCCGCGCCCGATAGGGCGCGGAGCAACAACTAGTATTTGATTAAAAAGGTGAGTTATAAGTTAATTGTTTGGACTTTTAGATTATGAGCTGGTCTTATGCTATAAGACGGTCCTATAAAATAATTTGTGTTATCGTAAGGATTTTCTAACTTTACCTATTCATAACTATCTACTCTACCAATTGGGTTAACCGATTTTACTAATCAACTAGTTTTGTGACCCGTGTAATGCACGAGTTTTTATCAAAACGCTTCATTAAAACTTTGTTCTAATACGAAAATTTAATGAAGGGGGAGGAAAATGGAGACCAATTTTTTTTCAACGATAAATAAAAGATTTTAAGATAAAATGTAAAATGGTTGACACATGTTGTGAAATAATCTATGTTGTTGTAAGATTTAAAATAGGGAAGAATTTAGTTTGAGAAATAGGTAGTTAATACAGAGTATAATCCTTCTTAAAACTTATTCATGCATATGTTTGTTCAAAGTGAGTTGCGAGGTCGAAATGTACTTTTTTGTTAGTAAGTCGACGTGTACCTAATGTGATGACATTATAAACAAGGAAGGAACACATAGTTTTATTTACGTGGAAATTCTTATGTTAGTGACAAAGTATGTAAATTTAAATTCATTTTGGTGGACTATCTTGTGAATTTGAGTTGTATTACAGTTATAATAAATCTACATAACATTCTAAACATGATGATGTAATTTGTTGCCTCAAGTCATATGCATAATCATTTTTCATTATATTTAATTACTTTGTAGGGTAACAACTGAATATTTTACATCATGTTTCAAACCAAACAATTGTTGTGACTAATCATATACTACAAATATGTCGGAATCTTGAAATAGGATGAATTTGTCTTAGCAATGTAAATCAAACTACTAAATTAAACCACAACATCTTCCATATTGACTTATTCAATTACATAATCAATACGTACTATCTACATGTCAACAAAAAAATACATGTAAGCAAATTAATCACCTTATAAGTAGATTACAAATACTAATCACGTGAATTAGAGATTAGCAAAGAAGGAAGCAGAGTTGGTTATTTGACTTCATAACTATGAAGTTGAACTTTTTTATGTTACGCAGAACTTAAATATTAATTTTTAAATTTGTAGCTTTATACTATGAAAATTATGAACAATCAGGAGAAATAAACATGCAAACAAACTAAAAAGTTTAAACTTTAGTAGCAATGTAGCGACTTTGAGATCCAAAATTTATATGAAATAATTGAACCATTGATTTTCAAAGCACAATATAACGGAGGCGGATGGAATGTTTGTCTTCAATATACATTTCACATGACCCATGAAGAATTAAGGATGAGTGATATAAAATGTGTTTTGACTTTAGAGAGTTAAAATATTGATTTTGTATTTGCTTAATTCTCTATAAGGAGGTATTTATACAAACTCAGTGAGCAACTGAAAAGTCACCACCAATACACTTAATTATGCAAATTCATTGTATCATAATTTCACTAATAAACTTAATTATGCAAATTCATTGTGTCATAATTTATACATACCAACTGATCATATATAGTCTCTTACTATTCCTAATAAGATGCAAAGAAAAATAACATAAAATGTGGCATTTAAAATTGCTTAACATGACACACATCAAATAATAAACTACTCATCTTGCCTTTTTATTATATTATTGTATGGATACTAATAGTTAAGTCATTTATCATACTAAATTTCGAAAAAATAAATAATTTGGAATAAATTTCAAAGGATAATTAAACAATAAAAGTGGAATGGAGAATGTCTCATTTAAATTCACCATGAACACAAAATTATAAATATAATTATTTTAGTTTTTACTTACTAAATATATTGCTAAACAATGCAATTTGTTTTTTTGGGATATTCTACATGGTACCCCTCAATTTTTTGACTTTCTACATGATACTCCTACACTTTTTAAAACATACATGGTACCCCTAATTGTTGTCATTATGACTAAGTATACCCCTAAACTTTATTTTCCGTCAATTAAACTCAGTTTTAAGCGTTACGTGATTACTTGGACGCGTAACCAAGCTTGTCATTTATCATCCCATGACATAAGGACTCTATTAGGCTCAAATATCCATCTTTGGACGTGATAATTTGGCATGGGATCAATAAATTTTCCGTCAAAATTTTTTTAGCCCATATATATCAATAAATATTAGGATCGAAATGGATATTGAGCCTAATAGAGTCCATATGTCATGACATAATAAATAACAAACTTGGTTACGCGTCCAAGTCATCACTTAATGCCTAAAACTGAGTTTAATTGACAGAAAATAAAGTTTAGGGGTGCACTTAGTGATAATGACAACAATTAGGGGTACCATGTATGTTTTAAAAAGTGTAGGGATACCACGTAGAAAGTCGAAAAGTTGAGGGGTACCATGTAGAATATCCCTTGTTTTTTTTACAAAATCTTATCCTAATAAAATATTTTATATGATCTTTAATACTCATTTGTCGATTAATTAGTTCTGTAAAACATATTCTATATACAACAAAGTTATAGTAATCACAATAATGAATTAGTGCCTTTAAAAAAAATAGTGAATTAGTGACAATACAATTTTTTTTTTGTTTTCAACTTCATTTATTCTTCTTCGTTCTTAATTTCTTATGTATTCAGTTTTTTTATATTGCGAATACATATAATAGTATTCCATATGAAATATCTTGAAATTATTAACTTATAGTTAATGAATTAGTGCCTTTTTTTTTAAAAAAAGTAGTGAATTAGTGGCTTTTTTTTTCATCCCATGTGGCATTGTCTACGTGACATTTTTAGGCTAACCTTTTAATAATATTTTATAGATTGGATGAAGGAATGAAAAAAATGACAAGGGTAGAATTGTAAAAAGTGGATGTGAAAGAGTAAAATCTGTATGTGAAAAAGCACGTCCCTTTCTAAATTTCACTTTACTTGGGAAAAAAAAGACGTTTTTTTTATTTACAAACAAAAAGTCGGTTTTGAACATGATGATAACTTAATCAAAGAAATCCTAACCAAAGCCCAACCGTTTTGTCACGATTTTTTGCAACTTCCAATTAAGATAGTTTTCATTTTGTCGACCGACGACCTAAATAAAAAACAAGCTAGTAACAATGTCGAAGAACAATATTTAATAATGTAAATTACGTATATTTAATTATTAATTCCGCCAATTATCGTTAAATAATTATTTAACATTTAAAAGACGAAAACTTTAAAATTAAGACGAAAAGGGGTTGACGTGGAACACCCACGTCCAACCCTAGGGTCAGACGTGAGCAAAGGTTGGACGTGCACTATTCACGTCCAAGCCTAGAGTTGGACGTGGGGTGCTAGGGTTGGACGTGGTCCATGTGGGGTGTTCCACGCCCGTTTTTTTGTTTGTGTAAAATTTAAAAAAAAAACAGACGTGAATAATGTATGAGAAAATAAATAATTTTAATTCAAGTAAAGCGGTTCAAATATATTTAGGTTCGGTATCATTTGGTCATTATTGAATTTGATTCAGTTTCAGTTCGATTCGAAATGAGTCCTGTTTTGGATACTATTCAGGTTACTTATCGAGGTGTTTGATCGGTTACCAATTCAGATATTTTCCATCGATTTTTTCGAATTTTGATTTATTTTGTCCGCTTTCAAATTGTTTACCTTTTTATTTTTCTTGCTTTTCGTACAATGAGTTTGGATTTTTTTTTGAGTAAAGGGTGAGAAAAGGACCTCAACTTTAAATTTGTTTCCAGTTAAGGACCTCAACTTTCATATTTTACAGTTAAGGGACTCCCTCTAACTCCGTTAAGTATTCCTCTATTTTTATTGAAAAAATGCTAATCAAAACTCAAAAGATGACATAAGCATGCTAAATTTCTGGAACCTTAGTCTCTTATCAAATGGAGTAATAAATGAGTGGAATAAGATAAGAAGAAAATCTATAGTCAGTAGTACTGTATAAAGTATAAATATGGGAGCAGTGGGTTTATGTGAAGCGAAAGGTTGGGAGTTTGGGACTACTATGTCCATATTGTGATCGATAGCGGAGTAGCGCTTCCAAAATAGGCTCATACAATAGTTGGATTTTGCCTGATTTGCGACTGAAACAGCAAGAAATTGGGACCGCCGAAAACGGTAGCAAATTCGAGATCACATCTGCGAATTTGAGACCGATAGAGTACTCCCTATTGAGAATATTATCTAAAGATATTTAAAGGTGTGGTTGCGACCATTCACGGTCGCAAAAACGGTTTTGAGATTGTCTTTCACATGTTTGAGACCGTTGTAGGCAGTCCCAAACTTGTGTAATCTCTTTTAAAACGGAAGTATTTTGTCTTAAATGAGGATTTGTGAAAGTATAAAGAGTAAAAGACCCATAGTAAGAGCCTAGGAGGTGTGTATTGAGTCTGAAATTGGGTCCCCCAATAATGACCATTTAAATAACCATAGCAAATTAAAATTTAATTAGACTTGTAAAGTTCTCTCGCCAATTTGGGCAAATGGTTATGAAGAATTTTATGGACAACAAGACAAATAAGTTGCCCAAGTTCATGCATTGCTGCGTTGCACTTGCAAGTGATTTGCAGGTTGTAAGCTTTGTGTTTAGAAGGCCACTATTAATATAGGTTTCACTTTCTAGGAAGGCAAAATAAATTAGATATTTTTAGGGCAACTTTTTAGATGTATGAAGCATATCTAACGGAAGATGTAACGGAGGAGGATCTTGAGTCCTTAACTGTAAAGTCTAGAAGTTGAGGTCCTTAACTGGAAAAAAGCTGAAAGTTGAGGTCCTTATCTTACCCTTTACTATTTTTTTTTCATTATTTCAATATATCTCAATGTTAAATTGCGTCATTGGACAAGATTATTATGCATTTGATTGGAGATAAATTTTGGAAAATGCAACAGTGGTTGGCATATTAGTTGTTAAAATCAATGTAAAAAATTGGATTATTGTCATCTATTTTGGTGTAAATATCACGTACCAGAAATCCAGAAATCCAGAATGCCTTCTTTTGGTAAATTTCTTATACGTAGAAGTGTGTATGTTGGTGGCATTAGGTGTTTAGACCCTTATGAAATAAGACAAACTTTGAACAATCCAATAATGTTTTGGCATAGAAATATAGAATATGATTTATTGGACCTACTTGTTGGTTTTCACGTAGAAGTTTGGGTTGTAGTAGATTAGTAGTCTCATTTTTACGTAGATATTTCATGATATAATTCTTTCTATCATACAATCTCACGTGTTATTCAATTAAAAACCTTAATTATATTGGGAGGAGGTCTGGCTTAGCCAAAGTGGTGGCCTGGTGCGTGGTAAGGAGCGTAGGTGGTAGGCTAGGTAGTACGAACACTCCTAGCTCCTAATAATCGGCCTATCCATGTCGGACACGATACTTGTCGGACACCTATAAAGCCGTGTCTAACTTTCTGCTTCTATTTGGGCACGTGTTCGACACGTATCATGGTACTTGGTCACGTGTTATGGTCCATGTGTAATTAGTTGTTACCGGTCATTTCAAATCGGGTAATCTTAGCTCCGGTCATTTCGAATGTAGAATACTCCGTCGGATTTAGGTTTGCTGCGTCTCGACCTTAGAATTAGGTCCATGTTGAAAATGAGTTAAACGAGTAATGAGATGTCGAAAGATATTGATTATAAGTTGGATTTTGGTTTTGGAAATGAGAATGAGTTATAATCAATCTCAAGATTTACCTTCACTTATTTAAATTTAAAATCAAATACGTTTTCAAAAATTAAATCACACATATATAACAATAAAATATATATATATATATATATATATATATATATATATATATATATATATATATATATATATATATATATATATATATTTTATTAAATTTAAATAACGTGTCCCGTGTCCTAAATTTAATGGGATGCCGTATTACGTATCCGTGTCCGTTTTGATGCTACCTAGGTGGTAGGTGTCAGATGAAGTTGGAAGGGGAAGAGTGCAGTGGTACTCTGATAAAGGCTTATCCTCGAAAACCCCTACTAAAAACCCTATGAACATAACTGACAACAGAGAGTGACTAAAATGAACTTGAACAGAATTGCATCAAACAAATTAATCACAAATTAATAAGGCTTATCCTTATCATATTGATTCGTTTGTACCTACTGTGTACACCTAACCGGCCAATAACTTGTTTGACATGTCTATGTGTAATTAGTTGTTACTGGTCATTTCAAGTCGGGTAATCTTAGCTCCGGTCATTTCAAATGTAGAATACTTGATCGGTCGGATTTAGGTTTGCTGCGTCTCGACCTTAGAATTAGGTCCATGTACCTAACTTTTGAATTCTTATATATACGTTTTCAAATTTCATAAACATATGAATAAAAGCCCAACCGACCAATTCAATAACAAACGCAACCCAGAACACATAATATAAATTTCTATACAACAATGGATCAGCCAATGATCTTTTTTATGATGATATCCATTCTTTCATCATTCTCGTCGGCTAGCGTAGTTGATTTCTGTGTAGCAGATTTGAACTACCCAGTCGGACCAGCAGGATTCCCTTGTAAGAACCCTGCTACCCTCACCTCCAATGACTTTGTTTTCTCAGGCTTCAGTGTGGCTGGAAACACATCTAGTAGCATATTCAAATCTGCAATAACTAAAGCAAACCATCATACATTCCCTGCGCTAAACGGTTTAGGCATTTCAATTTCACGACTAGACCTAGCCGTGGGAGGCATTGCTCCATTACACACACATCGTGCAGACGAAATGGTCCTAGTCATTGAGGGAACCATCATTTCCGGGTTCATTGCATCCGATAACACCGCCTATTACAAGACTATGAACAAGGGTGACATTATGATACTTCCTCAAAGTTTGCTACATTTCCAAATTAATATTGGTGACATTCCTGCTGTTTTATTTGTAAGCTTGAATAGTCCTAGTCCTGGATTCCAGTTTGTACCTCTTTCTTTGGGCTCAAATAATTTACCTTCTGAAATCATTGAGAAGACTACTTTGTTGGATCCTCAACAAGTGAAGAAATTGAAGAATGTTTTCCGTGGCACCAACTAATTAATCATGCCTTCTAGTTTCTACAATTCTACCTATACAATGTTCATTAATTTAATGAGTATATATATATAATAAGAAAGGGAGCGAGTAAGCCTCATGTAAGACGGTTTTCGAATAAAACATTATAAGATAAGATAACAAAGATCTTAATGTCCTTATCATGTAAAATGGTGGTCGGTTATTTTAGTGGGGTTATATTAAGGTAAAATATAATTTGAGTTTACAATCACTCTTGTGACTTGTGTATGTAATGGTAAGAAAGATAAGTAGTGAAAGTCATTGTAACTGTGCAGTTGTAGCAGTTTGAAGCTGACGGGATTTGAATCCAAGTCATGAGTACCATCTTTCTAGCTATGTTTATTAATGACCTACCTTAATTTAGGTCACCAATAAATGTACTGTAATTATATTCATGACCTACCTATTTTATTTGAAGTTTATGAATAACCACTATAACCAACTTTAACAAATACTCCGTCCGACCTAACTATTTGTTTATTTTGATTAACATGCTTCTCATAAAGAATATAAAAAGCAAATAAACAGATAATTTAGGCAGAGGAAGTATCCTAATATGCTGCAAATTTAATAGGCCTGTAAAACATAGCCATTTGACACCATGAAGTGGGCAAGAAACAAGGTCACCATGGTTGTCAAAGGATCTGATCATATTGTATTTGTACAGGATTATTCTAGTTTTTTATTTTATAAAAAAGAAAAAGTTGTCAAAGGACCATATTTTTCTCAACCGGATTCCAGTTTGTACCTCTTTCTTTGGGCTCAAATAATTTACCTTCTTAAATCATTGAGAAGACTACCTTGTTGGATCCTCAACAAGTGAAGAAATTGAAGAATGTTTTCCGCGGCACCAACTAATTAATCATGGCTTCTAGTTTCTACAATTCTACATATATACTAGGTAGCACGGACACTTCGTTTAATTAGCCGTCTCGTGTCCGACACCGTGTCGGACACTGACACTCGTCGGACACACGCCTAAATGTGTCGGACACCTATAAAGTCGTGTCCAACTTTCTACCTTTATTTGGGCACGTGTCCGACGCGTGTCCATGGTATTTGGGGAAGTGTCCGACACGTGTCCTTGGTATTTAGACATCATTTGGGCTGAATGATGTTCTGTTGTGCGGAAGCGTGAATATCCTGTGTTAGGCCTCTGCTGCACCTGTGTCCAGTGTCCATAATAATACGATATTGTCCGCTTTGGGCCAAGCCCTCACGGATTTACTCTTGGGCTCCTTCCCAAAAGGCCTCGCACCATGGGCGGATCTAGGGGGCCCGGGTGGGCACGTGCCCACCATGAATTTTTCGGGATAGGTTTATGTGGTTCAGTTGGTAAGCTCTTTAGTTGACCCTTGAAAGGTCACAGGTTCGATTCTTGGTGCCCTAAGTTTTTATTAAATAATTTTTTGTTAAACTGTGTAATGATCTCAAGGTCCATCTCGTTAGTAAGCTACAATTTATATGTAAAAAATGTTCCTCCCGGGGTTTGAACCCTTGACCTCGAGGTTACATACCACCTTCTCTACCATTGAACCACTTGTGTTTAGTGTTTATTTAAATATTAGAATATAATATATCTTATCATAGGAGATACTCCCTCCCAGTCACTATAATGTTCCCTCTTTCCCGAAACGGATTATTCAACTAATGTTCCCCTTTTTATTTTTTGAAACTTTTACTCTTATTTTATTCATTCCTCTTCCTATTATCAAACCTCACACAACTCTTTTACTCCTATTTTATTACTTTCCTTTATGTTTGGCCCCACAATTCTTTATTTAACTACTAATAATTCATTCATCTCTCATATCACCAACCCCACACAACTCTTTTACTCCTATTTTAATACATTTCCTTAAGTATTGTGCCCATATCAAATGGGAACAATATAGTGACTGGGAGGGAGTATTATTTATATTTATTTACAAAGTACATTTATTTCAAATTTAAATATTTCAGAAGAAAATTCAAAATAAAATACTAATTTTTAAACTAAAAAAATTATTAAAATTAGTTATTTTTCTATTTTTTGGACGGAAAAAAAATCCGTAATAAAAAAATGCGGTTTAAAATAAAAAATAATGTATCGGAAAAAATTTTGTGTCCCTCTTTCGATAAATTCCTGCGTCCGCCCCTGCCTCGCACTATTGTATTTAGTGGAAACTTATAAAGATGAGCTTTCATCTTTATTCTACCGATGTGGGACATGGGTTTGCACCCTAACAATCCTCCCCTCAAACCAAGGACCATCATCTTGACTCGGACCTTGACCTCTATGGAGGACTCCCACACTCTACAGCCCCAACACTAGACACCCGAAACATCACAAATCTTGATAACCTCCCCTTAGCCGAAACATGTCACCGACTCGGACCTTGACCTCTATGGAGGACTCCCACACTCTACAGCCCCAACACTAGACACCCGAAACATCACAAATCTTGATAACCTCCCCTTAGCCGACAAACCATGCTACCACGAGCCATGTCTTGGACCACATGTCACCGCCTGGTCAAGTGAGTGCCCTCACATACTCCTGAACTAGCATGTCCTTGTGCCCTTCTTGGGAATTTGTTACACATGCATATCGAACATCCTCTGCATCCATTATACCCTGGACCAGGACCGTCACTTCAGAAGTCCTAGAACACAAACGCTCTCTAGCATCCAACCTGGAAAAGACCCACCAGACCTGTGGCACCCAATCTGATAAGGGTCTACCTGATCAACAATTCTAGTACACAAATGGTCTTTGTCCCGCAAGACCTATGACGCATTTCATCCATTTAACCCTGGACCGGGTCTGCTCAAGGACTCACCCCGAGCTAGGAGTTCCATGCCTTACAGTGTACAACTTCAAGTCTTGGACCTACTGATGCATCCTCGTGCCTAGCCAAGCCGACCTTGGGCTCTAATACCACTTGTTGTGCGAAAGCGTAAATATCCTGTGTTGGGCCTCTGCTGCACATGTGTCCACTGTCCATAATAGTACATCTAGCATTATCATTGTGGTTTCTAGACCTGGTAAAACTACCTCGATCCGACCCGAACCAAATGACCCGTATCCGACTTAACACTCGAACTTAAGATTATTGACGCGAAACCGAATTGGCTCGTTACCCGACCCGATTGTTTATTGTTACAAACTGATTATTATCCATAAAAAACTTGATAATAGTTGACCCGAACCCAAAATAATCCGACCAAACCATCAAACCCGAAATTGACTCGACCGGTTGACCCGTTTGCCGAGTCTAATTGAATAGTATTAGTCGAATTATGGTTTATGTTAGTCGTAATCTTACCTGTATAATCTTGGTTTCTCGTAACTCTACTTTCACTTTTTTATAATTTGAAAGTACACGGTTGTAAAAAAAAGATCATCCTCTTTGATGTAAAGAAAAAGAGAGGAAGAGGATAATGATAGTGGAAAATGGGGTAAATAAAAGAGAAAATGATGTGTCAAAAATATAGAAAGAAAGAGAAGAATTAAGAGGATGAAATCATCCTCTTCAATGCGCATGGTCTAACTCTAACTAGACCTGGTAAAAATCATCCTCTTCAATGTTCGATTTGTTTGAAGAGAGAGGGATTGAAGGCCGGTTTCAGTTTGAAGAGAGAGGGATTGAAGGGCGGAGTGTTTTATCTCTTAGGTTTTCTTCGTACGATAAGGGGATTTGGAGATAAAAGGGAAGAGAGGGAAATGGAAGGATACAAAATTATTTGTTTGGATAACAAAAAAGGTATTTTCCTCTTTCAAGATAAACCGAAATCTTTTCACCATAGGAAATTTTTTGAGGAAAATTGTAACTAATTTAAACACTCATCCTCCACTCCGGCACTCCCCCTCCCCTCCCCTCCTTTTACTTCCCCTTTGCCCCCTCCCTTCCCTTTTCTTGCGCTTTTATTATATATCCAAGCACACTCTAGTGTTATAATAGTGAAATTAATCTATTGCAATAGTAGAAGCTATGTTACCATAAGAAAGATTCAGCAAATCTCCCTTGTGACAGGTATATCGTCAAAACTCATAAGCTTGTGACGAGTCAAATATCACTTATATGGGTAGATAAGACAAAAATCAGAGTGCCTAGAGAGTTATAAATGACCTGTCTTTATCCACTCATGTGAGTTTTAATTGATCCATCATAAGCTTGTGACGGATATTGTCCATCGCAAATGAGAATTTGTGAAAAAGATTTGTTTATGCACAGAGGGTACTGTAATCGATCCTTGTTCACCACCGAGCAAACCATGATTTCTACATGGCATTTTAAAGATTTAAGGAAACATAAGGACAATACAATAACAATAAGAAGAAACAAGAATTTGTATCAATCAATTAGTCTTACGTATAACCGTTGTAAATTATAACGAAGGGGTGTATCACCCTATCACCCAGAAAAAAGGTGTTAGTTGGGATGGATTATATCTCCGTTGTAAATTATTCTTCTTTACAACGGATGTAAACAAAAATATTTGTTTTGCAAATTACCATCTTACATGATATCAGACTAATCGATCTCTAAAAATTTTCCTTTGTCACAACTGCTTTGTATATTTTATCGGTTAGGAGATAGAGGTCTTATTCCCATCTCCGGCTTGCCAATAGTCATCCTTCTGTTATGTTATAGTACAATTAATTAGTTTATTACTATTAATATGGTATTATAATATTAGGAATAATATGGCTTGCCTGGAATTCATGGAATAATTAAGGGGTAAATTTTAATCGGGTGATACTTACTAGGGAAGTTAATTATTTGGGTAATGAATTTCTTGATCATAGGTTACCTAGGGGGGAGGGTGAGTAATGTATTACTCCATCATGATGGTAATAGATTTGGGAGATGAATAATTACTCTAATACCAAACATGAAAAATAAACCTTATATATCACTCCCCTATTTATTTTCCCCTTTTACCCTCAATCCAAGCAAGCCCTAAATATGAGTTTGGAGTTTGGACCCTACCAAGTACCAACCCTTCGTCCACCTCACATTCATATTCCCCTGCCTCCACATGCAAATTCATTCCGGTCAACACCCAAAACCCAAATTCGCCCACCATCCCCTAAATGAAACTCCAGCCGTCACCCTCACCACACACCCCTGACGAACCCAAACTAAATCACCAAACCCACTTTTTGCACCCCTGGCGCCTGTCCCTCCATTGCCCGACCTCTGAACACCACCTCTCACACCTTCACCGCCACCACTCTCCGACCAACCATCGCCACCCTTGCCCTTATCCTAAGCTTAGATTGTTAGTTTAGTAAATAAATTTCTCTACCCTCCTCCGTGCTTCAAGTTTGTGTGTCTCCGTCGTTGCCTCTGTCCATGTCATTGTTGTCGTTGCCTTCGCCGCTGTTATCTATATATAGTTGCTACGACGACCTTTTCCGCCATTTTGCTTCGGCAACCGCCACCGCTCTAAACCTCTACAACAGACCGTCTTTGACTTATCCTCGCCCACCTCGGGGTTCGCCCCAGCCACCACCTCTGCCTAACGGGCCCGATGGTATGACTCTGCCGGCTTCGGCCCGCCACTGAATCGAAGTGCCTCATCGGACGTGTGCTTTGTTTTGATTTTGTTTTATTGTTTTTCTTTTAATTTAATTACACTGTTGAGTTTGTTTTGGCCCTCACAGTTTCGGTGTTTCACGAGTTTGTTTCGGCCTCGTGCACAGTGCACCGTTTGCTTTTTTAGACGGTGTTTTACGAGCTGTTACGACCCTCGTGCACCTTGACGTCCATTTAGTTTGTGTCTCACGAGTTGTTTTAACACTCGTGCACAATTAGTCTTATTAGTGTTATTAATGTTATTACTATGTGTGGCTCTTCTAAAGGCAAATTCAAGACACACGCAAGGCAATCAAATCCGGTACTGCGTCTACAATGATCAACTTGGCTCATTTACAATGGTCTCATCAACTATCTTTGGTCCAGTCAAAGCGTCTATTAACTACCGTTTTGACCGAGGGGGTGTATTAAAGAATATTATATTAGAGATATTATTATTATTAGGGAAATATATTATCAAGATAACATATTATAGTTAGGATATTATAATTAGGAATATTCTTGGAGTATTTCGCAATATAGTCAAGAATATTCCTAAGTATAATATCCGAAGTATAACTTCGGATGTACAATAATTATCCAGTTATATAGTCCAGATACTAGTCTTTGTTAGAAAAAAAGGCTTATTTTTTTTTTGTTTTTGATTATTATCCTTCAAAAAAAAAAAAAAAGTTTAATAGTTTTCCTAGGCACATCACCTTACTACTATAATAAGAGAATAAAAATTCTCATAATTTTCCCTCCGAAATGCATCAATCTTAATAAGGAAACAATTAAAACTTTCCTTTAATAAACTATTATTTTTTCCGTAAAATATAATCTTATTATAATTATACTCTAATCTTGGAGTAATTAAATTAAAAATTATGATTTTTTTTTCATTATAATAAATAAAATTGGTATTAAACTATAGACTAAGTTGCTAAATTTTTCATAATGTAATAACGATTATTTTAGGAAAAAAAACTTAACACATACTTACTATTAAGTTCATGACAAAAAAATTCAATAAAAAAATCGGAGAGAATTATAAAATGAAATCGGAGTTTTATAGTAAAAAGAGTACTTTCATAAAAATAAGTTTACACAATTATCTTCGATTAGTTTTTCCATTTTCATTTTTTTTGTTTCATATTAAAATACAATGGAGTGAAATATTAAATATTAATAAGATGTCGATTTAAATAATACCTTTAAAAATAAAAATTCTATAGATATCACGCATGTACTACGCGGGATCTATACTAGTTCATATAAAAACCGTCTAAAAATCTGTTACCGTCTAAAAATCTAAAAATCTGTTACCCATCTATTTTTCACAAACTAACAAAAATCTGTTACTCAAATTCTGTTACATTCCCTCCTTCCTTCTCTCTCCTATCTTTCTAGAGAGAGAAACATGGAACAAAACAACCTTCCCTTCCTTCTCCTTATCTCTTTTTCCGTCGTCGGACTCGTCTCCGGCGACGACACGGAAATCATGAAAACCCTCTCACAGTCCCTCAAACCGACCCCACCCGGCTGGTCCGGTTCCAACCCATGTCACTGGACCGGTATTGCTTGCGACTCCTCCGGCCGAGTCACCACCATCAACCTCGCCGGAAAATCTTTATCCGGCAACTTACCGGCGAATCTTGGGCAACTCTCCGCTCTTCAATCCCTCTCTCTTCAAAGAAACCGCTTTTCCGGTTCGATTCCTTCAATCTCTGACATGCCGGACCTCCGGGAAATTTACCTTGGTGAGAACTCGTTTTCGAGTATCGATTTTCCCTTCCTTTCTAACCTCCCTAGCCTTCAATTCTTCAGCATTGAGGATAATCCTCTTCAAAGTTGGTCAATTCCTAAAGAATTATCCGCTAGTTCTTCGCTTGTCGAGTTTAATGTCGCTAATTCCGGTGTTAACGGGTCAATTCCCGACATTTTCGAGTCGATGACGAGCTTAAAAGATTTACGACTCTCCTATAATGACATTACTGGTACATTGCCTCCGTCGATTGCGAAAACATTTCTCCAACATTTCTGGGTTAATAACCAACAACATGGGATTTCCGGTGAGATTTTCTTGCTTGAACAAATTACGAGTTTGGAACAAATCTGGGTTCATACGAATTCGTTCTCAGGTCCAATCCCCAATTTCTCAAATTGTGTCTCATTGTTTGATCTTCAGCTTCGAGATAATCGATTCACCGGGATTGTCCCACCTTCGCTTAGCAATCTTCCTAAACTAGTCAATATTTCGCTTCAGAACAACCGGTTTCAAGGACCAATGCCGTTCTTTAGCAAGAATGTTAAGGTTACCTTAGGTGGTTCCAATAGTTTTTGTTTGTCTAGACCCGGGCCTTGTGATCCTCAAGTGACCGCCTTACTCGAGATTGTTAGCGCCTTTGGTTACCCGTCTGTGATAGCTGATTCTTGGGTAGGGAATGATGCTTGTCAGAATTGGGCTCATGTGACTTGTAACTCTGCTGGAGCGGTTATAGTTGTGAACTTTGGTAAGCTAGGTTGGGTCGGGACAATTTCACCGGCTTTTGCTAATCTAACGTCGCTTACTTCTATCCTTTTGAATGATAATAAGCTCGTTGGGACGATCCCAGATGCTTTAGCCACACTTCAGATGTTGCAGAAGGTGGATTTGTCTAACAACAATCTGACAGGGAAAATTCCTACTTTTAGTAAGAATGTAACAGTTGTGTTGGGTGGGAATCCTTTCGTGGGCACAGATGTCGACACTGCAGGTTCTTTAAGTTCACCCCCGGGTAGTGGTGCGAAAAACGAGGACGACAAATCTGGATCACACCTCTCGTTTTTTGTGATTGCGGTTATTATTATTGGTGTCATGGTTTTACTGATAGTACTGGGGTTTTTCTTATACCGTCATTTTAAGAAAGTTGGTGGAGTCAAACGGTCTAAGAAAGAGAAGGCTGATGAGGACGAAGATGTGACGATGAATAACCCAATTGGGTTTCCTCGAGGGAGCCCGAGTGAGACAAGCAGTATGCTTAACAAAACCAGTAATTTGTTTGATAATGGCACTCCTATTCCCATAGAAGTTCTTCGCGATGTGACCAATCAATTTAGTAACGAGAACATTCTAGGCCGAGGAGGGTCCGGGGTAGTTTACAAGGGTGTACTCCAAGATGGGACTCAGATAGCAGTTAAGAGAATAATTGATGTTAGTGTGACGAGTACCAAGGGGAAGAATGAATTTGAATCAGAAATCGCGGTGTTATCTAAGGTAAGACATAGGCATTTGGTGGCTCTGTTAGGGTATTGTGTCGCTAAGAACGAATGGATTCTGGTTTATGAGTATATGTCACAAGGGACATTAGGGCAACATTTGTTTGAGTGTGATAAGGGTTTCTCCTCTCTTACATGGATGCAAAGACTTGTCATCGCGTTGGATGTAGCTAGAGGTGTTGCATACCTTCATTCCGAGGCACAAGAGAGTTTCATTCATAGAGATTTGAAGCCTTCTAATATACTTCTTGGGGATAATATGAGAGCCAAGGTTTCTGACTTTGGGTTGGTCAAGATTACCTCTGACCATGAAAAACACACTGTTGAAACTCGGATAGCCGGAACCTTTGGTTATCTTGCACCAGAATATGCATGTATGTCAATATGTTACCTTGCAAATCTCATGTTTGAATTTGTTCTCGTGTTATGTTACAATGATGTTCACCCATGGACAGTTCTGAAGATGATTCATGTCAGCCGACCCCAAATCATTTTGGGATTAAGGCTCTTATGTTGTTGTTGTTGTTATCTTATAATGATGTTTTCATTTCTTATAATTTGTTTAATTTGGATTGGCAGTCTCAGGAAGAGTAACCAGAAAGGCAGATGTGTTTGCATTTGGAGTGATTCTAATGCAGCTAATCACTGGAAGAAAGGCCTTAGATGACAGCTTAGGCGAAGATGATAGTCCACTAGCAAGCTGGTTTCGAAAAATGGTAGTGATGGGCAAAGATAACCTCCGGAATAACCTTGATCCTCAACTTGTGGATTCCGTTGATGATGGCATTTTGGATAGCATGTTGGAAGTTGCTGTGCTCGCAGGGCACTGCACTGCCCGCACCCCAACGGGGCGACCCGAAATGAACCATGCTGTCACCGTCCTCTCCCCCTTGGTTAATCAGTGGAGACCGACCACAGAGATTGAAGCCCCCATTGATGATCCTATGTCAAAGACCAATAACTCGAGCCTTCCTGACCTATTGCAGAGATGGAAAGATGGCGTGACTACTAGTATGACTGAGTATAGTGTCGGTGAAACTAGTACAGCTATGGGCGAGAAGGTTCAGGGCCGATAGACTTAAATTGATGCCTATGTGTGAAAGTATGATTCTACTGTCTTGGACAAAATTTGATGCTTGCAACTTGGAATATCATTAGGGTAGCCTTATAGTTGTGAACGGAAGAATACAGGGAACAGAAGAAACCTTGGACGCTGAAACTATGGAAGGAGACATGTACTTTATCGATGTTTTAAGCTAATCAATAGTGCTGTAATTAGTTATGTACTGAGTACTTTGCACCTTCATGTAAATCTACGCCTAATTTGGTAGGGGGTATCAATCTCAATCTCGTACTAGTCGCTATAACTCTAACGTTTGGGAGGTAATGTATAAATGTTACAGTGTAGTTCAGAGTAGTATATTTTTAGGTGTGTCCGCCTTTAACCGTCCACATCTAGCGAAGTTAGAGAATTGACAAAGCATGTTTAAAATATCAACCTTAGAAGAAATTGATGCAAATGTCAGTAATGCTGCAACTTATAAAAGAAACTATAAAGGTTTAATGCTAAACCCCTAATCAGAACCCCGGCTATGCGTAATGCCATTTTACCCACCTTATATTCGCTTTGTGCAACGAGAACCAAAATGGCGGTCAAATATATAGTGTATTATGTATATCCAACTGACTTGACAGACCGGAATTTCCAGCTCCGCATAACAATGAGCCCTACAAGGAAAAGATATAGCCAAGGAAATGGGACTTGTGCTGCTATTTAACCTGAGGGCAACTGTTATAACACGAATTTGTCGACTCTTGGTGCTAGTTATGCTTTTAGTTATTATTGGGCGCTGTTTGGAAGGCAATGAGCTACTCCCAATCATTTTAATCAAAGGCAAACAAATAATTAGCAAGGAGGGAGTACTTGTTTCTTCAATGGACTTGCTGTTCTTTTCTAAACCTTTGATTTACATCCAGAATTCTTCAATACTCTGATTTAGTCAAGGATAGTACTATATAAGCAACTAGGCTAAAGCTTTATAATATGCTTTTTCGTCCAAATCATTTGTTTACCTTTGATTAGAATACCCCTCACGTTGAGGTGCGGTGTCCACATTCATGTCAAACAATGTTGTTAGGATCGGGATTCTACTCTGAATCGATGGAAAGGGTAGGATCGAACCGGTAGAATCGGATCGTAGAATCGTAAAATTCTACAAATTAACTAAATATAGTTTTTTATTTGGTAAAAATATATAATTGAAGATCAAAACACTTATTTATACACAAAATATTGATAATTAATAAGTTTAGTATCATTTCATAAACATGTTTCTACAAATTACATGAAATTTGGATTTTACGATGTTATTATATAAAAATATATTTTAATATGTTTACTATTAAGTCGGATCGATCGTAAGATCGTTTATTATGATCCTACCTCTAGAAAATTTCGAATAGATAGGATCGTAAGATTCTACAAACATGATAGAATCGTAGGATCCGGGATCAGTCAAGCATTTTTGGATCGTAAAATCGTAGAATCATAGGATCGAATCGGGATTCTGACAACAATCATGTCAAACAATCGAGATTAGGCTCTGATAATCGATTTATAATTCAGTTATCAAACCAAGATTTGTTATCTTGTATTACTTGCATAAATGTAAACATTATATCATTTTTGCTGGTTTTCTGTTTTTGACATAGTCGGGTGAGGTTATGGTTCATGCAAGCTTCCTATGTTACTCTTTCATAAGAATTGGTGCCTCTTGCGGTAAGTACTATGGTAGAAACCTATTTCGTCTTACGTAAGACTTATTGTATCTTATCTTATACTGGGTTGAAATGTTGTGGATGCGTCAAGTGGCGTTTCAACCTTAATTGAAGTAATTAATTACAACTAATTAATAAATATGAACATAATAAATACTGCATAAATCTCACCAAGTTTTAATTACAGTTTAATAAATGTTACAGTTTTTATTAAATTATACTCACTCCGTTCTAAATAATTGACGTTTTCATTTTACGAGGCGAGCCTTTGAATTTAATTTCTACAAAAATATATTGGTTGAAAATTTATAAAAATTGTACAATAAATTTCTTTATGAATAGAGCTTTAATATGAGTATACATTTCAACTAGATTTAATGCCCGTGCGATGCAGGGCCTATTTTCAGTATTCTTTCATGTTTAATGTAATAACTAGTTGAAAAGCCCGTGTGATGCACGGGGCTCTCATTAGGGTCATCTGTATAAATATATTCTATAGTTGATAAAAAAAGTTCAATTATGTAAATCATTGATAAACAAAAGTTCGTGGTTGGTATAGTTTATCAATGAACTATTAGTGCTTTTGCATATGAGTTTTGTCATTTAGTAGTTATCAATTCAGTTGTAAAACATCAAGTAACATGGTAAGAGTATGTAATTAGTTTTTTCATTATTGTTATAGGTATAACTGGTTTTAATTAAATACAAAACATTATCTCCCTAAATATAGTACAACTCACCAAATGAATCGCCCTTAATAACTGAGACAGACCTTTATGAATTTTGTAAATTATTTTAACCTATAACAACTACGTAAAACTAAATGGTTTTACGTAAAGCAACAAGTATCATAATTATCTATGTTTAGTATGTTTAGAGCAATGTTAGATCTCTTATAGCAAAAGTTTTCCTCGATTATCTACAAATAATTAAGAGAGTGTTTTGCTTTTTATATATCTTCTCGTAAAATTAAATACATACTAAATTCCAATAAAATTAGTAGTCTCTAAACAACAGTACAAAAATATATGTGATTCTGTTACCAATAGGTCTTGGTATAGACGGGTTGGGCGAACAGACGGGTAAAGACCTCTAATAAAATGGGTAGGGGGGACAAGGTGGGGCACCCCCATGTGCTTTTCACTTTATGGCAAATGGGTATTTTGTGAGCATAAATGGTATCCGTCTATACGTATAGACGGATAGTGTCCGTCTATAATGAGAATTTGTGTTCTGTTACATAGAATGCATGAGAGTCTCATTAAGATCATCTTTAACAATATGCATATTGAATGTTCTAAGAATTTGTTGAACAACAAATTGCAAACATTGGTTTACATTGTCATGCTTTGATAGTAGAAGTCAATTAAGTTGATAAAAAAAGTCCAACAATCTTGAAAATCGGAACACAAATAAATTTTGGGTTGATTATTGATGGATCATATCAGTCCTTTTAACTTAAAATAAAGCTACTCCTTTTGGTATTAATTATATCAATTGTATAGAATCCGAAGACACAATTGTATAATGTATTACCTATTTTTATAGTTGTATGCACCACCGATTTTAGTTAATTTAAAACGCCATTCCCAAAAATGTGGTTTATTTCCATAAAATGAACACATGATAACTGAGGCCGATTTTATAAGATTCACAAATTAGATTAACTTACAACATTTACGAATATTCCATTTTGTAAGCATACGACCGTGTAAATGTTGAATGGTGGTACGAAAAACAGCGTGTATCTCAATTATATATGTAGCCTATTTGGAGGATTTTTGTTGATCTCTAAACAATAAAAAATTATTTTTGACAATTAACCATTAAGATTGGTTGTTCCTTATGAAATTCATGTAAAATATATAATACGAAATTTAATTTTTTAGATGTGAGATATATTTTTAAGTGAATTAACGGTCAAATTTTTCAAAGTTTGACCTGTAAAAAACAAATCAGGGGTTTTATGTGGGTTTGAAGGAGTAAAGTCGATTAGTTTTATATTAATTCTATTAAAATTACTATAATTCATTTATGTTTATTTGAAATGTTATCTATTCACAAAATCAAGTCTCATTATCTTACATTGTTATTCTACTCTTTATTTATAATAACAAAATGAACAAATTTTCAGAAAGAGTTTCAATTTAAAAAAAATTGCTTCAAATTACTAAATATATACGTACAATCATTTGTAGGGTAATATCCATATAAAACCCTTAAAATCAAGGACTATAACGTAATTTATCATGTGATTAATTGTCATAAACGAAAAACAAGAGAAACGATAAAAGAATAAGAATCAACCTCGGGTCCTGTGCAAAACGGCCTAAGAACAGAAATCAACGTAGATTTCCTCCTAATTGTTGCACCCAAGATCGTCTGAGACTATGCCCCTTGTGCTAGAAATTGCTCTCTGATTGCCTTGCAATATTGAGAGAGCTTTTGTGAGTTTTCTGATGTGAGATCTAGAATTTTAGAGAAAAATGCTCCAAAACCCTAATTTTTCTTCAAATGAAAAATGATTAGGTCAAAAGGAGAGAAGGACTCTCCTTTTGTTCATCTCGGCCAAACCGTGTACCAAGGGAGGGAGTGGGCTTTCCACTTTCTCCTTATTTAACTCGTGGTCCGACTCGTTTTGCTAAATGTATATGACGGGTTTTAATTATAAATCGTCATCCTATATCGGATATTAAAATATCGACTAGTAGCATGAATCAGTCGACATGTTAATACTTGTCCGACAATGACAATATTGTATAATTAATTAATTCAATATACATTAATTAAATATAACCGTTTATATTCAATTTATGAATTAACCGCTTAATTCACCTTAGCTAGTATTATTTAATCCGTATTAAATAATTATCTCAACATCGTGTTTGACTAATTATTAGTCAATAACTCCGACTAACCGTTTAGTCATATTAGGCATCAACATGACTTTATTTTCATACTGTCACATCTCTCAATCGTATCCTATAGGTGTGACTTTTAGGGACCAGTTGATCACCGCCATCTGTATGACAATAACGTCAAACTTATCTAGCAAGCCAACCGTTATTGATAAACGTGGACCAACTGATAATAATACAAAAGTATACCCTTTAATCCTTTTAGAGATTTATATGTCATTGCACTAACTGTGGAGGACACCAGCCCCAACAAGCTCCCACTTGTCCGTACAAGTGTACGTGCAATAACGTTATCCGCACTAACTGAAGGACACCGGCTCCAACATCATTTCACTTAACCAATATATATGCAATTAGGTTTTTTATTAAGTTTAAACTCTTACGTTTGACCTAATTTACTACACTAAGGAGTATTTTATATTCAACTAAACCCTTATGGGATACCCCATAGTTAACCATTAACAAAAAAAAATGATTATTTCCACTTTGGTGCTCTAAGGTTTAGCCTAATTTCACTTTAGTGCCCTGAGATTTGCATAATTCCACTATGGTATCTTGAGATCTACTTCCCACTTAAGTGACCTATACATAACATTCTTAATATTTCATACTCCCTCCATCATCTTTTATCTCCCCGACCACTTCTCTAATATATGTGAGAGAATTTTATTGAAATGAGAAGATAAAATATAATGGAGGGATACTAAAAAAAAAATATTTTGAACATAACAAATCTGGCATTTTTTGCAATATTTCTATTTTGTATGTAGTTTAATATCCAATTTTGCACTTTATTTTACTGAAAATATATTTACTTAAGATAAAAGTTGACTATTAAATATTTTAGGCCACCAAAATGAAATTTTATTCAAAACTCCGGTTAACAAAGTGGAAGTAGTCGAAACCTTAGGGCACTAAAGTGGAATTATGCAAACCACATGGCACTAAAGTGGAATTAACCCAAACCTTTGGGAACAAAATGAAAATTTTCCCAAAAAAAACACCTTTAAAAGCTACCGTAAAAACTATTGCACTTTTAAATATACAATTAGTACATGGCTAAGTAATAACCAGCCATTCGAAACCGCGGTAAATAGTTAAGTGAATAAAAACACATAGGAGAATTGTGTTCCGGGTGTAATTCCGGAGCAGGATTATGACCACGTAAGCTTGTTGAACGATGTCGTTGCTTGTCTCTTCCTTTCACTCTTTCCTGTTTAAGATGAACAAACTGAAGGCTCGGCTTGGGGCCGAACGTACTCACTCCGACGCTCAAGTCAGTAAACTTAAAGAGATAAGTTGTGTGTTAACTTGGCCAAGAATATTGTAGAGAGATAAGGGAGTTTTATACCAGATTAATCAGTGAGTTTTGGGGATGGTTTTCGGATCCTTTTCTCAATGAGAGAAGTGAAGTATTTATAGACTTTCACCTTTTGTCACGTAGTGGCCAAGTGGCCAAGTGGCATAGCAGGTGGAAAGACTGTCTTACCCTCGGCCGAGGGACCCATGGCAGGCCGGCAGGCCTGGTTGACTCCATGCCGATGGGACTGGATATGAGTACGCGGATATGCTTCTCGGCCGGTTAGTTGCCGAGACCGAGACCCAAGTGACAGGCCGACAGGCTGCGTCGGTTAGGCTGTCTAATACGTTGACTTGCTGTCTTTTAGTTTTGACCTTGCTCAATATGTTGACTCGGTCAGCGGGTGCAGAATATGCCCCATCAATTTGCCCCCAGCGTAGTCTATGCCGTGGTATGGACCTTCGATGAGTGTTGAGCGTATTCTGCGCATGTCGAACTTCTTCCCCGGCTTCTTCTTCCTCGGCTTGGTTCTGTTCAGGCCGTACCATATCCCCCCTCCACATGGTTGTGTAATGGACATCCGATGTGGAAAAGAAAATGGCGCTGGCCGAGACCAAGGTTGAGAGTGCCGTGTGCTTTTGATTGCCCCGTACGGCTTTGCCAAGCTTTGTTGATCAGCTGGCCGTTAGCAAGTAGATACCAAGGAGCGTGTTGAAGAAGATTTGTAACTGTATGTCGATTGACATTCCGTGGCTGCATGCTTGACACGTGGCTTGGCATTGATTGGTGGACGTTTCATGGGCTTTGCCTTGATTGGTCCACTGAATGGGCTTTGCTCTATAAATAGAGCAGTGTGCCCCTCAATTTTCCGCACAATCTTCATTTTCTTCAAAAATTTCCTCTCTCTAGTCTTTTTCGAAGAAACTTCTCTCTAGTTTTCGAAGCGTTACTTGGCGTAACACTTTCTTCCAAGGTAAACAAACAAATTTTTCGAACTTTTATTTTTAAGTATTTATTGTCACCATGTCTTCTGCTGATGCTCAACCCAAGATCTCGGCCGGGGCGAACCGTCACGTCCTGATGAACAGGAGCCACTGGTTGTCACCCCGATAGGGTTTGGGGGGCGCTTGTCGCCTTCTCCTGAAATTGATGAGAAATTTTTGGAGGGTATTGATGATGATGATGAGGAAAGGACCCATTCTGACGTAGAGAGGCCGCATTTCTTGTGGCACGGCGATGCCTGCTCGATTAATCTTGCTCGTGTTTGGACGAATAAGTTCGATAGTTGTTCCGGTCCTGATCTTTTTGAAGACCATTACTCCTTCGGCAGGGGGTATAGAATTGTTATCCCTGAGGGTGATCAGGTGGTCTGTTGCCCTCCCGAAGGCTGTATCGGCGTGCACATCAGACATCTGGAGTATGGGCTCCGATTTCCTCTTAATGAACACGTCGTGGCCATAATTAAAGCCATGAATGTCGCCGTGGCACAACTGCATCCGTTGGCCATTAGGACGATTATTGGCTTTGTATGGCTTTGTCTTTTTAAAGGGGAGGCCCCAACGGTGAACCTTTTCCGCCGGCTTCACCATCTTCGGCAGACTACCCTAGGCGGCTCGGGGTGGTACAGGCGTGCGACGAGCCGGGTTATGTCACCGTTTCCAAGCTGACATCTTGCAAGGACTGGAAGGGGCGGTGGGTATATGTTGAGGTTCCGGAGGACTACCCACTACCCCTGGTCCTTCCAAAACCCACGTCAATTTGCGGTGTGAGTCAGGGGGAGCATGATAGATATGTCTCCCGGAATAAGCTTAAGATGGACGCCAAGAAGGTCTATCTTCAGGAGGACGAAGAGCGGGCAATGAGCCTGTTCGAGGCTGAGAAGGATGGCACGCCGAAGAGATGGATGCCCCCGACGCAGATCGTTCTTCAAGACGAGCTGCTTTGCCACGTCGGCCTCATACCGGCCCTCGGCCTGGGTGAGTGGGGTCGGTATGAGGCCCACCTTTGCTTTTTATGCTTCTGTATTTGAGCCTTGGTTTATTTATTTTGCTTAACTCCTGCTTTGTTTCTTTTGCAGATCGATTTGGCCGGGATCTGTCTGTCTCCATCCTCAAGAAGTTGGGACTTGACCAGGACGGGAGAGTTGTTGAGCTGCATCCTAAGGCCGCGCCAAGTGATCGCAGACCGGCCCCTCACGAACTTATGGAGCAGGCGTTGAAGGCAATGGATGTGGCGGCGGCTCAAGCGAAGATTGGCGGTAACGTGCCGCGCCGGAGACCAAAAACAACGTCTACGGCGGCAACGACGTCAACTCCAGCTCAATCTTCAATCCCCGTAGCCCAAAAGGAGCAGGTGGTCGTCGATGTTGAAGAGGAGGTCACCGTTGTGGAGGGTCCTCCTCCTTCAAATAAGAGAAAAGAGGCAACGCCTGCTGCTGCTGTTACCGAGGCGGGGAAAGAAAAGGGGTCAGCCGGCCCTCTACCCAAGAAGGCTAGGACCGGTACGGATCTAACCCACGGCTCGGATTTAGCAGGTTCCTTAGGCATTCCTGATGACAGGCTTTCTAATATGTCGATGAATGTTGACATGGATGCTTTGTCTGGATTTTTTGTAGATCAGCCGTCGCCAGCTGTTGTTCTCACCGAACGGCAATTGGAGAAGCAGCCTGTGCAGACGGGCGATAAAAATGTCACCGCCGACTCCTCATCCCAGAAGGTTTCCCCCGTTCAGCTCAGGGCGGAAGGCATAAGGCTGGCCAAAAGGCTGGTGAAGTGGGCTGAAGCTGCCGGCGCTCATATTATTGAGCAAGAAAAGGTCATGGCTCAAGCAGCTCCTGCGCTAGAACGGCTTAGGCTTGAGCTTGCCGCTTCCAAGAAGGAGGCCGAGAGGATGAAGAAGGACTTCCAGGCCGCCATGAAGGACTTCCTCGCTGAGCGAAAGCTTAAGGAGGAAGCTGGGAAGGCGGTCCTAGCCGAGAGAGCCAAGGTTGAGGTCGTTGGGCGACGCCGCTAAGTCGGGAGGAGAGAGACAAACTTCGGGCGGTTATAATACCATGGTTGAGCGAGAGGGAAAGGTGGAAGTCCCTGCATCTGGCCGAGGCGAAGGAGCATAAGAACACAAAGGCTATCCTTGCTCAGAGGGAGAAGGACATTGAGACGCTAAAAACCGTCATCATCCCTGACATGTGTGCCCGGTACCAGGACCAAGCTGAAGATGCTACCAGGGATGCGATTAAAGAGCTCCTTCCTGAAGGTAACTTCCCGTGGCAAGATTTTGACCGGCTTCTTGATGAGAAGGCGGCTGCTGCGGAGGCCAAGGTCATGAGGAGGGCGAAGGCGGCGAAGGCCGCACGGAGGCTGCGGAGAAGGCGGCGGGATGCTAAGGTGAAGGAGGCCGAGAGGAGGTGAGAGGGCCAAGGCAAGTGAAGCCGCCAAGCTTTCCTCCGGGCCGCCCACCGTTGGTGATGTCGCCATCGCTGCCGGTGGCGAGCAACGAACAAGCATAGGGAGACGGGCGGTCGTCACCAGATTCACCTGGTCCTTCGGACAACTTCAGCTGTTCGGGGGCCAACTATTGAGCCTTTCCTCCCTGCCATCCTTTTGGCGCTTCAAGTCTTATGTTTGTAACCTTTTGTTGTTCCTTTTTTTTTTGTTAAACTTTGGTAGGTTGTGTTTAGGCTATCCCTATGGGGACGGCCGTCGACTTTGTTTTGCCTCACCTGTAGACATTTTTAATAAAGTTTATCTATTTGCCTTCGGCTTGGCCGAGGCTTTGGTCTCATTCTCCATTGAGTTGTCTTCTTACGTTTTTAACATATTGAGCGCTTTTTCGTTTTTACCTTCGGCCTTGCCGAGGCAGTTAGATTGCGTATCTCAACTGTATTTAAACGTTTTTAAACATGTTGGCATGTCGGTCGCTTCCTCCTCCACTCCCGGTCTTAGCCGAGGCGGTCAGATTTGCGCTTCCCAACCGCTGTTGTGAACATGTTAGCGTATCGGTCGTTTCCCCGTCACTCCCGGCTTTGGCCGAGGCAATCGAAGTTACGGCTCGACAGCGTTCGTATCTATAGACATATTGATCGCTTCCTCTGCCACTCCCGGATTGGCCGGGCGATCGATTTGCGTTCTCAATCCGTACTTATACGTTCTTAAGCATGTTGGTCGCTTTCGCGAGTATCAATCGCATTGGTAGTGATTTGCCCGGTTGGCGTCTACTAAGGATGTTGGTCGCTTTCGAGAGTATTAATCGCCATTGTAGTGATCGCCGGCTTTGGCCGTGGCGTCTACTCGTGACTGCCCGGCTTTGGCCGCGGCGTCTACCTTGGTACGACTACGGAGGAGACGAGCATTTTGATGGAAAACTTGGATCATTCTTCATAAGATATAATCACGTGTTGGGGTGCCCACAACGGTCTCGGACACCTCCGCCGCTATACAAAATACTTCCTTTGGTTGTCTGTGTTCCAATGGCTCTTTAGAGGAACACCCTCCATGTCTGTCAGCCGGTATGTCCCCGGCCTCATTTCTTCAACCACCTTGTAGGGTCCTTCCCAGTTGGCCGTCATTTTACCATGGATGTTTCCTTTGTTGGTTGCGGCCGACTTTCTTAGGACTAGATCTCCTACTCTTAAGTCCCTTTTGTGGACCCTACGGTTGTATGCTCTTCTCATTCGGTTTTGATACACTGCCAAGTTGAGCCGTGCCGTGTCTCGACTTTCTTCGACCAGGTCTAGGGAGGCTCTCGTGCCTTCCTCATTTTCGAATGGGTCAAAAGTTTGCGTTCGAATGTCGGCACCGCTTGCTTCAATTAGCGGGACGGCCTCGGACCCATAGACTAGGTGGAATGGACTGTACCCCGTTGCTTCTTTCTCCGTGGTTCGAAGGGACCACAGGACGCCGGGTAGTTCATCAGCCCATCTTCCCTTTAGATCTTCAACCTTCTTTTTCAGCCCGTTCAGTATTGTTTTATTGGCTGCTTCCGTCTGCCCGTTGCTTTGAGGGTGGCAGACGGAGGAGTATGCAAATTTGATACCGAGCTCCTCCAACCAATTCATCACCATGTCGCTCCAAAACTCTCGGCCGTGGTCAAATACAATGACTGGGGGCAACCCAAATCGAGTTATGACGTTCTCCCAGATCACTTTTCTCACGGCCGCCGTGGTCTTGGCAGGTACCGCGACAGCCTCGACCCATTTGGTGAAGTAGTCGACGGCGACAATCAGGTACTTCCTTCCTCCGGAGGCCGTTGGAAATGGTCCCAATAAATCCATCCCCCATTGTGCAAATGGTAGGGGACTAAGTACTGGTTGCAGGTCTCGGGAAGGTGCATGTATTACCGGAGCATGCATATGACAATTCTTGCACTTCTTGGTCTTTGTTTTGGAATCTTTCAGCATGGTCGGCCAGAAGTAGCCGACTCGGAGAGCTTTATGGGCTAACGTTCTCGCCCCCATGTGGTGTCCACAGATGCCTTCGTGAATCTCTGTCAGTATGAGCTCCGCGTCGGCTGGGCCGACACATTTCAAGAGTGGTCTTATCACGGACCTTCTGTATAATTCTCCTTCGAACACCAAGTACCTTGCGGCGATCCTTCTTATCTTCTGAGAGAGACTGCGGTTCTCGGGTAACTCTTTTGTCAGTTTGTATTTCATTATCGGAGTCATCCACGTCGTCTCGGCTTCGATGTCGCCCACCGTGCCGACGGTCTCAGTGATGCTTTTAGCATTCCTGATATCCACCAGCACGGTTCGACTGACATTCTTGATGCTTGAACTGGCAAGTTTTGAGAGAGCGTCGGCTCGGTTATTCTCAGACCTGGGGATGCACTGTATTTGGAAAGATTTCAATTTTGAGGTGTCAGCTTTTACCCTTTCCAGGTACCTCACCATCCCATCGTCTCGAGTCTCATACTCTCCTCTAATTTGATTAGTGACTAAGAGTGAATCTGTTTTCACCACAACATGCTCCGCCCCTAAGCTAGCTAACTCGACTCAGCTTATCACCGCCTCATATTCGGATTCGTTGTTTGAGGCCAAGAAGGTAAACTTCAAGGCGTATTCAAACTCGTCCCCGTTAGGGCTGATGATAAGGATGCCGGCTCCTGAGCTGTTCGCCGTGGAGGACCCGTCGGTATACACTTCCCACACGCCGGGATGTGATTCTTCTTGATATGTGCACTCGGCCAGGAAGTCTGCAAGTGCTTACCCCTTTATCGAAGGCCTCAGCTTGTACTGAATGCCAAAGCCGGAGAGCTCCACCGCCCATTTGATAAGTCTGCCGGATTTTTCGAATTTTTCTAAGGCTTTCTCCAATGGCTGGTCGGTTAAGACCGTCACGGGATGTACGTCGAAGTAGGGTTTTAACTTCCTTGCGGCAACGACGACGGCGAAGGCCGCTTTTTCAATCAGTGGGTAATTTCTTTCGGCGGCCAGCAGTGTATGGCTGATAAAGTAAATTGGGTGTTGCTGCTTATTTTCTTCCCTGGCGATTACGGCACTGACCGTGGCCGAGGTAATCGCTAAGTATAGATATAGCGTCTCCCCGGCGTCGGCACGACAGGGTCGGGAGTGTTAGAAGGTGGGCTTTCAGCTGTTTGAAAGTCGTGCTCTGTTCCTCCCCCCAGCTAAAGTCTTTATTCCCCTTTAGCACTTTAAAGAATGGGGTGCTCTTGTCGGCCGACCGAGAGATGAAGCGGGCGAGAGCCGCCATCCTCCCGGTCAGCATCATAACCTCTTTTCGATTTCTCGGCTCCGGCAGGTCTAGTATTGCTTGGACTTTCTCTGGATTGGCATCAATTCCCCCCGGCGCCGACAAGCACGCCGAGGAACTTGCCGGCCCGGACACCGAAGTTGCATTTCTTTGGGTTAAGTTTCATTCTATATTTCCTTAGTGAACAAAATGTCTCGCTCAAGTCGGCCAAGTGCTCGCTGTCAGACTTGCTTTTTACAATAGCATCGTCGACGTAAGCCTCGATGTTTCGCCCTTTTGATCTTGAAACACTTTGTCCACCAGCCTAGTGTAAGTTACGCGAGCGTTCTTCAAACCGAACGGCATCATTTTATACATGTATGTGCCGTGTATGGTGATGAATGCGCACTTAGGCATGTCTTCCTCGGCCATGAATACCTGATGGTACCCTGAGAAGGCGTCTAGCAGGCTCAGCATAGTGTAGCCTACAGACGGCGCCAATTGTTCCGGGTGTAATTCCGGAGCAGGATTATGACCACGTAATCTTGTTGAACGATGTCGTTGCTTGTCTCTTCCTTTCACTCTTTCTTGTTTAAGATGAACAAACTGAGGGCTCGGCTTGGGGCCGAACGTACTCACTCCGACGCTCAAGTCAGTAAACTTAAAGAGATAAGTTGTGTGTTAACTTGGCCAAGAATATTGTAGAGAGATAAGGGAGTTTTATACCAGATTAATCAGTGAGTTTTTGGGATAGTTTTCGGATCCTTTTCTCAATGAGAGAAGTGGAGTATTTATAGACTTTCACCTTTTGTCACGTAGTGGCCAAGTGGCCAAGTGGCATAGCAGGTGGAAAGACTGTCTTACCCTCGGCCGAGGGACCCATGGCAGGCCGGCAGGCCTGGTTGACTCCATGCCGAGGGGACTGGATGTGAGTACGCGGATATGCTTCTCGGCCGGTTAGTTGCAGACCGAGACCCAGTGACAGCCGACAGTCAAAGCGTTGGGTTAGGTCATGTCTAATACGTTGACTTGCTGTCTTTTAGCTTTGACCTTACTCAATATATTGACTCGGTCAGCGGGTGCAGAATATGCCCCATCAAATTGAAATTTAGAAAGTAAAAATTGATCTAACTGCATAATTTTGTATATTTGGCAGTTCAATACATTTTTAACTACTATTATGGATTTGATATGAATTTGAAACCAGTTTGAAAAAACATTCGATGATATAATAGTATATTATATATAGTTCTCACAATTTGTATATATATTTACACTGATTTATTCATAGTTAGCTGGTTCTTGAATTATTAGTCCGCATAATCGAAATTCATGACTTTGTTCATTTGTATTTAATTTTTTGGCTCATTTGACAAAATCGATATGAGACTTATTTAGTATTTTTAAATGGTAGCTCAATTTTTTTTAATCTTATGTGAATATTATTGGTAATCTAATCATACACAATTGATACGTTATAGAAAGTCAGAGTTAAAACAATTTCATGCCATCGTTGAAGTTGTTTATTATTTCTAATATTATCATTGTAGAAATTTTCTCTGTCAAATGCTAAGTAAATGTCATTCTTTACCTCTTTTTCCTATTATGACATGTTACTTTTTCATGAAGTATTTATTTTTTTTAAATAAAGTTCAGCTTTTTCCTAAGGTTTTTGTAAGACAATTACAGATTTGGTTATAATTACCAACTCGAATCTTTTTGTAAATATTTTAAATATTCAAAAAAGTTTCTAAATAAAATTATCTTTATTACTAAACGAATTTCACTAAATAGTTGAAATTGAACAACTTAGATTTTGATACCGGTCGTCGCAGTATCAAAAATAAACCTAAGTACAACTAACAGAAGCTAGCGGTAAGTAGGGTCGATCTCCACAGGGAGGCAAAATGAGATTTATCTGTCTAATTTTAGTCTATGAGTAACGGGGGTTGATTGATTGTAATTAATCTAAAACTAATCTAAAGCAAAGAGAGAAAGAGTACGAGAAAATAAGAGCAGAGTAATAAGAGAGAAAACATGCTAGGAATCGGTCTACCGTGGCAACTACACTATCGGATCAACTGAGTCGATTAAATTATTGATAAGAAGAGCGAGGTCGTCACCTTTCGGTCCTTAAACCTACGATTATACCCTTTCGGTCTCTAATCGCCCTAGGGTCTCCCTAATTTAGCTTTCGCCCTAGTTAGGTATCACCTATTGTAATTAAGCAAGCCTTCCCTTCCAATCTTTCGATCTAGGTCGGGGGTAACTAATTAATCGGTCTCCTGCATGCATTCATTCAAACTAATCACAATTATATTTCTTAATACAATTCTTGTCGCAAAACTAATCTAATCATGTCGATCCTAACATATTGCTACCACGGTTTCCCTAGTCCTAACATATTAAAGGAATTAGCTACGCATGGCTCGGGATACTACACTAGCAATTGCTAACCTAATAACAGAAGACATGATAACTAAATAGAGGAATAATAAAAGCAATAAAGAAACAAGAATGAATTAAAAGGGAAAGATTACGGTTACAAAGTTGTAGATCGGAAATCGTAGCAAGCCAAATCCGAATCCCCAATAATCGTAGCAAAGTGTTGAGATGTAAACTAAGAGATGTATGACAAGATAGAGAGATGTCTGATTAGCAAGACTAATCTCCTTATTTATAAAAAAAACCTATGCGTAATTAGACCTAATGCGTCACGGAACCAAGCCCATAAGAGAATCTACTCGATCGAGTGATTTAAAACCACTCGATCGAGTAAACTAAAGCTTAAACCACTCGATCGAGTAGAAAATCTACTCGATCGAGTAAATCCTAAAATGCAACTACTCGATCGAGTAGAAAAAGGACTCGATCGAGTAAAATTGTACTCGATCGAGTACTTTCCAGCAACAATTTCCTGCTTTGCGCACTGAACTTCAAACGGTTGCCATTTCTTCGTTACTTGGGCAAACAGGGCGATTCCGGTGGCGTTGGAAAGCTATCTTTCTTCTTTGCGCATATAAAAATAGCTACATTACCGCTCCAAATTCACTCTTCCTCCAAATGCATGCTAAACGGACGGTAAAAGGCTTGATTTCACTACTTTCTGGTTCATTCCTGCAAATAAGACAAAACAAACCAAAGTAGCATATTCGGGGCATTTCGTAGCATAAACTATGATAATAGCATAGAAATACGTGCATAAAAAGGCCTAAAAAGACTATATAAAATGCACGTATCAGATTTTTTTCCTCACAAAGATTAATTTATGTTTATAAAATATACAATTTTAACATTTTTGTACGTTTATTATATGACTTTTTTTTTGCTTTATAAATATTTTTAAAATAAATATTCTTTATAACATTATTTTTCTATTTTTTTGTTAGTAAAGAGTAATCGTTAAATTATTAGATCCACTACTATTAGTATTTTCTTTTCTTATAAAATATTAGATTTACTTCTATTAGGATTACTTTGTCATAAATTATTCAGCTAGTCTCACTTGTGACGGACACTATCCGTCACATGTGAGTGACGGGTCATTTTCCTCTTACACAAATGCAAGTGGGAGGCAAGTGGGGCGCTCCATTTTCGCCCCACTTGCCCTCCCACTTGCATTTGTGTGAGAGGGAAGTGACCCGTCACTCACTTGTGATGGATAGAGTCCGTCACAAGTGAGAATTTGTGTAAATTATTAGATCTACTTTGAGAATTTTCTAATAAATTATTAAGAGGAAAAAGCTAGATCTACACTTATTTGGAATTCTTAAAAAGTTGGACTCTCTAATATCGCTCGAAAAGTTTCTGCTTTATATATATTTATTGATTATAAGATGTTAAAATCTGTTATCTACAATTGTGTAAAAAAACTGTTTGGTAGCTTTTTTAATTAAATAAACATGTTGCAATTCCTGGTTTTCTTTTATTTCATTAAAATATTACTCGTATATATTCAACAAATGTTGCAATTCCAGTTAACGGGAGGGAGATGGTTATACACAAAAATATCACAAATTAAACAAAGATTGTTGTCGATAAGCAATCACTATTCCAATCCTTGAAATAAAGTAGTTCACAAATATTACTCTTTCATAGTACTCCGTATTTCATAAAAAAGTCAGAAACTCTAATATCGCTAAAAAGTCCTTCATAAAATTTATCGTTTATCTTAGATTAGAATTTGTATAAGTGAATTAACTAATTGATGGATATATTCGGTTAATAAATCTTTAACCACTAAAAAAATATTTATATTATGGAGTACTCAAAATATTATATCCGTTGCTCCTTATAAGAATTTGTGAAAATCGAGATGGAGCTTTGATCAAGTCTAAACTCTATAATATAAAACATATATAAAATAATTCTCAAGTTTTACACTAAAGATTTCTTATACTTTTAGGGCTTTCACGTCCAACTCTGCAGTCGTCAATCTTAATAACTTATTACATAATGCCACAGTAAGTGGATACATCAGATGATATAATTTTTGAGCATTAAGTTTAATTTAAATTTTTTTTAGTTTTATTATAAAGTTTTGTGTTCATTTACTTAAACATTAATCTCAAAAAATTACATTATAACTCAAAAAAATTACATATAAGCTCAGGAAAAATTGATTTTTGACGTCATAAAACAAAAATATAATTTATAGAACTCAAAAAAAAAATACACAAAAACCCATTGAGTGTGAGGAAGTACATCTGGTGTACAATCTTTTTTCTCCATAATGCCATAATGAAATATGTAAACATATGACCGAGAAGGAGGGCGTAATAGTTTGAAGTTAAGTACAACTCTCAATATTTATTATTGTTTTAAGAGTATCAAAAAATCCTTATCAAAGCGAAACAAAATTGAGTGGTCGTGAGCTACGGGGAGTGAGAGAGCGGATGGAGGGTTACTATGGTATTGAAGTGGATAGTATGGGGAGATCTGGGGGTCTTGCTTTGTTGTGGAAAAAGGAGTTGGATTGTACGTTTGTCTCGTCTTCGGTTCATCATATTGATATTAATATCAAAGGGGATGTAGGAGAGTGGAGACTTACAGGTTTCTATGGATGGCCGGCTGCGTCGGATCGTCACCTTTCTTGGGAATTACTTCGGCTGCTAAGTAGGCAATCCCAATTGCCTTGGGTTTGTATAGGGGACTATAATGAAATTCTTTTTTCAACAGAGATGAAGGGTGGAAGTCGACCACAATGGCAAATGAATAATTTTCGGGCAGCTGTCGATGAATGTGGGCTGAAGGACATTTCTCGGGAAGGGTACCATTTCTCTTGGGATAATGGGCAAAGTGGTGAGGCTAATCGTCAATGTATGTTGGATAGAGCGATGAGTTCGTCATCTTGGACGGACATGTTCCCTTATGCGCGATTAATTTTCATGGAGAGAGAATGGTCGGATCACGCACCAATCAGATTAGTGCTCGATCATAGGAGGCGTGAGACGTGTCGACATAAGGGGTTCAAATTTGAGCAGATGTGGGTTGGGGAGGAGGGTTGTGATGAAGCGGTTGAGCGTGGGGTGCAGCGGGGAAGGGGGGATCTTGTTCAAGTGTTGGAGGAATGTGCGGTGGAGTTGCGTAAGTGGAAGGGTACCAATATCAGACAACTTAACAGGAGTATCGGTTTAAAGCAACAGCAGCTAGGCCGTTTGAATGGTAGCGAGAGAACGGAAGCGAATGTGAGTAAAAGACGCAAGCTTATAGCTGAGTTAGCGAGTTTGAGACGCCAAGAGGAGCAATACTGGAGGCAGCGATCAAGAGCTTTGTGGTTAAAAGATGGCGATAAAAACACAAAATTTTTTCACATTAGGGCAGGTGAGCGGAAGAGGAAAAATTTTATTGCCAAGCTTGTTGACGATGAGGGGACTACGAGATGTGGGGATGATGCCGTGGCAAATGTGGCCAACACATACTTCCAGGAGCTTTTTGCGTCTTCTAATCCTGCCATTCCTTGGGAAACGATTCAGGGAGTTGCAAACCGAGTAACTGATGAGATGAATGCTATTTTGCGACGTCCGTATGGAGAAGATGAAGTGCTAGACGCCCTGCACCAAATGCATCCGTTGAAAGCCCCGGGACCTGATGGGATGAATGGTCTATTTTATCAGACTTATTGGGGTTCGATTGGGTCGGAGGTTATTAGCACAGTTCTCGCTATTCTACGGGGCGAAATTTCAGCGAGAGAGCTCAATAAAACAAATATTGTGTTAATACCGAAGAAGAAGGCCCCAGATAAAATTCGCGATTTTAGACCAATCAGTTTGTGTAACGTGGCGTATAAGCTTGTTTCGAAAGTGCTTGCAAACCGTCTGAAAGTCTTTCTTAATGATATTGTATCGGAAAATCAGAGTGCTTTCACGCCAGGTAGAGCCATATCGGACAACATTCTTATTGCCTTCGAGATTTTCCACTATATGAAAAATTCGAAGAGCTCAGGAGGGTATATGGCCATGAAACTTGATATGGCCAAAGCTTATGACCGGGTTGAATGGTGCTTTCTGGAACGGGTTTTGAGAACTATGGGTTTTGACCGAGCATGGGTGGCGAGAGTGATGGACTGTGTCTCAACTGTCTCCTTTTCGGTTCTTATTAATGGGCACCCATCAGAGACTTTTGTTCCTTCGCGAGGGTTAAGACAAGGTGATCCGCTTTCTCCCTATCTATTTATTTTGTGTGCTGAAGTCCTGTCGAGCCTGATGCGACGAGCTGTCGAGACGAATAGCTTACATGGAGTGCGCGTGTCAAATGGTGCACCTTCTATTTCACACCTATTATTTGCGGATGATAGTATATTTTTCATGAAAGCGAATGAACAGGAGGCCGAGGTAGTAAAGAGCATTCTTCGAAGCTATGAAAATGCCTCGGGGCAGCTAGTGAGCTTGGACAAGACTACGGTCTCGTTTAGTAAAGGGATTCCGATACAAAAGAGAAACAACTTGGCCACAAGGTTGGGGATAAAAGAAGTGGCAGAGCATGACAGGTACTTGGGTTTACCGACGGTGGTGGGAAGGTCCAAGAAAGCTCTCACGGATATTTTGCGAGATAAGCTAAGCAAAAGACTGTCTGGGTGGCGCGGGAAAATCTTGTCTAGGGCTGGTAAGGAGGTTCTTATAAAGGCTGTGGCCAATTCACTCCCTACCTATGTTATGAGCATTTTCAAAATTCCCGCTAGCTTTTGTGATGAGCTTCGAGTCTTGATATCCCGGTTTTGGTGGGGCTTTGAGGATGGGAAGAGGGGTATTAGTTGGGTTGCGTGGAGGAAATTATGTCAATCTAAGAGTATAGGGGGTATGGGATTTCGCGATTTCCACTGTTTTAATATGGCGTTGTTGGGTAAGCAAGTTTGGCGTTTAATGACGGACACGGATGGGTTGTGGGTAAGGCTGATGCGGGCCAAATATTACCCTATGGGCAGCATTATGTCGGCTAGCTTGGGGTCTAATCCGAGCTACACATGGAGGGGAATCATTGAGGCGCGTGATATGTTGCGTGGGGGATGGCGGCGTCGTATTGGGAATGGCTTGTCGACAAGGGTGTGGGGGGAAGCATGGCTGCCGGAGACACAGACGGGGTGCATTCTTTCACCTATTGTGGCTGGCCGAGAAGACATGACTGTGGCGGATCTCATGGTGACGAATGGGAATGGCTGGAACGAGGAGCTGATTGATATAATGTTCCTTCCTTTCGAGCGAGAGCGAATTAGAAACATACGTTTGAGCTCTAATAGACCGGTGGATGAGTGGTTTTGGGTGGCAGAGAAAGACGGGATATTCACTGTTAAATCGGCATATCGACGCTTGGCAAGCGATAGAATGGAGCTTGAGTTAGGAGGGGTGTCGGATTGGGAGAGAGAGAAATGGCTCTGGAATAGGCTCTGGAAAGTCCCGGTTTGGCCCCGAATAAAACTCTTCTTCTGGCAACTGTGCAGCGAAGCTTTGGCAACAAGAGCAAACATAGCGAACCGAGTGCGAGGTGAGTCTTCTTTTTGTTCTTTTTGTAATTCTTTTAATGAGACGAGTTGTCATTTGTTCCGGGATTGTGCCATTGCTTCACGGGTTTGGGAGGGCCTCGATTTGGGCGATGGTGAGAGGGAGGAGATGGGCATACGCGACTGGGTGGAGGTGAGGTGGAGGGAGTTTGGGCACCGGGAGCAGGTTCTCTTCATGGTGGGTTGTTGGGCTCTGTGGGAGCATCGTAACAAAGTGGTGTTTGATGCTAGAGAAGTGAATCCGACTTTGATTGTTAAGAGGGTGCTGGATGTGGTGGAGGAGATGGAAGGGGGTGGATTCCTAAGAGCGAGCCGAAGTAGGGAGTGTGTTCAAGGCGGAAGGGAGGCTGAGGAGAGAGGCTGGGTGGCTCCCTCGGCGGGTTTTGTGAAAATTAATGTTGATGCGGGAGTGAAGGAGGGAGAAGGAGTGAGTGTGGGGGTGGTCAGCCGAAATGATAGAGGCAAGGTGCTTTGGGGGCTCTCGGTGGTGCAGGATGTTACGTGGGAGGCTCACATGGCGGAAGCTAGTGCGGTCTTTGAAGGTGTATGCGAAGCTGCGAGAAGAGGGCATACAAAGATCGTCGTGGAAAGTGATTGTCAAGTGGTGGTTGACGCGCTGAAAAGGAAGGCAAAGGGCAGGAGCATGTTTTATTTATTGCTAGATGACATTTCCATTTTATGTAATTCTTTCGAGTCTGTTTTATGGTCGTATACGGGTCGAGACAACAACAGGGTTGCTCATTCTTTAGCTCATTTATTTCCTAGAACTGTTGGTAGAGTAATGTGGTCGGATATCCTACCTCCGATCGCGAACAATGCTGCTATGTTTGATTCCAGATTAATACAGTAAGGCCTTCGGGCTTTCACCTCAAAAAAAATCCTTATCACTTACATTATAATAGGTCATTGGATCAGACCATTAATTTATAACCCTTGCATCTTATTGATTCATCTAACTTAAAAGTGGTTGCTGACTATAAAATTGTAAGAATGTGTTATATAACATCATTATTTTTTTTTACATTTATATCCTCAAGTTATATCATATACCTCTTGAGAAATGAATGTTAAATTATACTCACACCGTTCCAGTGATATGTTTACACTCCCTTTATTTTGTGAGGGGGAAATAAAGGAAGTATAAACATATCCCTGAAACGAAGGGAGTACATATCAAGTACCACTACCGGAGTACATCCCGAGTACATATGATTCTATATTCCATTGTGTTTGTTTAGTTATAAGGTGGCTGGATTTTTTTAGACTTTCAAACGGTTTTTATATTTTCTAAATTTGTATAGTAGTAGGAGAAAGCTACTGCCGGTTGGTATGAAGTTATAGTACCACCACATACCAAGTAGTATGATAAGTCCTTGATAAACAAACTTGTGAAGTATTGAGTATAATTTTATCTTAGTGATCAACGTGTTTGCTATTCATATTCTCTTGAGGTAAAATTTGCCCAAAATACTTGCAAGTGTGTCCGATTCGCCGTTTTCAATTCCGACTTTAAATCTTAAGCGTCAAATTCACTATTGGAGCAAAAAACTTACTTGACCTCGAATATAACTAAGCTTTTGTTTTTTAAAGCGAAACCGATAATAAGTCTCTTGTGCTTGAAAGTTCTATTTCGTTGAAATAGTTCAAGGCTAGAGTCATATAACTCTAATCTCACATCTTGAACTCGTTCCATTAGATCATTGTCGTCAATAGTTGGATAGGTATTACTCTTATTAGTAAGATCTAATATATTTCGTTCGATCAAAAATCAATGACATATAATGTTCAAATGCAAGGAAAAATTTAAGAATAAAACTAAATTACGTTACACAAAATAATAAACTCATTACTCATTAGTATGTAAACAAAATTAAGACTAACAAAAAAAATATAAAATACCATTGATGTCACTTACGTTAGTTTGTTGATACCCTGCCCATGAAGGAAGAAAACTTAGTTAAGTCTCAATAAAATTTGGACTATAAAATAAAACAAATAGCAAAAACAAAAAACCTTATAAATTAATAAAAACAGGATGAGCCTACTATCGTATACGGATCAAATACACAAAAGAATACCGCTAACTCGAAAAATAAATATAAATAATACAAAAGAAAGAATAACTGAAAAAGTAAAACGATTATAATCTAACTATGACAATTAGACATGTCTTTATATAGGTTAAGGTTATTGAGTTGTTGTAGGATACAAAGTACTAACTAAGAATTTGCAACGTTTAGAAGTAGTCTCCTAACTAAAATATGAAACTACTTTGGCATCATAACTCTCACATATCCATATACTTTTATCTTTAGCATTATCATCGTATTTATTTAATTATCATTATTAGTTAAAGAGTTTCATAAAGTTTGGATTCTTTGTAATCGCTCGAAAAAAGCTTCATTTATTAATATAGATAGATAGATAGATAGATGTATTTCGTTACATATTTTGAGAGATATTGAAAAGAGAATTGAGTGTATTGAAAGTAAAAACATAGGGAGTATTATAAGTACGATTATTTGATTCTAAATTTAGTAAAAAAAATGTTTTAATAAAAATTCTAAAATGTAAATACATGTAAGATTTTATGAGGGCTTAAAAAGTATGATAACGATCATGTATGTATACAGTCATAACGAGTACATTTGTATTAAATATTTTATATATTGTATTTTAAAATACTTTGATGTTAAACCTCAAAAAATTATACTTGAGAAAAAAGTTCAATATATTTTATTTATAAGTACAATCTTAAACACAATTATATATAGTCGTATCAAAAAAAAAAAAAAAAAAAAACTTGCAATTTTCTTATAAATATGTTGGACCCTATATATTTGATACATAAGCATCATACATTATACATTCAAAAAATGAAAAAAAGAAACATAAAATTATATTCACATCCTTTTGAACAACTATATTAATTGATTTGGAAAAATAACGTATGGTGAAATGATCTAATTTAAGAACTTAATGTTGGTTATTGTATTATTTGAAGACATTTTATTTTCTCTAATATGATATTAAAATTACTAAAATCTATACGATGTATATGGCAAAGAGTAAAAGAAATTCGATATAACGAAAAATATAGAAAAAAACTTTATGTGACATGTATGTTTTTAACAATAGCAAAATTTATCGCAAAATTTTATGTATGTACATATTAAATAGAAGAACATATCACGAGCTCAAGTGGGTATAGATAATATAGTAACGAGAATGTATGTGTCATGTGACATGACATCCGTATGAATTATTCACTACAAAAATAAATGATATTAGACATTTGCGTGATAAAATACATGAGAAAGAAAGAAAAGATGATTCTTTTTCTAATTATTATCGTCAAATACTCATTGTATACTTAATTATAAAACATTGATCACGTAGAAGAAATTAAGATTATTACATATAATACATTTATACGGAGTATGTATTATATTTAAAAGTTCTGAAATTAAACCTAAAAAACTAATATTTGAAAAAAAACTAATTTATATGTATTTATAACTAAAAATATAAAATGTCATATATCAATTCTAATATTTTTCTTCAATTAAAATAATAAAAATATTCAAACAGGGCGCGTGAAGCGCGCGATGCTACCTAGTATATATATAAAACTGGGTTGAAGCGTTGTGGATGCGATACGTGTCAACCCAGCATTAAATACAAATATTAATTACAGCTCAACATTAAATATAAACATAATAAATGCTACATAAATCTCAGCAAAGTATTAATTCGAGTTTAATAAATATATTATAAAATTACATATAACAATTACGGTGATTTGATTTTAAATTTATATAAAAAAAATTGATAAAAATTGTAAAATGTAAATCATTACCTTTATTGCGAAAAAGACTTTAAATTGAGTATACTTTCCATTATATTTATTGAAACATTTTGATTTGTATAGATGATTAAAGTGAGTGTCTCACAATGCGTTCCATTTACTTAAAGAAAAATATTTTGAGAAAGTTATAATACTTAGACCATTAAATTCATCAAGAAAAATATATTTGAAAGAGGTATAATGAAAAAACTTATATTGGCAAAGTGATAATGTGATAACGAGTGAGATATTTGAAAAAATTATGAAAAATATAATGAAAATACATTTGAGAGTTAAGAGGTTTTAAATAATGTGATAACGAGTGGAGATTTGTATTTGAATGATGGTTTTTTAGACTTTTTCGAGTAGGTTAAGATGAGATTTTAAGGCGACTTGATACATATCGTAGAAAAAAATTAATATTTTTGTACTGATTTCTAATTATTGATTATGTTGATACTGATTATGAAAAAAGGTATTATATTGTTTATCAATTAACCTTATTATATATAGAGTTGCTTAAAAAAACAAAAGGTGCAAATTTCTTATAAATATGTTGTTTGACACATAGCATATGCAAGACATACGCAACCAAAACATTCAAATAAGTTAGTTTTGACCCTATAAATTTGATACATAAATATCACACGTTATACAATAAAAATTGAAAAATGCATCAAATTATATTCACATTATTTTGAACAAATATTAATTGATTTAACATAACATATCACAAAATGATTTAACTTAAGAACTTCATGTTGATTGTTGCATTATTCGAATACATTTGTTTTAATTAATATGATATTTGATAAATTAATATGATATTTGATAAGCCACAAAATTATTTATGTAATAACGCTTATCATGAATAGCTAATTATCACTTACTAGTTATAATTAAAATTGTATTTATTTTATTTTAAAACATTGAAGTTAAACCTAAGAAAATAAGACTTGAGAAAGTTAATTTATTTTTATTAAATAAATAAAGATATTAATGGTTATGTATGAATTATATTATTTTTCTTCAATTATAATAATAAAATTTTCAAACAGATCGCGCAAAGCGCGGGATACTACCTAGTTTGGTAATATTTCTGAGATCTGCGCACATATAACAATGTCACCCGAAAGTTTAAAATGAGAAATAATACTCGGTCAATAGTTTTATAGTCCCTCGTATTCTTCGTAACTTTTCCATTTTATCCATATAATTAAATCACAATTTCTCATTGAAGACGGACACTATTCGCCACAAGTTGAAGACGGATAGTGCTCCTCTTACAATATGCAAGTGACACTATCCATAGGGTGCTCCATTTCCCCCCATTTGCCCTTCCACTTGCCTTATTGTGAGAAGGACACTATCCGTCTTCAGCTTGTAACGGATAATGTCCGTCACAAGCAAGACTTATTGTAATTAAATTTAGACCGCACAAACACACTGCCCCACCATACAATTAAACTCCACAAACACTTTCTAAAAATAGAAATAGGAACGGTATTGTGAATAGACCGAAAAAAATGGGGATTATTGGGAGTATAAATAGCATTATGATCAAATTTTCATTCATTATTCCCTCTATTAATAATTGATTGTATAGTTATATGGCACGGAGTACCAATCACCATCTAAGACTATGTTTAACAATGATTTTTTTTCACAAAATGACAAAAAAAAATCACCAAAATATATTGATTAAATAATCAAACCAAAATTTAGTGTCCAACATTGTCTTCAAGTGTGTTGTAGAACAACCTAAGGTTGTGACACTCCCTTTCTCTCTCCCCCATGCCACATGTCTATATATGATTGGACCATTTTTTTTCAACGTAAAAAGCAAATGGAAGCAGATTTCTTTCTGTTGGAAATGTACAACAAATTAGTAACGACTCTATTTTTATAAAAAAAAAACTTTATTAAAACAAAAAATAATTACATGGATAGTCGTAATTTTTCATGCTCTATAAATAGAGACCAATCTTGATATATTTTTTATCCACAAAAAAATCCATATATTTCCTCTGTAACTTATACTAACCAAAATACCACATATAATTCCTTAAAAATTTACCATTTAAATAATTATGTATCTTAATAATCCTAACTTTGGAAATATCTCAAATTCTCCACAAAATCAAAACTCATAAAGTTTTGATTTTACAAATTACCAAAGTTCTTACAGTATTTTTATATTTTGTGGGTTATAAAGTAACAAAACAATTTATATTTTAATAGTAGTAATTAGAATCCTAAAATTAATGTATAAAAGAGAATATAAAAGGTGGGGTATAGGAAATACTGAAATAGTGAAAAATTAAGGAATGGAGTATTATATTGATAAAGAGTTGGGTGGAGTTTGGTGATAGGAGAGAGATGAATAATTAAGAGTTAAATTTAGAGCATCTCCAATGGTTGAACAAAAGGACTTGCTTGCAAATTCTACAAGTTTCAAGCTATTTGCTCAACCATTGGAGAGCTTCACATGAACTATCTTAGTTTGAGCAACTAGCTCCATGGAGCTAGTAGCTCAAATGGACCCATAAAGAGATATGTGCCAATTAAATAAATGCATATAAGTCCATTTAAGCAACAACTCTTATAGCTTAACCATTGTGGAACTTTGTAGCTTAAAAGTGTTGTAGCTCAAAATTGTGATGTGGATGGAGAGTTAAGCTAGTAGGGTTGTTGCTTACCATTGTAGATGCTCTAATGAATTGGGGGCCACAAATATTAAAGTAAGGAATAAAATAGGATTAAAAGAGTTGAGTGGGGGTGTGGTGATATGAGAGATGTATGAATAAAATAAGAGTAAAAGTTACCAAAAATAGAAAGAGGAAGAAAACCTGAATTATCCGTTTTAGGAAATAGGGAAGAATATGGTGAATTGGAGGGAGTATAAGAATGTTATTAATGAAGTGTTTAAATTAGGAGTAGTGTTATTGAAGTGAAAGAAGACTGAAAAAGGTAAAAATATTAATATAACAATCATAACACTCATATTGTGAAAATTGTTGATGTTCATAGTCTAAGGTCTTGGTTCATTTACAAACTTTAAAACGCTTGTTCAAGTATTGATCTTCTTTCTTTTTAGCTCAGTTCAGTTTAGTTCAGTTCAACTCATCTCTTCATAAATTAAGGCAATGTTTTTTTTCGGTTGAAAAGAGTTGAACTGAACTAAAGTAGTAAGAGTTAATTTGTAAAGAGATGAGCTGTATAAAACATAACTAAACTGAATGAAGATGAATTGAACTGAATATAGCTGAATTGAACTTAAATAATCTGAAATTAAGGCAGAAAGAACATGATCTTAACTCTTACTTCATCCACCTCAGTTCAGTTTAGTAGTTCAGCTTCATTAAATTCAGTTCAATTCAATTTAACTTTTTTTTAGAAAACAAAAAAAAAATAGGCCCATAGAATATTTTCCGGCGAATGATAGTTGGACCAATCAAGTGATCAATTTAACCGTGTGTTTCTCGTGTACACTACTAGAGAACTTCGTATTAGACTCAGAATGTGGTTAAGGAATAAATACTAGGATTGGAAGTAGCTTACTAGTGTCAACCTCCATCAACCAACTTACTACAAACTTTCACGGCAAGAAATATAGTATAGTGTAAACTCGGACGTTGCTTAACGTGTTGTCCTCTCATCTACGTCCCCTTTTATTGGCTCGCTCCCTTTATCTTACTTCTCCCAATTTCAGTAATTGAGGAAGACTTCCACTAAGTGACTAAACCATTTTATCTTTTTAATTTTTTTTTTTTTTGCATGGATGAATTAGACATTATAAGGACTAAGGAGTATTGATTATAAAATATTTTAGTCATAAATTTTCCTAAGATATTATTTTGAACCACCTAATTAATAAAGTCTCAAAAATTTTATTCGCCATGTAGATTAAAATTAGCTTACATTTGGCCATAAAAAACATATATTTGCGATGGAATAATAAATAAGCTGAAGTATTCATACGATGATGTAAATAATGCAAAAAAAAATTTTGATTAAAATAAATTGTGATCTCTTTTTGACATTATACTTCCATGTTACGAGTCAACGTGTGTTAGTGAAAAATTATGATTGATGTTATCTTTGGTTATAACCGGACAAAATTGAAACGATGTTGTAATTGTTTTTGTTTACCCAAGTATAAATGTACAATTATTATAGAATTGATTATGCCTTAAAAATTTGACCTTGTATATTTGCTGAGTCTCCTAACTACCCGGTTTACAATCAAGATATATATTATTAATCAATCTATAAAAAATATTCAAGGATAACCACTACTCTTAATTAATCCATATGATCCAACCTACTAAGTCATTTTCAATGGACTCAATCAATTTAAAATACTAATACTTTTTCTGTCCCGCTCAATTATTTACCTTTGATTTTAGTACAAAGATCAAGAAAAATGGGATAATTGCCTATCAACAAAGGCATTTCCAAAAGAAAAAAAAGTAAACAATTGGCTGAAACATCTCATTTTCAAATAGGCAAACAAATAACCAAAACAGAAGGAGTAAAAAAATAACTATATGTATCTCTATTGCATCACCCTTGACACCTTTCTTTCAAAACACACAACATTGCTTTGTACAAAAAACCAAACATAGACATCACATTGTTATTATAAACTTCATCCTCTTCATCTTTATTTGTTTCTCATCCTAATTAACATCCTCAAATTACTCAATTACCATGGTAGCAATCCTCTTTAATCTAGTATTCTACACGATAAACGCGATTACAAACATAATTACCAAGGTAATCTTCTCTATGACGGCTTATGTCGTCGTAGTAATGTTCCAAGCATTCAAAGTACCAGGTGAGGCTACAAAGGGTATCCTAGAGCAAGCAGCCGGATTCTTACGTTCGATAATTGAGTACATTTTCGAGTTGATTATCGAGTTGATTACCACGATAATCTCAGCAATATTTGAGAAAATTAAGGATGGGATAATTGAAACAATTGTGTCGGGCACATCTACTGCAGGAGATTTAATGGACCAAACTAAGAGTTCCTTAGAAAGTTTGCTTAAGGATGTTCCTGAGATTATTCAAGGTTTTGCTGAGATGCTTGTTACTTTGGTCTCTGACATGTGGAATAATTACTTTGAAGCTATTGAATACGTTAAGGAAAATGCTTGACATAATCTTTTTTTTCTATTTGGTCAAAATGTTATATGCAATGTTGTAAATTTTAAATGTAGAAAGGGTAAAATTTGAGATAATATGTTTACAGTTTTGTTGAATAGGTCTGGTGTAAAACCGTTATTATATACGTATAAACTAACATTAAATAAGGTATTTTAATTGAAATTAGGTTATGAGTGTTATTTTATAAGAGCGATTTTAATGTTGATGAGGTTCAAAATCAGGTTATGAGTACTATCATTTTATAACTTTACGGATTAAACTAGTTAACGTTTGCGAAAATAGGTTTTGTGTCATTAGATGTATGGGTTTGTCACTTTGTTGTTAATGGGTCACCATTAGAACAATTCCTTGGAAACTTCTAGTTTGTTTAAATTATTAATTGAAAATTATACTCTTGGTTTAGTTGACCAACTCGTTTATTATATTCTTATTTTATTATTTTCTCCTTGTTTCTCTTACGTTTTTAGATAGTAACTTGTACTCATATTTTATTTTGTTTTATATAAACATGTTTTATGATGACATTCATGTGAATTTACGATAGAATATAAATATAGATGAACAAAGGAAAAATTACCAAGGAAAAGTATGGACGATGATATTCATGAGATTTTAGCATATAAGGATAACAATTTCATGCTTACCTTTTGGATATTTTATGCCTTAAAAATTGACTCCATTTGAGTTTATGATTTGTTAATCACGTAGAATAATTGATGAACAAATTAAAGGAAAAAATATTAAGGCAAAATATATCCCATGAATATCTATTTCACCCGCTTCACCTTATGCAATCATGTATATGGATATGGATTGATGAAAAAATAGAAAATGGACATGGATATTAATATGAATATGGATATGGTTTCAGCCCATTCATGGATTGATGAAAAAATAGAAAATGGACATGGATATTAATATGAATATAGATATGGTTTCAGCCCATTCAATATCCTGTCCATTGTATCCGAAAGAGCAACTAATTGCCTCAAGAGACTTGACAAATAGGTCAAATTGCATCAGCCATCGGGTCTTGGTCGGTTCACTTTGAAACGAGTCATTTTGGGTTTGCTATAGATTTTTGGTTGGATTGGGTCATTTTGGTTAGTCATTTTAGGACACGGGTTACTTTTGGGTTGAGTCGGCAGTAAACAGTTTGAACACAGAACATTTTGAAGAGTTCTAAACAATGGCGTTTTTAGGAGTTTAATAGTGGGAGTTTGAGTTTTGACAAAAAAAAAAAAATTGCGTTAAACAATATTTTTTCGAAAATTTTAGAAAGGAAAGTGACAATAAAATGAAATGGCTAGAATCTCAAAGCATACAATCGTGTAAACTATGATCCTCTATAGTTTTAGGGAGTAAAATCATCATCATATAGTTGTCTTTCTCTAACAATAATCCCAAACATACATTAGACGGCTGACGGCCCAATGGGCTTCTACGCATAGACTCAGACTCAGTAATAATCTTGACTCTTACTATTTGAGTTGAGACATGTTTAAATTAGTGCATTAGTAACTTTGTTCTTTGAATTATTCAATGTTTAGTTTGTTATTATTTCCCATGTTTGTAAGAATTTGTTTATGATTAGTTGTTAGTGCCTTAGTGGCATAAGTTTAGGGTTAGTTGCTGAATTTTAACTAGGAAATTGCTGCTTTATTTGACTTTCAGTTACCAAGTTTATGTATTTAAGCACATTGTATTCAGTCAATAAAATTATCTTTCTCTTCCAAACAATTTCTACCTTATTCTTCTTTAAAATCTCCAACAAACTGGTAATCAGAGCTATTTTTCTTGAGGGACCTGTGAGTTAGCAAATAAAAAACCTACAAAAAACCTTCAACTTCTTTGATTCAATCCACTAAATGGATTCTGAAACACCATTTACATCACTAACACCACCAGTGTTTAGTAGTGAAAATGATCAAATGTGGGCAGCTAGAATGGAGGTCCACTTAGAGGCAAATGACCTTTGGAAGGCTGTTCAGGAGGACTACGAAGACCCCCTCTTTAACGGCCAATCCAACTATGGCTCAACTGAAGAGTCATACAACGAAGAAAACAAGGACGTCCAGGGCGAAAGCTACCCTGTTTGCTGCTGTCTCTGAAGACATTTTCACAAGAATGATGACCAAGAAATCCGCATTTGAAGTCTGGAACTACCTCAAAATAGAATATGAAGGCGATGAAAGACTTAAAGGAATGCAAGTGTTGAATTTGGTTCGTGAGTTCGAGATGCAGAAAATGAAGGAGTCAGAGACAATCAAGGAGTACACGGATAAACTTCTTTGCATTGCTAACAAAATAAGGTTGCTTGGTTCAGAATTTTCTAACTCGAGAATTGTTCAGAAAATTCTTGTAACCGTTCCTGAAAGATTTGATGCTACTATATCCTCCCTGGAAAGTAGTAGAGATCTGTCAAAAATTACTTTCGCAGAACTCAGTAGTGCTTTACTAGCACAAGAGCAAATAAGGTTAATGAGAAATGAAGGTTCCATTGAAGGAGCAATGCAGGCTAAGTTACACATAAAGGAAGGAGAGAAAAACAAGAAAAAGAGTAGTTCTAAAAAGAGTTTCAACTCACGCACTGCGTCTGGCAGTGGCAGTGGCAGTAGCAAAGAGTTTCCTCCCTGCAATCATTGCGGCAAAAAGGGTCATCCCCCTGTTAAGTGTTAGAAGAGACCTGATGTAAAGTGTGCGAAATGCAACAAACTTGGACATCATAAAAGAATTTGCAATTTTCAGCAGAAAAATGATGCCCAAGTAGCAAATGAACACGAGGAGGAGGAGCAATTGTTCGTTGCATCTTGCTTTACAAGCTCTAGCTCAAGTGATTGTTGGCTCATGGATAGCAGTTGCACCAATCTCATGACCATTGATGAAGAACTCTTCAAGGAATTTGACAAATCAAAAGTGTACAAAGTCAAAATTGGAAATGGTGAATACATTGTTGTGAAGGGAAAAGGAACTGTTGCAATAGAAAGTTGCACAGGTACAAAATTAATTTCTGATATTTTATATGTACCTGAAATCAATCATAATTTATGAAGTGTTGGGCAACTATTAGAGAAGGGTTTCAAAGTGTTATTTGAGAATAGTGAGTATACGATCAGACTCAAATGACAATGAAGTCATACGAGTTAAAATGAGAAGCAAAATTTTCTCTATTGATCCAATGGAGAAGGAGCATTGAACTTATGTTGCCACTGCCATTATAACTAACACAATGACTTGGCATAAGAGGTTGGGTCATTTTCATCACGCAGCAATTCTGAATATAAAAAAAAAAAAAGAGTTGGTTCGCGGTTTGCCTTATGATAAGTGCATATTTTATATATTTTTACCTCCTATATTAGCTCCATTTTACATGTCATTTAGCACTTATCATAGTGTTTTGAGCTAATATTTGTTATTCTAATTGCAATTGCTTATTTCCACATGTTTTGTAGGAGTTTAAGCTTTTAGGAGCCAAAATCCAACAAAAAATGCAAGCAAGAGTGCAATGGCTAAACAAGACTAAAGATTGGACTAGCATGGAGTATTTGCATGGGTTTGCATGGAGAAATTCATGAACTAATGTGTGTAATGCAAATGTTGTCAACAATCAAAGTCAAGCCCAAATTTAATTCCAAGTCAAGGTGGAAAGCATAATATTCCAACATGCATAGGATACTCTTTGGAAGCCCTAAAGATGATAGAGTAAGAATTTACCCGGGTGCATTAAGGGTCATTAATCACGTACTTTGGATTCCCTCAAAAATTAAGCGAAGAATTAAGTGAAATATGCCCGGACAACCACGCCCCCGATCGGGGCTGGCAACCCTGATCGGGGTTGACCCTCTCATGCCATTTTACGTTATGCCCCTATTTTATTATAAATAGGAGCCTTAATCCATCATTAGAGGCATCTTATTCTTACGTCTTTCATATTTTACAATAGCCTTAAGCATAATTTCTCTCATAGTTTTTATATTTGTTTTCAATATTGTCAAGCTTGTAGTATTCAAACTTTTGGTTCTTAATATATTTCAAGCATTTGGTTCTACTTTGTTTCTTCCATACAAGTTCATTTCCACTACGGTATTTCTATTTCTAGTTTACGATTTTACATTTCTATTTAGTTTACGCATAGTTTATCATTAGTACTTTATTTATATTACATTAGCATCATATTTTTATTATATGTTATATCATTTAGTTTATATAATTCATACAATCATGTTTAGCATTTCTTACAACAAAGTTTATAATTTACATTTCGCCATGAGTAGCTAAATTCCTTAGTCTAGGGGCTAGGGAAGCCATGCAGTATCAAATATGTAAAATGTTAAAATAGGTTGATATAATATTGTCTAATTGTTTCTATCACATGTTTGCATCGCCACGTTTAATCTATGTTTAAAAGGCCTTATTCATCGATTAAGTTTGTTCATTCATTCTAAAAGTCGAGAGGCATGGAATTGAATTAGACTAAGCATGTGTAATAGAATGACCTAGTCAGGGACGAGAGTTTCTCTAAGACCCGGTCTATGGTTGACACTAATACTGTAAGGTGTGTGTTTCTAAGCCTAAACAATTGACAATGTTATTATTACCGAGTTTAATATGATCGTATATTTACCTTTGCATGTGCGACCCGACTCCCCTAGACTCCCTTTTATCATATAGTTTACATATTTATAATTATTAGCAACCAAACCAACAACAAACAAACAAAACGAAATCGACCTTGATAAGAATCTTTCCATAGCATTTCACAACGCAATTCCCGTCTCCTTGTGTTCGATCCCTATTGCTATATTAATTTGTGCCTAGGGTAATTATCTTTGCATAGGTACACGATAAGCCTATCAAATTGTGACGCCGTTTCCGGGGAGCATGTTCTATTGCGTTTTAAATTGTTGATTTTTATCTTGTTTTCTTTTGTCTTGAGGAACACTTGTTCCTTGAGACCGTTACTTATCTTTTTCTATAAATTGTTGTCTTATGCCCAGGTCCTCTCGTAGTGGAGAATTACTTTCACCGGATTCTGATCCCGAGAAAACCTTTAGGAGAAGACGACGTTTTTGGAAGGAAGTGAAAGAAGCCGCTTCTCCCGTACAAATTGAAAGTGCTAGAAAGTCTTACCTAGACGATCTAGAAGCCCTTGAAGAGGAGGAAGTTTCAAGTTCATCATCTCCACCACCACCACCACCTACTACTAAAAAGATGGTGAAACTTTCCGATCACTCAAAGCCCACTGCGGCCATGCTTCCGGCCGGTATCACAACTACTCAAATTACCGCGCCGGACTTCGAGATCAAACCGGCTTTCATTAGCCTTGTGGAGAGGAAGCAATTTGGGGGAAGTCCTTTGGAGGATCCCAATTTGCATGTGCAAAATTTTTGCGATTATTGCTCCATGATCCGTCAAACGGGCGTCACTCAAGCCCAAATAAGGGAAATACTTTTTCCTTTCTCTTTGAAAGACAATGCCAAGCTTTGGATCAATAGCCTTGACCGCACTGCCATGGGAATCACCAATTAAGAGACATTGACTCTTGCTTTCTACCAAAAGTTTTTTCCACCGGAGAAAACTCAAACTTTGAGGAGCCAAATCACCGGATTCCGTCAACAAGCTCTTGAGAGCTTATATGAAGCTTGTGAGAGGTACAAAGAGCTACAAAGGCAATGCCCACATAATGGGCTAGATGATTGGTTTCTAGCTATAACTTCTACAATTGATGTTGTGCCGAGTCCCGAAGGATTCTTGATTCCGCCAACAATAGGCGGTTTGATCAAATTGACACCGATATTTCTCATGCCACGATCGAATCTATGGCGGTCCATTATGCACAATATGTCAATTCCCAAAGTGTGCCACTCAAAGGTAAAGAAGAATCCTCCGACAACTCCGTATTGCTAGCTCAAATTGCCTTACTCCTACAACAATTGGCGGAAAGAGATGCTAGAGATTCCCTGCAACAACTCAATGCCGTGTCTTCAACAAGTCAAATCATTATTTGTGATGGTTACGGAGGTGCGGGTCATTACACCGCTCATTGCCGAGCTCCTATCGAAGAGGTAAATGCTTTTCAAGCTTTTAGACAAAGTTCTTATCCACCGGATACATTTTCCAACACTTATAACTCGAAATCAAAATTCCACCCGAACTTGTCTTATAATAGCAACAATGTGCTTAACCCTCAACCCCCACCACAAGAAAATGACTATGTCCCTCAACAACAAAAGTATAATCCCCCACCGGGTTATCAAAATCAACAAAAGCCCCCACAATACAATTACCAACAAAATCAACCCCCACCACAAAATGCCCAACAAAAGAACCAAGAGGGAAGTAAACTTGAGGGCTTGATAGTGCAAATGCAAAGGGAATTGTTGGCTCAAATCCAAAAGAATGATCAAACTCACAATGCCGCAATCAAGATGTTGGAGCAACAAATGGCTCAACTAGCCTCATCTAGCTCTTGAAGGAAAACCGACCAACTACCACCTCAAGGTATGCAACCACACGAGACCGTTAATTCTATCTCCTTGAGAAGTGGTACAAGCTATGATGGACCCTCCATGACCTTGGATGACGAGGTGGTTGTTAAAAAGGTCAAGATTGGAGGAAATGACAAAAAGAAGGCTAGTGAAGAGCCTCTTGTTAATGATCGTGTGCCATTTCCTCATCGGTTATTGATGCTAAAGAGAAAGAGCAAGCTTGATGTCACGAATGTCGAGCCCCCTATGCCCAAAGAAAGTGACGAGGAAATTGTTGAGGAAGTCTCTCCTAATGCTAAGGGGGGGTGATGCCGATTCATTGAAGGTGGATGTTCCCATTGAGAATGAGAAAGTGAAAGTGAGAGATGTGGAGGATGCTCCTCCAAAGGAAGTTGTTCAAGTACCGTTTTCCCATCGTCTAGCAAAGCACAAGGAGGAAGGTAAGTTCGGTAAGTTTTTGGAAGTTTGTAAGAATTTGCAAGTCACCATCCCATTTATAGAATTGCTTACCCAAGTCCCCTCCTATACACAATTTATCAAGGAAATTCTCTCAAAGAAGCGATCCTTCAATGAGGTTGAGACCATTGCTTTCACCGAAGAGTGTAGCGCACTCTTACAAAATTAGTCTCCCCCGAAATTGAAGGACCCCGGTAGCTATTCTATTCCTTGCACTATAGGCACATATAACATTGATAAGTCCCTTTGCGACCTACGTGCTAGTGTAAGTTTCATGCCCTATTCCCTTTGTGAAAAACTAACATGGGTGCCTTAAAATGCACAAGTATAACATTGCAAATGGCGGACCGTTATTTAAAGCGACCCTTAGGTGTCTTAGAAGATGTACCCGTCAAAGTTGGCAAGTTTTTCATACTGTTGACTTCCTCATACTTGATATGGCCGAAGACTCACAAACCCCAATTATATTGGGTAGGCCATTTTTACGCACCGCGAGTGCGCTAGCTAATTGATGTGAAAAATGGGAGGTTGACGTTAGAAGTGAGTGATGATCTGACCGGGTTTCATTTAACAAAAACAACACCATTAGAAGCCCAATGTTACAAGAGTCTTGTTATTTATTTAACACTGTGGACTCTCCTAATGTCTCTACTACGCTTGGATCCTTACTAATGGATCCGTTGGAGGACGATGTTGGTGTTGTTTGTTTTTTAGGTGACAATGCTAAGGGCACTATTGCTAAGAGTGCCGAAAAGAAAGGGAAATTTTATTTGAACAATTTCAAATGGTTGCGGAATGCAAAAGGAGCTAAGAAATGGAGCTTTGTTGGCGGCAAGCTCAAGGGCGAAACTTGATCAAATAGCTTCTTACGTCATGCGGGACGTTAAACCAGCACTTATTGGGAGGCAACCCAAGCTTTTTATTTGCTTTTATTCATTTTTGTTTTTAATTTTCCGCAATTTAATGTTTTTTGTAGATTAGTAATAAAATGCTCGACTTGACGATGTTTCTCTTTGTGATTTATAGGTGAAAATGAAGAAAGGAGACTTAGAGGAGAAATTAGCACGCTTCCCCATGCAAGAACCCCGTTCGGGGACGTGGTTTTTAAAAAACGGGACGGGAATTAAAATAAAGAAGCTAAAGGCGAAAAATAGCATGGACCGGTCAACAACTCCGAACGGGGACGTGGATTTGTTTTTTTTTTTTTTTTTTTTTTTTTTTTTTTTTTTTGCAACAGCAACTTTTTACGGGTAAAAAAAAAGCATTTCATTTTCTATCATTCCTCAAATCCGACGGTACCATTTCTCTCCTCTTTCTCCATTATTTTATTCATTTATTCACCTACAATCACTAGGAAACATCTTGTTCTTCATCATTTTGCAAGTTCAATCAATGATGGTATCAAGCTATACCTCGCAAGTGCACGATTTTATCGTTGTACACTATTAAGGGTCGATCCCACAAGGAGTTGAAAAGACTACTAATTGTTCTAATCCTATCGTTTAGCTAAGTCGGCAATAAGGGATGGAAATGATTATGCTAGAACTACCAACAACAAGAGAAAACAAACTAAATAAGAAATAGGTGAATGAGCAAGATAAAATGAAAAGTTGTAAATCAAATATATTAAAAACCTAAGACTCGGTTCTCCCCAAACAATTCGTAACTCCACACAATTAAATCTCTAGGCTAATCATAAGGGTAGCTAGGTGAGGAGGTGACGGCTCTAATTCGCCTAAGACCCCCCTCTCGGGTTCGAAATAGGACACTAGTACTACCCACCAACCCCCCTCTCGGGTTCGAAGGTCGGAATCCCTAACTCAATACCCGACTACCCCAAAAACATGCATTTTCCCAAGGTAGTCCAATATTTGCTAAGGTCATTAAGCCCCATCAATTTCCGGGTCATCCCACTCCCTTTCTCGAGGGTCGATTTCAAACGCTAGTTTAGAGGTGTCCTACCCCGGTTTTCCCTTTCAGTCTCAACCAAGGTTAACAATAGGGTCAAATCTCGGGTATCCAAATCACAACCTAACCAACTCTCGTTGGTGGATAAGGGTCGTAAGTCAACACTACCCAAAAATCAATCCATAAACCCAAATCATTCCTCCAAACTACCCTCACCAATTTCCCAAATAATTAGCCTTTATGAGATTCAATTAGTGAAATTACTCATGTTGGGTCAAACCGAGCCCTAGTGGAAGACTACTCACTAATCATGGTCCTAATTGCAAAATAAACAATAAAGATGGAAACTTTGGTCATAAACATGGTGAGAAGATGAATTTTACTACTAAACATGCAACAATCCAACAATAGTTGTAAAGAAAGATAATTTAATCTAATAACAAGGTTGGTTAAACTAAAAGACACAATCTTTAACCCAATCAACTCAAAGATTAAGTCTTTGAGGACAACTAGCAAAAGATGAACAAAGGAAAGAGAATCAAAGAAAAGATGAACAATGAAAAGATGAACAATGATGAAAACAACAACAACAAACCAACAACAACAACAATTTTAACATAAACAATCAAACTAACTTGAAGGAAGAACAAAATGTAAACAAATGAAAATAGGGAGAGAATTAATACCAACTCAATAGCAAAAGAGGAATTTGGATAGAAATAATAAAGAAGGAGATCCTTCAATCTTCTTACAAACCCAAATTCAATTACTAATTAATTGAAGAACTTCTCTAATTAAGGAAAGATTAACAAAGAGATTAACAAAGTTTTAAACTTGAAAGGGGAAATATTCTGGATCTAGGGTTGTGTGTACAAAAGGGTTTAAGAGGGGGTATTTATAGGCTTGTACAAGATTAAGAAGAAAAAGGGAAGAAAAGAGAGAAAAGCCCAAAATTCGGCTGTTTGTGTTTTGCTTGGTGGACCATTGCTTAGGTGGTCCTACCGGCAAAATCGTGCAATGAATTAAAATATCCGGCATTTGTGTTTTGCCGGTGGGCATTGCCCGCTCGGCAAAACACCAACTTCAGGACTTCTTCTTCTTTGTTGATGTGTGCAATGCCGGTTAACCGGTCACGGTGCTCCTACCCAGGCGGCGAGGTCAAGCTTGTTTTTCCTCAAATTCTTCATTTAATTCCTCTAGCTGTGTTCTACCGGTGGGCCGGCTGCCGGCCTGCCGGCAAAACACAGCACTCAGCTTTTTCATCAACTTCTTTGGCAATGTCTGGGGTGTGTTCTGCCGGTGGCCAGACCGGCTGCCGGTCTGCCGGCAGAACACATTGTTCACCATTTCTCACCTCTTATTCATGTAAAGGCAATGGGGCGCTTTTCTTGCCCCGATTCCTCTATACTTGGATCGTCTCCTACAAAAGGATGCATAAGGTAACAAGTACGGGGATTTGGCACAAAATGCAAGGAAAGACACCCGAAACCGACTCGATACAAGTCGGTATGCATAAAAGAAAGAGGGAAAATAGGAGTAAGTTAATCGTATATCAAACCTCCCCACACTTATACCTTACTCGTCCCCGAGTAAGTCCCAAAACCAATGTACAAAGCATTATTATGATAGATATGGAGAGTGGATGCACAATATAAGCATCACTCAACTAAACTACTACTTAAGCCGATCGAGTATTAGCGCATTCAACGCCCCTTCAACTCGCAATTTGACACTCATGAGGGAAGAGTGCCCTATTGCAAGGCAAGTTGGGTCTTGCTACAAAACTTTCGACACATCCATCATGAAAGCACGCAATCAATAAATAGAATGCATCTAGCAAAATGATCCACTTTCCTCATCTAAGTGGCCGAATTTTTCAAACAACATAACACGGTCTTGGTTGGGAGTACCGTCTCAGAAGTGCCAATTGAGGTGCCAACCCCCTAAGCGTGACTAAAGCAACCCATGCGTGACCAATGCTCAAGAAAAAAATTCAAGAGCGGGGAAAGGGAAGAAAGGACAAGACCGCCGAGAATTACAAAGCCGACACAAGATTCAACCAAAGGACCCATGACTAAGGGGACCGAGGCAACGACATCCTCACGGTTTTCACTCGTCACTCAATGAAAGAACAAGGTGATTTTTGTGACAAATAGTAACCAAAATCACTCGACTAACTCAACTAGAGAAAACGTGCCCGCAATCTAATGTGTAAGATCGTCCTATGTCCTATGAAATGCAACAATGGTAGAATGCACACGAAATGAAGCGAGGGTTAAAACGGGGCTAAGGAGAAGGTCGAAACGGGATTGGTGCAAGCACCATTTGGACATGTGGGGCTCAAATCAAGAATCGTCGACACATCTCATCCCATCTCTTATTGCAACACATGAGACACGTCTATGCCTTAACATAGCAATGATGACCAAAACTATGCAAAAATTGCATAAACCCAACTCAAGTAGGAAAAATTTGACAAAACTCCTTTTATTTCAACAAATGGTAACGTCTACACCGTAACAACGGCTCGATTTTCCAAGCCATGCAAAAAATGTGTAAACCCGACTCATCATTGGAAAAACATCAATTTGTCCTTTTTATTTAGCAACGGCTTTTTCTACCCCATTTAATGATGAGGAGGGGTGTTGCTTGCCTTTTTCTTTTCTTTATAACATATATACAACATGACTCACTATTTTTGATTTTTCACGACATTTTCACTTTTCTATTTTGCTTTTCATTACAATTTTACAAACTCTTATTTATATACAAAACCAAATTCACATCGAAATCCGACCCAAGTGGATGTGCAAGCCATCCACCGTCACGACCCAAATCACCTCCTACAACACAACTACAAAGACCGACCAATTCTTGATTAAGGAAGGGTGGTTATAGGAATGTAGCTATTTTAGGTGGGTTTGCCAAATGAAAAGGCTAAGCTCAAAGGGGTGAATCAAAAAGGGGAACGATGTAGGGGAGAAAACAAGGCTATTTGGCTATGTGAGGTTCATAAAAACCGATTTTTGCTTCATGTCATGTGCACAAAAATGTAATGCAATTTCACGGTCTAAGGACGATGCGACACACTTATGCGTAGTGATGTGACACGCCTCGCGAGGAGACCTACTCTCGAACCTAGATGAGGGCGAGGTATGAATGTACCCACCCTAGGAGGCTCTACCCTTACCTTTGAGTAGCTAAGTCGAGCCAAAGGTCTAGTCTACGGCCCTAGGTCTCACAAGATCGGTCTAAACTCATTGGTCAAGCCCTCCTTCCTCGGCTAACTAAGAGGCCACGGGTGCGAGTCACGAGAAGGGGAAAGGCACAATTGGGCACATTAGCTCATCATGGGGGTACTTGATTCCCTTCCTTGACCATGTTCTTCCTTAAAGATTTATATACAAACTCAATGCAAAATGAAGGAAATACAACATATATTTACATGTGAACAAATGCATGCGGAAATTAGACAAACATGAAATGAAACGTGCAACAAGTTGGCTAATCCTAGCAGCACATCAACACCAACAATCCAAACGGTCTCCCAAGGAGACACCCAAGGCAACAAAATTCCCATTCTCTTTCAAAATATCCAAGATACCAAAAAGAAAGAATAGTAAAAGGAGTAAGAGATAGGAAGGATTATACCAAGCGGTCTTCTAGCTCATTTTTGCCTCAAGTGGTCAATGCGCCATGCCAAAGGTTAGACAAAACATATATATACAATGCAAATTTTTTTTTGAATTTTTCAGAAATTTTTCAATTTTTAGGCATTTTATCTAATTATAAGCATTTACAAATATAAACAAATATTCACAAGACTGGATATTTCCCTCCCCACACTTGAGATGTACATTGTCCTCAATGGACAAAAGCATAGGGAGTGAATAACAAAAAGAAACGAACATATTTTTGATTTTTTTTTTGAATTTTCAAAAGAAAAATAACAAATTTTTGGGATTTTTGTTTTTGAAAAATTAAAAGGACATATTTTTGTTAATTTTTGATATAATAACTCCCTCCCCACACTTATTTATTTACATTGCTTCCAAATGGAAATAAATGTGTGGAGGAAATTTAAATTAAAAGACATGTTTTTGTTTTTTTTTTTTTGGGGCCCTCCCCACACTTATTTATAGACATGGGAGGGCAATTTAGCGAAATAAGATAACATGTTTTTGGTGATTTTTATCATTTTTCAATTTTTAGTTGGTTTTTTTTTTTTTTTTTTTTTTTTTTTTTTATTTTGAAAATGCAATGCATGCTCTATTCTATATGCAATATTTAAATGACAATGCAAGTTATGCTAAGTGAATGCAATTACTAAATGCGACAATGTATTACAAATTTGAAATCTAATGCAATCCTATATGAATGCAACTAAATGAATTACCAACTAAATGCATGCGAAAAATTAAACGTGAAGGAGAGAATTCGGATAAAAAGGGAGAGATCGTACTTGTTATTTGGATTGAATATGAGGAGCATACCAAAGGCTTTGGATTGAAAAGGGAGGATAATAAGCCATCAACTCGGCCTCTCGGGTCTAAGACCCCATCTCGTCATCATCATCGTCATCATTGTTATCTCCGGTAGTAAAGTCGGAGCCTTGAACCAAATCCTCGGGGTTGAAGGTGAAATTAGCTCCACTAACGCCGGCACCCGGGAAACCACCCGTGAAGTCTCCACTCATGTTCATCACGCCGCTATCTCCTCCCGTGAAACCACCACCGGATCCCGACGCACCCGCATCACTAGCAAAATAGGGCCGGACGCCCCCTATCCAATGGGCATCATGCCCCTCCGGTCTAGACTCGGGCATAGGCGGGAAAATGGGGGCTGAAAAGTAGTCCGGTTGGAGGTTAAGACCTCCGTGGACCATACTCCCGTCCGCTCTTGAATAGTTGGCATCGGGCCAAGTAAAGTAGGAAGGATGAGGGGCATCGAAGGGCACGTAATCCCGTCTACAAAAGTCGTCGTAGACGGGATAGGTACCGGTAGCTTGATCATAATAAATCCGGTCCAACTTTCTCCCCAACACTTCCCTCTCTTTAGCGGCCCTCTCCGTGGCAATGTCCATCCTCCCCATCCACTCGGTAAGAGATGGTGGTAAGGGAGGATATGAAGGTTGGCCCGAGGAGAAGGACTCCCCTTGTTGGAATTACCAAGGTGGTGGTTGGTGGGGTTGAGGCGCGGTGTATTGAAGGGAGGAAGGGGTATCCACTCGACGGTCTCGCGAATAAACACGAGTAGGATTAGGGGGAGGATGGTCGGCGGCTGGGTCTTCTTCAATATCAAGGAGGTAGAAATCCTTGTCCTTTTCAATTTTGATAGCGGTGATATTGGGAAGCCGGATTGAGTTCTTGTAATTAATTTGCCAATATTCATGGCCGTCAAGGGGGTTTTCTTTCAACCAAACAAGCTTGGTAGTCAAGTAGTTCTTTGTCAAGTAAGTTTCCCCGGGTAACCAATTCATGGTAGAGAGGTCTACCGGACGGTCCAAATTACGGGCAATTCGGGTGATCATGCCACCCACATGTATCGGGACCCTTTGCCCCGGAGAACTTGCTATCTTTGAAAGGTGAAGGGCAAGGTAGTGAGCCACATTAATTCTTAAAGGGATGGGTTTTGTGAACAAATAGGACCCCAAAATTTCAAGTTCATGGGTCCTAAACACCCATGGCTCATCCACCGCAAGAACGGTGCAACCCATACATCTATGCCACACCCGAATGACGGGGTTGTGGCAACTCATCGCGGGCCTTTTCGCACCAACTTTATCATCAAGGCCCGAAATTGCTTTCCAAACACGGGAATAGTGAAAATCAGCGGGTGGGGTATGTGACGGCGCATTTTCCAGCCCAAAAATGTTAGCCAACCGACCCAAAGTGATGTTGTGCTCCCGGTTCATGAGTCTAAAGCTAAGAGTAGCCACCATGTTTGATTGCCGGTGTTTTGTAATCTTAAGACTACTAAAAAATTCCCAAGTAATGCGAGGGTAAGTATACTCATGCATTGTAAATATTCCCCTCATGCCACACCCCGTAAAGAGAGCTTCCGTCTCCCTAGCAATCCCAAGGGCCGACAAGGAAGGATGATGCAAAAACTTAGTTGGGGTGAGAGGACGATTTTTGAAGAGAATAAACTTACCCTTCTGAGTTTGTGTGGCAAACTCGACCGTAGGAAAGTCCGGATCGGGGTTTGTATCACTTGCGGCCCTAGCAATCAACTCCGCTTGATCCCTTGCTACATCCGCTCTTGTTCTTCTTCCGGCCATCTTGATGCTTAGAGAAGATTGGTGAAGGTTGAGGGAAGTTTGATTGAATTTTGAGGGAGTTAGGGTTAGAAAGGGGGAAAATTAAGGAGGAAAGAAGAAGGAGAAATGAAGGAATGATTTGGAAAAAGGGGTTTCTCGTGGTTTTAATTTTGGTCTGCGTGTGTGTTTTACCGGTTGGCGAACCGACAGCCGGTCTGCCGGTAAAACACACTCCCCTTTTTTCAATTTTTTCGAATTTCTTCTCTGAAAATTTGACCTCGCTGCCGGTGGACCAACCGGCTGCCGGTCCACCGGCAAAACACTTCCCTCACTTTATTTTCCCATATACCATGTGTGTTCTGCCGGTGAGCCGGCTGCCGGCCTACCGGCAGAACACTACTCCCACTCAAAAATCAACTCCTCAGCTTCTGTGCATGAGTGTCTTGCCGGTGAGCCGGCTGCCGGCCTACCGGCAAAACACTCCTCTTCACCAATTTTTCAAATTCTTCTAAGTCATCAGGTGTGTCCTGCCGGTGGGCCGGCTGCCGGCCTGCCGGCAAAACACACTCCTCATCATCAGTTCTTCGTGTTTTCTGCTTTGCCAGGTGTGTTCTGCCGGTGAGCCGGCTGCCGGCCTACCGGCAAAACACACCATTTATTCAATTTTTCAACAAATAAGTTTGGCCTCGCTACCGGTGGACCAATCGGCTGCCGGTCCACCGGTAAAACACAACACACAGCTATTTTTCGTTGTTTTCTTTCAATCAGCTCAATTTTTCTTTAACTCGGGATTCGAGCTTTTTCATTGACCCCGGGATTCTTGTTTTCCACAACTACTCCGACGCATGATGTCGGGATTTCGGGTCAACGAAAATAAAGCTTGTGTTCTTCAAAAGTGACCTCCGTCACCAATCCAAAAAGACAAAGTACGACTCCAAATCTCTCACTACTAGTCTAGAATGCAAGCTATATACAAAGATGCATGGGTTGCCTCCCATGAAGCGCCCTTGTTTTATGTCGTAGGCTCGACGGAGTTATGAATAACAATCAATAATTTGGAAGATAGGTGGCGATGGAGCTCACATTCTTTATGATAGGGGTTCCGACAACGTAGTGCTTGAGCCTTTGCCCGTTTACCTTGAAGGATTGATCTCCATCGGATATTTCAACCGCGCCATGTGGAAAGACTCGGACCACGGTGAAGGGTCCCGACCACTTAGACTTGAGCTTCCCCGCAAACAACTTGAACCTTGAGTTAAAGAGGAGAACCAACTCTCCCTCCTTGAATTCTCTCCGAATTATGGCCTTGTCATGGAATCTTTTGGTCCTCTCCTTATACAATCTAGAGCTCTCATAGGCCTCTAGCCTAAATTCTTCTAGCTCATTGATGTCAAGTAGTCGCTTCTCTCCGGCGCTCTTCAAGTCAAAGTTAAGGAGTCGGATTGCCCAATGTGCCTTGTGCTCCAACTCGACCGGCAAATGACAAGGCTTCCCGTACACCAACGGGAACGGTGAAGTCCCTATCGGTGTTTTGAAAGCGGTCCGGTAAGCCCACAATGCATCATTGAGCTTGGTTGACCAATCTTTCCTCGACCGGCTCACGGTCTTTTCAAGGATCATCTTGATCTCGCGGTTAGAGATTTCGGCTTGGCCGTTAGCTTGTGGGTGGTAGGCAAGACTACGCCTATGTTGCACCCCGTGTTTCTTAAGTAGAGCATCAAGAGTCCTTTCCCGAAAATGAGTTCCACGGTCACTAATCACAATTCGTGGAACCCCAACTCGTGGGAATATGATCGTCTCCATGAGTTTGGTTACTGATTTTGCGTCACAAGTCTTTATTGGGATGGCCTCAACCCATTTGCTCACGTAGTCAACCGCAACAAGGATATACTCATTCCCATGTGATGAGGGGAAAGGGCCTTGATAGTCAATGCCCCATACATCGAATACCTCCACCTCAAGTATGTAGTTCATTGGCATTTCATGCCTCTTTGAAATGTTACCACTTTTTTGGCATTTGTCACACCCCTTGACGTAGGTTGCCACATCATGGAATAGGGAAGGCCAAAAGAAACCACATTGGAGTACCCGTGCGGCGGTTTTTCTTGCACTACCATGCCCTCCACTTGGCATGTCATGGCAATGAGATATTATGGGTTTGACCTCTTCGTTCGGGATGCATCTTCTAATTATCCCATCCGCACAAGACTTGTAAAGGCATGGTTCTTCCCAAAAATATTGCTTAAGATCGTGAAAGAATTTCTTCTTCTTATGGGAGTCATAACCATGTGGGATGACCCCGGATACCAAGTAATTGACATAATCCGCGTACCAAGGGACATCCATTAAAGCAAGTGCGAATAATTGATCATCCGGCAAGGAGTCATCAATAGGCAATCCATCCTTACCCTTGATATGGAGTAGCCGAGAAAGATGATCGGCTACCACGTTTTCCACACCCTTCTTATCTCTAATTTCAATATCAAACTCTTGTAGCAAAAGTATCCACCGAATCAAGCGTGGTTTTGACTCCTTCTTGATTAGCAAGTGCCTCAATGCCGTATGATCGGTGTGCACAATTACCTTAGAGCCCACCAAGTAAGAACGAAACTTGTTCATGGCATATATGACCGCCAAAAGCTTCTTTTCGGTGGTAGTGTAGTGTGATTGAGCTTCATCCAAGGTTTTGCTTGCATAATATATGGCATGAAGTTTACCATTCTTCTTTTGTCCAAGCACCGCTCCCACCGCTACTTCACTAGCATCGCACATCAACTCAAAAGGTTCTCCCCAAGTGGGAGGTTGCATAATTGGAGCGGTGATGAGAGCTTCTTTCAACCTATTAAAAGAATCCAAACACTCATTAGTAAATTCAAATGGCACATCTTTTCCAAGCAACAATGTTAAAGGTCGGGCAATCAAAGAAAAATCCTTGATAAATCTCCGGTAAAAACCGGCATCCCCAAGAAAACTTCTAACTCCTTTGACATTAGTGGGAGGGGGTAAAGTTTTAATCACTTCTATCTTGGCTTGATCAACTTCCAAGCCTTTACTTGACACTACATGACCCAAAATAACCCCGGACGTCACCATGAAATGACATTTCTCCCAATTCAAGACTAGACCGCTCTCTTGACATCTTTTCAAGACCTTACCCAAATTAGCTAGACATCCATCAAATGAGGTGCCTACGACGGAGAAATCGTCCATAAACACCTCCATGATATTCTCAACATATTCGGAAAATATAGCTAGCATGCATCTTTGAAATGTGGCCGGCGCATTGCAAAGCTCAAAGGGCATGCACCTATAAGCAAAGGTGCCAAACGGGCACGTAAAGGTGGTTTTTTTTGGTCATTAGGGTGAATCGGGATTTGAAAAAATCCCGAAAACCCATCAAGGTAGCAAAAATGAGAGTGTTGGGCAAGTCTTTCCAACATTTGGTCAAGGAAAGGGAGGGGGAAATGGTCTTTCCTAGTTGCCTTGTTGAGGCGTCTATAGTCTATACACATTCTCCACCCGGTTGTGACTCTTGTTGGAATTAGCTCATTCTTGTCATTGGTAACTACCGTGACCCCGCCCTTCTTTGGCACAACATGCACCGGGATCACCCATGCACTATCGGAGATAGGGTAAATTATGCTTGCATCATAGAGCTTCAACACCTCCTTCCTAACCACTTCTTTCATAGCGGGGTTAAGGCGGCGTTGAGGCTCAATGGAAGATGCACTCTCATCCTCCAAATGAATGCGATGGGTGCAAAAAGAAGGGCTAATCCCCTTGATATCATCAATTGAGTACCCAATGACATCCTTGTATTTTCTCACAACATCAAGTAACTTTTGAAGTTCGGTGTCATTGAGTGCACTATTGACAATAATAGGGTAAGTGTCATTAGGGCCAAGGAAAGCATGTTTAAGAGTAGAGGGAAGAGGTTTCAACTCCACTTGAGGAGGCATAGATCTCTCCTCCTTTTTACCATCCCTCTCAAGCTCTCAAATTCTTTATCCGGGTCCTCTTCAATTGTTGCTTCCATAGCTAAAGCATACTCCTGGTGCTCCTTGCAATCTTTTACCTTGCCCTCAAGGAACCCTTGCAAACCCTTGTCTTCATCAAATTTCTTCATATCAACCCATTCTTCTACCACATCAATCATATAACAAGACTTTTCTTCCGAAGGCTCTTTCATAGCCTTGTTCAAGGAGAATTCAACCTTATCTTCACCCACTTGTAAAGAAAGCTTCCCATTCTTCACATCAATCATGGCACCCCCCGTAGCAAGGCAAGGGCGTCCCAATATGATGGGAATATTTGAGTCCTCGGGGATGTCCATTACATAGAAATCACATGGGAATGCAAGTTTCCCCACCTTGAGAGGGACATCCTCCACAAGACCAATTGGGTATCTTACCGACCTATCCGCAAGTTGGAGAGAAACCCTTGTTGGTGAAAGCTCATAACCTTTCAATTTCTTGAAAATTTTGAGGGGCATAAGACTAATGCTTGCCCCCAAATCACACAAAGCCCTCTCAATATGCACGGTCCCAATCTTACAAGGTATGGAAAAGCTCCCCGGGTCTTCAAGCTTTTGAGGAGCCTCATTCATGAGAATTGCACTATACTCCTTGGATAAGTTCACCATAGTTGTCGGGCTCAAGGAGTTTTTGTTTGAGATGAGCTCCTTCAAGAACTTTCCATAGCTTGGAATCTCCTTTACGGCATCAATGAAAGGCATGGTAATGTTGATACCCTTCATCATATCCATGAACTTTCCATACTTTTGTTCAAGTTTGGCTCTTGCCAACCTTTGTGGAAAAGGAATTGGTGGCACATAAGTTCTTATAACTTGTTGTTGAGGCTCTTCAACCACCCTAGTTGGTTCATCAATCACTCTTGGAGTTTCCACAACAACCTCCACAAGCTCATCTTCTCCCTCCTTTTCTTCAATCACCTTAGGAGGTTCAACCACAATTTGAGGTTCAACGACATCACCCGGTCTACTACTCTTCCTCTTCTTGACAAATTCCCGGTCTTCCAAATCTCTACCACTCCTCAAGTGGATAGCATTCATGGTTTTCGGATTTTCCTCGGTTTTACCCGGGAATTTCCCTTGAGAGGCTTGTAGTTGGCTCATTTGGGTAGCCAATTGGGAGATTTGGTTGTCCGTCATCCGTTGAGAAGCTTGCATTTGGGTCCTAAGTTGGTTTATGGATGAGGTTGTCTCGTCATGTTTTTGAGTGGAATGGTTGATGAATTGTGTTTGAGTATTGACAAGTTGGTTTTGGGAAGTCATCAATTGTTCCATCATGAGTTCCAAGCTTGACTTTGGTTGGGTGTTTTGTTGGAAAAGTTGGGTGTTTTGTTGGAAAGGTGGGTTGTTTGGTGGGTTGAGTGGTTGAAATTGTTGTTGTCTTGGTTGGAAGGTTCTTCCTTGGAAACCCGGTGGACCTTGATTGAATGTTGTGTTTTGTTTTTGAGTTTGAAAGTTTGGTTGTTGTGACTTTTGTTGGAAGGTTGGGTTTTGGACATTTTGAGAGCCATAAGAGAAGTTTGGGTGGGCTCTCATCCCGGGGTGATATTGGTTGTTGTTAAATGCTTGCTTGGCCGGACTAGACTCCCATATCTCGTTCACTTGCTCCATACCATTGCCATCTCCAACCACCAAAGGACACTCATTGGGTGGGTGTCCTTGGTCTCCACAAAGCTCACAATTATAGACTTGGTTCCTCATAGAAGAATTGCTAGATGTTTTGCTCGAGCTCATCAAGGCAACTTGTTTCTTAAGCTCTTCTATCATCTCTTTTACTTCCACATTGTTGGCCGATTCGACCGTTGACTTCTCTTTCCTCTTGTGCCTATCATTGTTCCAATGAAAGGTACGAGAAGCCATTTCTTCAATAAGCTCTTTCGCCGTCTTGTGATCTATCTTATCCAATGCTCCCTTCCCCGAGCCGGAATCAAGGTTCATCTTCATCTCATTGTTTAACCCTTCATAGAAATTGTTGATGAGCTCATCATCCCCAATACCGTGGTGAGGACATATCCTTTGGAGGCCCTTGTACCTCTCCCATGCTTCATAAAGGGTCTCATCTTCTTGTTGGGTGAAACCTTGGAGCTCACTCTTGATTCTTGCAGTTCGTTGGGGTGGGAAATACTTGTTTAGGAAAGCCTTAGAGACATCGTCCCAAGTCCGAAGAGAGTCGGGTTCACAACTTTTAAGCCATTCCTTGGCACTTCCCCTCAAAGAGTAAGGGAAAAGCCTAAGACGTACGGCATCCTCCGTCACTCCATTGGCCTTGAACATGTCACAACTATCCAAGAACTCGTTGAGATGCTCGTTGGGGTTTTCGGTGGCTCCCCCTCCGAATTGGTTCCCTTGGACAAGTTAAAGCAAGGTGGCTTTCACATCAAAATTGTTGGCTTGAATAGGTGGCTTGACAATACTCGGATTCACCACCTTTTTCGGAGCCAAGTTATCTCTCATAGGAACCGCGGCCATTGTTACTTCCGTTTCCGGTGTTGCAAAAGGATTCTCGAAAGTTTCAAAAGCACCTGGTTCTTCTCGAAGGTCCTCAATTACTAAATTTTCTTGAGGAATTGGTGTTTCTATAAGCCCTCTTCTACGGAGTGAATTTAGTTTTCTTGCGGTTGCTTCGATCTCGTGGTCAATCGGGCGAATTGGTTGACCTCTTCGAGCTCTCCTAACCATGCAAAAAGTCCTACACACTTAAGAGAGGGATTAGTAACACAAAAGACTTAGTCTAAACAAGAACGAAAACAATTAATATCTAGCCGAACTCCCCGGCAACGGCGCCAAAAACTTGATGGTATCAAGCTATACCTCGCAAGTGCACGATTTTATCGTTGTACACTATTAAGGGTCGATCCCACAAGGAGTTGAAAAGACTACTAATTGTTCTAATCCTATCGTTTAGCTAAGTCGGCAATAAGGGATGGAAATGATTATGCTAGAACTACCAACAACAAGAGAAAACAAACTAAATAATAAATAGGTGAATGAGCAAGATAAAATAAAAAGTTGTAAATCAAATATATTAAAAACCTAAGACTCGGTTCTCTCCAAACAATTTGTAACTCCACACAATTAAATCTCTAGGCTAATTATAAGGGTAGCTAGGTGAGGAGGTGACGGCTCTAATTCGCCTAAGACCCCCCTCTCGGGTTCGAAATAGGACACTAGTACTACCCACCAACCCCCCTCTCGGGTTCGAAGGTCGGAATCCCTAACTCAATACCCGACTACCCCAAAAACATGCATTTTCCCAAGGTAGTCCAATATTTGCTAAGGTCATTAAGCCCCATCAATTTCCGGGTCATCCCACTCCCTCTCTCGAGGGTCGATTTCAAACGCTAGTTTAGAGGTGTCCTACCCCGGTTCTCCCTTTCGGTCTCAACCAAGGTTAACAATAGGGTCAAATCTCGGGTATCCAAATCACAACCTAACCAACTCTCGTTGGTGGACAAGGGTCGTAAGTCAACACTACCCAAAAATCAATCCATAAACCCAAATCATTCCTCCAAACTACCCTCACCAATTTCCCCAAATAATTAGCCTTTATGAGATTCAATTAGTGAAATTACTCATGTTGGGTTAAACCGAGCCCTAGTGGAAGACTACTCACTAATCATGGTCCTAATTGCAAAATAAACAATAAAGATGGAAACTTTGGTCATAAACATGGTGAGAAGATGAATTTTACTACTAAACATGCAACAATCCAACAATAGTTGTAAAGAAAGATAATTTAATCTAATAAAAAGGTTAGTTAAACTAAAAGACACAATCTTTAACCCAATCAACTCAAAGATTAAGTCTTTGAGGACAACTAGCAAAAGATGAACAAAGGAAAGAGAATCAAAGAAAAGATGAACAATGAAAAGATGAACAATGATGAAAACAACAACAACAAACCAACAACAACAACAATTTTAACATAAACAATCAAACTAACTTGAAGGAAGAACAAAATGTAAACAAATGAAAATAGGGAGAGAATTAATACCAACTCAATAGCAAAAGAGGAATTTGGATAGAAATAATAAAGAAGGAGATCCTTCAATCTTCTTACAAACCCAAATTCAATTACTAATTAATTGAAGAACTTCTCTAATTAAGGAAATATTAACAAAGAGATTAACAAAGTTTTAAACTTGAAAGGGGAAATATTCTGGATCTAGGGTTGTGTGTACAAAAAGGTTTAAGAGGGGGTATTTATAGGCTTGTACAAGATTAAGAAGAAAAAGGGAAGAAAAGAGAGAAAAGCCCAAAATCCGCTGCAGCTGTGTTTTACCGGTGGACCAGCTGCCGGTGGTCCTACCGGCAAAACCGTGCAATGAATTAAAATATCTGGCATTTGTGTTTTGCCGGTGGGCCGGCTGCCGGCCTGCCGGCAAAACACCAACTTCAGGACTTCTTCTTCTTTGTTGATGTGTGCAATGCCGGTTAACCGGCTGCCGGTGCTCCTACCGGGCAGCGAGGTCAAGCTTGTTTGTCCTCAAATTCTTCATTTAATTCCTCTAGCTGTGTTCTACCGGTGGGCCGGCTGCCGGCCTGCCGGCAAAACACAGCACTCAGCTTTTTCATCAACTTCTTTGGCAATGTCTGGGGTGTGTTCTGCCAGTGGCCAGACCGGCTGCCGGTCTGCCGGCAGAACACATTGTTCACCATTTCTCACCTCTTCTTCATGTAAAGGCAATGGGGCGCCTTTCTTGCCCCGATTCCTCTATACTTGGATCGTCTCCTACAAAAGGATGCACAAGGTAACAAGTACGGGGATTGGGCACAAAATGCAAGGAAAGACACCCGAAACCGACTCGATACGAGTCGGTATGCATAAAAGAAAGAGGGAAAATAGGAGTAAGTTAATCGTATATCAATCAACTATTAACATCAACAAGTAAATTTTCTTCCCTATTCTCTTTAATTTCATCCATTTCAATCAATTTAATCAAGTTTTGCAAACCCTAACTCAAATTGAGGGAATTTGATTTTGTGCTTATTTGTGTTAGAAATTGATTGTTGATGTGACCAATATTTGAGCATATTTAGTCCCGAATTAGCCTCGTTCCTATGCTTTTTAGTGCATATTTTGGGTCATCTACTATCTTTAGTCCTTTGTTTTGCATATTCTTTGAGGTTTTGTTTCCTTGGTACGAGAGGAGTGCAAACCTTGCATTTTCATGGCAAAATAGAGCTAAATTGATCGAATCTAATGACCAAGAATCAAAGTGAAGACAAGACTAGAAGGCCTTTGTACATAATGTAGTAGATGTGCAATGATGAAGAAGATCCTTGCATCTCTGACAAGATCCTTGAGGATTGTTGGAAGAAGAAAAGAAGGAAAGAAGAAAAAGCTTGCTGGACAGGAATCCGCCCGTCCAAGCATCGGGACGCTCGTCCAAAAGCTCCACAATCCGAGCGTCCCACCTTCCTGGCCGCTCGTCCTCCACCTGCACTTATCCGCTCGTCCCGACCCTTTGGACACTCGGATTGTTCTCCAGTGCAGCACGGCTTCTTCTTGTTCTACTCGGGATGCGCATATTTCTGAAAGACTAGCAAAAAGGAGACTCGCATCTTTCTTCGAGAGGATCATTTCCTCAACTTTTCTTAAGTACTTAATCGTCATTTAAGTCCTTAGTAACCATAGTTTATGCACCTAATCCCCACTATAAATACCCCATTGTACTAATTAGATTATCATGTTCTTCTTATCAATCCTTAGTGTAGTTTATAGTATTCTAATCTCTCTTTAATCTTGTAATCAACTTTTAATTAAACATTAATACAAATCTCATTTCCTTAATTTCTCTATTGTTCATCCTTTATTTTGGGTAATTAAAGATTATTTGGGGTTTATTTGGAGGATTGACAACCTTCCAATCATTCATCAAGTACTTCTATTATTCTTTGCTTATTATTTTGGAATCATCATTAGGTATAATTCTCTTAATCCCTTTTTAATTATTGTTAATCATCTTTACTTAGTCATCATGTTTTGCTTTGTTGATATGATTGACAACCTTGTTAACATTTTAAACTTGATAATAAGTGAGTAGTTTCCTTAACTAGGATTAACGGGGAATTAGGAGAAACCAACATGGGATTGATTCATGCTTAATCTAATATGCTTTCATAATTAATTTGCTTGCTTGTTGTGATTTCAACTTATGCACATGTTATGTTTGATGAAATGCGAGCCTATGAATCCTTGCATTTTTTACCCATCACTTATCTTTTCAATGAGACTTGTAAGACATAAACCAACTCGAGTCTCATTAGACCATGCATATTGTTGGATATGGAGGATTAAGTCGACTTGTAGGTGTTGTACAATCTAATCGATTCGGCTCCAGGACCCAAACCTTCATAGGGATTTTAAGATATACACTAACTCGATCTCATCACAATAATAATTGCTTGCATCTAGTTGAAAACATGTTTGTATGATCAAATCCCATGAATTCCCTATGAACCCATGACACCCTAGTGCTTTTAATCAATTGTTTACATCTCATTTTAATCATCTTTCTTGTTTACTTTTATTGTTATTTAGTTTAGTGATCTTCTTATCTCAACCCAAATTGTGACACCCTTAGACACCAGTACTTGCAATCGAAAATCCTACATCAATACCCGTCCCTTGGGATCCGACCTTTACTCACCTCTTTACTAAAAGTAGAGTAGTTTGTGAAGTTATAAATATTGTTTTGGTCTAGGTACTCCTAACGACAAGTAACCGAAAGCTAATAAAGTCCGGCAAAAAATGGAGCCGTTGCCAGGTACAGTGTTAATTTGATTTGATTTTCTTTGATTGTTATTAGTTGTGTCTTTCTATGCCTTGTGGAAGTAAAACTTCTAAAGGTTTGTTCTAATTGTTTTCGAGTTGTTTGATATTTTGCATGTCTAGAAGATCACAAGGTAACTTGTTACCTATTGATCACGAAATTGAAAGGACTTTGACAACCAATAGAAGACTTGCTAGAAACACTTTGAGAGGTATTGTTGAGGTTGTAGATATTCATTCAAATACTCTTGAGTTCAACTCTTTTGCAAGAGAAGGTGAGGAGAACTCAACGCAAAATCAACCACAAAATCAACCCACAATGCCTAAGTTTTCATCACATTCCGTACCAACCGAGGAGAACCTACCCAATGGTACTCCCACACCACAACACTTAACCAGAAATTTCATTGCAAAATACGCATTTATCTAATTAGTCGAAAGAAGCCAATCTGGGGGGATACCTAGTGAAGACCCTCATTCTCACATGAAGATTTTTTGTGACTATTGTGATGCGATTTCACAAACCGGAGTGACTCAAGACCAAATTCGACGGGTCTTATTTCCTTTTTCCCTAATTGGTACTGCGAAACAATGGTTAAAGAACCTCGATAAGGCTACTCTTGGAATTGACTCTTGGAAGAAGTTGACCCTAGCTTTCTACAAAAAGTTCTACCCTCCGGAAAAGACTAACATGCTAAGAGCCCAAATCACGGATTTTAAGCAAAGGGACGAAGAATCTTTGTATGAAGCTTGGGAGCGATTCAAAGAAACTTGTCGCTCATGTCCTCATCATGGACTTAGCGAGTGGTTCTTGGTACAACAATTGTGGAATGGTCTTTATGAAGACTCCCGAAACATTCTCAACATGGGATCAAATGGTATGTTCACCGAAGTTGACGATAATCAAACTTGGAACAAGATCGAGGAAATGGCGGTCCATATTTCACAATATAGTAGACCTCGCAAGGCTACTAGAGGAGGAAAGCATGAAGTGGACTCTATTACTAAATTGGGTGCTCAACTTAGTGCTCATATTGATACCATCAATTTGAAGTTTGAAAAGGCTATGACTAAGCTTGAAGAAGCCTCAAAATCACCAAAGCAACATGTTAATGCCATGGTGGCATCTTCATCGATTCCAAGTGGAATATGTGAGAATTGTGGAACTTTGGGACATGACCAAAGTGAATGTAGGGGAACAAGTGAGCAAGTGAATGCTTTTCAAGCATACAAGAGTGGTACCCCTTATTCCAACTATTACAATGAAAATACCAAATTCCATCCAAATCTCTCATACAAAAGCCAAAATGTTCAAAACCTTTAACCAACATACACCCCACCTCCAATGAGAAACCAAAATCAAAGACCCTTTTACAATCAAAACCAAGGTTACCAAAATCAAACTCCATACAATCAGCAAAATGACCAGGGTTTTGATGTTCAAAAAGCGGTCCTCCAAATGCAAAAGAACCAACAAGAATTTTTCACTCAAATGCAAAAAGATAGCCAAGCAAAAGACATCACCATCAACAACATCCTAGCCCACACAAAAATGTTGGAAACACAAATGACCCAACTAGTATCTTCGAGCTCTCAAAGACAAAAAGGGCAATTACCACCTCAAAGTAATCCCCCAAGACATGAATTGGTTAGTGCCATCCACTTGAGGAGTGGTACAAGATATGAAGGGCCAAAGAAGCATGTTGAGGATGAAGTTGTAGAGGTTAGTGACAAGGAAAGTGTTGTGCAAAACTCTAGGGAAGAAGAACCCACCAATCAAGAAGTTTCAAAGAAGAATGAAGAAAAGGCCAAAGAGAAAGAGCCCATTGTGATTAGACTTCCATTCCCTAGTCGTCAAGATAAGCCTAAGTTTGATGACCAACTTGGAAAATTCATGGAGATTGTAAAGAATTTAGAAGTCTCGATTCCATTCACGGAATTGATCAATCACGTTCCGGCCTATGCAAAGTACATGAATAACATTCTTACAAAGAAGAAATCAATCCAGAAGCTTGAGACTATTACCTTCACTAAGGTGAGTAGTGCCATCCTTCAAGGAAGCTCACCTCCAAAGCTCAAGGATCCGCGAAGCTTCTCCATTCCATGCATTATTGATGACACTACAATCAACAAAGCTTTATGTGATCTTGGGGCAAGTGTTAGTGTCATGCCATATTCGGTTAGCAAGAGGCTAGGAATGGGAGAACTAAAATGCACCAACATCACGCTTCAAATGGCGGATAGATCAATAAAGACACCTTTAGGGGTATGGGAAGATGTTCCCGTGAGAATTGGAAAATTCTTCATCCCGGTGAATTTCGTTATTGTTGACATGGAAGAAGACTCCAACATTCCTATTATCTTAGGAAGACCTTTCTTGCACACCCGCGGGAGCGGTGATCGATGTGAAGCATGGAGAGCTCACCCTTGAAGTGGGAAATGAAACCATTACTTTCAATCTTGACAAGACTATGAGAGCTCCGCGATTGCATGAGCCATGTTTTATGGTTGACCACTATAGCCGGAAACATGATAGGAAGAAGTTATAATTTCAATGGAAAAAGAAAGTGGATGATGCTCCATAAAAAGAGCAAGGAAATTGCAACAATGAGAGCTTGAAAAGCTCACTCATGACAAGTGAGGAAGAGGGCCTCATTGGCCAAGACAAGAAAGAAGGAGAGTTGTCTTTATCAACTCAAGACATTTTTAGTGAGCAAGTAGACGAAGTATGCGGTCTTTGGGATGATGAGTTTGAAGGGATTTTCAATCCTTATATTGGTAATGCTATGACCCAAGACCATCATGGAGAACAATAAGTGCAAAGGTCTATTGAGGATCTTTATCATGATAATGAGCAAGCTTTCGACTACTTCTTCAAGGTGTTGAGTAACATCAACAACACCTTGAACATGCCCCCTTGACATCTCACATTGGATGAGAGTTTGGTGGAGTCCTCTCTAAACCACCATTTGTAAATATTCTAACTCCCTAACTTGCATTTCAATTATTGTATTACATTTTTGTCATTTTTGGATTTGCATTTTTGTGCCTTGATCAAGATATTCATCATTTTGAGAGAAGTGAGGGAGGGACTTATGAGTTTATTGATGTGTAGTGCTTTGACTTAGTGTGGGGATAGCAGTTGCCTAGGCTATTCATGCCTTTGTAGTGCCCCTACAATGAAGAACACAAGAATTAAAGAATGAAATAACACGGGTTATGAAGCACCCACGGATGGACCTGAATCCGTGTGGTCAAGGATGAATCCGAGTGGCCCGAGGGACAATCCGCTCGTCTTGAAGGAACCTGATCGTCCAAGTCATCAGACGCTCGTTTGGTGAAGCTGCAGAAATCAAATTTTGGGTCTGACTGTGAATCCGAGCGTCCCAGTCTGGAATCCGCTCGTCTCAGTCAGGACGGTCGTCCAACAAGAAAGATGCTCGTCTTTTTGCTGCCAAATTCTGGGATTTTTCCCTGGAAAGGAATCTGAGCGTCCTAAGCAAAAGACGCTCGTCTCAGCTCAGGAATCCGCTCGTCTTTGCTGCGGTCCGCTCGTCCCATGGCGTCTTTATCTGAACCCATTTTCTGAAGAATCCGAGCGTCCCGACACTTGGTCCGCTCGTCTCCCTCTATAAATTCAAAACCAACGGGTCTTTTTAAACCATCCTTTCCCATTCATTCTCATTACTTCAAAATACAAACACTATCCAAAACCCCAAAACCCTCATCCTCTCCATTAACAAAACCAATTTCCTCAACCAAATTCAACCAAATCAAATTCAAACTTCCTCAAAACAAAAATTAATCACTCCTTTTGCAACAACAAGTGATTCAAACATCAAAATCTTCAAGTTTTGAGTCGATTTTTAGGACACAAGGCAACATTCATTCATCCTAAATCGATTTGGGCATTACTAGAAATTGAAGATTTCAATCTTTCATTGGTGTAATTAAGCAAAGGAGAATGGCAAGAACAAAAGGTGGAAACAAGGCACCCCAAAAGAAGACAGTTTGAAAGAGGCAACTAGTTCTTCAAGCAAAACAAATATCAAAGGCATTGGTAATCCATAATGCAAGGTTGGAGGTTCAAGAACAAAATCCTCCTATGGAAGCTACTATTTCTACAACTCCGGTCATTGAACAATTATCCGACTATCCGGAGGTAATTTTCACTTCCGACTCCCATAGGAAGAAGTTTATTCACTTTGGTAAGAAAACCATCATGCCTACTAAGTTCATTTGTGAAGATGCATTGTCAAAATTGGGTGTTCTTGAACAAACTAAAACTTTTTCGAGTTTACGGGGTTGAGTAAATTTTTTACAATGCAAGAATTGACATACCCCTCTTTCACCTTGGAATTTTTGAGTTCTTTGAAAGTCACAAAGGTGGAGACTCGAACCATCACCGAGTTTTGTCTTAAAAGTGTTGATAGATTCTTATCCTATGGCGAATTGGGTAAGATATTTGGCCTTAGTGATGACCCGACATATAGCAAGACACCTATCAAGTATGACCCCGCTCCTCTTTGGATGGCGATTTCCGAAAGGAAATTCACACATTTTCATGATTGTCGTGCTCTCTTAGTCCACCATCCGGGCATTAGAGTATGGTATAAGGTCATTGAGAATACTTTGATAGCTATAAATTACACAAATTATCTTACCAAACTCGGTTTTATTCTTCTTGAATCGGCATTGAACATTGGGAGAGAATTTACCAAGCCATACAATGCTTTATGACTTTGGGTTGATTGATGGCTTAATATTGATTGTGGCAAAGAAGTCACGGCCTTTATATTCAATGAAGGACTAGTTACTTATTTGGCTAAGCATTTTAACCGGGATTTCAACAAAGACAACACTTATACACCGATAAAAGGAGAACATTTTATCGATTTGCCCACCATGGTTCAAAAGTTTAAATGGGTCAAGAACGACTCTCTTGACAACAAATATGGGTGGTTTAACAATGAGGCTAGATCCTTCACTTTGCCTAGTAAAATTTGCCGATTGAATGTTCATAGAATGAACTACCTTCTCCCACTCTCCAAAGAGACCGAGTACATCATTCAACACCAAGGGGAAGAAATTGCCGAGCCCTCCTCCTCCATTATCACCCCACCTTACCCATTTGAATACCACGAGTTCAACCCCAAAAATGCCAAGGCGGGAAATGATTACTTGACTCTACTCATGAGGGAAATGCATAAACAAGCTTACAATGATAAAGTTGATGCTTACAAGGCCCAATATCCGCCCCTCCTACATCTAGCTAGACAAGGACTTCTCGATCTATCTTGTCCTTTGCCTATTTGGGCGGATAGGGAAGTATTATTTCCTAACACTTCTAGTGGTGGTAGACCGGGTGGAGAGGAGATGGCTGTTGATGAGAGTGGAGACCAAGAAGGTGAAGATGAAGAAGTTCAAGAAGAAGAGAAAAGTGAGGAAGAACAAGAAAGTGAAAGTGAGAGTGGACATGATTCCACATCCATGGAGGTTGATGATGCCTCAAGTGAGGAAGATGCTGATGATGATGATACGATGGGTGAGGACTAGCAAACTTTTGGAGGCTCCTACATTCTTACACCTCCTTTATGGTTTGTCTACTTCTCTTGTTTTTATTTTATCTTGATCATTTTGTGGAGTCCTAGAAACATTGGAGGACTAACACCTTGGCTTCATTAAGGTGTTCATTTTTATTGTTCCCGATTTGAAAAATCCAAAATGACAATTTTTTAGTTTCATGCATTGCATTCCATATGCATGAACTCCCCCAAAATTCTTGACATTAGAAATAATGTCTATTTTGGTTTGGGGAAGTCTATGCATATGCATTGGGAGCTAATCTAAATTATACTCTCCGTCATAACAAAAACACATGCATCATGTAGTGTAGTATAGTGTGGTTTGCATTTAGTTTATAAATCATGCATTTTCATTGCATAATTTCCTATCGTATTGACCATTGAGGACAATGCCCATACTAGTGTGGGGATGGGAAATTCTAACTTGACTTTTATACAAAATCCAAAAAAATTAAAAATTTTCGAAAAATTCAAAAAAATTTTGAAAAATTGAAAGTCCAAAAACAAGTTCATTTCCCTTGTAGTGTAGTCTTGTATATATTGTTTTGTATATATTGTGTTTATTCATCCTTGTTCATATTGATTGACTACGCCACATCCGAGACATGAGGATATTGAAGACCGCATGGTATGATCTTTCCAATCTCCTTTTTTTTCCTCTTTATGTTAATGACTATGTGGCTTTATTTTGATTGATGCAGTATAAACAATGTGATTATAGGATTGCATTTAGATTATTTGGCATACTAGTTGGTAGAAGCATGTGCATTAGGTTGTATAAATGTTAGTTGCATCATGACATATAGTTTGCATGCTAGAAAAATTTTGCGAAACCGTCTATTTGGGAAGCTTGACAAGTGTACATAGGCCCTAGTAGATGATTTTTCTTCTTAAGAATTTGCTTGTTAGAATACTTGTAAAACACCCTAGGGTGTGTCATATTAGTATCCTTTGACCCATAGATTAAGGCCTAGTCAAGAGTATCTTGTGGTGTGATAAATCCTTGGCTACCGTTTATTCCAAGGTGACCCTTGAAACCATGCAACCATCATCCATGTTCTACCACATTTTGTCATCAAATGGGAATGGGCAAAAAAATTATTTAAATTTGAGTTCAAGAAATGAAATGAAAGTTGAAAAAGTTTGCAAATGCATCAAATAAAAAGAGGGGCAAAAATAGACTCCTAAAGCTTCAAATATAAGCACCCTCACTACAAATGGGGTGACTTTGAAAATGTTCAAAAGAAATGCAAAGAAACGTTGAAATTGTCAAGTATTGAAATGCCAAACATCAAAAGAAATGGCAAAAGAAAATATTCTCAAATGTTATATGCCACAAGAAATTGGGGGGAAAAACAACAACAAAAGCAAACTCCCACATGAAACTCAAATTTTATTGATCCCTTTTTCCATCGTATCCATTTTTGTGCATGGTAGAGAGGGGACGACCCTTCTTCTTGTCTAGGCAAGAAGGGGAATTCCGCGATCCTCCAGTGTTTTTAACACCAAAGGGAGTCTATTCTTGACGAAAGCATTTAACGATTGAGGACAAAGGTACCCTAGCTTGACACAACTTGGAGGTGATTTATTGGTATCCTTCTAGGCTTAGTAGTTTGAAGAAACCATATCTATGAAGGAGTGTGTACCCTTGAATTTCTTCCCTTTTAGATAATTTCCGCCACTTAGATGAGGAAAGTGGCTATTCTTTTGTAGATGCATCCATTACTTGATTTTATGTGCTCTAATGATTGGATGTGTCGCCATTTTGGCAAGACTCACCTTGCCTTGCAAGAAGGAATCCTACCTCATGGTTGTCTTGTTGTGAGTTGAATGGGCGGAGTGAGACCCGCTAATTGTCTCATATCGGCTATATTAGTAGGATAGTTTAAATAAGGGTCCTAGTTTTTGTCACCTCTTTACTCGGGACGAGCAAAGGTTCGGTTTGGGGATATTTGATGTGACCAATATTTTAGCATATTTAGTCCCCGAATTAGCCTTGTTCCTATGCTTTTTAGTGCATATTTGGGTCATCTACTATCTTTAGTCCTTTGTTTTGCATATTCTTTGAGGTTTTGTTTCCTTGGTAGGAGAGGAGTGCAAACCTTGCATTTTCATGGCAAAATAGAGCTAAATTGATCGAATCTAATGACCAAGCATCAAAGTGAAGACAAGACTAGAAGGCCTTTGTACATAATGTAGTAGATGTGCAATGATGAAGAAGATCCTTGCATCTCCGACAAGATCCTTGAGGACTGTTGGAAGAAGAAAAGAAGGAAAGAAGAAAAAGCTTGCTGGACAGGAATCCGCCCGTCCAAGCATCGGGAGCTCGTCCAAAAGCTCCACAATCCGAGCGTCCCACCTTCCTGGCTGCTCGTCCTCGACCTGTACAATCCGCTCGTCCCGATCCTTTGGACGCTCGAATTGTTCTCTAGTGCAGCACGACTTCTTCTTGTTCTACTCGGGATGCGCATATTTCTGAAAGACTAGCAAAAAGGAGACTCACATCTTTCTTCGAGACGAGCATTTCCTCAACTTTTCTTATGGACTTAATCGTCATTTAAGCCCTTAGTAACCCTAGTTTATGCACCTAATCCCCACTATAAATACCCCATTGTACTAATTAGATTATCATGTTCTTCTTATCAATCCTTAGTGTAGTTTATATTATTCTAATCTCTCTGTAATCTTGTAATCAACTTTTAATTAAGCATTAATACAAATCTCATTTCCTTAATTTCTCTATTGTTCATCCTTTATTTTGGGTAATTAAAGATTATTTGGGGTTTATTTGGAGGATTGACAACCTTCCAATCATTCATCAAGTACTTCTATTATTCTTTGCTTATTATTTTGGAATCATCATTAGGTATAATTCTCTTAATTCCTTTTTAATTATTGTTAATCATCTTTACTTATTCATCATATTTTGCTTTGTTGATATGATTGACAACCTTGTTAACATGTTAAAGTTGATAATGAGTGAGTAGTTTCCTTAACTAGGATTAATGGGGAATTAGGGGAAACCAACACGGGATTGATTCATGCTTAATCTAATATGCTTTCATAATTAATTTGCTTGCTTGTTGTGATTTCAACTTATGCACATGTTATGTTTTATGAAATGCGAGCCTATGAATCCTTGCATTTTTTACCCATCACTTATCTTTTCAATGAGACTTGTAAGATATAAACCAACTCGAGACTCATTAGACCATGCATATTGTTGGATAGGGAGGATTAAGTCGACTTGTAGGTGTTGTACAATCTAATCGATTCGGCTCCAGGACCCAAACCTTCCTAAGGATTGTAAGATATACACTAACTCGATCCCATCACAATAATAATTGCTTGCATCTAGTTGAAAACATGTTTGTATGATCAAATCCCATGAATCCCCTATGAACCCATGACACCCTAGTGCTTTTAATCAATTGTTTACATCTCATTTTAATCATCTTGCTTGTTTACTTTTATTGTTATTTAGTTTAGTGATCTTCTTAACTCAACCCAAATTATTGTGACACTCTTAGACACCACTACTTGCAATCGAAAATCCTACATCAATAACCGTCCCTTGGGATCCGACCTTTACTTAATAGTAGAGTAGTTTGTGAAGTTATAAATATTATTTTGGTCTAGGTCCTCATTAAACACCCTAAGACTTTGTTTAAAAATCTTGGTATGAAGCATTGTTATACAGTGAATTATAAGACCTTTTCTGAACTCACCCTTGAGTTCTTAAGCTCTTTTAGTTTCCTAGGTCTAAGAAACCCGGTGTTGTACTCTTTGTGACCTTCTGATTGTTTAATGAGGACCATAATATGGACCTAGCAGATTTTGCCAATATCTTCCAATTACCCCATAAGGACTTACCTACCGAATCACCCGACTCTTATAACCCCGTTTTGATATGGAATGCCATTTTTCATTTCCCTTTTCAAAGTTGGGACCATTGCCCTCGTCAATATATACACTATCCCGACATAAGGGTTTGGCAAAGGTTTATGGGATGGACATTGTTTTTGGGAGAAATGAGCCTCACTCAGTAAGGAAGGTTGAGGTAGAGATTTTGGGTGCATTCTTGAATGTTAATGGCGATGATACATGGGGATTCAATATTCCCTACAACTTTGCGGTCTACTTGACCAAACAATGTAACCCCAAGAATAGTTGTATTGTCTTAGGAGGGTTGGTTACAAAAATTGCTCACTATTTGTGTAGGTTCAACCAAGAGAACACCACCTTGAGACCATTGCTTATGTCTAGGAAAAACGGGTTGGGCTAGATAATAGGTATTTTATTTCTTATAATTGGTTTAGGGATGCTTACCTTAACATGGTTTGGAAAATATCTAGGCAAGACTCCATTAGTCTACCCGAAGAAAAGAAAGAAATTAAGGCTTTAGTCCATACTAAGCCTTATCATGGGAGTGCCCCTTTTACTAGACCTACTTACCATTTGGACCTAAGAGGTGAGCCACGTACCACCGTTGAGCGGCGTGAGGGAGGTCAACCCTCTCAAGCACGCCATTCCACCTCTAGTGTTCATTCACCTTCTAGGATAGAAATGATGGAAATGATGCGAGAATTGAACTTAAGTGTTAATACAATTCATGATGACCAAAGACCTGCTTTGCATCCAATTTATGATCATTTTTCTAGACAAGGAGTAATCCAACCCGAGGAGCCACACCCTTCATTTTATACTTATCCCCCGGGTGGATTTCCTCCTCCCATTCCCACTCTCACTCCCCCTCCTAACAATGATGCAAGTACTTTTACTACATAGCACCCGGTCCGGATTTTTGTGGTTCGGATTATGATGTTGAGGCATTACAAGAAGGATATAGTGGATATGGTGGCTATGGAGGGTATGGTGGTTATAGTAGCTATGGTTATGGTCTTGATAGTGGCCAAAATAATGGTGAGTATGTCACTCCTCTTCAAGAGGATGAATTTAGTGGGAGTGGCCAACAAGGTGAAGCAAGTGGAAGTGGTAAGAAGAAGAAATGGAGGAAGGGGTTTAACTTTTGGCCCTTTTCTTAGTTGAATGATGAAAAAATCCCCCGAATTCATGCTACCTTAGGGGGAGGCTAGCAAGTCGAGTAAGTTTTATTTGCTTTGCATTTTAGTTTAGGTCTTGCAACCCATTAAACATAACCTCTAGTCCTCTTTGCTTATCCTAATGATAGCTTTTAGCTAATGATTTTTTCTTATATGATGGGATAATAGCTACATGGGAATGTCTTGACATAGTAGGTGAGAGATGGAAAATGAACCGAATAGGCTTGATCTTGACTATTGGCAAGCTACAAATTGGTAAGGTAGAGCCTCTTTTGACCGATGCATCCATATCCGGTCTCTCTTTGGTGAGTGTAGGTATCTCCTTATAATGTGTGTTTCATCAAAACGCACAAGTATGGTTCTCATGTCATCTCTTTGTAAGCATGCATTCATTTATTATAGCATTTTTGAGCCATTCACATGATAATAATAGTCTTTTTGACCCCTTCACAAACACTTTTTCCCTAGCTACATTATAATTTGCCTACCTTGTTGAGCTAGTAGCTTTGTTTGGTCTTGTTTGGGTGCTCAATTGGGATTTGTTTTAAAGTTTGAATATCATGTGAGCTTAGTCTTAATGCTCACGAAAGAAAGGAAAAAAGGTAAAAATGAAAGAGAAAAATGATGAAAAAAATTGAGAAAAAAAAAGAATGAAAAAAAGCATGGAATGAAAATATAAAAAAAGAAGTATGAATTGGAAAGAAGAAAATGAGAAGAAGAAGTTGATGTGGGAAACTCTCATGCATTATTTACACATATTTTGGAGAGTTTTCTTATGATTTGAATTGCAAAATTGGGTTAGAATTGGGATTGAGCATCCTAACATTAGCTCCACAATCCATAATTCATTTGTTCCCCCTTCTTACCCATTACATATTGCCTTCTTCCTACCCATTTGGCTTCTTTATCATGCTTGTATTTGATTGTTTTGGCTTACTAGTTTTGATTGATTACCATATTAGATTGCGGACACATTATTATAATTTGAGGATACTTGAGTGTTTATTCACAAAATTGTCCTTTCACATAAAAAAGAGTTTGAGTGCAGCGTGAGAGTCCATAAGTCGAAAGATCATGCAAAATCTTAAAGGTTCATTTCTAGTTTTCCATACTACACCGTCATGTAAATGTCATCCATGTTTTGCTTTATTCCTTGCCCATGTTGTTTCGGGTTTCTAAATCATTATGCTTAGCTTGTTAGGATATTGCAATTGATGGGATGTGGTTTCTTGCTTGGGGACAAGCAAGGGTTTATCTTGGGGGAGTTTGATAAGTGCATATTTTATATATTTTTACCCCCTATATTAGCTCCACATGTCATTTAGAACTTATCATAGTGTTTTGAGCTAATATTTGTTATTCTAGTTACAATTGCTTGTTTCCACATGTTTTGTAGGAGTTTAAGTTTTTAGGAGCCAAAATCCAACAAAAATGCAAGCTAGAGTGCAATGGCTAAACAAGACTAAAGATTGGACTAGCATGGAGTATTTTCATGGGTTTTGCATGGAGAAATTGATGGACTAATGTGTGTAATGCAAATGTTGTCAACAATCAAAGTCAAGCCCAAATTCAAGTACAAGTCAAGGTGGAAAGCATAATATTCTGCATAGGATACTCTTTGGAAGCCCTAAAGATGATAGAGTATGCATTTACCCGGGTGCATTAAGGGTCATTAATTACGTACTTTGGATTCCCTCAACAATTAAGCGAGGAATTAAGTGAAATATGCCCGGACAACCACGCCCCCGACCGGGGCTGGCAACCCCGATCGGGGTTGACCCTCTCATGCCATTTTACATTATGCCACTATTTTCTTATAAATAGGGGCCTTAATCCATCATTAGGCGCATCTTATTCTTACGTCTTTCATACTTTAAAATAGCCTTAAGCATAATTTCTCTCATACTTTTCATATTTGTTTTCAATATTGTGAAGCTTGTAGTATTAAACTTGTTAGGTTCATATACCTATTATTAGACTCCTCTAATAGTGAACTAATTAACTTCTTAATTATATGTTCTTTAGATCTAATGCATGCATAACTAAATGAAAGATTTATCAGAAAAAACAACGTCCCTTACATTGTGAGATGGTTCGAAATATAGGGCACAAGTAAGGTCACCTTCCTTCACTTGTTCTTGAGCTTAATGTGCTGGATGATCCTCCAAAATCCCAATGTAGAGATTCTCCTCTTGATTACACCCAAGATTTAACCCTTATCACTACTAAATGATATTTGCTAGATATTTATTTAGTAGTTTACCTTAAAATTGATTACTAATACTCATATATTACATTAATAATATTAGTAACACCTTAGAACAATTTGGATCATCATTTCTCAATTTTTAGTGAAAGAGAAATGAATATTTGAGAGAGTTTGCATGTAGTATGAATGGTGGTGTATTAGAGAAAATAAAAGAACCAAAAATTACTCATATTTGAGTAGGGTGGCCGGCCAACATAAGGCCAAAAGAGCATCTTCTCTTTTTCTTTTCCTCTTATCAAAGTGTAGGTTGTGTAACGCTAGTAGTGTAGGTTCTATTATTTATTATTTTATCACATAAAATAAAATAATCACAACCCACTAATACCCCCTTCATTTCGGTCCAACACATAAAATGGACTACTATTTTATTTTGTTAATTTGTCATTTGTCACACAATATGTCACATATTCTATTTTATATGTTATTAATTAATTTAATGCATATTTATCACATAAATATCATTTTACAAATTAATTAAATTATATACAACAAATTGACTAGTGATACCTGAACACATAAATAAAATGGGTCATATAATTATAATTCACAACTTCTTGTAATCATAATTTGTGACACCCTTATATATAGCGTTAAATAAATACGTAAATTCTACAGAAAAACTGACAGGATATGTTTGTAATTGGTTCATCTAGATAAAACCTGTAATTTTTAAAACTTTCCTAAACCATTCACAAACATTTCCAACTTAAGAGTGCCCAAAACCTGCAAATGCTAACAAACTAATTTACATAGCATAACTAAAGATGCGGGGATATAGTGATACAAACCAAAATAGAAGAGGGAGACATATGTCCCTTCAAAATATATACACAACCAAAAGTTTAAAGGTTTCTACAAAATATAACCAAACTAAGTCCAAGGTTCTTTTGCTCACTAGCTCGTCTGTGTACCCCAACTAAGCATCATCAACCTGTCAATCGCATTTTATACAAACACGAAAGCCACAATTCAGTGGGGAATAACTTCGAGTCCTCCCAGCCACGAAATGTCATATTTAATGTAACATGTAGTGTAACATGTAAACAATATGATAAACAATTTAATTATCAAGTATTCTAACCTATGACCCCTAAACTGACCAAATTAAACTATCATGTGAAACATATAACAAATAGTAATCCAAACTTTATCAATTTTAACCGGCTTACATCTCACCTATTACAATTCATAAAATCACCATACAAGAAAGGACAATATATCAAAGACAGGCATAAGTTCTTAGTCCCGTCAATAGTCACTCTGTAACTCGAGTCTATACCACGAGGTAGGGAAGGTAATCGAACCGGTATCTTGGCTCAGAGGTTCTATCAAAACATGGCCAAGACACAACACAACCCTAGCCTATAATCTGCACAGACCTAGACATGCGGATACACACCACCGCACCCAAGACCCACAATTTTTCTAAAACAAAGTGAGTACCCTAAGGAGTCCACCAAAGGGTTGGCTAGTACTTAAGCTGACCACTTACTATCAAAATAAGTAACGAGGTCATGCCCCAACTTGGATATAATCCCACCAAGTCAGGAACACAAAGGCTATTAAGCAGTGAACATATACTCGTCAAAGACTATAAAGACCTATCTATGACAAACACAACAACCTGCAAAAAGTATTTAATACCAATACCATTTCTAGCAATATTAACAATATTAAAGGTTTCAGGGAATCTAGGGCCGTTTCTACAATATAAGAAACTATTAAATTCAACCAACAACACGTGTGAACTAAAACTTAATAAATGGCCTAAAACAAGAAAAAGGCCGATTATCCAATTCATATAAAATTTCATCGCAACCCCAGTCCTGCGACAGGTACGGGTTAAATTGCGGCTGACCAATCACACAATTGACTGACATCGATTCAGTCAAAGGGACTAAGGCTCAGTTTTCGGCATAATCATCCAAACATTACAATTATCGCTATAAAATTCATTTTGAGCCTATTCATTACAATTTTATATTATAATCTATCCTAACATGTGCAACTACCCATATAAACATAATTTTTACTATCAACATAATTTTTACTACTAATATAATTCATTTCAAAAGTGTACCCATATGTGACTTATACTAACTATAACATTAATGAACCCGAAATGACAAATAATGCATGAAAAACCGCGAAACAAGCAACGGGTGACCGGACCCGTGGGCCTCGCACGACTGCCGGGGCTCTTGGCCGCCACCCCCAACCCTCCATTTCTCCATTTTTGTTCAGTTTAACATCGTCTGAAGCATCAATTAATCATTCCTATACTAATATGTTAATCCAAAACTAACAAAAGACATGAATTAGACATGTATTTAACCCATATTATCACTACTCAAATAAAAATCACCAAAATCATACAAAAAGCAAAGAATGTGACGATTATTCGTCGAGTAACTCGAAATATGTTACCTTTAACAACAAAATGAGCAATTAGCACCTTGAACCCAAACCCTAACCTGCCAACTAACCACTATCTTCAACAATATACGAGTCCCCAAACTCGTCCTCCAAATCTTCACCTAAAAAAACAATAAAAACACAATAATAAGTACAAAAACCGAAATTATGCCAAAATCGTCTTAAACCAACTTAATGAAAACTGAAATTAAAACATACTAGGATGTAGATCTTGAAGAGAGGATTCCGAAAATATAAATTTTGTGAAATTTGGAGTAGAAATGAGGAATTTATGATGAAATTAGCTTGAATTTTTGTTTAAAGATGGTGTTTTTGTGATAGAACACTTTAGAACATTAAGGAAGATGATGGTGGAAAAAGAAAAATGAAAAGGAAAGGGGGAAGGGAGGTGCCGCGGGAAAGGAAGAGGAAAGGCGGGATTGAGACGGAAATTTTATGGGTCGGTTTTGGTTCGTCTCGATGATAACTAGAACCGCTTGTCCATTGCAAATTCCGACAAGACCAAAGTTCTTAAACACGAGATTACAAGAAAATTGAGTATTCATATGACCCATTTCCATAATCGTTTGCCCAATTTTCAAAAGAGTCGTCATTTTTCCCCGATATGCCCTTATTTCGAAATAAAAAGTTTTTACACGGTTTAAACTATTTTTAAACATTTCGAAACTATCAAAATAAATACTTTTCTTCAAAATATAATAAAATTATATTTCTTTGAATTATTATTACTTCAAATACATTAATATCAATTTTACTTGATTAATAAATTACTTCCGCAAAATAATAATGGTTCGAAATTACGGGGCGTTACATAATTAACCATTCTTTTTTATCTCCATTGTTCCTCAAACAATAAAAAATTTTAGTAATAAAGTATTTTTATTACTTAAATAAATCTTATTTAATCCCATTACAATAAGATATTAATATTCTCTCCCACAAGTGAATTGTCCAATTTTAAGGAATTGATTAACTTGTATCTTCATATAATTAATCAACTTTACTGATAAGGGCATCATCCTTTAGGTGTGATCTTAAGGGATCAACTGACCACCACCGTCCCACGACAGTAACGTCAAACTCTAGGAAGCCAAACGTTACCGATTAATGTTGATCAGTTGACTATAAAATGAATCATCCCTTACGTATTCTTGATATGAGATTTAATTGTAATATTGAAATCATGTGATCGCACTATTGTTGAGGACACATATTCCAACAATCTCCCACTTGTCCGAGACAAGTGTGCGTCACCAATTCTCTTGTCCTATTACAATCTCCCACTCAATGCAAGGTGTCTTGCAGGTCGTACTTGCACTTGATCATATCTTGAGTGGTTTCCTCGATCTGGAGAGTAACTGTCTGACCGGAATTATCTACCGTAGATACCTTCCGAGCGTGGCCACGCATTTCCAGTTAACTACTCCTCGAGTGGCCTTGAGATTTCAAACAACCCTGACAAGGGGTGGACAATTCCTATCGCACTATTCCCTTTGTTCAACCACAGTTAATCATAACCCAAAATATACCCATTTGACCTCGTTTACGACAGTCGTAGAGAATAAATCAAAGCTAATCAGAAATTTGTGCCAACTTGGGCGAATAGTCTCTAGAAGAATTGACTCATAAGAATACTATAGTAGCTCTTGCCACGACCAGGCTTTATGAATTACCATAACTCTATAAGCGGTCACTGCCCGATAGAGTGTCCCATACAGTCTGCCTATGTGATCGTCTAGTCATCCCGTATGACTCTATGGCACTTGAACTTGCCATCAATCGCATCACACTCTAGTCACTTCGAGACGTCACCTTATATAAGTAACTAGGGGCGAATACCATGTCAATGCAGTTCACTTTAATGGGATTCAATTTGTCTCTACAACCCATTCGGATACGACAAGGTTACGGGTGAGTTTTATGAAACTCAACGATAAATGTGATTATCACATACGAATAGTCAATACACTATTACTACTTCATATCTTATAATCTTTAGTGTATTATTAACACTAGTTAAAATGTAATAAAAGCTTGGTAAGTGGATATACCCTGTATCCATATATTCCAACTTTTTCAATTGTATTTCCTTCTATTCAATGTTATTTCTAATAACTTGAATTTATCTCTAGGTATTTGTCTAGTCTTCTTACTAGACTTGGGCTCTTTAACTTGAAAGATGCTCCCACTGTTATCTCATAACTTGTGATAAAGTCATTTGTAGAGGGATTCACCCTTAATCCCTACGTTGACCATTTTATCACAATATATTTAGAATCCTTTTGTAGAATTTGCAATGCGCGAAACTAAAACACCTTTTTAGTCTCTTACTCCTTAGTCAATAAGACATCCTAGAATTTCAACAAATCCCTTTAAGTTTGGAAACTAAAGTTTGTGCAACCCTTCAACACCTAACTTAGTTTATCATTCAAACATATGCACAAGTCTTCAATTGTTCTTTAAGGCTTTCACAAGACCATCTTATGAATTAACTTGTTATTGACTCATTATGCTCCTAGCATATGGTTCATCACAGCACGTGCTTCTGTTGGCATACATGATCGTTCTAATGGCGGAAACATTAGCAATCGACTACATGTGATCAACAACTTAATAGGTTCAGTGAATGACTATGACTCCATCATAGTAATTCTACTTCCATCAACCTGAATAGCCTATTCAACCTTATTGAAGTACAACAGATACGAAAGATCATATCCTCATAAGACTCTCAACTCTATGCCAATATTCTCTCATATGGATTCAAAATATAGAATACTTTGCATCCCTTTCCAAGTTTCCAATCACTCTTTCACAAAAGAGAGCGTTGGTACATTATTCTCAATAAGTGTGACACCCCCATACTCCAAATACCTTCCCAGGACCACTCCGGTATAAGAACGTCACCATCTCGGTTTCCCGAGGCAATGATAATCAAATGACAATAACAAAACATATTTTAAATAGTAATAAAGTTTAAGTGATTACAATTCCAAAACCAAAATCATAAAAGTACAATACATGTTCTCAAAGCCAAATGTCTCAAACTACTAAAGTATGACAGCGGAAGACTCTAATCAGCTCGTGGTGACACATCCCAGCCAGCCCAAATGCCTCTAATCAAACCTGCTCAACAACTGCTCACCATCCCCGATTGGATCACCACAGTTTTTAAAACAATTAAACGGGGTCAGTACTAATTACACGATATAAAACAAACATGAAACAACAGCCAAACAACTCAGTCAACACAACAATCCCCATTCTCCATCAACAATCTCCACACAACTGACTACACACTAAAGTGTGTAGCCCTACCAGAGTACCCATCGCAACAAGTACTCCACGCCGCCAGTGGGGGACCGCAGCCGTATCCACCAAATGCCCGCTCATCTCCATCGAGCGATAAACCCAAGTTCATTAATGTGCACATCCCCTCTGTGACGGGTTCTACAGAGGGCGAATCAAGGGCGTGAAGCCACTCCCGCAAGTGACCCCAGTCAGCCAGGGACGCACCCCGAAGAACACAGTAGGTTAAACAGTAACCACATTACAACATCAACAACCGTCTGAAACAATCAACAATATGAAATCACAACCGTCTGAATCAATCAACAATCACTAACTACAGCACAATCACCACAAATCATGTAATTAATACCGAGTAGGGAAACCCTGCCTGAAATAGAAATCATCATGATCGTCACAATCAGCTAATCACAATCGTTCTTCAACGAAATCATCTCCTATAAACACACAATCATATAATTACAATCTAACATCAACCATATTCCTCAAAACCCCCAAATTACCCAATTAGGGTTTTAACTAAAATCAATGAAACAATATAAAAACTATACAAGGATCTTACCCTCGACACGACGAACTCAATGGTGTAAAGAACGTGACGATCCAACAACCTTAGCCCCTGAGATTTGATAGTAACGCGATGACAGAGACAATGTAACTTCTTTTCTCTTTGAAGGGTTTTAGAAAAAGTAAAAGTGATGAATAAAGTGACGGAAACATTTAAATATAAATCACGCGTTATTAACAAATCCCTTCAAAAACAAACCCGTAAAAGTAACTTACTCGATCGAGTAAGTAACTTACTCGATTGAGTAAGTAACTTACTCGATCAAGTGCCTCTTACTCGATCGAGTGCCACACATGCTCGATCGAGTACCTATCAGATAGACTACTGTTTTGTATAAAAATATACTTACTCGATAGAGTACCCATAGACATAGAAAACCGTAGTATTACAGTCTTCCCTCCTTAAAAACAACTTCGACCCCGAAGTTCAACCCATACATAAAAACAAACATACTAACCCAATCAAAACACAACAACGTAACTAAGAACTTAAAACAAAACCTCAACCTATAAAACATGAACTCCCAACACCAACTCCACCAACTGTGTCTACCTCCAAAACATGACTCACGATATCGTATCCACCACATTATAGCCTCTCTTGACACTAACTCCATACACTACCAACTACTATCCACAAACGCTGCTAGCTCCATAACATATTATCCACTAGAAAATGCGATATCAAGACACTCGTTACATCAACCGGAATGTTACATTCTACTACTCTTAAAAAGGAACTTCGTCCTCGAAGTTTACTCACACTCATAAACATCATCATCCCACTATCAACACTCTCGAAGTCATAAACATCATCATACAACTGTCAACACTATCGAAATATTCTCCCATTCCTAAACATCGAACTACTACAAGCATGGCCATGATGACCTTTTTAACAATATCAACCACAATACAAATCTATCCTTATGCTACATCAACGCTCTACTTCCAATTATACTACAACATGCACAACTATCAAACTCTCTTTTATAGCATCCTACTCCTCTTAAGATAAATGTTACGTCCTCGTAACTCACTAATACTAAATCCTTAGCTATATCTTCTCATTATCCTCATCACCACCGCATGTCAAAGATAGCCGCCTATAATCTGAACACTCACCATTCCTATATCTAAAGCTCTCTTACTTAACAGTTCTCATACCTCAATTCACTCGGCACCACCTAACCTATACCACAAAATCTTTAGCTTAACCAAAACCTCAACTGTTCCCTATTACCGCCAAAATGACATAGTCCTCTATACATGCACCTATCTCCATACCCAGAACTCACGATCCACAATTATTACACATACTTACACTAGGTCCTCAAGTTCTCCCTTTTATTACCGCAAACTCATCCACAACTTACCATGATACTAATGTCAAATACCCTATACTCACTGTCTCAATCAAAAGATTATAAACCACTTGCAGCTTTCAGATCAGTACAACACATGTTCCACTATTCACTTGCCATTACTATGTCTACCAATGCCTCATCTTAAAACAAGATCAAAATTACTGTAACAACCTCTCACAACTGTATCCCATCAACAAAATATCGCTATATCATGACAGCAACGAAAACATATACAACTCTCCTTCATATCATACTCTACCCGCATTCCCAAACTTAAACTGTTAAGAAACATCAATAAACAAAACAACTGTCTATCTGTACAAAATGAAACTCACAGGAAGCAGCAGCAAACAAAACAACAATCTATATATAACTGGTATGTACTTTTGAAACTCGAATCGTATTCATCCCGCCTACTCCACCACAACCGGTGACGGCATCGCAACACTGCCACCAACAGCCGCACCGCAGCGCGAAAATACTCGCATCACAACACGAAGTACCGTGCCCGGATCACCACCCGTGTAACACCCCCGCACACCAGAACGCCTTACCAAGGACCATTCCAGTGTATGACGGTGTCACCATCTCGGTTTCCCGAGGAAGTAGACCAAATTAGACAATAGAAGAACAATTATAGAATAATAATATACCTTAAACAATATGACTAAATACAAACTCTTTACAATAAAGATACATCTACAACACTCATGACACTGTATCTCTAGACTGGTAGCGTGATGACTCGATCCCTCCAATCCTAGCAGCCACAATCAACAGTACCTGCTAAGCCAACTGCTCAACATCCCCGAATGGATCACCGCAGACACCACAAAACAACACGGGGTCAGTACTGACTAATCAAATGTAAGACAGGGTCAACAATGTAAGCAGCTGATCATCCTCTAACTCAGTCTCTCGATCTGGCACAGTAAACGACTACACCCAGTAAGTGTAGTCCTGCCAGATTACCCATCGCAACAGGTAATCCTCGCCGCCAGTGGGTGACCGCAGCCCATCCCACCTAGTCCAGCTCTTTAACGAGCGACAACAATCCATGTCCCTTAATGTGCACATCCCCTCCCGTGGCGGGTTCCACAGAGGGCGAACTAGGGTGTGAAGCCACTCCCGCAAGTGACTCCACCACAATCACAACACACACAACATCACCGCTGTCACAACATCTCCACACCCGCACCGTCACAACAACGCCCATACTCCGATGATCAGCAGATAACAACAATTACAATACAATCATGTCTTAATCAATTAACAGTAAACTGAGTAAGGAAAACCCTACTCGTCGCAAAGCATGTAAGACCTCCATACACAACCACGCACGACTCCAATAAGCATCCTAACAATGATAACCATCTCCTATTACACAACTATACTCAAAGAATTACCCAAAAGAACACAAGGCAGAAACTTACCTAACATTACGCATTGGCGGTGACATAGACGGCCACCACACACGTCATCCTTCCCCAGCGAATCCCGTCCTTCCCATGGTGAAGGTTTAGGCTATAAACATTAGAGTGTAAAGAGATGGGGTGATAGGAGAGGGAGATAGGCTAGGGTTAGAGAAAGAGAAACTGTCGAGGAAATGGGGAAAATAAAATGAATCTCGCGAACTTTCATTTTATATTAACGTGTCGACAGCAGCCATACTCGGTCGAGTATAGGTGATACTCGGCCGAGTAGTCTCAGCTAGGTCGAGTAAACAATCCTATAAACTCATGTTACAAGCCGGATTCCTCACCCATTCATCCCTAAGGTCTGTTTGGTCAACGAGATCGGTAAACAACGTTCTTAAATATCCTGGGTATTACAGTATTCCCCCCTTAAAAAGAACATCGTCCGCGAAGTTCAGCCCGCACGCCACTCCCCTCAGGGTTACACACTGAGACACTAACCACCTACATAAAAGCGCACAAACTCCAACCATCCTGATATTACTGCCATACAACATTACTCAACCACCATCATCTATCACAGCTACTCTTCCAAACAATACCAATCATCAACTATCACATATACTTACAGAAATTAATTAATTCATATGCACTCTTTTGTTAAAAGCGACACACCGACTAGCAATAATACACACTGCAAACAGTACTCAACCACCCCATTCCGTACACTTATACAAAGTATCACATAAATTGAGACATCCGTGCAAAGTATAACATTCATACTACTTGAGTACAACATGGATATAATTTCAAGAAACATAATTGTAATTCCGAATACTAACATACATAATATACATGTGATTCTAAATATTATAGGCATAACTAAATATTTATTTCCGTGACATTACTCTTCCTCTCTTAAAGGAACTTCGTCCCCGAAGTTCACCACAAGCTACTTCCCGTGCCCAAGGCCAACGCAAACATCATGACTGTGACATTACTCATAGACTCTTGTAGCACAACTTATGTTATGACATTACACGCTTGTGAATCATAGAGGGAAAAATATTTCAGCAATTAAGTAGTATATATAAATTAAAATACGGGGTAACAAGAGATAGCAGCTTTATTCGTAACCAGTTGAGGCGATTATCACCGTAATCAAACATATACACGACTAAGACTGGTGACAGCTACAACCCTGTATGAGTATTGTGTTACCTTTCTATATTATTTAAAACTCGGGTATCCCCTTGAACACTTAAGTTCCTGAATACCGACCAATGCTATACAACGAAACATTCACGAATTGATAGGTTATCCTAACAATCGCCTACCAGTGAAATACTCATAATCCATCTTTTAAACAACTTATTGTACAAAATAACAACATAAGGCACCCCGAAACTCCGTCATATAATTATTCACATAACTCATGCCATTCACATAGCTATTACACGTTAGGGTCTCTGTATCAGCAGTAATCGGCCGAGTATGAGTGGCTACTCGGTCGAGTAAGCTCTACTCGGTCGAGTATATTTGTATACTCGGCCGAGTAAGCTCTACTCGGTCGAGTTATGACAGGCAGAGGGCGTTTTGACGACACCACGTAGAGCATTCACCAAATAACCTGTAACCAAACTCTTCACCACAATATCAACCACAACTAATGTAATACCCGCCCTTTTAGGGATCCTTTGACCAGCGTTGACTGTCCTTGGGAGCGGGAGTAACCTTAGGGAAGTATGCCAAAACCATCTTGGGGTGCGTATTAAGAGTGGTACTCGATAGAGTAGGGGCTACTCGATCGAGTAGCTAGGGTACTCGATCGAGTAGGGGGCCACTCGATCGAGTAGGTTGGGTACTCGATCGAGTGCCGGGTTTTCAGCGAGGGTTTTATATCGCGTTTTGTTAAATCCGCAAATCACTTCCGCCACTTTCCTCCTATCCTTCAGTCGCCTCTTTCCCTTCCCTTCACCTCAAAACCTCCATGGAAGCCTTTGTGAAGATCCTTGTGCCTTAGGAGAGCTCTCTTGAGTCGGGTAGCGGTCTTTTGCCTTGTCTCTCCCTATAGGTATGTCACAATCATCATCCGTGTCCTTGTCTCTATAGTTAGGGTTTGCTTGTTAGTAATAGATATTTGTATGGTGGCTATAGGCGTTGCTTGATCGCTGGACGTATTACCTGTCGACATGGATTGGTTGCGGTTGCTTAAAGGTAGGTTCGCCAACTCAGTTTCTGTAGATGGTCTAGTGTGTCGGTCGTGGTGGTATTGTGGTTGTTTGATATCGTGATTGTGTTGTATCGTGATTGCGGTGGTGATCGTTGTTGGTGGTTCTCGAGATGCGTTCTCGGCTGAGTGGGGTCACTTGCGGGAGTGGCTTCACGCCCTAGTTTCGCCCTTCGTGGAACCCGCCACGGAAGGGGATGTGCACATTAATGGGACAGGGTTGTCGCTCGGTATGATGAGCGGGGCTTAGGTGGGAACGACTGCGGTCCCCCACTGGCAGGGCTGGTCCAGTGGACAGTCAGTGACAGAGTTGGTTGGAGTATTGTGATTGCGATTGGGACTGGTGTCATTGTTTGTATTGCTGATTGTAGTTGCCATTGTCTTGTCTTATCTCAGTACTGACCTTGTGTGGTTGTTTGTTTGTTATGTGTCTGCCGTGATCCCTTATGGTGAGCAGTCGGTCTTAGCAGGTGTTGATGTTGTTGGTAGCAGAGGTCCGGGCAGGGATGAGTCTTCACGAGATACGGTGGTCATAGCGAGTAGTCTCTAAGTTGTACCTTTGTATTGTATTTTGGCTTGAATCACTTGTAGTATAACTTAATAGTTCTTTTATTGACGTTTGATAACTGCTTTCCTCGGGCAACCGAGATGGTAATGCCCTTATATGCTAAGGAAGGCCTAGTTAAGGCTCCTCTGGATATGGGGGTGTTACAACTAATTCCTAACATAACGAAATACAACTCGTCTGCACACGATAAATAAAGTAAATAACGGCCTTATGGCCGAGTACAGTCATCCAACAGTAGATAAGAAATCCCGAAAGCAACATCCCATAGAGAAGTAATAAATCCAACACAAACGAAATAAATCCAACATCAAAGAAATCAAACCAAACAATCTAACAACACAAGATCAATAACGAGGACCCTCCTCCATGTCATCATCACCACCTGCGCCAGAAGTACCTGCGCCTGAACTGCCCGCACCTGGAAAACCTGCTGCTGCTGCTGATAAATCTCCTCCTAGCTGACTGCCAGAGTTGGCTCCCCAGGGTCCCGCAAGGCAGCCAAACTCAGTCTCCTCCGGAGGTCTCCAGTAACTCGGGTCAACTCCGTAGCTGTGGAATACTCCCGTATCCACTCCCGGTCCCCTCCACCAGACAGGTTGTGCAAGCTGTGTCCCTATGCCCTGGTTAAGGGTCATCTCATGCAGGTTGCGGAGCACCAAAGTAGAGGAGATCCGCTCAGCCAGGTCATGCGGCTGCATCCTGGGGTCATGCACTGTGGGGTAGGGCGAGTACTGGTAAGGGTAGAAGTCAGGGGCCGAGTAAGGGGGCTCAGGTACAACCGGGTCTACCCTAGACTGCCTCACTCCACGACATGGTGACAGGCTCAGGTAGGTCCAAGAGAATCTGTGGGTCAATCAAGTAGGTCTGGGGCTCAGGTCTAGGAATGGCACAAGTCTCCCACTCAGCCAAATGATCAACAACAGGGAGATGGCTGGGTCCGGAAGCACCATCCACATGGATCCCCTCACCCTTCAGGCATAAGACCCATCATCCATCTTCCTCAACCATCTGTCTGACGCCAGTACTGAGCGTCCATGGTAGGCACAATCTCTACATACTCACTCCCCTCAGGAGGTGGGGCTTCAAAATCTTTCAGGCGCTGAGCTAAACGGGTCACTATGGCCCCGCAAGCTATGTGTCGGGTATCGGACTGTGCCATGCGCTCAATACTAGAGCACACTACACCAGGAGTACTGTAGTAGAACGGTTTCTGACGGTGTAGGTTAAGGTAAGACATAAGGAGCATGACTTCGTGAGAATTGAGCTTGCTCACGTCATCTCTCGAGTACAGCAAACAGGTCAACATCCTCATAAACATACGAAGGGAAACGTCTTTGCACATCATTAATCAAAGATGGCACGGCACTAGGGGCGGTCCGCGATCAAATATGGAAGGTAAAGAGGTGCACCACTGTTCTTGGCCACATCACTAAGGTACCCCTCGCCCTCGGCCTCTAGACCCAAATGGTCAGCAAACTCATCTAGGGTAAGCTCATTATCTTCATTCATGAGACGAAAAGAAACAGTCTTTCCCTTCTTATCATAAACAAAAGAGCTCAAAAACTCCAAGGTCAAGTGGGGGTAGGATTTCTTCCTCAGATGATACAACCCCTCCATACCCAAATCTGAAAGATATGAAAGATGTCCTCTTTGATCCCTAAAGTCTCAAGGATACCAGGATTAACACAGCGGGTGGGACGGAAAGGGCGACGCATAAGGGCCACAAAAGCCTTACGATGATTGAAATCAGAGAATATTACCGATGGATGTGCCTCCACCGGCGGAACTACGGGTCCACTGCTTGACTGACCAATTTCAAGCTGGACATTAGCACGAGTTCTTTTATTGGGTAAGCCTCTGGTTTTCACCATACTGCAAAAGAACAAGCTTTAACAGGGAATTGACATAACAATTCTTAGCGCAAAAGACGGACTGTTTTCAATTGTGTATCGATTTTAGAACGATCTTTTAAACCAATTTATCAGAAAATCACCAACTACTATACAACTTATATAGTTACAAGCTTTATGTTGTTTCAAGTTAAAGAATAATCATCAAACAAAGAGGGTTTCGTTTTTGGTAACCCTAGAATACAGAAATTGAATTTTAAACCATGAAATTAATTAAACAAGGCGTACACAAGATCTATATACAATTGAATCCAAGAATCAATAAGTTGGGGACAAAATTTCAGTTGTTTTACAAAGAAAAAATTCGAAGTATAGCTGAGATTATACCATACCTTGAAAACAAAGGAGGAAATTAAGTTTACATCTTACCTTAAACTGATTTGGGGCAAGCAAGAGCAAGTAGAACACCAAGGTTTTACCCAAAAGCTTGAGAAATGAGGGATATGGAACTTTAGAGAGAAGGAGATGTGAAGATGGGAGGCGGAAATAAGAAAGAAAGGAACGAAAATAGGGTTTTTGTATAACCCGCTTAAGTCCCGATAAAGCACTACTCCGTCGAGTATTGGTCATACTCGGTCGAGTGTCGACTACTCGGTCGAGTGTTTAGGCATACTCGGCCGAGTGTAGACTACTCGGTCGAGTATCCTTCTTGCTCGGTCGAATTTTTAAGAACAGAAGCGATTATTATTTTCAACAAACGGATACTCGATTGCGTAGCTTGATACTCGGCCGAGTATGGTCTACTCGGTCGAGTACAGCCACCTACTCGGTCGAGTTTTCGGGAGTGAAGAGGGAATCATTATTTTCATTGTTCCTGCAAAATAAATAATGTCGTTCGGAGTTCCGTGCAACCGGCTCGTCACTATTAAAGCTGATTTCCACCACATAAACACATAACAACACGTATTTTTGTACATCCACTATCAAAACGATCTTCATTTCTACCTTCATTCCTCACTATGCTATGAAACCACTACACCTTATCCTTTTAGTATACTTAGCAATTAATTACGGTACCTGTAAGGTTTAGCTCTTATATCACATCATTACAGATTCCGCTAATCACAAGATATACGCCTTAATCACATTTACCAAGCAGCAATCACCACATAACACAATCATCGTTTAACAAATTTATTAACTTACCTCTAAACGCACATCGCAACCATTCTATCACCCACTCCAAACTTTCCTACACACACACCTTGACACATATCAACATAAACATAGATGCACATAATCATCACCAATCAAACCACGACTCTCACTAGCTACCCTTTTTCCCGTGTCTGGCTTAATTAAGTTCGATGGGGCCATGATTTTGAAATGAGGGTGCCTACTCACGCAAAATCTAGCATCGGCTGGGGCTCCCAACGTACATACACCAGGTTCATTTTAATTGACACTCTATATTCATTAGATTCATTGGTTCAGGTTCCAAAATTGTCGGCTCTGATACCACTTTGTAACACCCCCGCACACCAGAACGCCTTACCAAGGACCATTCCAGTGTATGACGGTGTCACCATCTCGGTTTCCCGAGGAAGTAGACCAAATTAGACAATAGAAGAACAATTATAGAATAATAATATACCTTAAACAATGTGACTAAATACAAACTCTTTACAATAAAGATACATTTACAACACTCATGACACTGTATCTCTAGACTGGTAGCGTGATGACTCGATCCCTCCAATCCTAGCAGCCACAATCAACAGTACCTGCTAAGCCAACTGCTCACCATCCCCGAATGGATCACCGCAGACACCACAAAACAACACGGGGTCAGTACTGACTAATCAAATGTAAGACAGGTCAACAATGTAAGCAGTTGATCATCCTCTAAGTCAGTCTCTCGATCTCGCATAGTAACCGACTACACCCCGTAAGTGTAGTCCTGCCAGATTACCCATCGCAACAGGTAATCCTCGCCGCCAGTGGGTGACCGCATCCCTTCCCACCTAGTCCATCTCTTCAACGAGCGACAACAATCCATGTCCCTTAATGTGCACATCCCCTCCCGTGGCAGGTTCCACGGAGGGCGAACTAGGGTGTGAAGCCACTCCCGCAAGTGACTCCACCACAATCACAACACACACAACATCACCGCTGTCACAACATCTCCACACCCGCACCGTCACAACAACGCCCATACTCTGATGATCAGCAGATAACAACAATTAAAATACAATCATGTCTTAATCAATTAACAGTAAACTGAGTAGGGAAAACCCTACCTCGTCGCAAAGCATGTAAGACCTCCATACACAGCCACGCACGACTCCAATAAGCATCCTAACAATGGTAACCATCTCCTATTACACAACTATACTCAAAGAATTACCCAAAAGAACACAAGGCAGAAACTTACCTAACATTACGCATCGGCGGTGACATAGACGGCCACCACACACGTCATCCTTCCCCAGCGAATCCCGTCCTTTCCATGGTGAAGGTTTAGGCTATAAACATTAGAGTGTAAAGAGATGGGGTGATAGGAGAGGGAGATAGGCTAGGGTTAGAGAAAGAGAAAGTGTCGAGGAAGTGGGGAAAATGAAATGAATCTCGCGAACTTGCATTTTATATTAACGTGTCGACAGCAGCCATACTCGGTCGAGTACAGGAGTACTCGGCCGAGTATGCTATACACGGTCGAGTATAGGTGATACTCGGTCGATTAGTCTCAGCTAGGTCGAGTAAACAATCCTATAAACTCATGTTACAAGCCGGATTCCTCACCCATTCATCCCTAAGGTCTGTTTGGTCAACAAGATCGGTCAACAACGTTCTTAAATATCCTGAGTATTACAACCCGAGGCACAACAACCACATCGATAAACATCACAACCACATATAATTCCCATCAACACTGACTTAGTATAACATTCCGGACAAGAAAACTTACTCAAAACTGTTTTACTAGATCATAACACAACATATTATACGGACTAAACTGACAAGATTCTCACGAATATCATCCATACCTTTTTACGGAATAAACAAATATCAGGAATACACATACCAGTATAACTATCCATGCCAGATCACCCAAACTATCACTTTTGAACATCATTCCACTAGGTTACCGTATCCAACATATATTACAGAACATTGGGAGAACAGCTTTATAACTATCACACCATACCACTTCTCGTGAGGTCAGAACATTACACAAACATTTATATACATATTAGACCCGTAATGACATCCAACCAGTCAATCCTGATCACGTAAGTTACCATCTGATAAAGGTTACCTCTCGCCCGAGCTTAACTCGTATGCCCCTCATAACACATTCTCCCATTCGCACAACGATCATTTCCTGCCAAACGCGTAGCCATAACATTAATACTCAACTACTAACAACCGCCTCCTATAACCACATCTTATGCTCCCTCACAACCATACACATCAATCAAGTGTCTACAGAATCAACCTCTTTAGAATGGCCATTTTTCCTATTTATCATCACCCTTAAGCACTAGTGACAATACCTCAACACTACCATCGTTCGGACATCAAGCCTCTTACACTCATCTCTAAACATCACGACTTCTTTCCTATCTTTGGTTAACATCCCAAATAACGAACATCAAACCCATTAACCAAATTACCTCAACATTATTTCCAATTCCATCATTAATTGTATCGTCACCCAACTCACCACCAAGATCTCATATCGTGCAAATTATTTACCCAATTTTTTACTTTCCTTAATTCCTCGAAATGCATGATTATCATGTTATCCTGAAACTCCTATATAATCATTAACCAGCACCCTCGTGATGGTATTACACATCTCGACGATTCCTTAGCTTTATATCACATAACCTCGGTGAACATTTTCCTAGTTTTACTCCCCTCATTCTTTTCTTTTACACTCGACAAAATCAATTAACCATTCAACTCCTTATTACTTCTACCTAACTCTTTAGTGCCCCGGTTACCTTCTCATTGCTCCAAAATTCCCATCTCGTTATTTCATATCAGTATCATCTTACTCTCTCTTACCATGGATCCTCTCTTATCATGCCATCACTCACATTTATCACCAATCAGTCCAGACCGTCTCATGCTATCACTCACACTGATCTCCAATCATTTTTTTTTCAGAGTCCCAAAACTCATTTCATAACGTTACTTGCCCAAGGAAATCACATATTAGTTTCACCTCTTGATAATGCAAATACCCAAACTCACTCACTATCTACAAATCCACGTTGTGACATGTCTCCATTAAGTTCACTATATACCACTCTTCTCAATTCCTCTAAAACGACCTTTCACTACATATATTCTTAACCCACACGATTCCTAACCATCTCCCTCCATAATTCTTTACACATCTCAAGTTGCCACCATCCGCATCCTTCCTTTCAGTCTTTTCATTCTTACGTTCCTTAGACTCACATCATCCCTTGCCCATATTTACTTACTTTTACATTACTCAACACAAAATCATATCACTCATCTATTCTCACAAAACATGCTCCATGCCTTAATAAGCCTTACATATCCTTCTTTTCTTTTCCACTACCTATCACAACCGCATATAACTCATGTCCTCCCCACCAACTCACACTCACCACAGGTGTCGTTCCTTACATCATAAGATTGGGTAACTTACGCATCAGGACCAATACATACGTAAAACAATGCATACAGATGCAGAAGAACACCTTTGAATTAAACATAATATGCAACAAAGTCAAAAGATAAGCATATGACCCAAAACAGGGGTTATTAGATTGAGTACAGGCCATTCGATCGAGTGAATAGCCTACTCGATCGACTAGGTGAAGGTCAGAGACACGTATAAAAAATTACCAGGGCTACTCGATCGAGTAAGCGTTACTCGATCGAGTACCAAGAGGTGCACTCGATCGAGTGAGGGCCACTCGATCGAGTACCCTACGCATTTCTCAGCACTGTTCAGTTTTCGTAAAACGGTCATAACTCACTCGTTTCTTGGTCATTTTGGGCGTGTGACCTATCGTTAGAATCGTAGAAGAACAAGATATCACCTCCAATTGGAATAACATTAAAATCATATATACATCTCAAGGTATAACAGTTTAAAAACAACCTGGCTATAATCGAAAACACAACTACTTGATTTTACTTCCAAACAACTTAAACGACAACAACGTAAACAAAAACAACTCCATACTCATAAAACCAGTATCCTTAGCCACATATTACTATCTTCAAAAACCAAGCAACAACATCCATCGTGCACGTACATCATTCAACTTACCAAGCATGTATTACCTACATGTTTTTACTCTATAACTTTACGTAAACAAAATCTCAAATATATAACATCAAGTCCCCTATTCACATGTTACTAGCATAACAACATTATAAAATCTCTTGCATCATACAACATGCTTTATCAGAAATCATATTATCATACAATGATTATTCATCTTTTCCCACCAATTCATCCATCATACCACATATTTATCCACCATATTCATTCAACATATTCACCCAACACATGTTCAATTCACACTCCCAACTTTCTATACTCTTACACAAAACGACAAAAACAACATATATACTTATGCGTCGCTTTATATATATATAAACAGAACACTTTTCCTTTCATAATTCTAACATCCCACATTATATGTATCAATCATTATACTTTCATGCTTTACAATCAACCAACATACAATTCACGTCATCATCATTTTTCAACTCAGATCTCCCATCCTCCACATGCATGCATCCATCAATTCATACACCATACTACTATATGGATACAAAAAGCACAAGATAAGCATATAACGATCCCGACACATACCCCATGTGACCGGTTTAAAATTGTAGGGCGAGTTCGCGACTTTAGGACGTCTCCCAAGTCTTTGCATTAGCTCCTACAACTCCTACCCGGGTTCATTTTAGTTAGACTCCCTAGGTTCATTAGATTCATTGGTTACAGGTTTCAGGATCGTCGCTCAGATACCACTTTGTGACACCCCCATACTCCAAGTGCCTTCCCAGGACAACTCAGGTATAAGAACGTCACCATCTCGGTTTCCCGAGGCAATGATAATCAAATGACAATAACGAAACATAATTTAAATAGAAATAAAGTTTAAGTGATTACAATTCCAAAACCAAACTGATAAAAGTACAATACATGTTCTCAAAACCAAATGTCTCAAACTACTAAAGTATGACAGCGGAAGACTCTAATCAGCTCGTGGTGACACATCCCAACCAGCCCAAATGCCTCTAATCAAACCTGCTCAACAACTGCTCACCATCTCCGAATGGATCACCACAGTTTTTAAAACAATTAAACGGGGTCAGTACTAATTAAACGATATAAAACAAACATGAAACAACAGCCAAACAACTCAGTCAACACAACAATCCCTAGTCTCCATCAACAATCTCCACACAACTGACTACACACTAAAGTGTGTAGCCCTGCCAGAGTACTCATCGCAACAAGTACTCAACGCCGCCAGTGGGGGACCGCAGCCTTACCCACCAAATCCCCGCTCATCTCCATCGAGCGATAAACCCAAGTTCATTAATGTGCACATCCCCTATGTGACGGGTTCCACAGAGGGCGAATCAAGGGTGTGAAGCCACTCCCGCAAGTGACCCCACTTAGCCAGGGACGCACCCCGAAGAATACAGACAATTAAACAGTAACCACATTACAACATCAACAACCGTCTGAAACAATCAACAATATGAAATCACAACCGTCTGAATCAATCAACAATCACTAACTACAGCACAGTCACCACCAATCATGTAATTAATACCAAGTAGGGAAACCCTACCTGAAATAGCAATCACCAAGATCGTCACAGTCAGTTAATCACAATCGTTCTTCAACGAAATCATCTCCTATAAACACACAATCATACAATTACAATCTAACATCAACCATACTCCCCAAAACCCCCAAATTACCCAATTAGGGTTTCAACTAAAATCAATGAAACAATATAAAAACTATACAAGGATCTTATCCTTGACACGACGAACTCAATGGTGTAAAGAACGTGACGATCCGACAACCTTAGCCCTTGGGATTTGATAGTAACGCGATGACGGAGACAACGTAACTTCTTTTCTCTTTGAAGGGTTTTTAGAAAAAGTAAAAGTGATGAATAAAGTGATGGAACCATTTAAATATGAATCACACGTTATTAACAAATCCCGTCAAAAACAACCCGTAAACGTAACTTACTCGATCGAGTGCCACACATGCTCGATCGAGTACCCATCAGATAGACTACTGTTTCGTATAAAAACATACTTACTCGACAGAGTAAGCCCACTCGATAGAGTAGCCATAGACATAGAAAACCGTAGTATTACAATAAGTAATAAGCATTCAACATATAAGACATGGAGAAACAATTCTAACTCCCACTTAACTTCATGTATAATCGTGATTCTTCAATCATGTGAATGAAACCATTCACTATTATCACATGAAGGAAAAGTATAATCCTTTAATGCTTGCTTAAGACCATCTTAGGATCACTTAAGAAAGCTACGCATAATATGTTAGGACTCTTAGATCTTTATCTAAGATTTTGTGTTCCAAACACATCCTTCTCTAAATTCCCATTTTAGAAAAGCGAATTTTTATTTGCCATTCTTCATTAAAATGAAATGCGGCAATTCCTAACATAATTAATCTTGATCAACATCTTCTTGTCAATCTTATGCATTTGAGTACTCTAAAGCTCTATTTACCTTTAAAGAGGCCCTCGCTTTAAAGTAAATCTACTCTTGAGTAACAATTTTCGGATTGTAATGCTATGGCTCGTATATAACAAGGTCGATCAACATCTTTATGTCAATCTTATGCATTTAAGTACTCTACTTTGGTTCTTAATATATTTCATGCATTTGGTTCCACTTTGTTTCTTCCACACAAGTTCATTTCCACTACGGTATTTCTATTTCTAGTTTACGATTTTACATTTCTATTTAGCTTACGCATAGTTTATCATTATTACTTTATTTATATTACATTAGCATTATATTTTTATAACATATTATATCATTTAGTTTATATAATTCATACAATTATGTTTAGCATTTCTTACAACAAAGTTTATAATTTACATTTCGCCATGAGAAGCTAAGTTCCTTAGTCTAGGGGTTAGGGAAGCCATGCAATATCAAATATGTAAAATGTTAAAATAGGTTGATATAATATTGTCTAATTGTTTCTATCACATGTTTGCATCGTCACATTTAATCTATTTTTAAAAGGCCTTATTCATCGATTAAGTTTGTTCATTCGTTCTAAAAGTCGAGAGGCATGGAATTGAATTAGACTAAGCATGTGTAGTAGGACGACCTAGTCAAGGACGACCTAGTCATGGACGAGAGTTTTTCTAGTACCCGGTCTATGGTTGACACTAATACCGTAAGATGAGTGTCTCTAAGCCTAAACACTAATACCGTACGATCATATATTTACCTTTGCATGTGCGACCCGACTCCCCTAGACTCCCTTTTATCATATAGTTTACATTTTTATAATTGTTAGCAATCCAACCAACAACAAACAAACAAAACGAAATTGACCTTGATAAGAATCTTTCCATAGCATTTCACAATGCAATTCCCATCTCCTTGTGTTCGACCCCTATTCCTACATTAATTTGTGTCTAGGGTAATTATCTTTGCATAGGTACACGATAAGCCTATCTCCTTATATTGAACTCGATTTACCAAATTGCCAAGCATGCATTTTTGGTAAACAAGCAAGATTTCCTTTCAAGAAAGGAGCATGGAGAGCTACGAAGAAGTTGAAGCTCATTCATACAGATGTGGCTGGTCCTCAAAAAAATCCTTCACTCAATGGAAGTAAATATTACATTGCTTTCATTGATGATTTCACAAGAATGTGTTGGATCTATTTTCTCAGGTTTAAGTCGGAGGTAGCAAGTGTGTGTTTCAAATTCAAGCATTGGATTGTAAACCAAAGTGTTTGTCAGATCCAATTTTTTAGATCAGACAATGGTAAGGAGTACACCTCTAATGAGTTCTATAAATTCTGTGAGGAGGCTGAAATTCAGCATCAACTTACAGTCTCATACACTCCACAACAAAATGGAGTGAGCGAGAGAAAAAATAGAACTATAATGGAGATGGCCAGATGTATGCTTCACGAGAAGGATATTCCGAAAGAATACTGGGCAGAGGCAGCAAGCACCGCTGTATTTTTACTCAAAAGGCTTCCTACAAAGGCAGTAGATGGGAAGACTCCATTTGAGGTCTGGTATGGTTATAAACCTCTTATAAAAAAATCTGAAAGTGTTTGGGTGTTTGTGTTTTACTCATGTGCCACATGTTAACCGGGTTAAATTAGACAAAAGAGCTGAACCCGGTATATTTATTGGATATAGATCAACATCTAAAGCTTATAGAGATTTTCAACCTGACACTAGAAACATTCGAATAAGTAGAGATGTAAGCTTCATGGAGAATGATAAATGGTGCTGAAATATGGCAGAAAAGCACGAAAATCAGCAGCCTGTTGATCCGAACTTAGATGAACTAGTTTATGATCAACCTGTTCGGGGCACCATGTCACTTGTTGACATATATCAGCGGTGCAATGTTGTTGTTCTTGAACCAGCAGGTTACTATGAAGCCGAGAAAGATCCTAAGTGGAAGGTTGCAATGCAGGAGGAGCTTGCTATGATCGAAAAGAATCAGACCTGGGAATTAGTTGAAATGTCTCACCATAAAAAGGTGATTGGAGTGAAATGAGTGTTCCGAAAAAAGGAGAATGCAGATGGCTCTATAAACAAATATAAAGCCAGGTTAGTCGTTAAAGGATATGCTCAAGTTTTTGGTGTAGATTTCTTTGGTATATTTTCTCCCGTTCCTAGGCTAGATACAATAAGAATGTTACTAGCTATAGAAGCATAAAAGCAATGGAAAATCTACCAACTTGATGTCAAATCAGCTTTCTTAAATGGATATCTAGAGGAAGAAATTTATGTTGAGCAACCCAAAGGCTTTGCAATGACATGCCATGAAGATATGGTGTGTCGATTAAGGAAAACGCACTATGGTTTAAAGCAAGCTCCAAGGGCTTGGTATAATAGAATCAATGATTATCTTATGAAGTTGGTCTTTGTTAAAAGCCTCAATGAGTCCACTTTATGTACTAAAGGTAATGAAAGTGATTTTATTGTGGTCTCCATATATGTTGATGATGTTTTGGTCACTGGTAGCAACATTGAACTAATTCAAAAGTTCAAAGAAGATATGATGCGGGTCTTTGAGATGACTGATCTAGGAGAAATGTCATATTTTCTCGGAATGGAAGTCAAGCAAAAAGAAGGTGAAATTTTTATTTCCCAACATAATTATGCAAAGGAAATCCTACGGAAATTTCAAATGGATAATTGCAAGAGTGTGAGTACTCCTACGTGTCAAAAAGAGAAGCTATGAAAGGAAGATGGGACTGCTAAAGTGGAAGAGTCAACATATAGGAGCTTAATTGGATGCTTAATGTATCTTACGACAACAAGACCGGATATCTTATATGTTGTAAGTGTTATTTCTAGATTTATGAATTGTGCAAGTGAGTCTCATCTTAGAGCTGCAAAAAGAGTTCTTCGGTATACCAATGGAACTTTATGTTTTGGAATGAAGTTCAATCAATCGAAGACTTTTAAGTTGCAAGGTTACTCTGACAGTGATTGGGCAGGGTCCTTAGATGATATGAAGAGCACTTCTGGTTTTTGTTTTAGCTTTGGGTCAGGAATATTCACTTGGAGCTCAAAGAAACAAGAAACCATTGCACAATCTACTGCTGAAGCATAATTAATAGCAGCAACAGCAGCTGTTAATCATACTATATCGTTGAGAAAATTTTTGATTGATCTCAACATAGAGCAGTATATGAGCATTGAAATTATGGTTGATAATCAAACAACCATAACTATCTCGAAGAATCCCGTTTTTTATGGGAAGACCAAGCATTTCAATATTAAGTTGTACTTCGTGAGAGATATCCAAAAGAATGGTTTAGTTCAACTCCAGTACTGCAAAACTGAAGATCAACTAGCAGATTTTTTCACGAAGCATCTTGCAACGAGTAGAATTGAAAACTTAAGGGAAAGACTTGGAATTTGTGCATACTGATGCAAGGAGGAGTGTTTGAACTAGTGCATCAGTAACTTTGTTGTTTGAATTATTCCATGTTTATTTTGTTATTATTTCCCATGTTTGTAGGAATTTAATTTGTTTATGACTAGCTGTTAGTGCCTTGGGGGCATAAGTTTAGGGTTAGTTGCTGAGTTTTAGCTAGGAAGTTGCTGCTTTATCTGACTTTCAGTTACCAAGTTTCTGTATTTAAGCACATTGCATTCGGTAAATAAAATTATCTTTCTCTTCCAAACAATTTTTACCTTATTCTTTTTTAAAATCTCTAACAAAATATTTATAAAATGCATGCATACAAATACACAATGTCATCAAATACTGAAATCATACAATCTTACTCAGTACGTAAATTTCAAGCTAGACCATATTTCTTACAATTGTTAGTAATTTCAAGCAGATCGGATCGTGTCGGGTTCGTGTTTGTGTCACATGTAAACGGGTCACAAGCCCTCCAACCCATTTTTGAAAGTTTGGGGTAGTGAGTGCTACCATTTGCTACTAGTTAGGTAACTAGGTTCCTTCTGGTATAATCAACTGTCATATCTATTATTGTCATTGGTTAATGGACGACGGCCAGTACTTATAATCTTATATGATCAAGGGACTAATGCCTAAAACTGTCACTAAAATGTTGAATTAGATGGATGGGAAATTGTTGGCTAAATAATATTAAACCTCAAGAAGTAGCGTGTTCAACAATGTTTACTGTTGGCACGTAAAATTTATGTGAGTGCAACGTCAGAAGTCAAAAAGTCCAATGTTGACCCCCGTTAAAAGGGAAAATGCAGCCACGTCAGAAGTCAAAGTCAAAATGTTGACCCATCAAAGGAAATACGGAATAATATAATTAATTTGGACGAAATTTTAATTAATTAGTCCATTTTATTTTATTATTTTAGTCCAACCCGCTTCTCTAAAAGTGAAAAACACGATAAATTGGTCAATTTACTAAGTCCGGGCAAACTCATCTAAATGGGTCAAATGCATTCAAACGGGCCGCATGACTAGCAAGTCCAAAAGTGTTGCTGAAATGAGAGTTTAGGCCCAATTTAGAGTTGAGCTCACATTGCTTTTTTCCTATAAATACAACTCATTCTCCATCATTAAGATGGATTCAGAAAAAAAAATCACAAAAGAAGAAGAGAAAAAAAAATAGAGAACTCTCAAACTCTCTCTAGAAAACAGAGACCTACAAGTTAATCAAATTAAAAAATCAAATTAGAAGATCAATCACCGTCTCCAAGGATCAAGACAATAAAGCACTTCAAATCTCGTGCCGTCACCAAGGAGTCAAATCGTGAAGGAAATCAAGTCTAAAGCCTTCTTTCACAAAGTCAAATTCATCAAGGTGATAAATTCAAATGGAGATAAATTCATCAAGATGCTTCGTACATCAAGCATTCAAAATCACGTGGAGATCGAATCACCGGAATAAATAGAGATTTTACCCAAAATTTTCAAATCTAATAAAATTATCTTTGTTACAATTTCTGTTTTTATTGTTCATTTGCAGAATCACAAATTTGTGTACACATTTACAATTCAAAATTTAAGCGTGTAATTTACAAAAAGGCATGATGTGTTCCCCATTACGCGACATTACAACCTTGTCAGCTTCAAAAACAAGTTTCAAACCAGCTTTGTTCAATAAGGGACCAGACACGAGGTTTCGACGCAATGAGGGTACAAACAAAACATTAGTGAGAGCAAGTGTTTTGCCCGAGGTGAGTTTGAGAAAGATCCTGCCTTTGCCTGTGATCATTGCAGATAAAGAATTACCCATGTAGACACATTCCCCATCAGCTACCTCCTCGAACTCAGCAAATAACCCCTTATCAGCACAGAGGTGACTAGAAGCACCAGTATCCAAGACCCATTCAGCAGCATTACCCACCAGATTCGCTTCCACAACCACAGCAGCAATGACATTATCAGTCACAGCAACATTGGCTTCAGCAGTTTTCTTTTCAGTGCACTGGTAGGCTTTGTGACCAGTTTTCCCACAGACATAGCAAACAATGGGACCCTTTGGTTTCTGAATCTTAGCAACAGGTTTGATATGCTTCCCTGGACCATTGTTCTTAGCAGGACCCTGGTTCTTACCCTTACCAACCTTGGCCTTACCCTTACCCTTGAACTTCTCAGCATTATACGGACCACCAGACTCAACCAGATTAGCTTTAACAGCAGCAACAGAAGCATTCACAGATAGACTAACATGTTTGTCTTTAAGGCGATTTGCCTCTTCGGTCCTCATGTGTCCTAGTTGTTCTTGGAGAGACATGTCTTTTTTTTTTTTTATTATGCTTAAGGTGGTTCCTATAGTCAGACCAGAAGGGAGGGAATTTTTCTAACAGTACATTAGCCACGAAAATGTCATCTAATTTCATGCCCTCATTAACAACATCAGCACATAGATTATCATATACATGAATTTGTTCCATAATAGGTTTCCCGCCATCCATCTGAAATTGCAGCCACTTACCCACAACATATTTCTTTTTCCCCGCATCATCAGTCCCATACATGGCCTCTAAGGACTCCCATATCAGTTTGGAATACTTATGAACCATAAACAGGTAAAAAAGGGTGACAGTCATGTTGTTTAGAAGCTGGCATCTGACAGTCTTACTGTCTTTGTCAAATTTCTTAATATCCTCTTCGTTTGACTTAACAACAGAAATAACAGGGGGAGTCTCCTCAACAGACGCAGCAGTAGCTGCTTCCTTAACAGGAGTAGGAGGGTCACTAAACAGCACATAATCAATTTCTAGTTGTTCAAAGAACATCAGCAGTTTCTGTGACCAACGCTTATAGTTATAACCGTCTAGTGTTTCAAGTTTAGTCAAATCAGGAAGAGCCTTTGATAAAATAGACGACATTGTTACAGCAACAAAAATAGTTTTCAAATTGTTATTCGGAAATTGCAGTAACAATGAGAATGGATCAGAAATACCGAACGAGAGAAGTAGTGACGTGGAAGAGAACCACTGCCTTGAAAACTATTTCCTGTATGACCGTGGTGGCGATCAGCAAATGATCGGTAGTTCCCCAAGGATTACACTATTGTCGCCTTTTAGACTTGCCCACTTAAGACTGATAGGCCTGGAACGACCTTAATCTTTATCCAGAAACTTTGACGAGAAACAGAAAGGAGAAGAACGGGATGAGAAGAGAATGTTTTTTATTGTTGTGTATTTGATGTGCTGAAGAGGCTTGTATTTATAGCAAAAATCGAGGCCTCAAATCGCCCCCTGAAAGCCAGCAGTCAATGCTGGAAGTGGGGAGTAAAAAACTCACCCACTAACAGTCAGTTTGTTGACTGATTGATTCAGCACATGGCAAATGAACCTGGACAGTTCAGTTACCACACAATCAAAAACAAACCCGGTCCGAAAAGATAGGCATAGCCCGCCATTCCCGAATCACGAATCCAGACTGGGCACGACGCGAGAGCGCGTAAGCGAGCTGAATTAAGCACCTCACAGAGTCTGTACAAATGACTACCGTTACCCACTAGTGATATGGTATGGAACGTGAGTACATATAAACCCACAAAACATTCATTTTCTCACCAATGTGGGACAATTGGAAAAACACACTTTGGCTAAAAAGCCCCTGTTTTCCAACACATCCTGATCACAGCCGCCTCTGGAGGTGTTGGCCACTACGCAGTACAACTAGCAAAGTTAGGGAACACATATGTCATGGCAACATGTGGGGCCCGTAATCTGGATTTCGTCAAGAGCCTAGGTGGTGATGAAGTTTTGGATTATAAGACCCCGGATGGAGCCGCTTTAAAGAGCCCTTCAAGGAAGAAATACGACTATGTCATCCAATGTGCACCGGCCATACCTTGGTCCATATTCGAGTCCAATTTGATCCCGACTGGTAAGGTCATGGACTTGAGTCCCAGCTCAAAGACCATGTGGAACTTATGCTGTGAAAAAACATACTTTCTCTAAGAAGCAGTTGGTCCCTCAAGAGAAACTGGAGTATATGGTTAACTTAGTAAAGGAAGGGAAGATTAAAATCGTGATCGACTCGAAACATTCCCTGAGTAAAGCTTAAGATGGTTGGGCTAAACTGATGGATGGACATGCTACCTGAAAAGTTGTAATTGAGCCATAATGTGAAATACTCCGTAATATATTTGTTTATAAATGTTATGAAATCCTAAGAAACTTTGGTCAATGAACTGGTTGCCATTTTAATTCATGTTGTTCATATGTAATTTGTGGTTTACAACTGTGGAGTCTTGTATTGTTTTGATGATACCACCATTGAGCTCTTACACACTATACGTAACACCCGCATATACTAAGGTGCCTTACCAAGGACCACCCCAGTGTATAAAGATGCTACTTGTAGATACCCGTATCCGTCGATATTGGAATTTATAGAAAACCCGACAAATACCCGATTATGATAGGACGACATGTATTCACTAGTTGGCATTGTCATTATTTGGGTTCGTTTTACGATGTAGAATGGGCGTCGTCGATGAAGCGTTTTATTAATGATATTTAATTTAAACGTTTTAATTCTTTTTTAATTTAATTGATGCTTAAATTAAAAGTTTTAATTCTTTTATTTTGAATTTATTTTCTCAAGTTTATTTTATTGAAAATAAAATAAATATTTGATTTGAAAAATCATTTTATGAGTGTATTTGATTTGAAAAATCATTTATTTTAATGTTGTATTTGATTTGAAAAATCGATTTCGGAAGTTGAAAACTCGTTTTAATCACACGATTTGTGAGCTCGTTTTATGCTTGATTTGGGCTCGATTTTCGACGCACTTTCGACCCAACTTCCTCTCCTCCAACCCATGTTCGAACCTCCATAAACCCACCCAAGTCCTCTCCTTAACCTAGCTCTAAACCACGACCAAAAGAGCCCAAACAACACCCGCACTGCTCTGTTTTGGACAGCACCAAACCCGACTTTCCAACCCCCAAACCCGCTCCAAACTATTAGAAAACCCGTGCCCATCAACGCCCTACCATACCCTAGTATCCCTACCATATTCCCATGCCTTGCCCACCAAGAAAAACCCTCATACAAACCCTAACAAACCCCCCAAAGAGCTGTTGGACAACAGCTATGCAAACGGAGACCCGTATGCTTCTCCTCTCTTAAACCCTACTCTAACTCCTTATAAATACCTTCCTTCTACCATACATTCGATTCTCTAAGCTCTCCACATATCTTACTACCATTAACAAGCCTCAACCTCCATAAAATAACCCCATTTGCCTCTCAAAACCCTCGACAAAACCGACATACAAAACTGAGAATCAGTTTGTGTGTCCTCCTTTCAACCTTTCGTTCAACCATCAAACCTACATTAAAACTCGCGTTTCTTGCTCCTAATTAACCATATAACATCAAACTACACCTTAGATAAATATTAACGAGCCAAATTGACCTTGAGACCACACGAATCCCCTCGAAAAACAGAGTGTCATACACTCTGTTTTTGCGGCTTTTCCTGTCTGTCCAGTTCTGTTTGTGCTCGTTTTTCATAAGAAATACCTCAGAACGAGCTTGTTTTGTTTTAATATCTCTGTTATACTCCCTTTCTAGTTTTCAAAACATCTTTCAAATGTAATTTTCATTAAGAAACGAGTGAGAAATTGCAGTTTGAAAGTTGTGCAGGTTTACCAAAAAACGTGTTGTTGCTTTGTTGCTTCGTCAACGACGGCCCCTCGAGATAAAATCTACGATTTATTACGACCAAAGACGGTGTCAACGATACATGTAGGTTGAGGGTGCATAAAAATCTCTCCCTTCTCCCTTTTAATTTCGTCTTTTAATTATGTTTGTTACATCGTATTATTATCGTATAAATTGTGAATTTTGAAATAATTAGTATAGATACGAGTATGAGTTAAAGTGCTAATTTGAATACCCGCGTTGACTTGAGTTGGGGAAAAAAAGTCTCTAGATTGGTCGGTCGTTTCCCCTTCTCATTTACATATCCTCGTATTCAGATTCGGACAGAACTAAACCAACTAATTCGTTTTAATAAACGATGTTTATTATATCTTGTTGTTGTTGAATGAAGTAGAACGGGATTAGTAGTATGGATGTGCCGATGGATGGCCTTTGTATGTTTGATTTTTCTTCTGTTAGGAGAAGAATTATTCTATGTTTATCGCATGACGAATTTAACATGTTTGATTGATTTAATTGATTTTATCTTGTCTACATTAGTTTGATTTGAGCATGATGATTTAATTTATGAATTACACTTGTCTTAATTTGTTAAAGTTCATGTCTTTGATTATTAAAGCAAGTTAATTTGATTATTTTATCATGTTTTATTCAATTAATTCACATGTTTGTTAATCTATCTTATGCTAAAGAGTAAGAATATCTCTTTCCTTCCTCTCTTTGTTTGTTTCTTGCTATAATAGCTAAATGAACTTCATATGCTAAAATAACTTGACGAGTTAAATGCATCAAATCGACATAGAATGAAATTCACATGTTAAGGTTTAAAACAATGATTGCATACTCGCATGAGATACATATCCAAAATAGCCATCGTTTTACTTAGTAGAGATCGTTATAGTTATGGGCGGGGTTGGGTGTTAATTAATGAAATTAAAATAAACTTCCCAACACGTAATCTCACAAGAACTTAAAATCTCTACAATTTGGTTTCTAAATTCCATTTAAAATTTTAGTGGCGACTCTTTCAAAATCAAAAGTGTTTAATATGAAATAATAAACATAAAGTGGATGTAAATTCCCTTGTCCACAATTTGGCGACTCCGCTGGGGACCGTGAAACTTGAAAAGTAAAACAATGGCTATTAGGAATATCTATCACATGCATTTTTTTTATGTTAATCATGCATAAACCCCTTGAGACTTTAGGATTCGGACCATCCTCCTCGAGAGCTTTATTTTAAGCTCGAGATAAGGGGATAACGTCCACTGTGTCTGATTTAAATATCAAAGGTACTTCCATGCGATTATCAAGTGTCATACCTACCATATAGCAACGTGCGTATGGGGGGAGACCACTCCTTTAATCTCGTGGGATCACTGGCACGGACCTTCTTTTAGAAGACCGACCGGGACTTAGAAGAGTCTAGGCTCATGCATAGCATCCATAATATGTGAATGACTAAGTGCTACTTATCTTCCCAAGTCTGTTTTCAAAACCAAGTCCTTTTTTCAAAACCCATCCTTGGATCAATGTTTTCAAAACAAACGGTTTGCCCACCCCTTATTTTCGAAATTTCTAGACCTAGTAGGTCCAAATCTTTAAGCCTCTTTTCAATCCTAAACTTTTGAAGCTACCTCTTTCGAAAAAAGAATCATTTCCAAGTCGAAGTGCTGCTGAATTAGGATTAGAATTTTGACCAAATCAAGCCTTTTATAAAACGGCATGCTGCCCATTTTAAAAGCTTATTTCGATTCAATCCTTTCCAATTTCAAAATGCAATAAACCATAATCGAAACCTAACCCAAACCTAGAATAGAGTTTGAGTCAGTTGGGTCAAGTCCAGTCTAGTTGCTCTAGTTTAAGCCATGTTTGGTTTTATCTAGGGTTCAAGTGAACCAAGCTTGTCTAGGCTAGAACACAACCCTAGTGGGTCACCTAAATCACCTCTTACGTCCAAGTCCAGTAGGTCGACCACTTGGTCAAAGTCTAAGGCACAAAAACACCCCATCTAAGACACTATGGGACGTCCTCCTTTCCAAACCAATAAGCCATGCCTAGTTTCGATCACGGTTTAGTCACACCAAGTCTATGTCAATTCTATGCTAAGTCTGTATCAAGTCTATGTCTAGTCCAGTCTAAGTCCAAGTCTAAGTCAGTTGAGTCAGGTTTTAGTCCTAGTTAGGTCTAGAACCCCTCTCTTACACCTTGACCTTGCACAAGTGAGTCACTTAGCTCATTTCCTAGGTCTAAGTCTGTTTTTGAGTCAGGTCTGAGTCAAAGGTCGAGTCTGTGAGTCGAGTCCTTTTTGTGCAGGGGTTTGATTCAAATTTTTGATTAGTTCGGGGTTTCTTTGTAGAAAAGCCGCCCCAGACCAGGAAAATGTCAACGGAAGCACTATTGGCTAAGATGAACGACACTTTGGAGCTGCTTACAGCTCGCTTGGCTGCAGTTGAGACTAAGGTAGGTGGGGAGGCCCCTGTAACCACCACCTTGGAAATGTCTGAGCTTGAAAGGCGATTCAAGCTCGTGGAAGACCAACTGAAGCTCTCTCAAGGGGAGAGAATTCACTACGAGAATGCGAGGGCTTATGCCCCAGTCTAGGATGAGCTCCCTAAGAACTTTATGCTCACAGATATCCCTAAATTAAAGGGACCTGAAAATCCTCTACAGCACATTTGGTCCTATAAGGAGCATCTTCCTCTGAAGAGTGTGCCTGCGAGCATGCTAACTGCTATCTTTGCCCAATCTTTGGAGGAACATCCAAGGGCATGGTTTTACAACCAAGATCTAAATCATTATCCCACATTATAAGATCTAACTACTGAGTTCTGTAGGCATTATGCTGACAATGCCGAAATCCAGACAAGAATGAGGACTCTCGAGGTTATGACCCAGAGAGAAAAAGAATGCTTTACTAATTTTCTGGCTTGTTGGCGCGCTGAAAGCGTGAAATTGACCAAGAAACCCGAAGAGGTCAATATGGTCGGATGAGTTTGTAAAAAATCTGAAACCAGCTTACCGTAATGAGCTAAAATATCAAAACTTTAGCACATTCAAAGACTTGACTCGAATTGGGAGGAAAACCGAAGATGACCTCCGTACGGCGGAGTTTTCTAAACCTAAAGGATACCCTGGGTCTTCCTCCTCTAAATCGAAAGCAACTACTAGTACTAATCATGTTCAAGCTATTAATTTCCTGGGAGGAACTTCCAAGAAACTACAACGCTCTACTCCAACAGTGTTTACTAACATTGGGTGTACTTATACGTATGCCCTTGAAAGACTCAAGGCCCAAGGGAAGCTAAACCCAATCGGCCCAACTCCTGAACCACCCTTGGAACAACGACCCAAGTGGTACAGGCTGGAGGCATACTGTGCCTACCACCAAGGGAAGGGGCACGATACAGAAAAATGTTTCCGCCTCAAGCATGAAATCCAAGATATGATTGAGAATGAAACAATCCCAATACCCACTGTGAAGCCAATAATATCACCAATCCATTTGGGGATCATTAAAATGCGGTGTTCGTCGAAGACAGCATCGGTGTGTCCCACCTAATCCGTCCTATATGTCGCCTAAATGGTTTCCTTGTGGGGAAACACTTCATTGATTGCTCTAAATATCTCCCAAGCATAGAGAACGAAGTTCGATTTAAGGATTTTGCCATCGACTGTACCCCTTACATTCTCATAAGTGCCAACAAAATCAATGGCATCTGGGATGATGATGAGGATGATGTGTACCTTGAGAAGGGCGCAACAATCCCCTATACTCGGGACGAAGTCCAAAAGCTAAGGAAAGAGGCTCTTGGATCCAATCACTTGACACGAGCTGACCGCCCATTTTGAGTGGAAAAGGCCACCAATGCTCCAACTGCACAAGCTAAGGAACCTACTGTAGTCGAGGCCCTTAGTGAGGGGATAACCCAAGAGGTCCCTCTCATTAAGCAGCTACAAATGACTAAGGCCGATGTTTCTATCTGGGAGCTCATTTTGAGTTCATTCGAATATCGACAAGCCCTATTACAAGCACTAATGAGCATGAACGTGTCGCCAGATATTGATCCAAATGACGTGGTGGCCCATGTTGTCTAAAATCCACCACGACTTGTCAATGCAGTAACCTTTTCTGATGAGGATCTACCCTCTATAGGACCCAAACACGGCCTAGCCATGTACATTGCTGTGACATGTCTTCAAATGCATGTCCCTATGACCCTTGTCGATGACGGATTAGCTGTTAATGTTCTACCACTAAGGACAACACACATTTTGGGCCTTGACAAAAAAAGGACCTCACTCAAACCACTCAAACGGTTCGAGCCTTTGATGGGACGATTCGCAGGGTAGCCGGGATTGTCGACCTAGTAGTTCAAACTAGGCTTATTGAAAGAAGATTAGTTGTCAGGTCATTGATGTGGCCTCATCCTTCAACTTATTACTGGGAAGGCCCTGGATCCATGGAGTGAAAGCTGTATCCTCCACTTTGCATAGAAAAATCAAAATCCCTCTCAAAGGAGAAACTGTCACCATCAATGCTACCCCTATCGTAGTAATTGAGGGGGATCTGGCCTCAGAAGTAACACTCGATACCTCAAATGATGCTTACGGGTTCGAGGTTATAAACGTGATCGACTCTTGTCCTGAATTAGAAAACATGGACTTGTATACTGGAAGTCACGTCTGTGAAACCATTCTCAAGACTGGGAAGTACTTTGGTTTCTCTATATACCCTCTGAAGGAGGATACCTTGGTACTAAAGGGCGTGGTCCTTAAAGGAACGACGTTCGGGTTGGGATATGAGCCCACTGAACAAGATCTCGAGAATAAAAGAAGGACGGTTACAGACCGAAAACCTTATCCACTAACACTGAATGGATACTTCGTGAAAGCCGGAGAAGCAGAACATTGTCTCGACTTTCCCGAACCTCTTTTTGACGAAAAGAGTAAGAAGTTGGTCCCTGGAATTGAAGTATTCCAAGATTGTCACTACATTCCGGAGGATGTGCTATCGGTGACACCCAGAAAGGCCGAACCTACCCCAGTCGAAGACGGGAATGCCTTAGGTCTTCTTTTTGGGGAAGAGAGAGAAATGGAAAAACCAAACGAAGAGTTGGTTAGTATGATCCTGCGAAGCGATAGGTTCGATCCCTCTACTCTCATCACTGATGTAGCTCCTAAAGGGACTATATCTGGATGGAGGAAAACTATCAAATGGACTAACAACAGAGGTTTGCTCTTCAAGCTGATCACAGGAGAAGGAGAGATGCTTAATCCAGATGATGATTCTGAGTCTGATATGAGTCTTAGGGTTGAGTCTAAAGAATCGAGTGTTGAAAACACCCCTTCCCCAGTCTTTCCTTTTGACGTACCTCCCCCTAGGTCTGGTATTCCGGGGCCTATCCCGAATACCACCCCCATTCCTCCACTGACCTCTGATCAGTTGGCATAAATGTTAGCGCATTTCGTGCAGTTTCAAATTAATAATAAGATGAACCAGTTTGCTTACGACTCGTCTCCTTTACATCACAATGCCATTTCTAAAAATGTTTGTTTTAATAATGACTTTGAGAATGAGGCCGGGAGGGGACAGGTTGAAGAAGAGGAAGAGGAGATAGTACTGCTTCCGCAATTGGTTAAGGGGTTGGAGGAATACGACAAAAGAAACTCTGTTATCAAAGATACATAAACCATCAATGTAGGAACCACCTTAGAACCCATAGAACTCAAAATAGGTACCACTCTAGATCCTACAAAAAAACAAGGGTTCATAGATTTGCTGAATGAGTTCAAATATGTCTTTGCATGGTATTATAGAGACATGCCAGGAATCGATAGGGAAATTGCATAACACAAAATCCCAATCAAGCCAGGGTTCAAACCAATCAAACAAAAATTACATAGAATGCGTACTGAGTGGTCTTTGAAAGTCAAAGAAGAAATCGATAAACAATTCAAGGCCGGGTTTATTAAAGTATCCGAGTATTCAGATTGGGTAGCCAACGTAGTACCAGTACCTAAGAAGGATGGGAAAGTCCGTATGTGTGTGGACTTCCGGGATTTGAACAAAGCCAGTCCGAAAGATGACTTTCCATTACCTTACATCGATATCTTGGTTGATAATACCACGAATCATGCCCTACTATCTTTCATGGATGGGTATCCCGGATACAATCAGATAAAGATGGCCGAGGAAGATATGCAAAAAACCGCGTTTATCACGCAATGGGGAACCTATTGTTACACGGTAATGCCGTTTGGGTTGATAAATGCCGGGGCAACGTACCAAAGAACCGCGACAACGTTATTGCACGATATGATGCATAAGGAAGTCGAGGTGTATGTCGATGACATGATTGTGAAATCAAAGGAACGTGACGGTCATCCAAAGGCCTTACGAAAATTCCTTGAAAGATTAAGGAAATATAACATGAGGTTGAACCCTCAAAAATGCGCCTTCGGGGTTACTTCCGGGAAGCTCCTGGGTCACATCGTCAGCCACCCTGGTATTGAGATTGATCCTTTGAAAATCAAGGCCATTATGGAAATGCCTCAACCCATAACTGAGAAAGAAATTCGAAGTTTCCTGGGTCGAATCCAATATATAAGTTGCTTTGTCTCGAAGTTGACAATGATATGTGAACCGATCTTTAAGAAATTGAAAGTCGGGGAACACGAGATGTGGGATGACGAATGTCAAGCCGCATTTGATAGGATCAAAGAAGTTCTGTCTGCTCCACCTGTGCTTAGTCCACCCATAGCATGATTGCCACTGTCCTTGTATCTAACAGTAAAAGATACCGCAATGGGAGCAATGTTGGCCCAAACTGTGAAAAATGAAGAAAGGGCAATATACTACATCAGTAAAAAGTTTTTAGAATATGATGCTAAGTATACCACGTTAGAAAAAACATGTCTAGCCCTAGTCTGGGCAACAAAGAAGCTGAGACATTATATGTTGTGTTATAGTGTCAGTATATACTCCAGAATGGATCCAATCAAATACCTGTTTGAAAAACCAGTACTAAATGGCAGAATGTCGAGATGGACTCTCATGTTAGCTGAATTCGATCTTAAGTACGTGCCCTTGAAAGCAGTGAAAGAAAGGGTTGTCGCCGGCTTCCTCGCTGACAACCCAATAGAGGAAGACAGTGTTACGGACATATGGTCTTTCCCAGATGAAAACGTGGTTCATATCGAAGACGAAGTATGGGATCTTTATTTCGATGGAGCATCGAGTAGTATGGGATATGGGGTCAGAATCCTCCTCATTTCATCTAAAGGAGAACATGTACCTGTATCCATCAAGTTAGATTTCCTCGCCACCAACAATGCTGCTGAGTACGAAGCATGCCTACTGGGTTTGCGCAGTGCTATCAGTCTAAATATAAAGAAGTTATTGGTACATGGTGACTCATCTTTAGTCATTAACCAAGTAACAGGGTCGTGGAAAATCAAAAGTAATAGTCTGGCACCTTACCAGGCTAAGATAGAGGAATTGGAAAAGTATTTCGAGGAAATACACTATGTCCATTTACCCAGAAAAGAGAATCAATTCGTCGACACTCTATCTAAGTTGACAGCCTTGGTTAACATCCCAGATCATATAGACAGCATGCCACTCTGTGTCGAACGACGATCGGCACCATCATACATAAATGAGATTAATGGCACTGATGAAGATGAGATCGAACCTTGGTACACATCAATCTTGAAATTCCAAGACATAGGATAATACCCTGACAACCTCGATGCTCGGGGAAAGGGAGCATTATGGATGCTCTCGACCCAGTTCGTCGAGGCTAATGGAGGCAAACTATACAAAAAGACCGCGCAAGGTGTCTTATTGCGATGCATTGATCAAAAGACAACCGACAAAGTCATGGAGGAGGTTTATGATGGGGAATGTGGACCCCACATGAATGATCACATGTTGACTCATAAGATCATGAGACTTGGTTATTACTGGACCACAATGGAAGCAGATTGCCGACATTATGTTCGACATTGCCACAATTGCCAGATATTTGCAAATGTACAACATGTACCACCCTCTATGCTATATACCATGACATCACCTTGGCCTTTTTCAACCTGGGGGATCGACATTATCGGAAAGGTCAACCCTTCTGGGTCAGGAGGACATTGTTTCATTTTGGTCGCATTCGACTACTTGACGAAGTGGGTAGAAGCCAAGTCTTATAAAGTGCTAAAAGCAAAGCAAGTAGCACAGTTCATTCAAAATGAGATCATTTGTCGATATGGGACACCCCACGAACTCATCAGTGATAACGGGACCCATTTCCAAGCTGAAACGGAGGTTATACTCGAAAAGTATAAAATCAAGCACCATAAGTCGTCACCATATAGGCCACGGACAAATGGGGCTCTAGAAATTGCCAATAAAACACTTACAGCCATTTTGAGGAAAATGTGTGATAACTATAAAGATTGGCCTTTGAAGACACCCTTTGCCTTGTGGGATATAGAACTTCAATCAGAACAGCCACGGAGGCAGCCCCGTACTACTTGGTTTATGGGATGGAGGCAGTTCAGCCCATAGAACTAGAGGTACCATCCCTAAGGATATTACTTGAGAGCCAAGTTCCTGAAGCAGATTGGGTCCAAGCTAGATATGACTCTTTGGTTTTACTGGATGAACGACGCTTGAACGTGTTGTATCAAGTTCAACTCTATCAGAAAAGGATAGAAAGGGCTTTTAATAAGAAGGTGAAACCTAGAAAAATCAAGAAGGAGATTTGGTGTTGAAATTGGTTCATGCACTACTGCCAGTATACCCGAAGGGTAAATTTAAACCAAATTGGACAGGCCCGTATTTGGTGAAAATAATTCTGACAGGAGGAGCGGTTCGGCTGACTGATCTAGATGGAAACGACTTTTCGAATCCTACAAATCTGGACCAGTTGAAAAAATACTATCCCTAAAGACCTCATTCTCAGATGTTATGAAATAAAATTCGGATTGCATTTGTATTTGAATCTAGTTTCAAAGTCTGACATTCGTTCTCTCTGTATTATGAATTATGAACTACGAACCCGGTTTGATTCTGTTGAAAAGCAGATACATAGGCAACTCTTTAAAAGAGTACAATCGAAGCAATATAATTCTAAATGCAAAATTGGGAATTTCTAATAAATAATATTTCCTTTATTTATTTCAATAATTCCGGGCGAAGCCCATAGTGTCTAAACCATCTAATAGTAATAAAACATAATATAATAGCTACCTATCCCTCATATAGCCGAGTCATGTAAACCATCACGAGTCTAAGTCTCACCCATCTTCACTCTAGCCCGTTTCTTCGGAGGAACTGCACTTTCTTCACGCGGGCCCAGTCTGTCTTTTGCACTTGGTCGGGGACCCAACCTCTCAGCCAATGTCGGCCCATCATCGGCCTTTACCCCCAATCTTTTCCAAACACTCGAGACCTTAGCATCATATTTAAGGTTTTTGTTAGTCTTAGGTTCAGACTCGGTCACAATTAAATTCATTTAAAAGAACGTTCGATTTTTGAGGCTTTCCTCATAGTAGTTCCAGTGTACAACATCATCCTTCTGAAGTTTCTTTCTGATTTCGGGAGAAGTTTATTTGACCCATCTTAAGTATGAAGGAGACACCCATGTCGAAGAAATTAGCTTGGGCAGGCACCATAAGGTCCTGCAGTGCCAGGCATAGAGCCACGCCTTGCAACGAGAGTGAGTGGGGTTGTAGGGCAGTCCTGGGGCGGTTTCCATCAAGGGAATCATTTGTGGCCGGCCAAATTGTCGAAAAACACGGTCCGGATAAATATAGATAGGGTGATCCAAACCCAATAGAGGAATATGACTTGTCTTATCAACATCAGAAAGGCCTGTGAAAGAGTCTATAGCCAGCCCGGGTAAGACCCACCGAACATGGGACCTTACACCAGTAGTCAGCACTTCATGCCAATAATCAGACGACCTATTCAATTTGCACCTCAGAGGCCAACTGATACAACGCCTCACATGATACTTCTCGGGGAGGACAGGTATTTGTTGAATACCCGAGTCAAGAAATGCTTGAGTTTCTCGCCTTTTGAATTCTTGGGCACAACCTTTCATCATTCCAATTAAAGGGTTCATAACTAGAAGAGTTTTGAAGAAGGATGTGAGAAAGAAAGAATTAGATTTGTGATTTCTCCTCATGCCTTAGTCTCTTTATATAGAAAATAAGGGGACTAAAATAAGGAAATTAAACCTAGAAAAACAAAGGGACTAAAATAAGGAAACCTTAAGAAATAAGGAAACATGAAGAATAAGGAAACCTGGAGAATAAGGAAACCTGAAGAAATATGGAAACTGAGAGAATTCAGGAAACCTAAGGGAAATAGGAAAACCTGCCTAAACAAGGATTGGCCACCATGCTTTCGGTCAAAGGGGAGGCCGCGGCACCCTTCAACCGGATTTTTGTCCTTCTGCATCCTTTGCGCGGATTTTTGTTGTCACATTTCGAAAGTCGGAATGGCTAATTTATATTTCTACCCTTATCAAGTCAAAATGTTTGAGTTAAAAACCGTACACACTTACGGCTTTTTATTTTCATTTTTGTTCGAAGGTAGCGGGCTACGCCCTCGTCAGTCACGAGTCTCACCCTTTTGTCGCATTTCAAAATGCAAATCGATCCTACCCTATCCGTTCCCCTTAGAAAATCGGGATTTCAAAAACCTTTTTCAAAGATCGATGATCATTTCCATTTCCAAAATGCTTATCCGGGTAGATGGCCCATTTTCAAGTCCATTTTCAAATTGTTTATCCGGGTCGATGACCCATTTTCAAATCCAATTTCAAAATGCTTATCCAGGTCGATGGCCCATTTTCAAATCCTTTTTCAAGGATCGATGATCCAAATAGCAATACAATGCAGCATGAAAATATTTTTCAAAATCCAGGCCTAAGGCCCATTTCAACAATGGTTGTTTCAAATCCAAGCTTCGGGTCGATAACTCAATTTATCAAAATGTTTCAACTTTCAAAGATCGATGATCTAAATGTGTGCTTATACGATAATATGATTATTGTTGTATTTGATTTCCAGTTTCGAATATAACAGGAAATGCTTCAACACTCTAAAGGCTTCGCCTTTAAACCCATTGCAACTGGGGGCTCTGAAGTCGTTGGCTTCAGAGAGCATTATCAAAATCAACGGATGACATCCACAATCCAAATCAAATCAAATTCAAATCGATCCAATTCAATACAAAGTGGAGGAACTCCACAGCTGAAAGCAAAGTTTTGAAGGAATGGTAACCTCATTTGGAAAACCCCATTCCATTCTGGGCATAGATTAGCAGAATGCATGCCAGCACTGTCGAACTACGATATGGGTTTGATTCTGTCACAACGGATACGTAGGCGCATAAGGATAAGGCTCAACTCACCACTTTTTCAATGGGTCGATGACCACCGATGATTAATCCCCAGCGAAGCTTCAGGTATGATCTCTTCTTATGGCTGGCGAGCTTATATACGCAAGTCTAATGGACTATAAACGACCCACGGAATCCTCAGGTCGAGAGGGACCTGGGGTATACTTTGACTTTCGCCCTGTCCAAGCCTCAGACAAAGTGGGGGCTCTGTAGGTACCCGTATCCATCGATATTGAAATTTATAGAAAACCCGACAAACACCCGATGATGATAGGACGACATGTATTCACTAGATAGTTGGCATTGTCATTATTTGGGTTCGTTTTACGATGTAGAATGGGCGTCGTCGATGAAGCGTTTTATTAATGATATTTAATTTAAACGTTTTAATTCTTTTTTAATTTAATTGATGCTTAAATTAAAAGTTTTAATTCTTTTATTTTGAATTTATTTTCTCGAAAATCATTTTATGAGTGTATTTGATTTGAAAAATCATTTATTTTAATATCGTATTTGATTTGAAAAATCGATTTCGGAAGTTGAAAACTCGTTTTAATCACACGATTTGTGAGCTCGTTTTATGCTTGATTTGGGCTCGATTTTCGTCGCACTTTCGACCCAACTTCCTCTCCTCCAACCCATGTTCGAACCTCCATAAACCCACCCAAGTCCTATCCTTAACCTAACTCTAAACCATGACCAAAACAGACCAAACAATACCCGCGCTACTCTGTTTTGGACAGTACCAAACCCGACTTTCCAACCCCCAAACCCGCTCCAAACTATTAGAAAACCCGTGCCCATCAATGCCCTAACATACCCTAGTATCCCTACTATATTCTCATGCCTTTACCACCAAGAAAAACCCTCATACAAACCCTAAAAAACCCCCCCAAAGTGCTGCTGGATAGCAGCTAGATCTTGATCTTTTGATAGCATGTCAATGATAACATTTTCCTAATTTGGAAAAAGATAAAAGAAAGCACATGACATAATCGATATTAGAAGGGTTATAATGGTGATTCTTAATATTTGATTTAACTTATTGGATGCACTCCTACAAGGCAGGATACCATATTAGGAACATTTGGTTGCATCGAGAGGTCATCTGATTCACTTTGGTCAGAACAGTTTTGTGCAGTATTAGGCTATTAGGAATGGGATAACCAGTTACGGTAAGTAATCGTAACTACCTCATTATTATTCGGTCATTAATACATTAATTCGTTCAAATTAAAGGCGGTGAGTAAATTAAAGCTTACAAGTTCATTGTTATGAATAGGTCTTTACTCCTTTGAACATAGATGAATGGTGCATGTCTACCTATTAGAGTATTAGGTAGTATATCAAAATCCCGTACAAAATAAGTATAACAATTAGTTGTCGGTTTTGTGTTACTACGAACAGGGCTGCAAAATGTGATTAATTGCTTCATATACAAGTAATGTTCATTTTAATAGTATAGTTTAAGATGTAATGCCAACTAAGTGATAATTGCATTTGTAGTCAAACTGCCAAACTGTGTGTTTCTTTTGGATTCATCATCTGGGAATTTACTTATTAGTTGCAGCATCTATAAGTAATCGTATTTCTGGTAATTCATATGATTTGTGTTTGAACTTATTTGTTATTCAAATCACATGAATAGATTCCTTTTGTTCCATTCTTTCATTTAGTAATTTAATTTGGCTAAAACTTCTGCACTGCAGTCCTATCATGTTGATCACATGAATAACAAAGATATCTTAAAGAACCTAATCGAGCCATTTAAACAGGTTCCATTCTTTCATCAGTCATTCTGGCGGTAGTCTTCAATTGCATCAAACCCCGCCAGTCTTTGAACTCGTATTGTGAGAATTCTGCTTGCTTTTTCTTGTTGATTCCAATTTCACGTGAAAGTAGACTATTTAAAGATTCTATACATATAAGGAACTCAATATTTGGATAAGTGAAACTCCAGTTGTGCTCCTCTAAAGTTAGATCAGATTTCTGCATATTATGAGCAACCAGAAATTGACTTCTTCCTTGCTTGTGTTAGTTGATCAAAATTCTCTTAGTCGTTTAATTGCACAGGTTTAATTTTTTCAATCTCTGATTCTTTGTGTTAGTTGATCACTGTCATTGCCTACCAGGTATCCTGTTGTTTCCTTTGTTGACGGAAGAAAACCCTCTCTTGGCCTGTTCTTAGCACCTATTAGCTCCTGCAAATCATGTACCTGTAGAAGAAATAAGGGGCGGCTAGCTGTCTTACTGGCAGGCGGAGTGAATTCCTTAAGCGAGGGCACGCTGGCAAACATTTTTTTTTTTACGGATGAAGACTTGCTTTTATTTATAATAATCGTTAATCATTAGTTCTATTTAAACATTTGCGAGAAGATCTACTAATTTTCATCCTTTTTGATATGTAATTGACATATATTTTTGAGACCACCGTGAAATCCAATTACTTCAGCCGCCGTCGACCACCGTGAAATCCAATTACTCAAGCCGCCGTCAACTCCTTGTCACGAGGTTAGTCACAGACTTTATTTCATCGATTTTATGGTTTAAGGTTTAATCGATTTTGCCTTACGCCGTCAACTGCTTCTGCTGCTGCTAACTCTTCTGCATCCTACTTTAGGTGACCCATCTCATCAATTTCATCTTTCATTAGGATGTATCAATCTTCTCATAAATATTTATTACAAACATTACTCATTTGCTATGAATATGATATAGTGTAGGATATGTAGTGTACCCTTTTGTTTATCCATGCCTGATGACTGATGAGTTATGTCCCGCTTATGCTTCCTATAAGAGACCCCATAATTGTAGAAAATGAATGTTTGTGATATATACATTCCTCAGCTTGCCCACAAAAGTAGCATCTATCCTCAATATCTATGTCATACTTGATCAGTTTGTCATTTGTCATTCATATTCAGAGCTTCTAGTGCATATTGTCATCCCATAAACTGATTTTTAACACAACTAAACCACCCATTCTAGGCACTCACTACTACAAATTTAGGCAACTACAACGCCCCTTTAACAACGATTATTCACGAAAATCACAATAGACGTTGTAGAATGTATGGCGCGAATTTTACTAAAATCAATTACAACGGGTATGGTTATAAAAACCGTTGTTATTATTTTTAACAACGGGTCACACATGCGGAACCGTTGTTAATAATTTGGCGCAAAATTGGCGCAAAGTTAGTGAAAAGTAATCACAACGGTTACTTTTGAAACCCGTTGTTAAAACATATTTGACAACGGGTGTTTTTTACAACCGTTGTTAAAACATATTTCACAACGGTTGTTGTTTAATAACCGTTGTCAATACCTTCCATACTATAAACCACACAAACAGAAGTCTGCTGCAGCCACAAAACACAACCCTTAATACACAAACACAAACACAGCAGACAAACAAACACAAAACACATACACACTCTCTTTCTCTCTTTCTCTATTTCTCTCTTTCTCATCGTCGCTTTATCTTCTCGCCGTCATTGTGATTTCATCGTCTATTACGTTCTGTATTTATCAGGTAAATCTCGCCGTCACTGTCATCGTCATTATTTTCTTTTTCTATTTATTTCTTTTGCATATATGTGTTTTTATCGACCATTATGTTATTTGTTTAAGTATTGTTCGCATAATTAGTTACTAAAACAATGAAGAAGCAAGATGAAGAAGTAAGATAAACATAATTAATATATATATATATATATTTATAAATACATAAATTAAAAAAAAATTACATATGTAAAAATGCAATTCTTATATTTTCATGGAGGATCTTATTGTGCTCTATCGTATCCATCCTCTCCTCCTTGGCTATTTGGAGGTTCCGTTCGAGCTTGCTATATCGTCATATAGCCGCAATCGCTGCTTTCTTTGCTCCGTCAAGCCATCTTCTTTGGCGTGCTTCAGTGCGGATCGAGCTTCCGCAAGGTAGCTCCTGAAACTTTCCTCAATATGGAGGAACCGGAGGATGAAGTTGTTGTTGTTCTCGATCATGGTAAGAGTCTTTAGGATGAAATCATTCATTTTCTTAGAGTTTTTGAGTTTGATTTGAAAGATTAAGTAGAGTTTGTTTTAACGATTAGAGTTTGGAGATGAATATATGAGATAATGGAAATGTTAGTTGAGATATGCAATGTATTTATACTAAGCAATGTGTGGGTTGAGTTAATTGCTTTTTAATTAATATATATGTTAGGAAGTTGTGCCATAATCATCATCATCTCTCTCAATAATGCTGCTTCAAATCCTATTACTAACCCTTCTCATTCCATATTATCCGTTCATATGTACAAAGTGAATGTCGGTAATAATGCATGCATTGGAATTCTAACAGTAGTAATTATGCATGCATCTAGTAATATTTAATTTATTTTTTTTTTATTTTTTAAGAACAAACAACAACGGTTATTTTAAAACAACCCGTTGTCTTTAGTGATAACAACGGTTTTGTATATTACAACCCGTTGTTATAACTTTCCCCCCAAAATTGAGTCACACTTTCCACAACGGGTTTTTATACATAAAACCGTGGTTAATAGTTTTAACAACGATTTCCTTAAGTAAACCAACCGTTGTTAAAACCTTCTACAACGGACGCTTTAACAACGTCCGCTTTTTTATATAACAACGGTTTTTGACCGTTGTTATAGCCTGTATCTGTAGTAGTGACTGTTGTACCAGGTCACCTATGCTGGTGCATGCTTGTGTACCTCTGAACCATTCAGACCATTGATAAACCTTATTAGTAGCATGAGGCAGAGTAGGTAGTTAGAGTAAATTCTGTAGGTAGATAGAGTAGTCAATAGGGCTGCTATGATTGGAACTTATGATGCAGAATTATTAGAGTAAGGCAGGTTAGTATGCTATGCTTATCCTGTGAAGGTAGAAAAATGGCCTGGCTATCGAGAACAGAGGGTCTCTGAGTCTTTGGTGTGATTATTATGGCTGGACATGCCTACCTTTGCAGATCAAACTCAAACGTTTCACATAGGCTACACCTTGTGTACAATCACGTACTCTATTTTCTGCACATCCTTGTTAATTAGTTGTTCTTTAATGCATTATTTATTATTTCGTGATAATTAAGTGTAACGTATCATCTATGCCTATTGAGCCTTTGAATCCTCAAATCTAATAATGTTCTATTTTTTATGTTACAGGTTGCATTTGAGGTATTAACAATGACGACGGGTTGATTTTTTGTCCGGCTGGCAACATATATATGCTCACAATACAAGAATGAAGACTTATAATTAGTACTGAGTAGCTTTCAAATAGTCGTTAAGAATTATTATTTGTTCTATTTAAACATTTGTTATATTTGTTTTAGTTAAATAATTGAACATTTGCGATCGAAGTTCTACTTTTGATCCTTTTTTGAAATGTAATTGACATATTTTTGAGACTCAATCAATTGAATGCACAATTAGAGAGAATTACAATTGTTGCGTGCCTTACAAGTCCTTATGTCGTTGCACTTTATTAAGTGTTGTTTTTGAATAAATTAGTGTTGCATTTGTTTATTATAAGTGTTGTTTTGGGACGTAACGAGTGTTGTGTTTCCAAAATAAAAATGTTGCATTAATTTGATATAAGTGTTGCTTATCAACATGAAAAGTATTGCATTAGTTCAGGAAGTGTTGCTTTTTTTACATAAGAAAGGTTGCATTAGAAGATAAAAAATGTTGCCTTTGCAATTGAAAAAGCGTTGCATAAACATGACCAATGCAACACTTTTCAAAAGTGTTGCTTCAGATTAAAAAGTGTTGCATTAAGCGTTGCAATGACCTAATGCAACAAGACCTGATGTAGCACTTGATTAAGTGTTGCATAAACTCTATTGCAACATTTATATGACATTATGCAACAATAGCAAAGTGTTGCTATAGAATCTAAATGTAGTAGTGTATGCAAACGGAGACCCGTATGCTTCTCCTCTCTTAAACCCTACTCTAACTCCTTATAAATACCCCCCCCCCCCCGCTTGCCATACATTCGATTCTTTAAGCTTTCCACATATCTTACTGCCATTAACAAGCCTCAACCTCCATAAACGAACCCTAGTTTCCTCTCAAAACCCTCGACAAAACCGACATACAAAACTGACAATCAGTTTGTGTGTCCTCCTTTCAACCCTTCGTTTAACCATCAAACCTCCATTAAAACTCGAGTTTATTTCTCCTAATTAACCATATAACATCAACCTACACCTTAGACAAAGATTCACGAGCCAAATTGACCTTGAGAGTACACGAATCCCCTCGAAAAATAGAGTGTCATACACTCTGTTTTCGCGGCTTTTCCTGTCTGTCCAGTTCTGTTTGTGCTCATTTTTCGTGACCAACACCTCAGAACGAGCTTGTTTTGTTTTACGATCTCTGTGATACTCTCTTTCTAGTTTTCAAAACATCTTTCAAATCTAATTTTCATTGAGAAACGAGTGAGAAATTACAGTTTGAAAGTTGTTGTCCAGGTTTACCAAAAAACATGTTGTTGCTTTGTTGCTTCGTCGACGACGGCCCCTCGAGATAAAATCTACGATCGATTATGACCCAAGACGGTGTCAACGATACATGTAGGTTGAGGGTGCATAAAAATCTCTCCCTTCTCCCTTTTTATTCCGTCTTTTAATTATTTTTATTACATCGTATTATTATCGTATAAATTGTTAATTTTGAAAGAATTAGTATAGATACGAGTATGAGTTAAAGTGCTAATTTGAATACCCGCGTTGACTTGAGTTGGGGAAAGAAAGCCGCTAGATTGGTCGGTCGTTTCCCCTTCTCATTTACATATCCTCGTATTCAGATTCGGACAGAACTAAACCAACTAATTTGTTTTAATAAACGATGTTTATTGTATCTTCTTGTTGTTGAATGAAGGAGATTAGAACGGGATTAGTAATATGGATGTGCCAATGGATAGCCTTTGTATGTTGGATTTGTCTTCTATTAGGATAAGAATTATTCTATGTTTATCGCATGATGAATTTAACATGTTTGATTGATTTAATTGATTTTATCTTGTTTAAATTAGTTTGATTTGAGCATGATGATTGAATTTATGAACTACACTTGTCTTAATTTGTTAAAGTTTATGTCTTTGATTATTAAAGCATGTTAATTTGATTATTTTATCATGTTTTATTTAATTAATTCACATGTTTGTTAATCTATCTTATGCTAAAGAGTAAGAATATCTCTTTCCTTCCCCTCTTTGTTTGTTTCTGGCTAGAATAGCTAAATGAACTTCATATGCTAAAATAATTTGACGAGTTAAATGCATCAAATCTACATAGAATGAAATTCACATGTTAAGGTTTAAAACAATGATTGCATACTCGCATGAGATACATACCCAAAATAGCCATCGTTTTATTTAGTAGAGACCGTTATAGTTACGGGCGGGGTTGGGTGTTAATTAATGAAATTAAAATAAACTTCCCAACACGTAATCTCACAAGAACTTAAAATCTCTACAATTTGGTTTCTAAATTCCATTTAAAAATTTAGTGGCGACTCTTTCAAAATCAAAAGTGTTTAATATGAAATAATAAACATAAAGTAGATGTAAATTCCCTTGTCCATACTACCATCTCGGTTTCCCGAGGTGAGTAGATCAAATAAACAATAGTAGAAAATTTATTAAATAGCTTAATACTTTACATCGTAGCACAACGTGATTAAAATACAACATAAACAAACACAAGAACTACTAAATGTGAGTGACGACGACATCTACTTTGGTAGCGTGATGACTCAAGTCCCTTCCAAACCCCGCAAGCATCAAGACTAGCTGTACCTGCTAAACCAACTGCTCACCATCCCCGACTGGATCACCACAGTTTTAAAAACACAACACGGGGTCAGTACAAAATAAGACAAGTGCAATAAAGATAAGCAGTTGTTCACCATCCACCTCCAACTCCCAATCTCATCACGTAACCGACTACACACTAAAGTGTGTAGCCCTGCCAGTAGGGGACCGCAGTCGTACCCACCTAAGCCCCGCTCATCAACAAGCGATAACTATGTTCATTAATGTGCACATCCCCTCTTGTGGCGGCTTCCACAAAGGGCGAAACTGGGGCGTGAAGCCACTTCCGCAGGTGACTCCACTCAACCGAGAACGCACCTCGGGAACATCATCAATAATCTCAACACCAACACCACACTCCAACCCAGCAACAGCAATCAATCACAATACCAATCGTACAAACAATTACAACACATATCTTAAATCAATTAAACAGTAGACCGAGTAAGGAAACCCTACCTTATCGTTAATCCATCTAAGTGCATCCAACAACTAGCCAGGCAAGACTCCAAGGCGAATCTTACAAGTAGTAACCATATCCTATTACTAGACTACCCCAAACCTACTGAAAGAAAACAACGAAACGACTTACCTTGTGACGCGAACCGATGTCGGCAACGATGACATCCCGACTTGAAGACTCCAAGCATGAACCATTCCCCCTTCTTAGGTTAGTTTTAAGCTAGATGAGAGTGTATAGAGAGGTGACTGATAGGTAGGAGAGAGAGATTAGGGTTAGAAAGATAAGGAACCGTTGAAAAATGAAATAAGGTTTACAATCTCGCGTTTTATAATATCGCGTCAACAGTCATGATACTCGTTTGAGTACCTTTATACTTGGCCAAGTAAGCCATACTCGGTCGAGTGTTACCACTACTCGGCCGAGTAGCCTCTACTAGGTCGAGTAAACAAATACGTAGGTCCTTTATCCTCTCTCTTATCCCCTCCTACGGGTCTTCTCTGGTCAAACGGTCGGTCAAAGGGTCCTTAGACAGGGCAGGTATTACATCTATACTCTTATGACAATAGTTGTTCACTATTGTAGAGTTCTCATTTAACGGTAGGATTAATACTTTTACTTAGTGAGTAAGAAAGATATATACTCCCTCCGTCCCAGTCATTTTATTTACCTTGATTTTGGCACAAAGATCAAGTAAGGGTGTTCACTACGCGTGCTGGACCGAGTTTGCCCTGGACGGATGAGGCATTTGATTATTTAGGGCAAAGCTCCCCAAGGTTGTCGTTAACTCCGCTATATGGAAGCATCTCAATACCATTGTCAATTAATAGCTTATACTCGAACCCGGATTGACTACTATTAAAGAGGTCTTGACCACACAACTATATTTCATACTCTGTTCCATAGTATTGGTCATATAAAGAATAAAACATGTACTCCCTCTGTCCCGGTCATTTGTTGTCCTTTGGTTTTGGCACAAAGACCAAGGAAAGAGGAGGGGGTCAATTACAAGACGACAAGTGGACCAAATTGAATGTGAATGATCAAATTGCTCTCCAAATGTAATCCTAAAATAAAAAGGACAACAACTAACTGAGACACCCAAAATGGAAAAGGACAACAAATGACCGAGACAGAGGGAGTAATAAAAGAACCCTTTGCTACTTGATACTTTTATTTGTTAGAAATCTATATCTCATTATTTAACATATTCATATATGTGAGAAATTATTTAGTCATAAAATAATTACAAATCTTATGCATGCAAACTTAAATTAAAAGAGAAGAAATCATCAACCTTTACTATGATAATTTCGGTCTTATGGGCACCAACAAGATCTCCTTCTTGTTAGTTCTTGAGCTTTCCAATAATGGATGAACATTCATGACTTCAAAATAGAAGCCCTCCAATAAGTAGCACCCAAGACTATCCCTCAATCCCACAAACTAACATGTACTAGATATTTGTAATGTGGTTTACCTTAAAATCGGTTACTAATACTCATATACTACTACTAGTATTATTAGTATTTGATTTGTACAAATTAGATTCATAAAAAATGAATTTTATGAAGAACAAGAGAGAGAAGGTAGGTTTTTATGAAAACATAAGAGAATGATAAATTTTTAGAGGAAAAACTCTCTAAAATCATGCCCAAAAACCGGTGGGTCTATGGAGTATATGGACTATTTTTCTTTTTCCTTTTTGTCTTCACAAGACAAATGTGTAAGTCTTTTGCATGGTCAAGTCACTATCAAGTGTCATAGACAAATGAATAAGACAAATGGAAAAAGACAAAACTTCTCACATTGTCCACCAAATTTCGGTTTATATGTATAATATGGAGTCCATTTTATTTTTGACAATTGTACAATTGTATGTCATGTGACATGTGACATGTCTTATGTCATGTTTTAATTTAAAATGCATATTTAACAAATTAAATATCATTTACAAATTAAATAAATCACATTTAACAAATTGACTAGTAATTCAAAATTACTTTCACATAAAATGGTCATTTAAATACTAGTTAGTATAATTCACAACATCTTGTAATTATGACTAACTTATCATTCTCATCTCGCGTGTTTCGCAAACACCGATTAATTTTAGTAATATAACTTCTTAAATTACTAAATAAAATCTTATTTAATCACATTATAATAAGATGTCATTTTCTCTCTTATGATGATAATTTGTTCAATTTTAAGGAATTAACTAATCTGTATCGACATATAATTAATTAACCTTTTCAATTAAGGGAATCGTCCTTTAGGTGTGACCTCAAGGGATCAACTGATCACCACCGTCGCACGACAGTAATGTCAAACTCTAGCCAGCCAATCATTACCGATATGTGTGGACCAATTGACTATATATGTAATGTATCATCCCTTTCGTATTCTTGTAATGAGTTTTAAATATGTGATCAATATGATCGACAATTGTGATCGCATTATTGTCGGAGGACATATATTCCAACAATCTCCCACTTGTCCTCGACAAGTGTGCATCACCAATTCTCTTGTCCTATTACTATCTCCCACTCAATGCAAGGTGTCTTTCGGGTCGTACTTGCAAGTGATCATATCGAGAGTGGTTTCCTTGATCTGGAGAATAACTGATTGACCGGAATTTTCTACCATAGAAACCTTCCGAGCGTGGCCACGCATTTCCAGTTCATTACTCCTCGAGTGGCCCTGAGATATTGTTTTAACCCTGACAAAGGGGTGGACAATTCCTATCTCACTATTCCATTCGACTAGCCACAGCCATCATAACCCAAAATATGCCTATTTGACCCCATTTACGAAGGTCGTAGTAACACAAATCAAAGTTAATCTGAAACTGTGCCACCTTAGGCGAATAGTCTTTAGTCAAAAGAATCGACTCATTAGAATAATATAGTAGCTCTCGCCACGACCAGGCTATATAAATTTGCCAGAACTCTATAAGCGGTCACTGCCCGACAAAGTGTTCCTAACAGTCTGCCTATGTGATCGACTAGTCATCTCACATGACTGTATGGCACTGAACTTGCCATCAATCGCATCACACTCTAGTCACTTCAAGACGTCACCTCATATAAATGACTATGGGCGAATACTATGTTAATCCGAGTTCACTTTAACGGGGTTCAATTGTCTCTACAACCCGTTTGGATGTAACAAGGTATAAAGGAATTTTCAGATTTAAAAACTCGAACGACAAATGTGATTATTTCATATGAATAGTCAATACCTGATTACTACTTCATATTTTTATAATCCATTTTCATCTTATATGTAGTTGTTCATCTCAATTCAATTGAAATGACATATGACATGACTCATCATGTTAAGCCCATGAGAAGGCTTTGGTTAGTAGGTTTTATCAACTTCTTGTACCTTACTCAACCTTACTACATACTCGTTTTCCTTTGTAATGTATACATTTGCATTACAAAACTTTCTGAGTACGTGTCGAGATCCAATCAAGACATAGGCCCTCTAGTCTTAGAATAGCTCCCACTATTTTCACAGTGTGCGGGACTCATCCTTCTTGCATATCACATGATTGCAAGTGTACTCAATTTTCGTTGTAAATATTTCTCATTGTTCTTTATTGCCTAGAACGATTCTAGAAAATCTATTTCTTAAATAACATAGCCACAATGGTATCTTAACCATCCTAAAGTGTTTTGATTATGGCTTTGTCTGAAACCATGCGCAATCTCAATTGTCAATTGTCATTTGTGTACAGAAAATTGCATCAAAAACACTTTGCCTTCCATCCTTAATTCTTCTTCAAGCACTTAAGATTAATCTATATGGCTACTTGGTAACTATTACTTGAATTTGATTTGAAACAATTCATCATACTCAAAGTATATGAAGTGTTATACATCATTTCCTATTTAATTGATTCGGCAGCGGAAGCAAATGGAATCAATCAAATATGTTCAACTTGATTGAACTAGTCATGAATCTTATCAACATAAGACTTCTTATTTGACGCTAATATCATGTGGATTTATCTCCATAAATCTGGATATTAAAGATGTATTATATATATCTCCAAGTCTTAAATCATTCCCAATGATCAATATGTCATCCACATATTAGACTAATTAAAATTTCTGTAACTCCCACTAAATTTCATGTATAAACACAACTTCTCGACTTATCGAGAAGGGTTTTATAAAATGATTAAAACATTGATTCCAACTCATTGATGTCCTACTTAAGACAATCTCTTAAGTTGCACATTATCTTAGGACTGTAAGAATCTATAGAACTCATGACATGTATTGAATACATTCCTTCTAATTGAAGAAGTCGGTTTTAGATTCACTCGTTATATGTATATCATCACAATGACGTACAATCCCTAAGAAGATCCGAATAGTGCAAAACACTTTGCAACTAATCAAGCTTTGATATCTCTCTTTGATATCCAACAATTCCACTCGGAATTTTTTTCGGATTTTCATGGCTCTAACCCTTGTATTGAGTTGTGACTTAAACACTCTCATGTAAGTCATATATTCATTACTTTCCTGAAGTAATCAACTTGAATCAAACAATTTCTTTGTAAGTTGCAAGCTCTTTACTTTGTGCTCTTTACTTTCTTAAAAGTAACACTAATTCATCATCTTCAACAAGTGATGACTTTAACCTCCTAGGTTTTGAAGAAACAACGTCTTACACAAAACGTCTCATGTAGCCAAGAAAGACCAATTTCTTGTGACATAACATTCTTTGTGGCTCTTTGCTCTTTGAATAATTTCTCCCACTCTGTCTTCTAGAAATAAACTTGTATTCTAGAAAGACAGCTTCACGAGCCACAAACTCGTTGTACTCGTGATTATCGTAAGGGAAAATGAGCATTTGTTTCTTGTGAGAACTTACAAGCACGGTACCCTACCATTTCATATCTCATATGAATCGTTTAGATTTAGTGGGAAAAACAACTTAGACAAAATGATAAAATCCCCAAAATTAGATCAAGTAACTCAAGGTAACTTGATTAAAGTCCAAACCCTATTGAATAGCGTTTGATTTCTTTATACAACCACACATTATCCCATAATGCGTGCTTAGAGAGATTAACTTGTGATACTATATCACATTTCCTTTGGTTTATATCAAAGTCTTCACTTAGATAATCCCATCACGACTAAATCGTGATTCCTGGAAATCTTTGAACTTCTTCAAAGATTTCTCTATTTACCTTATTAAGTGAACATATTAGCGTCAACTTAAATCGTTGGTAAAAGAAAATGATCAACCTATTTTGGATTAATGATTTACAACCTCGATCTCCTTTTCAACCAAAAAGGGATGAGGCATCTTGCTTTGAATATAAGATACGCATATACCATAAAATCTAATGGTTTTAAGAGTACTCGATAACTCTTTGCGTTCATCATTCCAGAATCTAAGGTTTAATCTTGGGTTACCAATTTGAGTCTTGCATCATCTTTATGATATATCATTCTAGTTTGGTTTAGAATATAATCACCTTGATAATGGGCTAGCCATACATCAAATCATGGTGTATAGGGTCACAAAAGTGAAACCTCTTTTGTATCTTAACAAGTTTATATTCTTATTTAGAGTTTATGTACTTAATAGTCACAATTAAGTACAACTCCAAACCCAAAAACTAGATTGAGTACACAATGATTCTATCTCTCAACATCATTGTTGCTAGTCGTCATATTCTAATCATCCTATGTATGGCATACAATGATGAAAACCACCATCGGTTTCTAATATTGACGAAATGGTACTAGCAAAACTTATGTCAATTAAATAAATAAAGAACTAAGTCTTATTAGATGTCCCACAACTAACTTGCTTATTCTTTAACAATTTGGGGTAGTTTCCTTTCTAGTATCCAACATTTAAGACAATGAAAACTTTATCGGTCGGGATTGATAGGTTTAGTATTGTTATTCTCAATAACTTTACTTTTAACATTACCTTTGTATCAATTCCATTCTAATTTTTACTTCTTGAACCTCGCCCTTTTCTTAACGGTTTTAGAGAATGCTCCCACTAAATTCAAAGAATTTTTACTTAGAAAAGCAAAGTTGAATTTTATGAAGACTACTCTTCAATTCAATCGTTTTAGTCTTAAAACTTTCATTGAAGTGGTTGTGATATTTTGGTCAATTACGATTTCTGACAAATCCAATTACCGAAACAATTTATCGTTTCAAGGTTCTTAACTCAATTAAGCATGTGAGAAACAATCCATTGTAAGTAGATGTGTTAGTCAAGAATCAAAAACCTGTTTGATAATGAATAACTTTAATCTATACTTTTCACAAGAGATCCTTCCAATGGATAATTCGAGGTTTTAGAAGAAAATTCATAGTTGTCTTTAGTTACGATGTTTTAATGGAGAATTGAATCAAAATCGAAATGATTATCGTATATAAATTGTGGTAAAGAATTAGAACAATATGATAACGGAATAGTGGAAAACTTTAACATTTATCGTTTTATTAATACTTGTAAACAAGTATAGCATTTACATAGTGACCTCTACCCAACTATGATAAATGATTCCATAATCCAAATTCATATTAACTTGGGCACGGTGTGGCCGATGAAACCCTTATCAATATAACTTGGTGGATTAACGCTTTAATCGATTCTACTTTTAGAACTCTTGGTCGATAAAATTACATTAACATTTATCTTTAGCCCAAAACACATCCGACAAGGGCACGGTGTGGCCGATGAAACCCTTATCAAAAACTTTTGTTGAGTTCAATCCAAATTTCGAATAAATGTGTCCATGATCCAAACCCACATTAACTTGGGGACGGTGTGGCCGATGAAACCCTCATCAACATGAATTCGGTGGATAGACATTTATCACCCACTTTCCCTACGTAACAAGGTTTGTACCCCGGTGTGGCCGAGTGCACTCCCTCACGAAATAGGTTTTCATGGTTTCTACTTTTTGGTAAGGCTAAGTCTCAATTGTTTATTTTAGCGAGAGGTCATGTCAATTTATTATCTATCACGTTTTAAGTGAACTAAAGCGGTGAACTACGATAATTGTAATTGACATGGTCGATAAACTCGATTTAAAAATGACAATGCATGTTTTAGTTATGGCGATTTAGCGATGCATGCGACATATAAATAAAATGCAAAGCATAAAAATAAATCCTAGTATGGCCTTCCTAAAATAGAAAATCTAATTAACTATTACATATTCGAAAACCAACTCCATTGGTCCCTTGAACTTCGGTTTTGGCACGCATCTCGAGGTAACACCGTCTTTATGTATCGTCTTCCTTGAGTGACACCGTCTTCAAGGAACTCCGAAATAAATAAATTACATAGCAAATTACATAATTTCCTATTATACAATTGTAATTAAAAATAAAATAAATCTATTAAATTATAAAACGGTGATACGCCCATACATTTCGGGTAATACCAATTAAAAACTAAGGTCATACTAAGTAAAATTACATAATTCAAAAATTACATAAAATAAAATTATGGCAATCATAAATAAAATGCAGCATTATAATATGTATGAACATGCCCAATTTTATGCTAAATCGCCTTTAATGAGCCAATATCGTATATTTATCGGTTTTTACGGATTTGCGTGATTTAACCTTTTAAAATCACAATAATTACATAAATTCATATTTATGTACAAGTTAATTACCCTAACAAACTTAGGACTCAAAATTAGTCTTCACTAACATATTGACAATAATTAACTTATATTTCTTAAAATTGTTCATAAATGGACTCAAAATTACAAAATTATGTCATAAACTTCAAATAAATCATAAAAATTTGAAATAAATTTGAAATTTGAAATTTAAACTCATGAACATTCTGGAAAAATACCATGACACTCATAATGTTCAAAACTTAGGTTAACAATTTCGAAATTTATCGGAAAAAACAATGTTGCGGTTTATCGGATTTATCAATTATAATCATAAAATATGAGAAAAATTATATTTATCAACTTTTCAATTTTAGATATGAAATAGGTAATAAAATGCAACATGTGATATTTTTCCTTAGTCATGAAGTATGTTTTAGCAATTATTCACTAATTAAAGTCACTATTTATGCTATTTTTCATCAAAAATTCATAAATCATGCATAAAGACTTCATTATAGCCTATTATTTTACACACATCTTATAAAATTTCATATGACAATATACTAAATTTCTATTACCAGATTCGAAATTTATCTCATATTAACCCATTTTTCATTTAAATTTGATTTTTATCATGAAAAATCCATATTTCGAGCATAAGAACTCCAAAAATTATGAAAATTTACAGGCCATCTAAAAATAATATATGTGAAAACATATCCAAAAACCACTGAAACATTCGAAGTTTAGCTAATTTTAGTCCGAAAATGACATTTTTATCATAAAATCACATTTTTAATGCCATTATTATATAAAATGAACAATAAAAATCCATAAATTAACCAAAATATCCTAAATACATTTTAGGATCAGAAACTTTAACATGCAAAATTGATTTCGTGATATATCATAATAAACACAAATTTATAAGTTTTATATGTTAATCGTATAACTCGGAAAAACTATAACCGATTTGCATGCAAACAACCTAAGGCTCATGATACCGCTTGTTAGAAATCTATATCTCATTATTTAACATATTCATATATGTGAGAAATTATTTAGTCATAAAATAATTACAAATCTTATGCATGCAAACTTAAATTAAAAGAGAAGAAATCATCAACCTTTACTATGATAATTTCGGTCTTATGGGCACCAACAAGATCTCCTTCTTGTTAGTTCTTGAGCTTTCCAATAATGGATGAACATTCATGACTTCAAAATAGAAGTCCTCCAATAAGTAGCACCCAAGACTATCCCCCAATCCCACAAACTAACATGTACTAGATATTTGTAATGTGGTTTACCTTAAAATCGGTTACTGATACTCATATACTACTACTAGTATTATTAGTATTTGATTTGGACAAATTAGATTCATAAAAAATGAATTTTATGAAGAACAAGAGAGAGAAGGTAGGTTTTTATGAAAACATAAGAGAATGATAAATTTTTAGAGGAAAAACTCTCTAAAATCATGCCCAAAAACCGGTGGGTCTATGGAGTATATGGACTATTTTTCTTTTTCCTTTTTGTCTTCACAAGACAAATGTGTAAGTCTTTTGCATGGTCAAGTCACTATCAAGTGTCATAGACAAATGAATAAGACAAATGGAAAAAGACAAAACTTCTCACATTGTCCACCAAATTTCGGTTTATATGTATAATATGGAGTCCATTTTATTTTTGTCAATTGTACAATTGTATGTCATGTGACATGTGACATGTCTTATGTCATGTTTTAATTTAAAATGCATATTTAACAAATTAAATATTATTTACAAATTAAATAAATCACATTTAACAAATTGACTAGTAATTCAAAATTACTTTCACATAAAATGGTCATTTAAATACTAGTTAGTATAATTCACAACATCTTGTAATTATGACTAACTTATCATTCTCATCTCGCGTGTTTCGCAAACACCGATTAATTTTAGTAATATAACTTCTTAAATTACTAAATAAAATCTTATTTAATCACATTATAATAAGATGTCATTTTCTCTCTTATGATGATAATTTGTTCAATTTTAAGGAATTAACTAATCTGTATCGACATACAATTAATTAACCTTTTCAATTAAGGGAATCGTCCTTTAGGTGTGACCTCAAGGGATCAACTGATCACCACCGTCGCACGACAGTAATGTCAAACTCTAGCCAGCCAATCATTACCGATATGTGTGGACCAATTGACTATATATGTAATGTATCATCCCTTTCGTATTCTTGTAATGAGTTTTAAATATGTGATCAATATGATCGACAATTGTGATCGCATTATTGTCGGAGGACATATATTCCAACATTATTGTCTCATCTTCCACTTTGTAAATGAATTTATACATCTAAATTTCTTCCTCTATAAAAATAACTAATAAGTACTTCCTCTAACTCTTTGTTAATAGTTAGTTATCTTTGATAGAGATTTTTTATGGAACAAAAATCTTTCACATCGTTCTCCTAATTTAATTGGTTGGCATAAAGTTTCTTTTTTACGAAAGTCTCTTAGTGGATTAGGAATAAAATCCTCTGAAGTAGCTAATAAAGCCCTCCAAAAGAAACTTTTATGGAAAATTCTTGTGGAAAAGGATAATATATGGGTCAAAGTGGTAACTAAGAAATATTTGAGAAATTGTTCATTTTTTGAACATAAGCCTAATTCAGTTTGCTCCTGGCAATGGCGTAATTTCATGAGTATTCGGGACATGTTTAGAAAGGGGTTGAGATGGCAGGTAGGTAATGGTAGCAATATCAAATTTTGGACTGACAATTGAGTTTTCTCTTATCCTCTTACTAGAAAAATAGATGGTCATATTAACCTTGATTTAAATCTTTTGGTTAGATATTTCATAACCCATGATAAACAATGGGATGTCAGTAAGTTATCAGATATAGTAAATAATGATATTGTTAACCAGATAGTTAATATTCCATTGCTGCACAATGATATTCTAGATACCCTTCTTTGGGGGTTGTCTGTGGATGGAAATTTCTCGACCAAATGATGGTATTAGTCTTAACTTCGCAAGTGCACGTATCGTTGCACTAGTAAGGGTCGAACACGAGGAGCAAAATGAAACTACTAATCGTTCCGTCCAATAGTTTAGCTAAGTCTAATAAGAGCAAGTTTGGGGTATTATCTAACAACTAAGTTGAATAACATGTAGTAAATAAACTAAGTAATGCTAACACTACTACAGATACAGGCTATAACAACGGGTAAAAACCGTTGTAAAAACAAAAAGCGGACGTTGTTAAAGCGGCCATTATAAAAGGTATTTACAACGGTTAGGTTATTTACTTAAACCGTTGTCGAAAATATTCACCACGGTTAAAAGCCGTTATTGTTGTGTGTAAGCCGTTGTGGAAAGTGTTTCAAAAATATGGTGGGAATAATATAACAACGTTTATCATATGAATAACCGTCGTTATAACTTTCCCACCAAAATTGTGAAGACTTTTAACAACGGGTATACGCTAAAAACCCGTTGTTGAAATTGGTAGTAACAACGGTTCTTCGTTTAAAACCTGTTGTTGAATATTATGCGCGGGTATTTGTGAAAGGTATTTACAACGGTTCTTATTTTAAAACCTGTTGTTGAATATTATGGCGGGTATTTGTGAAAGGTATTTACAACGGTTTTTGTTTTAGTAACCGTTTTTATTACGAACTCCTAATGTTTTTAAAAATTAAATTTGTTTCATGCCATTCAAAACCTCGCATAAATCAAAGAAAGACCATATATCAACCGACCATAAATCACAGCTGGGTTCATCAGAACTCAATAGATTCAATTCAAGCACATCAGCAGCATCATATATATATATATATAGAAATAGGATCCTGTACGAACTTATAGTTCGGTGCGAACTTACGAACTTAATATGGGCCATTAGATTAAAAGACATACCACACAAATCAATGGTCAAAAGAAACTCCAAGTTTCCACGACTAACTCATCTATAACCCAACCAAACACTGCTCTCAAGTCTCACTCCCAATCAACTGACGCCGGCACCGGAGCAGACATCGGAGCTCCGACACTAACTACCTTTTACCTTACCCCTGTCTTACTTCAGACTATTTTGCGGTTGTTTACAAATAAAGCTTCTTCAACTTCCCCTTTTCTCCCTCCTCTGAAACCTTCACCTTCCACCACCGCAGTATTTTCGGAAATTCGGCACCACCTCACCGTCAGTCCACATCTCGTCATATATTCTGAGATTATTATTTTTTAAATTCTATTCCTATGTTAGTAGATCTATGATTCCCATCAAATATTAAAAAAGATCATGTCAATAAAGTAAGCTTCTAGCATAGGGTAGGGTGGAGATGGTTGCGGTTGTCGTCGGAGCTCCGTCGGCGGCATGGAGTGGTCTAGTGATTGATGAAGATGGTGGGTTTTGTTGGGTGTGGTGTTAGTGAGGGGACCGTGGTGGTTGTGGTGTTGCATTTGGCGATTTCGTGGTGGTTGTCGACTTGTGGTATCGACGGCGACGTCTGAATTTCCGGTAATCTCGTTGGCGTGACAATGATGGTGGTAGTGGTGGTAATCCAGTTTGGTGGCGGATGCTCAACATATGACCCAAGATACACATATCAAATACTCCTAGATACACACATGAAGACTCTAGATACAGAAATCGATTTGTGTATCCGGTCGTATTGATATGTGTAACTGAGATACTAACATGTGTATCTAGAGTGGTTGTCTGGGCAGCATAGGTGTGGTGGTCGCGTGGGAAATAACTGTCGGCCCGTTCTCTTTGAAGCTGTGAGAGTTTATTTTGTGCAATGTTTGAACTACTTAGATTTATCAATTGTCCTAGCTGATAATTGATGCATTCAATTTAAATGTAGTACGAGTAGTATACATCAATTGCCCCCTACTTTGCTAGATTCGATACAATTCAGCCTCGTCATAGATTGATACAATTCAGCCTCGTCGTAAATAAGAGCTTGACACAGCCATCAATTTTCCCGCTTTAAGGAGTTTTGAAGTCATCAACTCCGACAGTAGCCTAGAGCACTAAACATGATTAGTAATCTCACTCAATTAACTAAATTTGTCTATATTTTCATTATGTCATTCAAAAAAAATATTAAGCTTGTGCGCGTCTTTAGTGTGCACTCAATCGAAAACATTAGTTGAATTTTCATCATGGATTGACACAAGTTCAAGTATGTGTGTAGTCTATAATACATTCATTACATTTTTTTTTATACAAGTTCAAGTATGTTTGATGATGTTCTCTATTGACGTCGGTGCCGTACAGAGTTGCGGCGATGTCTCTGGCGTGGGTTGAGACTGTGGTGGTGTGCTATTAGTGGGTGGTGGTTTGTGGATACACAGAGTAGTACCCTTAGGTACACGAGTATACTGCTATGGATACACATACACAGAGTTTATCTGCCTTTGATGTTGCAACAACTCATGGTGGCTCTCTTATTGAAGGAGCAAAGGGTAAGTCAAATGAGAGCCATAGAGATAACAAGAAGGGGGCTCTAATGACTGATAGCATGCGTAAAAACCAGTTAGTTGGGGGCTTGAAGATTGAAGAGAAACCAAAAGCTAAAACAAAGCAAAAATCTTCTGCCACTCGGTTATTATCTAGTTCAATTCAGTAGCAAGTTCCTGGAAACGAGAGGGATGGGAATGTGTGGCTGCCATCATCTTTTAATGATTCAAAAGATACTTTTATTAACTCTGAGGAGGCTATTGATTTTGATTCAATTGCACAAAATGAGAACGGCGCGCCTGATGATCTAAACGATTGGTTCAAAGATTTGCCAGCTTGTGATTTTACTGGTTGTCTGGATATTCCAATGGACGACCTCAGTATGGTGCTTTGATAGTATATATGGTTAGTATATATAAACAGTATGTGTAAATTTTGTTACTTGTATTATTTTGTCCTAAGCTCAATCAAGGAAGGCGTAAATGTACTCAATTATTGATCTGATTGATTATCACTTCTGTTCTTGCTATTTGCAAAAGAGTTGCCTTTATTTTTTCTTCAGTTCTTTTACTGTTCTCAGTTTGTTTCAATTTGTTTTCTTCAGTTCTTTTACCATTCTCTAGGTAGTGGTAGTAGTGGCGGTGGTGGTGGGGCCAGTGGTGGCGGTGGATTGGGCTGTCCAGGGAGGTTAGTATTGTGGCGGTGGTAGGGCAGTGGTGGTGGTGGCGGAGGTGAATACACAAAATAGCACCTAGATACACATAATATCGGCCCGGATACACATGGTATTACTACGGGATACATGTGTATCTAGTAGTTATATCATGTGTATATGGAAGTACTAACTTGTGTATCTAGCAATTTAAAGAAGTGTATCTGACTTGGCGGAGATGTGTATCTAACAAGGTAAAAGAGTGTATTTAGCAAGGTAAAGACATGTATCTAGCAATCTAGAGAATTGTACCTGACTTGGCGGAGATGTGTATCTAACAAGGTAAAATAGTGTATCTAGCAAGGTAAAAACATGTATCTAGCAATCTAAAGAAGTATATCTGACTTGGCGGAGATGTGTATCTAACAAGGTAAAAGAGTGTATCTAGTAAAGTAAATGAGTGTATCTATGAAGGTAAAGACATAAATTTAAGAACCTTTGCACACTACATACAATGCACATGATATTGGCTCATGCACGTCATTGCTTAAAGTTGATTATGGTCTTCGCATCCTTAGTTGCGCACCGTCGAGTAGACTTGGCTCATCCTTTATACTACTACATTGCTTGTGTTTTGACATGTATTAGTCACCAATTCTTTAGTTAACTAGGCTATATGGGACTCGAACCCATGCCTTTGTACAAAATTTGTACATCGCTCTCCCAATTGAGCTAATAGCCTTTAATATATGTCAAGCAAAGTTGAAATGAGGGGTATATAATCATCAGCTTGAAATGATACTGGTTTTTGGTCTTATTACCTCCAATTTCTTGACCAATTCTCCGGCAGTTGGAGCGGATAGTATGATATGGCGCGCACTAGGACTGACGAACCCTTCTTCAACAGCTTGATCGATGAAAGACAGCAGAGAGTTATAGTAGCCATCCACATTAAGCAGACCCACCTGCACATTATATTGCAGTATTTTGCCACCAATTAGTCATCAAATGTGCTGCACTTCACTTAATTTACAACACAGAGCAAAGAAATCAATGACATAGTTCAGATAATTACCGGCTTGTCATGAATGCCAAGTTGAGCCCATGTTATAACTTCTAGTAGTTCCTCCAGTGTACCATAGCCACCTGCATATAATGCAATGCTCAGGCTTTAATACAGGATACAGGATACCAGTCTGTATTAACTTGGTACTATGCCAGTAGTAACTGTCGTCCATCCATCAACCATTGTACTAATAATTTTGTTATTAGTATCGTTTTTCAAAATATGCGAGGAATGTTAAAAAACGTATACAATCAAATGGAACAGAGGAAGTAACCGAAAGAAACAAGGAGAGAAATCAAAAACTCACCATCGAGAGTTTGCCATTTAGGAGACTTAGCAGTAGAATTCTGAGCTAATATAAAAGCCGAAAGCTGAAGTAAAACAAAACCCACTACAACAACATTATAACCTCCCATGGCCGGAAAACTAATTTTCCGGCGTAACAATATTAGTTCTTCTTCTTCCTTTTCTTGTTGTTATTGGTATAATTGCAATTCAGGTCAACGGAGAATGTAGATATTATTGTGATTAATGAAGAAGATGTCAATGATTTTACAAGTTGGTGAAGAGGGGTATATAATCATGTAGCAAAGTTGTTTTTGATAATCATGTAGCAAAGTTGAAATGAGGGGTATATAATCATGTAGCAAAGTTGAAGTTGTTTCAGGTCAGCGGCAATTTTAAGTTATTTCAAATTGAAGTTGAAATGAGGGGTATATAATCATGTAGCAAAGTTGAAATGAGGGGTATATAATAGCCTTTAGTAGCACCCAAATTTTCAAACGTGAATTAATCATGCAGATAAATTCCACAAACTCCACAATTGTAAACCCAGCACAATGATCTGACAACCAAATTAAGCCAGAACAGCAAGAAGAAACCCACATTTTCCGCAAATTAAGCATCAAATTAACTGTATAAACACAATCAAACAACCTAAAACCTAACCCAATTCATCAAACCCACATTTTTCGAGTAAGTCTCCCTTAAGACGGGACATTTTCGTGTGAAAGAATAAGATGGCATTTAAAGACCACTTTAAATACTAGCTGGACCATTATGATCTTTAAATCTCAACTAAGATGATGTTTGCACAATGATGTCGGAATGAAATCGGAAAACAACACAAAATAGCTACACAAACTTATAATATAGGCGGCAAGAAGTTACTACCTGTCTAAAAAGCTTGATTATTGGTGGTGTAGATGTTGTGTATCTGAGAAAAGTGGTGCCGACGAATACACCTCCGCTTCGCAGTACACGGGTAATTTCAGCAATCTGTTGTACAAGTACAAATGAAGCTATAACTTGCAGCAAACATCGCTTTAAGTGGAACTATCAATGCTAATGTACAATGATCAGGGCTGGCCCTCCTGTTTGGTGGGTTAATTGACAAGGGCCCGCGTCTGAACCAAAAAAAGAGGACTCGATTTGGGTTTTCCAAGGGTTATATATTAGTTAGGTAGGTAGGTAGTTCCCTAGTAAAATAAATCGTGCATGCGATGCAGGGGATCTAGTCTAGTAAAGTTATCATGTTTGCAAATGTAGGTCATCTCTTACAAGATGGATTGGAAATGAAACACCAAAACTGCGGAATAGAAATCTTACAGCATTTGAAGGAGATGGCCAGCAATGCAATGCAAAGCACCCAAATGATGAATCGCATCAATCAAGCGGACGGAAAGGGAAGTCTAGCAACATCTGCCCTCACAAGAGCAAGTTTGCTGCATATTATAGTTAACCATCAATAAGCACAACCACGACGACATTGAAAAATAATACTGACAGCAACACCCTAGATAGAGATTATGAACTTTACTTTGACAAAGAGGGTTCTTCCTTTTTGGTGAAACCGTAACATTGGCGAAGCATATTTTCAGAGAAATCAAGAGCAATAACTCCAGAATAGCTACCACACATGGCTAATTTACGTGAGAATAGCCCACTTCCGCAACTGACATCTACTAGCAAGCCTCCTTCAGCTGGTTTGAAGTACTCCTGAGCCATTTTAAACTGCATTTCAGAAATCAAATCAGTAGGTCCATCAATACACCATTAACTCTGACGTAATTAATGTACTGATCCACAGAAGGAACAAGGCCTAACCTCTTCTTCCGGCCCTGGAAAACCACTTCTATTAAAATTTTGTCGCCATCCACGTTCATACAAAAAAGACACAACTGGACTTCTGTTTTGTCCACAAATACCATATTAATAATTAAAAAAAAACAATTAATAATCCATCAAAAGACAAAATCAACCCACATACTTTAAAAAATCAATAATAATAGTCACACTTGGTATCCTCAAATTTCTGGGTAGATTTAGTATTATTCAAAGGCACCTTCAAATCACACTTAACCTTAGGCTTCCAAGTAACAGTCTTAAACAAACCCACTTTAAATCTAACCCTTAAGTGTAGCTTCACGCCTTCACCTGCATCTCATACACTACTTCACTCTTCTGATTCTGATAATCCGTCTTCCCATCACTTCCAAGTATAACCAAATTCTGTACCTTAAACACCAAAAGTCCAAACGATGTCGTATTCTTATATCCCGGGTAAAACGTGGTTCCTTCAACGGTCTGTGGTTTGGATTTGATTCTTAGCCTTCTCCTTTTCAATTATACAAATCTCATACTGAAAGAGAATAATGTCACCTTTGAAGTATCGACAAGGTGTAGACAAGGTGTGTTCTTTGTTTTTCCGGATAAACAAGGATTCCTTGTGCGTGCATAATTTGTTATGTCATTTGCATGCATGATTACACTGATAGCTTACTAAGACTAAACTTTTGATTATCTATTGCTTAAAAGATACACATGGTATTACTACTATATACACAAATCGATTTGTGTATCCAGTAGTAATACCACGTGTATCCGGACTGGTATTTCGTGTATCCACGATCAAAAGATAAACTACGACCACCAAACTGGCCATCACAACCACCAACACTACCACCGCCATACCTACTTCCCTGGACTAACCCCACAACAAGCCCCGACCCCGCCATCAGCCCCGACAACCACTTGAACCCACATCGGCGACATCACTCGGTGACATAAACGACCACCTCGGACATGACGGGGACATCACCCGTCACCACAATACACCACAACATACATCTCCAAGGCCACGATCAGGCCAAATTATAACTCAAAAACGATTAAAAAAATAAAATTTATAATGATCAATTTTTATAAACCTAATTTTTAATTAGAATTCATACCTAAATATCAATTTTCAGAGATTAAAATAAGAATTGAAGCTCACCTTTCTTCTATAATAGACTGAAATCTGTTCTTGGGTGGTAGAAGCGGCGGTGGACATGGCGGCCGACGGTGGAAGTGTGAGAGGCGATGGAAGTAGAGTGTTTGTGGTGGTTTGGTGTTGAATTGTTTTAGTTTGGCAGAAAATAAAAAGAGCGTTTGAGAATGACTTTAATAGGTCGGTTAAATGCAGTTACGCACCGTACTTTAGTTCGCACTGACCCCGACCCTATATATATATATATATATATATATATATATATATATATATATATATATATATATATATATATATATATATATATATATATATATATACTTACAAGGAGTTAAATTTACATGAACTAATCATTCCCTAACTTCAACAAAAAATCTACTAATAAGCTGATCTAAGCTCTGAGTATCATGCATTTAGCCTTCAGCATTGCTATGTTCTAAGACGTATTTGCCCAACATGTCCCTTACCTCTTCTATATGTTGCCATTTGTACTGCTGAAGTTCTTGTGACGCGTTGATTACATACTGCGGAAAAAACAAAGACAAGACATTATTGTAACAACATACATCATTCAGCATAGCAACATTATGGTATAGCAGCAAGCAAGACAACATCAGCTCTAATTTAAAAAAAGTAATAAACACATTATTAAATTACTAACCTTTTCTGGAATAAGGATATATCTTCGCATAATAATCTCCAACATGAATCGACAAACATAGTATCCACATTGTATGCTATCTGGCTGGCGAGGGACCTATTATTACATAAAAACAAACAGACGAGAGAAGGCTCACATCAGAATCTTGAACTTTAGGTATTGTATTAGTATTAAACACAGATTTTTGCACTTAAGGTATTGTATTTAAGCACGTACCCCTGTTATCGTAATAAAAGTAGGGCCCTCATCAGAATCTTTCGTGGGTTGATCCTGCTCGTTAGCTCTTTTCTTCACAAAGGCCCTTTTTTTTAAAAAAAAAAAAAAAAAAAAAAAAAAAAAAAAAAAAAAAGGCACAGAAACTCAAATGAGTTTTTTGCTATAAATAAAAATTGGAAATGTTATTATAAATAAATCAGTATTATAAACTTACTTAATAATCAAGCGCTTAAAAGTCTCGCTTGGTGGATTATGTATAGAGTCCAACCAAAAAACTTTCTTCTTCGTCGGCATGATGGCTGCTAGCACCCAATGAGTCCTACATCAAGAGACATCATCATTATTAACAAGTACATATATTAGTTATAAAAATACAATTGTAGGGGCAAACGTAATATTAATTTGTTTATTACCCGTTTTCATTATAAGGGGCAAAAACCAGCTTCTTGGTTGTCGCCAATTGCTGAGCAATATAATCTACCCGATCTTCGAACGAAAAAATCGCGATAAACATAGATAAAACATAGGGGCACAAGAATCCGTATTGATCACATGGAATCTTGTTCTCGGCGATCACTCTCAATTTCAATATCCTACATTATTACGGTATTAATTCCGGTATTTAAAACACTATATATCTAGTAGTCAGAATATTAGAATATGAAATTATTTATTAAGAAACTTACTTCATACAAACAAATAGGTGTTGGACATCAATCTCGTCTAGGCCAGCCCAAATGGCTAGCATATCCCATGACATAATTGCTTCGCGCTCAACCCCTATAATATGCTCCTCGAGCGGAATAATTATCAATTGCTCATTTTCTATGTGATTGCAAGCCTCCTCATGCAGTTACCTCATCGTCACCGTTCTTACTTTTAGCATGTAATCCTTCCCAAAATATTTTGTGGAGTTTAAACTCTTAACATCTTTCAGTTCGGGGAAATAATGATTCTTTGATTTTGTGCTACTACCACCAGCCTACACATGTAGATAATTAAAATAATAAAAAATCCAAAGGTAACATATCCTAACTAGCTAGTTGGAGTAATAAAAATAAAGAGTACTTAACTAAATACCTCATCAACCTGCTCTTTCAATGATGAGGTAGTAGTAGCAGGTATGACTGGGGACTTAGGCTTATCCGTCTTTTTTGTCCCCTACACAAAATTTTCATGCTTTTTAGAAATACAGAAAAAATATAAATAAAGGGAGGTTTTTCAGAAAATGGAGAAGTTAATTAAATACCTCATCAAGTTGTTGTCTGGACGAGGTAGTTGGCATGTCCGGGGACTTAGGCTTATCCGCCTTATCCGGCTTTTTTGTTCCCTACAAAAAAATTTCATGCTTTTTAGAAATACAGAAAAAATATAAATAAAGGGAGGTTTTCGAAAAATGGAGAAGTTAATTAAATACCTCATCAAGTTGTTGTCTCGATGAGGTAGTTGGCATGTCTGTGGACTTAGGCTTATCCGCCTTAGCCGGCTTTTTTGTTCCATACAAAAAAAAAAATAACATATAAATTTAACATATAAAAACATTCAACAATTAAAAATTTAACAAATAAAGGTATTTTTTCTAACCCCAACTGCTTTCGGTTGAGGCGGAGACGAACGAGCCAGGAAGATGTGAGATTCAGGCCATTGGATGAAATTTCCAACCGCATCTCCCAGAATGGTAATGTCGTCACGAACTGGGACGGGCAGTTGAAAGTTTTCATGGCCTGGAAAGACTTCAGTTATCTCCACTTTTCTATGATTCGGCAAAAGTTTTTCGCCATGAACAACCACTACAGTTTCCGCTGCTGATTTGGTGGGCACTTTTACGAGAGCCCCGCCAACACGCACAATTGGTTTCTCGAATTTAGGGTCAACAAGAATAACTGGCCTCCTGTTTACGGCCTGAAGAATACACATACATTATTATATCACAAAATTTAATAGAATTCATATAAATTCAACTAATTAAACATTTCATGCATACCTTCTAACGAAAACAAGAACGACTTGAAGGGGATGTATCTTTGTTTTCCATCGACCTTCTTCTCAAGTTGCATCTCCTTTTCGGACCCATTATTTACCTAATAAAATTAACCAATGGCACGATGTCGGAAGTTATAGCATTAGAGCCGGCAGAACACACCCCCGATCTTACCCAAAAAAAAAGAAAAGAAAAATAAGGAAGTATTAGGTACCTGATCGGCTTTAGTTGTTACAACTTCAGAAGCATTAGGTACCTGATCTTTCTGAATCTCGTTGACCGATACTTCCTTCTCATGTATTGCCAAGGTAGTAGTGTTCTCGGCCTCTTGACCAATCTGTTGTACCTTATTACCCCCTTTAATGACATCCTCCATCATCTTCATTTTTTCTTCGGAAAGCTTTCCTCCAGCATTCATCTTTAGTAGTACGAATGTCATTAACTGAAGCTGCGTGCCAAGAATGTAATGTTTTAGCAATTTTTATCCCAACAATAACATGTGAATTGAACTTAAATGAAAATAATAGAATAAATGGTACCATGTCAGCCTTCTCAGCCTTAGTCTTCCTTTTCTTCTTTTTCGGGGTAGTTGTCCCATAATATTTCGTTACTCCAACCTGTAACGGGACACCCCTCAATCGACCTAGATGTTCGGGTCGGCCGATCGCTCTAGCAAGAACGTCTTCACGACCATTGGGAGTGAATTTCCCTTCTTCTACCTCCTTCAATACCTTGTCCTGTAATATATTAAATAAACTTCAAATTATATTTGTGACTAAAATAATAAAGTTATTAATGAACTCGTCTTAGTAAAATAATGCTTACTATGTTGGCCAACACTTCCTCATCATATTTGTCACGTGACCGGGATCCTTTAGGCGTGTGCCTTTCTTTATAAGTTACATGCCGATCCAAGTCGGTCACTCCCTTTGCCACCTACACATTAACATGGTAACAGTTATACATGTAAATTAAATGTGTAGTAAGTCCAAATGTGATTAAAAAAATCAAATCTCATAGGGGAATGCATGCTACTTACGAGGTTTTCCTTTATCAATCTGTAACCGCCTCGAGAACCATACCATTTCCCCTTCTAGCATGAAATGTTAGCACGATTTCTTCTGCTAACGACCTTCAAATTATATAAAAGTGCAAGTAGATGAGATAATAAAAAGATTATATAAAGAACGCATTAATTAAAAAAATGATAGGTAAATCGTTAAAAGGCGAGGATATTTAACCTGAAACTTCTCACTAGTTCTCATCGCTTTGAAAAGATCCCATTGTTCCTGACTGATGGTGGGACACTTGTCTGCTGGTGGGCTCTTACGCATCTCCCCCGTTGCCTTATCCATATACAACCAATCCCTAGCAACGTCACACTTCTACTGCCTGTGGACACCCCCTGCCTTCTGCATTAAATACTTATCATGGCATTCATCGGCAATATCAAAGGCTTCCTTTATACGAGCCAAGTATAACTCCGCCAATTTTGGATTCAAATTTCTAACATCATCTAAATGGATAGGCACAAACTGTCTTGTGCAACATCCAATCCAACTGGATAAAAAAACCCGCATTTGGACCGGTAGGGAAACCCTTCGAGCTCCATGTTATTTTAAGCGGCTCTTTAGCGGCTATAGCTGCAAGGGCTTGCGGGCACTTCGTAGCACCCCTCTCACCAGGCTTATTATCATCCCCACGCTTATTATTCTTTTGACTTCTTTTCCGTTTTTCACCGATGATAATCCTAAAACCCAAATATGAATGAAATAGTAAATGAACAACTTAACAACGTCATGCAGAGTATTATCTAAAACCCTAAAGAGGAATGAAAACAGTGAACTGACTTGAATACCTTACTGAAAACAGTGAACTGACTTGAAGGGGATGTATGCTGTTTTTCATCAGCCGTCTTCTCAAGTTGCATCTCCTTTTCAGACCCATTATTTACCTAATAAAATTAACCAATGGCACGATGTCAGAAGTTATAGCATTAGAGCTGGCAGGGAACACACCCCCTGATCTTACCCAAAAAAAATAAAAGAAAAATAAGGAAGTATTAAGTACCTGATCGGCTTTAGTTGTTACAACTTCAGAAGCATTAGGTACCCGATCTTTCTGAATCTCGTTGACCGATACTTCCTTCTCATGTATTGCCAAGGTAGTAGTGTTCTCGGCCTCTTGACCAATCTGTTGTACCTTATTACCCCCTTCAATGACATCCTCCATCATCTTCACTTCTTCTTCAAATTATATAAAAAAATGATAGGTAAATCGTTAAAAGGCGAGGATATTGAACCTGAAATTTCTCACTAGTTCTCATCGCTTTGAAAAGATCCCATTGTTCCTGACTGATGGTGGGACACTTGTCTGCCGGTGGGCTCTTACGCATCTCCCCCGTTGCTTTATCCACATACAACCAATCCCTAGCAACGTCACACTTCCACTGCCTGTGGACACCCCCTGCCTTCTGCATTAAATACTTATCATGGCATTCATCGGCAATATCAAAGGCTTGCTTTATACGAGCCAAGTATAACTCCGCCAATTTTGGATTCAAATTTCTAACATCATCTAAATGGATAGGCACAAACTGTCTTGTGCAACATCCAATCCAACTGGATAAAAACCCCGCATTTGGACCAGTAGGGAAACCCTTCGAGCTCCATGTTATTTTAAGCGGCTCTTTAGCGGCTATAGCTGCAAGGGCTTGCGGGCACTTCGTAGCACCCCTCTCACCAGGCTTATTATCATCCCCACGCTTATTATTCTTTTGACTTCTTTTCTTTTTTTCACCGATGATAATCCTAAAACCCAAATATGAATGAAATAGTAAATGAACAACTTAACAACGTCATGCAGAGTATTATCTAAAACCCTAAAGAGGAATGAAAATTTAAAACAACAGTTTGAGCTTCTAAAATCCTAAACCCTAATAAGAGGAGTGAAGTAGATGATGCGGGATGATAAAGATAACAAAGAAGACGAAAAACAAATAGATGCATGAAAATGAAAAAAGATGATCATCTTAAAACTTTAATGACGAAACACAAAATTAAGGTGAACATACCTGATGATGATGATGATGATGATGATGATGATGATGATGATGATGATGATGATGATGATGATAAAGAGAACGAGCAGGATGATAAGGGAAGGCAACGGAATCTGGGCGTCGAAAATCAAGGCGACAATAGGCAACGAGAATGTAGAAAGCGGGAGAGAGAGAATAATAAACTCAGGATACCAACGGTTGAACTGGTGTTGTGTGTGTTTGTGTGGTATGTTGTATGCTGTATGTGTTTGTAAATTAGTTTTTTATTAAGACAAACTATTGACAACGGGTCCTCAAAACAAAACCGTTGTTATATGTTAATAACAACGGGTCAATAAAAGTCAACTGTTGTCATAACTTTATTACAACGGTTAAAATATACCCGTTGTAATATATTTTCACCAAATTTGCGCCAAAATGAAATATGTCTAAAAAATCAATGACAACGGGTAGGGGTACTACACCCGTTGTTGAAAGTAATAACAACGTGTAATGTAACTATAACCGTTGTTGATAGTAATAACAACGGGTGATGTAAATATAACCGTTGTTGAAAGTATTAACAACGGGTAATTTAAATATAACTGTTGTTATTGTTGAACCTTTTTTTTTTTAAATTACTGTAATTCCATTACAGTCCAAACTGTAATAATACATACATCTTTAACTATGTGAAAAGCACTATATCTTTGCAACATTATTCAAAGAATTTCAACAACAGCATCCACATCTAATAATAAGATCAAAAAAGTAAGACAACACCAGCATGCATGCATACTGCATATCTATAGGATTTACCATGCCATGCAAATTTGGGAATCTTTATTTAACAATGACCATTGGTTCTATTGGCTTTTTAAAGCTACCAAAAGCTAAAGACATACAACACATCTCAAACTTGCTATAAATTAAGAAAAGAGGCATCCCATTAGCTCCCCACAACTCACAAATAAATTAAACCATCAAATTACTTGTCTGAAAATGACTCAAAATGTTGGTCGTCCATATTACTGTGTCCTAATGAATGCCCCAGGCCACATAGATATAGACAATGGAAAATTTGCTGCCAAGAGCTTTAATCCTTTGAGTAATAAGTTTATTGAGCTGGGATACTCGGTCAGCAAAGTTAAGCCACAATGGGGGCCATGGGGATTCAAAGAGAGTCTACTCATTCAGTTTGGAACATCACCTGCACATGCAGAAACAGCATTTAAGCTTGACATGATGTTTCAACTCAGAGGCCATGGCAGGAACGACTGGAATGCTCCGAATAGGTCAACACTCGAACCATACCTCTAGGTAGCCACAGACTCGGATGCTGAGCTTCTGAAGAATACCGTGGACTATGTCCAAGTGCCGATGCGACCATCATTGATGGGCAGCAGTCGGCCAGGTGAGAAAGCGTCGATGCCTACAACCAGGTTGTGGCTGTTTTCCAAGCAATGTACCCCTAAAACCCCTAAAAAATGTGTCCGTGTCTGTGGCTGAAACTTCCAAGCAACATCATGTGTTAATTGTTGAGTGTCAAACTGTGTGTGTCTGTATCCGCCTATCATAAGCAGTGTCGTGGGCCTGTATGAAAAGGCTACTTAAATAAAGATAATGTGTAACCCTGTGATTTTGTAAGATTTCCAGTACGTTTGTATTAAATATGCAGTTCCTTCTACTAATATGTTAAGTGGAGATAGGTATTTAAAAAAAAAAACTAAAAGGAAGGTATATATATATTTATTTATTTAAAAAATAAAAATAAAAATAAAAGCTACTATTTCATTATAAGTTACAGTGGGTAGATCATATGAGAACGGAGGAAGTAATAACTTACATTATGAACCATCTCAGGATCGGAGACGTTTCTTGGATATCATAGTTTCTTCGTTAACCCAAATACCTTCACCATGGTCATCACGCATATAGATGCTTTCAGTGTCCTCATGATCAGTGTCAACATCGTCGAAATAAGATACAGTGGTAGAGTGATTCATTCGCTCAAAAACGACATCCTGATCATCATCACCATTATCGGATGGACTACTCCTTCTACTCCTTATAGACAGTACAACAGACCACTTCTTATCCATAGGATCGGTGACATAGAACACTTGTTTAGCTTGGGATGCCATTATGAAAGGATCATCCTTATTATTGCCAACCTTACCCAGATTGACCAACGTAAATCCCATCTTATCCTTTCGGACACAATGGATGTTGTTATCAACCCAGTTACATCGAAACAAAGGCATTGTGAAATCAATGTAATCTAGTACCAATATTTCTTGAATAACACCATAATAAAGGCTTTTTCCCCAAATAGGCTTTTTATCTTTTGAAGTAGTAAAGTGCATTGCCTCAAATTCAGAACTCACACCACTATTTTGCATTGTGCTCAACTCATCTTGCTCGCGGGTGTAAAAAGTATATCCATTAATGACAAAACTGCTGTAAAAGGTGACCCTGGCATTTGGACCTAAACCAAGACGTAGTAACCTAGGAGAGATGTCATCACCAGTTTGATTCGTACACTCTAAGACAATATTTCTAAACCACTCTGCAAACGTCTTCGTATGCTCGTTTGCAATCCCCTTCTCGGTCTTTTTTAGGTGATCATATTTGAGCTCATATTTGTGTTGTTGAATATAAGGTTGCACTTCATCTTCGTTGTTTAGCACATACGTATGTGCTAAATGCAACATTTCACGTGTCACAATTTTTTCAACCCGGCCCCTAATACCTTTTCCGGTCATCCAGTCACTATGACGATTCTTAGGAACGCCAATTAACTCCTCAGGGGAGAGATGGGCGTAACAATATGAAAGAGCTTCGTCTAAAATAGCGCTTTCAGCAATACAACCTTCCGGGCGATACCGATTAGATGTATAGTCCTTATAGACTTTCATCAATCTTTCGAAAGGATACTGGTATCTCAAGTACACGGGCCCAAGGTACAAAATCTCCCTAACCAAGTGAATGGTCAGATGAATCATGATAGTGAAGAAAGAGGGTGGAAAATACATTTCCAACTGACAAAGAGAGGTTACAACGAGGTCCTGCAATGAATCCACGTCATCGAGATCGATGACTTTCTTGCATATGGACTGGAAGAAGAGATAGAATCTAGTTATAGCATATCTTACCTTTTCAAGTAAAATGGAACGAATAGCCACAGGTAGTAATTGTTGCATCAAAGTGTGACAATCATGTGACTTTAACCCGGTGAGTTTTAGGTCTTGCATCGACACTAGACTTTTGATGTTCGACGAATAACCACGGGGCACTTTAATTCCATTCAAGCATGCATAGAACTCTTTTTTCTCATTCCGTGAAAGGGTATAAGCTGCTGGCGGTAAAAATGTATGATTACCTCTCTTCTGTGGTGCCAACTCTAGCCTAATACCCATTATTTTCATATCTTCCCTAGCAGCGGCGTTATCCTTTGTTTTACCAGGAACATTCAGAAGGGTATTGATAATATTATCACAGACATTTTTCTCAATGTGCATGAAATAGAGGCAATGCATGACCTCCAGGTCAGGCCAATATGGAAGTTTATCAAAAAAATATGGATCTACCCACGAGTAGAAAATTTAGAGCCGCTCTTCTTCCCATAATCTATCTCAATATGCTTTACTTTCGGATAAACTTCATGCCCACTCAAAATTCTAGGAGGTTGACGAAGTTCTTGTCTTCCATTGAATGCTTTCTACATCTTGCGATAACAATGGTCATGATACAAGAACCTCCTATTTCCCATATACACATACTTACGAGAAGACTTCAAGTATTCAGACTCGATATCCTCCCCACACAATGGACAAGCCTCTTTCCCATGAACTATGTGCCCATAAAGGTCGCCATAAGCCGGATAGTCAGATATAGTACACAATAACATCGCTCTCAAATTGAAAGTTTCGTTCTTATATGCATCAAATACTTCTATCCCACTATCCCGCAACATTCGCAAATCATCTAGAAGAGGTTCCAAATAGACATCTATATCATTTCCAGGTTGTTTAGGGCCGGAAATTAACAACGACAACATCAAATACTTTCTTTTTATGCACACATATGGAGGTAAGTTATAAATAGCCAACACTACTGGCCAAGTACTATGTTGGCTACTCATGTTTCCGTGTGGGTTCATTCCATCAGTGGACAGCGCTAGACGTAAGTTTCTAGGTTCATTGCCGAACTCGGGATACTTAGCGTCGAACGATTTCCATTGCATACCATCTGCCGGGTGTCTTAGCTTTCCATCATTTATTATTCCTGTTTCATGCCAAGTTAACATTTTTGAATCATCGGGATTCGCATAAATCCTTATGACTGTTGGTATCAATGGAAAATACCACAACACCTTAGCCGGGATCCCTTCCTTATCCTTATAACGCCACTCCAAACATTTAGGGCAATTGGTTAAGTTTTGATATAATTTCCGATACAATATGCAATCATTTGGACATGCATGTATTTTCTCATATTTCATACCCACTCCTCTTATTAGTTTTTTTGCCTCATATGTCTTAATAGGTAGAACATTACCATCTGGAAGCAACTCCTTTATCAAGGCTAAAAAACTAGTGAAACACGTGTCACTCACCCCATTTGCCCCCTTGATATTATACAACTTCACCACAGCCGATATTTTTGTGAACTTACAACCAGGATACAGAGGTGCTTCAGACTCACACAACTTCTCATACATGGTGTTAAGGTCATCCCAATTAATAGTGTCATCACCTACATCTTCAAAAGCATTCGACTCATCATCATTCTCTTCATTATCTATAGACCCAACATTCAACTTCTCTACTTCCAACTCTTCCAACTCAAAAAACTCGGCAAACTCAGGATCATCAGTTAGCCTTTCGTGTACCTCAACATCATCTTTTTCAGAGCTATTCTCGTCCTCTAATAATGGCTCCCCATGAAAAATCAAACGTGTATAGGATCGACTAAATCTCCACTTTTCTAGGTGTATTTTAACGTCCGGAAAAGCCATATAGCTAATATTACCACATCTTTCACAAGGACATGCAATACGAGAAGAACCTTTCAAATTGTTCGAAACGACTTCATAAAATTCAGCTAAACCATCCTTATAGTTGCGGTCACTCATATTTGCATCAATCATCCAAGTTCGAGTCATTTTTCTACATTCGTAATATATAGGCAACTAATTCAGAAAATCCAATAATAGGCAAACAAATAAACGAAATTCAGGAAAGCAATTAAGCTAAATTATCAACAAATTAGATAATAACCCAAAAAATCCTATATCTATAAGCGTTGCTAAGAAACATATATACCTGATCGATAAACACGATGAGGGAGAGAAGACGGTGACAACAGTGACGGAGATGAAGACAGAGAGACGATCAGGGAGGAATGGAGGATGATATTTGTGTATAGTAGCAGTATTAGCTTGTGTTTGTGTTTTGTAGCGTATAGCAGAATAAAGCAATCTATTGTTCTTAAGATTTGCATTACATTAATAACAACGGTTATTCAGTCTACTACCGTTGTTACAACCTAATAACAACGGGTTCTAAAAAAACCGTTGTAATTACTTTTCACTAATTTTGTGCCAAATTATTAACAACGGTTAAAATATATTACAGATTCAACCGTTGTTATTAGTTTTTATATTAACAACGGTTTTGAAAGTATGACCTGTTGTTAAAACCATAACAACGGTTAACAACACATAACCGTTGTAATTAAGTTTGGTAAAATTCGCGCCATCCATTCTACAACGTCTTATGATAATTTTCGTGAATAAGCGTTGTTAAAGGGCCGTTGTAGTTGCCTGTATTTGTAGTAGTGTAAGATCGAGAAACAAGTGATTGAATATGGCTCTAATCGATAAATGAGAGGACTAGGACGTGACTTCAACCACCAACACTCGTGATTCACCATTCAATTCCGTTATTTAGTTGTCAAAGGGTAGATGTCGGGAGGAACGCATCTAGGTCGCCTATTGTCTCCCTCCCGGGTTCACAATAGGACACTAGTACTATAAATCCAACTCCCTACCGGGCCCATGGATCAAAATCCCAATCTAGGGTCGAGGCTCACCGAAATTAACCTATTTCCGCTCACCTCTCACCAAGACTCAAATCATTAGACTCGCGATAATCCCTGGTCATCCCACTCCCTCTCCCAAGGGTCGATTTCAAACCAATAACTAAAGGTACCCTTCTCAAGTTCCCTCTCCCGGGTTCAACTCAAGTAGGCAACTACTTTACATAAAGCGCATCAACTCCAAACCTAGCCAACTCCCATTGACGGTCAAGGGTCTAAAGTCAACTACAATCTCCATGGAGCAATAACAAGTCAATCCCCTAAGTTAACCCAACAAATCCCCTTTTAACAACTAACTAAGTGAAATCAAATAGGTGAACAACTCATGTTGGGGTCTAATCACACCCTAGTAAATAGATTACTTACTAATCATGTTTGTTGTGGCAAGACAATTAATAAAGTTGGATGCTTTGACAATAAACATGGTGATAATATGAATTCTACGATAAAACATGCAATAACTATAGGAAATAAGGAAGTCTAATGATTAAACTAAGAGTAGGATGAATTAATTCAAAAAGGAACAAATTTTATCAAATCAAATCAAAGGCACAAGCTTTATAAGGAGGACTAAAATTAAAAGCATAAACAACAAACAAGAGAGAAATTTTGACTAAACTAGCAACAAACAACAAATTCCAACAACTACTTGCAAAATGAGATCTAAAAGAAAGCAATGAAATCAATTGATGAACAAAGAAGAAAAAGAGAAAGGAAAGAAGTAATACCAAACTATGGGATGGATAAATAATAATGAAGAACAAAGTAAGAACAATAACAATAATCTTGATTGATCAAGAATGATTAACAAGTTACAAAAGGATTTGAGTTTTCCTCTCTTAACCTTACAAATCTCCTTCACAAGTTAGAATTAGATCCCTAATTTTCTGGAAAATTAGCTATTTATATGAAGTATAAAAAGGTAGGTGAAAATACAAGAGAAGACGAAAACTGCTACTGAGGGAGTAAATTGTACCCGGTCGGGCCAAACTTCACCCGGTCAGGTAAAACGCTAAAGTAAGCTTAAAAACACTAAAATCGCCAAACGGGTGAGAGATACCTGGCCGGGTATAGTTGTTCCTAGTCGGGTATAGAGATGCCCGGTCGGGTGTGATTAGCTCCCTCGGCTGTAATTCCTCCTTGTTCCTTCCTTTCTTCAAGCAAATCCCGCTCCAACTCCGTCCCGCATGAGCTCTCGAGCAAGGTACCTACAAGAAGGTCAACAAAAGCAAGTAACATGGCTCGAAAACTCCATATGTGCAAGGCATGGTGGGAGTGACACGGATTAAGCTAAAATCAGTTAAAGCGACATACTGAGCTAGCTAAGGAGCGACAAAAAGTGGTCTTAAGCATTGATTTATGAGGGGTAAATTGGAGTTATCACCAAAACAACGACATGGTTAGCACAAGGCTTGTTCGATATAAATATTGACAAATGTGAATTTTACTGGATTTGGAAACTAAATGTCTCTCCAAAATTGAAATTTTTTCTTTGGAAAACTTGTGTAGATGGTCTCCCTACGAAAAGTAGGCTTCTAAGAAATCATATAATTGTCCCACTTCAATGTGTTTTGTGCAATCATCCAATTGAAAATAGAGATCATTTCTTTTTCAAGTGTTCCTTGATTGCATCAGTCATCCAAGACATGAATATCAGTAGCTTTAACAATTTTTTGGCAATATACGATAATATTGCAAGTCAGAACTTTACAGAGAAACTTAATCATCTTAAAATTTAAATTCCAAAAGCCGATTTCATTAAGATTGTATTTATTTGGTGGAATGGATGGTTCTATAGAAATGACATTATTTTTAATGATGTTAATTTTAATATCAACAAACTTATCCTTTTATGTAATAATAACATCAAGATTCGGAATGAGACTAGACATAAGGATCTTAACAATCCTGATAAAGACGTGCCGGTTAGAAATACTACTAGTAAGGAAGAAATTTGGTGGAAGAAACCTAAAAATGGGTTTCTAAAGCTAAATTTTGACGAATCAAAAATAGATGGTAATAAAGCTGCTCTAGGATATTCTATAAGGGATCATAATGGTAAAGTCGTTTTGCTAGGAGCAAAAAAATGCGAATCTAATAGTATTCTTGTTGCTGAAACTCTCGCTTTAAAAGAAGGCATTTTAGCAGCTAAATACTTAGGAATCTCGAAGCTAATTGTAAAAGGTGATAATTTATGTGTTATCAACTCAATCAGTAGTAGTTGGAAAATTTCTTGGGAAATTTCTAGTATTATCAAGGATGTAAAATTAGATCTTCAGTTCTTTGATGAAGTGATAATTAAACATTGCTTTTGTGAAGCCAATAAAGTTGACGACTTTATGGCTTTTATTGGACAGTCATGTCCAACTCTTTCAAAGTGGTTTGAAAGTCGGTGGCTTCAACTTACCCCTATCATTCAAAAGGATGAGATATGTTGATCCTACCTTAGAGGATCAATCTAGTTTTATTATCTAATAAAAAAAAAAAATCAAATACTCCCTCCATCCCATTTTTACCTTTCTATTTTGGAAAAATTTAAGGAAAAGTGTTGAATTACCAACTTTACCGTTAAATAAAAGAAAAGTTAAGGTCCTATTGAATAACTAAGGTTTTTACTCACGAAATTTACGAAGCGCTGTGAGTGCAGTGGAGCGCGGGTCACCCTCAAAGCATGCAATGACATAAGTTGCGAGCTCCGGGGTTTGACTCTCTGTATGGACAGTATGCGGTTATTACACGGGGACCTTTGGGGTCTGTTAAAAGAGAGTGCCGGCTTATCGTGCTGCTGTCGCGTATCTCTCCGGAATTGATCTCTCAAAGATGTATCGCCCTAGGCTGCTAATGAGAGATGTTCCTCGTTACCAAAAAAAAATTTAAAAGGGAACAATAATTATGTGATAAAATTTGAAGGAAAAATGTATAATAAAAGTGTAATGAAGGAGTAGATATACCTATTGATGAAAGTGTTGACGAAGAATTAATTTCTCAGTAAAAAAGTAATTAATTAATAAATCCGACATAAATCAGTTGGGCATAAGAGGTAGGCTGTATAATTGATCCTTGCCTTTGGCTGATCCTGCCCCCGGATCATGAAGTCAGAAATCTTGATCTCGTTTGCTGACTTAATTGAATTTTCTATGGCATTTTTTTAAAAAATTAGGAACACGAAGAGTTGTACATTTTGGATCTCGTCCGCTGTCCATGTGACTTGAGGAAATTTGTTTTAATTATATTGTATAGATAGATAATGTTGGTGAGTTGTGACTGTCCATACTGTAGGTGTAAATATAAGACATCAAAGTGAAGATAAGTGAAACACAAAGGAAGAAGATGGAACAAAAAACTCAAATTATAAATCCTCCCATAATTGACGTAACTGCCCCTGACCGCCTTTCCACCGCTGCTTTGATTCACAAGGTGTATTATTCTACCCTTTTGGATACGTTCTTTTTCTTCTTTCTTTGTGTATCCTAATTAACACAATATCGTATGCATAAACTAAATAAGCTCCACTTCAGTCAATAGTTTTCTATATTTGAATTGACCCCGACGAGAAAAAGACAATAACTAACTTGAATAGGAGTAACTTTAACTCCCAGAAATAATAAAAACGTAACGAATATGACAAATTGGGATAATCGTTAATAGGAGATCTTAGATTTAGTTTCGAGTCTATATATACGATAGCTATCGATGGTATTGAGACACGAACGAACTATTATCAATAACACGATTTCCTTTATGAATTCCTCCCTTTCTTCTAATAGAATACAATGGTCGACTTTGTTTTTGAAATGTGTGTCGTAGGCATGTGTTGAAACAGGGTTCTTCTACATTGTTAACCATGGCATTGACAAAGATATGCTGAATAAATTATTTGATGGAGCTCGAAAATTCTATTCACTTCCACTTGATGACAAGATGAAATTGGACAGGAAAGGCAAGAATAGAGGGTATACTGCACTTTATACTGAAAAACTTGACCCTTCAGCCACAGTTAAAGGTTTGCTTGCCTTCCTCTCTTCATTACTTTCCATTTTTACACATGAATAATGAACATGTTACCCCGTATATGTTGGCTAATTATGTGACGTTCAAAAATGAATGTTCTCTAAATATTGGCAGGTGATTCCAAGGAGTCTTTCTACATCGGTCCACTTGATTCTGAAGTGGGCAAGCTGAACCAATGGCCTTCTGAAGGTAATATAGACCGACCCGGTGGTGGGTCAGGGTCAGTTACCCTGAACCGTCCCAGAGGAGGGACGAGCTGGACCCTTTTATAAACTTACTAATAGTACTAGCTAGTCATTGTCATTGATGGTTACTCCCTGTGATTCAAGAGATTCTTTACGTTTTATTAAAATAATTTTCACAAATGAATAAAAGTGTTAATATTTCATTTTGGTCCAAGGCAAGACGGAACCAGCCTTATTTTACTAGGGTTATAGCCCTAGATGAATTGATAAATATTATTAAATGCAATAAAATTAAACAACGGAAAATAATATAACGCAGGTAGCAGATCTGTTGTCTACCAAACGAAATGTCATGGGATCGATCATAGTATAAAAGTATTTGATTGATAAAAAAGTTTTATACTATAGATATAAAGTATTTAAATGTCAAGATACTTTTTTTTTTACTTATCTTCACCGGTATAAAGTATTTAAGTGTGTTATGCTTGATCTTTTTTTTTTTATGCATGATTAATTAAAATCGTTAATATCCCATCTGACCATCTCAATAGTAAGGTACATTTTGAGTTTAAAAAAATTATCTAGTAATTTCATTACTCGTTCCGTCCCTGGTCCAAGGCCAAAATTGTTTCTAAAGTCTAATATATTTTGTTTTATTTATGTTAATAGAGCTACTTCCAAATTGGAGGTCTACCATGGAAACATATCATAGAACAGCTTTGTAAGTTTCAGACTATATATCTTAAATCTTGGAGTCATCTTACTTCATATACAGCTTTGTAACCCAAAATGTGGTGTCTTAAAATCTCAAGGAGAGCGGCAAGAAGTTTGCTTTCGTTGGTTGTTCTGGCCTTGGGCATGGACGACGTGTTTCTCAAGGACAACGGATTTATGGACTCGCCCATGGGATTCCTTACCCTTCTTCGTTACCCAGGTCCCGTTAATTACTTTCTCCATCCCATTTGGATTTGTTGGACATAATTCTCCGTCGAGAAAAATATTTGCTCCTTAAAGGTCAATTATAAGTTGAGAAATATAACATTATCATAACATTGATTCAGGTGACTTAGGTGGGTCAAATGATGAAGACATATTAGGTGCTTCAGCTCATTCAGATTTCGGGATGATGGCTCTCCTTGCAACTGATGGTGTTCCTGGATTACAGGCATGTTCTCCTAAATGAATTTGTGTTACATAGTTGTACATGTAAAGATCAATCAAAAGTACTCCCTCCATTGGATTAAAATTTAAAATATTATTCCTTGTAAAAACCAATAAAAAGTAAATATTACCTATTCCTCATTCACTTGTTGGGTTGATGTTTCAGATTTGCCGGGAAAGAGATCGTGAACCACGTATATGGGAGGATGTTCCTCATATTGAGGGGTGAGTCCAAGTCTTAATTTACTCCCTACTTCTCAGAATTTCAGTCAATAGTTTACACTTATTTTATTTTCTTCTAACAAAATAAATTTACCTTTTGCATTGCTTGAATTTTTAAAATGGAATCAATTCATTAATTAGTCACCCTTTAGACAAATTATTTGTTTAGAGCTAAAACGGGTTTAGCACAAGACTATTTAAATAGATGAAACAAATTTTTGTCTTATCAATACAAATGAGTATTATTTAACTCATTTTAACAATAAAATAGATATATCCGTCTTAAACAAAATTTGGCCATACTACGTTACTCTCACCTTCTCACATGTAATCGCGCGCAGAGCCTTAATTGTCAACATTGGAGACATGATGGAGAGGTGGACTAATGGTAACTTCAGGTAAATTTCACCAAATTACTAAACAATACTTCCTTCATTCCACTTTTAAAAATGACATTCCCCCTTCTTCATGATTAAAAAGGTAGAGTTGTAATTTTACCCAAATTTCTTAAATCCTCCCAAAATAGAAAATAAGATATTAAAAATGAAATGGAGATTGTATATTCTATATTCTTCATATAAATATGGCAGCCTTAATAGTCTTCATTTTAGTTTTTATTCTAACTTATCATGTATGACATTTTAACTTTTGACAGATCAACATTGCATAGAGTGAAACTAAACGAGAAAGAACGATACTCTGTAATATTTCCTTATTTGTATTTATCTTTTCTCTTTTGATATTTAATATAAAAAATAAAAAATTAACATTATAATCATTTTTATGTTAATTTTAATCATTTTTATGACATAGGCACCATTCTTCATTGATCCTCCCGAAGAGTTTGTGGTTCAGTGCCTAGAAACTTGTTGCAGCGACTCAAATCCCGCAAGGTAAGGAGAAAAAGGAATATACATTGGATTGATCCGTTTTTCTTAAAACCATTGTTTTTGGTCTGAAATAAGACGGGTAACATATCATCATTTTACAATAAAATGTTGTTATTTTTTGATAACATGTTACCATTATTGTTCACATCATTTTCAGGGTAAAAAATGACACCTCTAGTCATAACATTTTGTGAATTAATTGGTTACATTTTCTTAAAAAATGGCAACATTTTATCCGTCTGACAAATAAGACCAAAAGTGTCCGTCTGAAACAAGAATTTGTGACATCGGATATATTACCTCAGATTTTACTTGTTTTTGAGTATTTTTCTATTTTTTATGAACTTATTACCTCAAACTCTATTTGTTTTTGAGCATATGTGTATATTTTTTGAGCTTAATAAAGTTTATAATTTAGATTTTAATTTTTTTTCCATCAAAACTCAAATTTATGCAAGTATTATATGTAATGTTTTTGAGTTTTATTGTAATTTTTTTGAGCTTAACGTTTTAGTAAATGAACTCGGAAACTTTATAATAAGACTCATAATTTTTAAAACAAAGCTCAAAAATTTTATTATAATGCTCAGAAAGTATAAACTGGTGGTAGTACATCGGATGTATAATCCACTTACTGGGTATAAGATGATCTTTAACTTAAAAACTTTATATATAAGATGATCTTTGTATATAAGATGATCTTTGTAACTCTTCAATGAATAAATCCTAAAATGTATAAGATGGTCTTATAATAATAATAACTTATAGATTATAGTAAGATCGTTTTTTTTATAATACTTGTGACACTTTTAAATTGGTACTCCTTTTAAAATATTACTCGTAGTATCTATAAATCTTGTTATATTTCATATATATTAGAGACTAGAGTTTTTAATAATTTATACCTTGAATAACTCGCTTTTTCAAATCTTATACCTAAGATAACTTTTTTTTTAAAATCTTATACCTAAAATAACATTTTCTTCCAAACATGATACCAAATCTTAAAAAAAAAAAAAAAAAAACCTTAAATTGACGATTTTGCCCTTACTAATTTGATGGTTTTTAGTGGTGGGAAGCGTGGATGTGTGGGTTAATAGCTGGGGAAAGGAACATCATGTGTAATTAGTAAGGATAAGATTGTCAATTCAGAGCGTCTTTTGAGATTTGGTATCAAGTTTGGAAGAAAATGTTATTCTCGATATAAGAATTTTAAAGAAAGTTATCTTAGGTATAAGATTTAAAAAAGTGATTTATTCAAGGTATAAGTTATTAAAAAACCATGTATTACTTTGTTTTCTATCTTTTTTTAACTATTTTACAACTTTTAGTTACCTTTAGTCTCATAGTAATTTATTATGTAGTGCGTCTTGCTTCAGACGGGTTTTTTTGGTCTGAAATAATAAGACGAGATTTTGTAATCATTTTACAGTTAAATGTGACTACTATTGAAAAACCAGTTACCATAAGCTGTAACACTACCTACACCATTGTGGTTACATTTAACTATAAAATGGTCACATATGTCGGTTTGAAAAATAAGACGAAAAGTATCCGTCTGAAACAAGAATTTGTGTTTATTATGAGTCAATGTCACAAGACTTGCTTAAAAATTTGGTCATCAAAACTACTAACTCTATTCTATCTTTGATTGCAGATTTCCTCCAATTCGAGCTATTGACTACCTTGAAGAGCGTTTCAGACTTTTACCTGCAAATGCTACTGCTACTTAAATTATGTTTATTTATTTTTTTATTTTTATTTTTCGCAGCTGTAAAATTAATTATGTTTATTTTATGGCGTTATAATCATAGAAGGTCGACCCTAACTTATTTAAATAACATATCTTGTGTACTCCTTGTCATTTTAAGTATCAAAGATGCCTTAAAATAATAAAATGGTAGCAGTTGTGCCTTTTGAGAAACTTATGACATCGAGGTTCTCAAATTTTCCGTTCTATTATTCTCATTAATATTTTTTTTAAAAAGAAATAATTATTACAATATTTTACATGTAAACATTCTCAATTTTACAATAAATAAATCAAGCAACATGCATTGAAAATATGAACATTTTAAAACTTTTTAGGTAAAAGAAAAGCGCAGAGTCACTGAAATAAAAACCAAGGTAAAACGTGTTTAGAAATTCAAACCAACCAAATGAAAACGTGAATGTAAATACAAAGGGAACTCATTCCCTTCAAAACACAATACAAACCCAAAAGAAGTGACCTTAAGTTAAACGAAAAAGGATAAATTGTCGACTAATCAACATTAACTAGCTCACTCATCTCAAACTTCTTATAGTACAAATCTGCAACTTGTTCATTCAATAAAAATGAATGTCACCATCAGTGGGAAATAACTCACGGTTCTCTTAGCCATTTTACATACATAAAATTTTAATAATAAAGTAAGAAGACAATTGAACAAATTAACCAACATAAAAATCATATATTGTGGACACGCCACGTCGGCTTGGTTTTGATTTCCGACTATAACGACTCGAAGTAAGGGTCACGAATCGAAATAAAGATTTAGAGAAGTCGTCACCAAATTTTATAGAAGATTGTACCGTTCGAATCTGCTTCACACTCGAATCAAAAGAGCATAAAAGCAATGTTGACGTAAAATTATTGAAGCTATTGGATTCGTCCAAAACCACTCTAATATTAGAATGACTCTAGCAATCACTTGGATTCAGCATCCAGAAACCAAAGATTTTGAGTAAGGATGATTACGAGCTGAGCCGAGCTCGAGCTTTACCTTGCTCAATTTGTAAAAAATGAGCTCATTACCATGCTCCCTAGCTTTAACCCGAGCTCGAGCCGAATTCAAGGTCAACACGAGCCTATATATAATTGTTAAGTTATCATTTTTTTTTTCCTTCTTTCGATAGTTTCAATAATGGGATTCGAAGATTATATATAAAAATATTGAGCAAATTAATGAAAACAATTGATATGGTTATACAAAAATATAATCATGATAAATATTTTTAAAAATTAAGAGCAAAATATTATTCAGGTAATGACCATTGTAATAGTCAATACAGACATTTGGAGGAAAAAGAAAAAAGAAAAAAAGAAAAGATGGCAACGATTGCTCAAACATCAGTTGACTTATTCAGGTAACCTACCATTGTGACGAGCACTTGGATTAAAGCCTCCGTATTATTCAATCAGAAAAATGTGTTCTAAGTTGGAAGGCTCTCCAAGAACAAAGCTCTTGCTTCATTATCGGTCGAAAACCGACCAAGAACAGCAATAGTAGCAGTACTACTCCCAAACTTCTCAATTCCTCTTGAAATCATACATGTATGACTAGCTTCAACCACAACTATTACATCTTTACCAGCCAAAGATGCAATTGTTTCAGCAATTTGCTTAGTGCACCTTTCTTGCACTTGAAGCTTAAACCCGAAAAAATGCACAATTTTCTGAACAACGGACCTGTTAATTGGACTTCCTCCTTCAACAATGAAGTACCCTATGTGCACTACCCCATGAAAAGGAAGCAAGTGATGCTCACATTGTGATAAAAATGGCAAGTTCATCTCATAATGGATTGTGTTGTTTTTGTTGTATTTCGCGACACCATTTGTTTTCACAATAATGTCCGAATTCTTATTAGAAATGAACCCGTTTAGCTTCATTTTTATATCGCAATTCTCAAAGTTCATTAACCATTTTGTAAATCGGCCGGGAGTTGCAGCTAGCTCTTTCCTTGACGGGTCTTCACCTAACAATCTAATAATTTTATCGACAGCACGTACCATATCACATTTCACAGTTTCAACTCCGGTTAACGGACACCATCGCATACCACGTGTCATTTTATCGACCATTCCCTCTTTATATTTCATTAAACGGAAGAATTCGCTCCAAATATCATTACTACAATCCTCAAAAACTCCTGATCCAGCGGAAACAAGTACCTTAACAAATCCGTCAGAAGCCGTACCAAGGGACCACGACGACTCGGTTACGGGAGGATGAATATGAAAACATTCAAGAAAAACAGCAACGCCAGATGGATTAATAGCAAGTTGTAAATTGGTGCAAATTTCATTTGCAAGGCGTTGAGGATGTTGAAGACGTTTAGCAAAGATATTAGCAACTCTAGAGAGTTTACTTAGGCCCACAACACGTTGACCAGACGGAACATAGCCTACGTGGCATATGACGTGGAATGGTAAAAGACATGACTCACAAAGTGAAAATAAGTCAAGGTCTCGTACTATGACTAAACCTCCAACTCCTCCTGCTTGGCCCACTTTATAATTGTCATTGAGTCCTGCTTCTGGGAATAGGGCTCCTTGGACCATGTCATCTACGTTCTCTTTATAACCTACACACGTACGGAGTAATTTTTATTATTGGTATTTATGGTACGAGCTAAAAACCGTGTAGCTAAATTTGCTACGAAATTGGCTACTAATTATCAGCTACTAAATGTGAAATAGCTACTTTTGCGATAATAATGGAGATCAAAGTCACATTCTAATCATTGAGGCAAAGAAGGATTAATGACTATTTGGGTGATGAATATTTACTTAAAGTAAAAGTCATTGTTCCGTATATGAGTTATAAATTACTTTTTTCAAAATAGTTATAATAATATAAATAGATTATAATAATAATAATTCAAAAGTACATTTCACATTGGAATACATTTTATATGAAATATAAAAAATACATGACAATGAAAATTAACTTTAGCTACCAACGTATTTCCGTACCTGAAAACTTAAATTAGATACTAAATTTGCTACTCACTTTGTTTTGTCTCCATAACTTAATTATATAGCTGCAAACTTAAATTAACTACTAAATTTGCTACTCGCTTTGTTTTGTCTCTATAATAACTACGTACTTAGCTACTGGCAAATATCCGTATTTTAAAAACTTAAATTAAATACTAAATTTGCTACCTTCTTTATTTAGTCTCTACAATAGAGACATAACTAGCTACCATTTTAGTTTAGTCTCTAAAGTAGAGACTAATATATTTTTTGTCTCAACATTAGTCGCTAAATTATATATTTAGCAACTGAATTTTGGGCAGTTTCTAAATTAGTAGCTAAATCATCATTCTCTTGTAGCGGTTACAAGAACAATACAACATAAAGGTGGGACATGATTGAGCATTGGGTCTTTATTTTAGTCGCTAGATTAAGAATTTTTTTATATTTATAATTGAGGTTTTTTGGTTAAAAATTACCTTATATTTAGGGGTATTTGTAAAAATATTATCTTATATTATTTTTTTTTTTGTTTTCTACTACCTTTGTTTTCTTTATTTTTGGTCAATAAGACAATAACTACCTACACTAAGAGTATAGACAGATTTGATCAGTTTTTTGGCTTTAACCTATATCAAATGACTCTTTTATGCTTTAATCTTGCGGAGGCCCGATTTGGGGAAGTCATGATGTACTTACACTTAACTTTAGTAGATGTTCGTGGTTATTATTGAAATACGAAAGCATAAATTTTGCTTATCTGAAGCTAAAATGGAGTTTGGACGCAATTGGTCATTATTGTTTGATGTTAGAAGAGTCATGTGAGATAGGTTAATGTCGCTAAATTGACCAAATCTTGCCGGATCCTTTGAATAGGTGGTTTTTTACCCAAAAAAAAAGATAAAACAAAGGTAGTCTAAAGCAAGAAAAATAATATAAGGTAGTGTTTTTACAAAAATACCATAAATATAAGGTAGCTTTTGACAAAACTCTTCGTAATTTAACTGTACTGAACTGAATTAAACTTATAAGAACTGAAATTAAGTCCAAAATAACAAGGCCTAAAGTGTCTAATTATACTCACTTTGTATCAGAAAAAGGTTGCTAAGTAAAGTATCCTATTATCCAACCCGATCTGATATTTGATTCGTTTCCTAACTCGAAAAACTGGATATCCAATCGGGTAGGATACTAATATCACTCTCAAAAATTTTGGATATGAGCTTACTATTATTGATTATCTACACCAGAAATCCTAAACCAAAATCATCTACTCCGCATATAACATAAACCCAATACACACAAAGGCATTTACCTTCTACCCATCATGGAAGGAAAGAGCTCCCGACTTAGGTGAAGAGAGATCTAAAGCGACATTGCGTTCAAGGCATGATGATAACGGAGATTGATTCATGTTAGCCAACATTACTGTTGAATCAACAGCTGAATTTATGAACTTAGACAGTCTTGAGTACTTAAGACCTCTCACAACCACTTTTCAATTTTAACATTATATAAATCGATTGTGAGTGTCGTCTTAACTTAAATCAGTCTTAAACAAGAATTTGCCTTAATAAAGTACTTTGTACTCCGTTTAGTGATACATGTGAGCAATATATACATAGTATGGAAAAAAAAGGAAAATGACCTCTAGTTGCGTCGAGAAGAGCCTTGGCAACGCGATGAGGAGTCTTGACGAGGCCTTGACGGTCGATATCTTCACCCAAACCTTTCAAAAGAACCCTAACAGCCTCCTCTATTTCCTCCTTTTTTAAGCCACAATCCAGTTTGATTGTATTCTCCATTTCAACATCACAATGGCAGTTTTCCATAGTCGCCATTTGATGTTGTGTTTCAAGTGCTAGTCAAGCTTGTTATTTATAGTACGCTAATTCATATATGAGATATTTTTATTTCTCTTTTTGTTAGTTTTAGCGTTTTAGAAATTATTTTTCGTGATTTTAATTTGTGGTAGTCTTACAACTTACAAGAGACTTACTTTCTCCAATTTCTTTAGAAAAGAATATAAATTAGGGATCTCAAAACATTCGGCTTGGCCTCGTATCGTTATATTAGCGTGATAAGTTCCGTTATCGGTCCTGGACCTAACCCGCATGGAGGAGAGAGAGTCCGACTTATAAGTCCAAGAAGGTTCCATCCCAAAACCAATTGTCAATGGGTGGAGTAACTCCTTGGTTTATATTATAGACAACTCTCCCCTCTTTTTCCAATGTGGGATACTCACATACTCACATGTGACACTCCCCCTCACATGTGAGGTCCCTGTTTAGGCAGATTGGATTTTTTTTAAGTCTTTTGTCCAACTGCAATTTTACTACCCTAGTTTTTCTTTTTCTATTTTTAATGTCCGGGTCTTTGTTTTTAGTTTTTTCGACCATGGGCTCTGATACCATGATAAGTTCCGTTATCGAGCATGAGCCTCACTCGCATGGAGGAGAGAGGGTCCGTCTTATAAGTCCAAGGAAGTTTCATCCCAATGTTGGGGCTGGTGTCCTTTACAGTTAGTGCAAGGACTTACAAATCTCTAAAAGGATCAAAGGGTATACTTTTGTATTATTATCAGTTGGTCCACGTTTATCAACAACGGTTGGCTTGCTAGATAAGTTTGACGTTATTGTCATACAGATGGCGGTGATCAACTGGTCCCTAAAAGTCACACCTATAGGATACGTTTGAGAGATGTGACGGTATGAAAATACTGATCATGTTGATGCCAATAATTGACTAAGCGATTAATCAGAGTTATTTGACTAATAATTAGTCAAATGTGATGTTGAGATATTTTATTTAATACGGATTAAATAATAATGGCTAAGGCGAATTAAGCAATTAATTCGTAAATTAAATATAAACGATTTATATTTAATTAATGTATATTGAATTTATTTAATTATACAATATTGTCTTTGTCGGACATGTATTAATATATCGACTGAGTCATGTCACTAGTTGATACGTTAATAACCGATAACCGATGACGATTTATAATTGAAAACCCGTCATATACATTTTAGTAATTTAAATTTGAACTACGAGTTAGAATAAGGAGGAAGTGAAAGCCCACTCCCTCCCCTTGGGCTCTCGGTTTGGCCGAACAAGACAAAAGGAGAGAGCCTCTCTCCTTTTGACCTAAGCAATTCATTTGTCTCAGAAATTAGGGTTTCGGAGCATTCTTCTCTGAAATCTCTAGATCTCACATCGAATAACCTCACAATAGCTCTCTCGATATTGCAAGTCAATTAGAGAGCATTTCTAGCACAAGGGCATAGTCTCAGACGGTCTTGGGTGCAACGATTAGGAGGAAATCTCTATTGATTTCTGTTCTTTACGCCGCGCATCAAAGGACCCGAGGTTGATTCTTAATCTTTATCGTTTTCTATTGTATTTCGTTTATGACCATAAATCACATGTTATATTTACGTTATAATCCTTAAAATTAAGGGAATTTTACGGATATTTCCCTTTAAGTGGTATCAGAGCGAGGCCACGTAAATTTTCATTGTGATTTTTCATAAATCGATTTGAAACGATTTTGTTTTTTGTCTCGAAAACCGTGCCATGTATACACGGCTGTTTCGTTTTTGTAAACCGTGACATGCTTGTTCATGTCTGACCTTGATTTCGTTTTATTTTTACATATTGTTATTTTATACTGAGATTATAGCAATATGTTAAGTTTTGTCAAATTTGTTGATTTAATTTTATACGAATTAGATCAAATTTGCAATGGTTTTGTTTCGACAAATCTGTTTTCACGAGGGTTTAAAGTTTCAAAGATGTTTTCCTCTCGATCGAGCCATTTCCTTGTCGATCGAGAGCTTTTCGATGATGTTTTCATTCGATCGAGCACCGCTTTACTCGATCGACCTGCATTTAAAACCCCACTTGTTCGATCGAGTAGTCCTCGTACTCGATCGAAAGCGATCTTGATAAAGTCCTCGATCGACCACGGTTTGTCGATCGAGTTCTTTCTGTTTGGCATACCTCTCGATCGACTAGCGATTCGATCGATCGAGCCCTTTTTGTTCCTCGATCGAGCACTTTTGTCCCTGGATCGAGGGATTTTGTTTTGGCAGCTTTGAATTTTTCTCTTTTTGTTTTAAATTCTCTTTTGGCCATAAATTGTACATCATACGGATGTTGTACACTCGCTTGATAGTGAAACGGTTCACTCACGTACCATATAGTTATTTTAAATTGTATTTAAAGTAATGGATTGTATTAGATTAAAATTAAACCGATAGAAGCGGTTTTATCACATAAATTTTAATCGTTAAAAGGTGGTTTGGATAAATTTAACATAATTACGGAATTATGTCACGAATAAATTTGTTTTAGTTGATGCATTTTGTTTATCGTTTTTGTTGAATGCCTTGAATGCCTTTTATTACGTATTTATTCATTTTTACAAATAGTTGTAACTTAGTGTGGCCTTAGTAGAACGTGTTACCGTAATGATGGAACACGGTCTTGGTTGTATTTTGAGATCTCGTATCTCCGTTTTGGATTTTTCACTTGTAATTACAGTTTTTGTATTTAGAATGTAAATAGGTTTATATTTGTAAATTTTAAATTGTAATTTTTGAGAAGACCAAAGATGGAGAACCGGATGCTCACTCATTGCATGGACAAAGATGGAACATCAAGACAAGCTTTTCGGGTCCAACGGTGGATTCCAAAGTTGTATTATGTTCTTTTTACTAGGATAGGCCACACTAGGAATTTTATTTACGTATTGCATTCATTTATTTATTTTTCGTAACGATAATATGCATCATTTTCCGCCTAAAACCAAACCACCTAATAATTGCATGAAAACTTACTCATATAGAGGTCACGCGTTAGTTTTCTATGACATTCATATGTCACACGATTTTAAGCCATCACCTAAATTAATTCATTCACGTAATGCTAGTTTTTCGTTCACTTAAAATGAATTAAAATTAAGTTGATGGGATCTTCCTCGTATAAACCAAAATTGAGAATGGTCTTTGTAGGTCAAATTCCAATGAGCCCTTCTTCGTCGGTAGGCATAATATGACCCCTTCTACGTCGGGTAAGTTGGAACCGATTGACCTATTTTATCTCAACACTATGGTCACTCGTACGATCCTGTGATTATGGTGGACTATAGATAGGATTTACGGAAATCTATCGACCAAGAGTTCTTACGGAAGAATTAGCTAAACAGTTGGCTTATCAATTTACGGAAATTGAGTCTTGGGATCACTTGTATCATTCTTGAGGGAGATCAATTATGCAAGTGCAATGAGTCTACACGTTAAAATGAATTTTAAATAGACTTAAATCACCTCGATGAGTTGCTTATTTCGTTTTTGTTTTTCTTCCTTTTTCAGTGTAGAACACGATCAATTAAACTGTTATAACGAAATAGCTGGTCCTACTAACGACCCAATGCCAAGTGCCACATTGGACCGTGAGTCCTGGCTTCGGATCTTCATGAATCAGATGAATCAGTCTACTCGACTGAAGAATGATGGATCAAACTTCGCGGACTGGGAGGCGGCATTACGGAATGCTGCCGCCGCTGACGGGAAGCTCAAATATCTAATAGAGCCCATCCCGCCAAACCCAGGTCCCACGGCTAGAGCTAATGAGATCGCCAAGTTTAACGATTTCTGTTTGGAAGCGGGTGCGATTAAAAACGTACTCATTTTTGCAATGGAACCCAATTTGCAGAAACGCTTCATAGCCCATGGTGCAAACAAGATTTTCACCACGCTCACAAAGGAATTCTCGAAAGCACCGAGAATCGTGACCTATGAGCATACCACTCGCTTCTTTGATGCGAGACTCCAGAAGGGCCAACCAGTTAGCCCACACATTCTCAGCATGATTGAGAATGTCGAGAAGCTGGAGACGCTTGATTGTAAGATCAGCGAGAACATTGTTATTGACCGCATGCTTCATTCACTCCACGATGGTTTTGCGCTCTTTAGAGCGAATTACTATATGAATGATTTGAAGAAAAGTCCCCATGAACTCGCACTCCTTCTCGTGCGGGCCAGAAGGACATGAAGTTCGGTGGGAGCATGAAACAGGATGTTCTCGTTGTGTCAAACAAGGGCAAGGGTAAGGGCAAAGCTAAGGCGAGACCTAGCGGTAGGTAAGGCGAAGTTTAAGAAGTCGGGTTCAGGTAAGAGTGGGCCTGGTGAGTCGAGCAACTCATCAGGCGCGACAAAGAGCAAGGATGGTAACATGGAGTGTCACCATTGCCATAAGACCCAGGCATTGGAGGCGTACATGTCCCGTATACCATGAGGACATAAAGGCGGTCGCGTTAAACCCGTTGGTATGTCTTCTTCTTCTACTTTTATTCATATGATTGAGATTAACCACGCAAGTTACGGAACTTGGGTACTAGATACTGGTTGTGGTTCTCATCTGTGTAATCATGTGCAGGGGCTCCGAAACATCGAACCCCTCGTAAAGGGTGAGGTGGACCTGCGTGTCGGGAATGGAGCACGAGTGGCTGCCGTCTCGAGGGGAACATATGTGATCCACTTCCTAGCGGATTTGAGTTATCTTTATATAACTCGCTATTATGTACCAGTCTTTCTAAAAACATTATTTCTGTTTCCGCACTTGACAAACTTGGTTTTTCATTTGTAATAGAGAATAATTCTTGCATTTTCTCATTACACGATATGATTTATGGCAAGGCGGTCTCCATGAACGGAATTTATGTTTTAGATCAGACCACCGAAATATTACACGTAATGAATAAAAAGTTAAAGGTTGGTGACAAAGATCAAACGTATCTATGGCACTGCCGTATGGGACACATTAATGAGAAACGCGTAAAACAGCTCATCCAAAATGGAGCTATCTCGGCCTTTGATTTTCAATCATTTGGCACGTGTGAATCATGTCTCATCGGTAAGATGACTCGAATTTCCTTCAAAGGTGTTGGAATGCGCGGCTGGCGACCTATTAGGACTCATACATACGGATGTATGTGGGCCTATGTCAATCACCGCACGAGAAGGCTATAGGTATTTCATCACTTTCACGGACGATTTAAGTAGATATGGCTATGTCTACTTAATGAAGCACAAAAGTGAATCCTTTCGAAATTCAAAGAATACCGAGAATAGGGTACGGAACCTATTGGGTAGAAAGATTAAAACACTGCGTTCGGATCGTGGTGGCGAGTATCTTTCTCACGAGTTTGATCAACACCTTAAGGACTGTGGGATTGCCCTACGCTTAACTCCACCGGAACACCTCGGTTGAATGGTGTGTCCGAACGGAGAAATCGAACACTACTTGATATGGTTCGATCCATGATGAGTCACACCGTGTTGCCCGACTCATTGTGGGGTTATGCTCTTCTTCGTCACCGCTCTAATACTTAACCGAAGTCCGTCTAAAGTGTTGACAAGACTCCATATGAACTATGGAAGGGAACGGTCCCTAACTTGTCCTTTATACGGGTTTGGGGCTGCGAGGCTTATGTCAAGTGGAGACACGAGGATAAGCTCGGCCCGCGATCGGTCAAGACATACTTTATAGGTTATCCTAAAGGAACACTTGGTCATTACTTCTATTCGCCAACCGAACAACGTGTTTTTGTTGCGGCTAGTGCGACATTCTTAGAGAAGGAATTTCTCGAGAATGCAAAGAGTGATAGAACCTTCGAACTGTCGGAGATTCCAGAACCAAGTACCGAGCAACCATTGGATGAACCAGTTCCTTCAATCCCGGCTGCGGTTAATATTCCTAAGGAACCTAGGAGGTCGGGAAGAGTCTCTATTCCTCCGGACAGATACATTGGTATGGTCGAGGAACATGACATAGACGACATTCTACTCTTAACGAGTAGTGAACCCGCAACCTATAAAGGTGTCATGACTAGTTCTGACTCAAAGCTATGGCTTGAGGCCATGCAATCCGAGATGGACTCTATGTATGAGAACAACGTATGGGATCTTGTTGACTTACCTGCTAAAGTTCGTCCCCTTCAATGCAAATGGCTTTACAAGATAAAGCATTCTGTGGAAGGTCAACAAGATATCTATAAAGCACGACTAGTTGCTAAAGGTTTCACCCAAGTGCCAGGTTTGCACTACGATGAGATTTGTGCACCCGTAGTCATCTTGCGTTCCATTCGGATTATCTTAGCGATCGCCGCTTTTCATGACTATGAAATTTGGCAAATGGACGTGAAAACCGCCTTCTTAAACGACTTTTTGGAGGATGAGTTGTACATGGTGCAGCCCGAAGGTTTCATCGATCCACAACATCCTAAGAAAGTGTGCAAGCTTAAGCGTTCCATTTATGGACTTAAGCAAGCATCTCGGAGTTGGAATCATCGCTTCGACCAAGTGATAAAAGAAAATGGATTCATTCGATCAGTCGAGGAACCATGTCTTTATATCAAGTCGAGTGGGAGCAAGATTGTCTTCCTAATATTGTATGTTGACGACATACTCCTGATTGGGAATGACATACCTCTCTTAACTTCGGTGAAAGTATGGTTGAAAAACCATTTCCAGATGAAAGATCTGGGTGAGGCACAAAGAATTCTGGGCATCCGTATCTATCGAGATAGATCACGTCGGATGTTATCTCTCGATCAGAGTCTTACATAGACAAAATCCTAGAGAGATTCAAAGATGACTAACTCCAAAAAGGGGTTTCTTCCTATGGCTCCAGGGGTGCATTTGAGCAAGTCTCGCACACGAGACACCGGAAGAGAAAGAGCGCATGACACGGATTCCTTATGCCTCGGCTATAGGATCAATCATGTATGCCATGATATGCACACGTCCGGACGTGGCATATGCATTGAGTATGACAAGTCGATTCCAACGCATCCAGGTGAATCACATTGGATGGTCATCAAGAATATTCTTAAGTACCTACGGAGGACTAAAGATTGGGCATTGACTTATGGAGGCGAACAAAAGCTATGCGCAACCGATTCTGCAGATGCTAGCTTCCAAACGGATCGAGATGACTCGAAATCTCGGTCTGGATTCGTTTTTACTCTTAATGGCGCTGCATCACTGGAAGAGTTCCAAAAAAACTGTTACAACAGATTCTACGACTGAGTCCGAGTACTATGCCGCGTCTGAAGCTACAAAGGAAGCGATATGGATGCGTCAATTCTTACATGGACTATCCGTAGTGCCTAGTTCGAATGACCCGATAACCATCCAAGCTAAGGAGCCTAAGTCTAGCAACAAGTCTAGACATGTACAACGGAAAGCTCATCTAATCCGAGATTACGTGGAGCAAAAGGAAGTAGTGATAGAAAAGATTGCTACAGATGATAACATAGCAGATCCTCTCACTAAACCATTACGACAAGATAAGCATGAAGGGCACGTTAATTCCATGGGAATTAAACGTGTTCCCAAGTTGTAGTACTCTTTTATGGATTAGATTCATTTTCTTTTGTACTCTATACAACATCATCGTTTTGATATTTATATATTTTGTTTTTCATGTGGATTTGTACGACAATTTTGAACACCACAAAGTGAACTGAACAAACATTATATTTTTGGTCCTTAATTGCCCACGTGAGCTGATAACTCAAGGTAATTATTTTGTGACGTTGGTTGATGGTGGGTTCAACGAGCCATAAGTCAAAAGGTTGACTGACCAATCACAGAGGCGATTTATACGGATATCTCGTAGGACACAATTGTGACATCGACGTGGAGTCCTAAATGTTTTATAACATTCGGTGCCCGGTCGTGGATAGGACCTCCATGGTGATCCTAAGAGTCGATTCTTTTGACTATCGACTGTCTCTTGAGACTAAGGCAGATTTTGGGTGACTTTGGTTTCTTTCTCACGGTCATCCGTAACAGGGGGCCAAGTAGATTTTTTTCTAGGTCATTTCATGCTGTGCTTAGATCGGATGGAGTCGAGTTGAAGGAAATATTCAGCCTTTATCGGTACTCGATATTTCTCGGGGCCACTCGAGGAGTCAGAATCGAAATGCATGGCCATGCTCGGATACGGATTCGTTTTATCGGTTGAGTTACTCTCTAGTCGGGGAAACCACTCTAGATACGGATCGATTGTAAAATACGACCTTTGCGGATCCGGATCTGCAAATTGTTTTACATTGAGTGGGAGAAATTTTAAATGAATATGAGAATCGGTTATCGCACATACACTTGTACGGACAAGTGGGAGTTTGTTGAGCCGTGTCCTCCGGTTAGTGCGGATAACGTCATTGCACATACACTTGTACGGACAAGTGGGAGCTTGTTGGGGCTGGTGTCCTTTACGGTTAGTGCAAGGACTTACAAATCTCTAAAAGGATCAAAGGGTATACTTTTGTATTATTATCAGTTGGTCCACGTTTATCAATAACGGTTGGCTTGCTAGATAAGTTTGACGTTATTGTCATACAGATGGCGGTGATCAACTGGTCCCTAAAAGTCACACCTATAGGATACGTTTGAGAGATGTGACGATATGAAAATACAAATCATGTTGATGCCAATAATTGACTAAGCAGTTAGTCCGAGTTATTTGACTAATAATTAGTCAAATGTGATGTTGAGATATTTTATTTAATACGGATTAAATAATAATGGCTAAGGCGAATTAAGCAGTTAATTCGTAAATTAAATATAAACGATTTATATTTAATTAATGTATATTGAATTTATTTAATTATACAATATTGTCTTTGCCGGACATGTATTAATATATCGACTGAGTCATGTCACTAGTTGATACGTTAATAACCGATAACCGATGACGATTTATAATTGAAAACCCGTCATATACATTTTAGTAATTTCGAGCTGAACTACGAGTTAGAATAAGGAGGAAGTGAAAGCCCACTCCCTCCCCTTGGGCTCTCGGTTTGGCCGAACAAGACAAAAGGAGAGAGCCTCTCTCCTTTTGACCTAAGCAATTCATTTGTCTCAGAAATTAGGGTTTCGGAGCATTCTTCTCTGAAATCTCTAGATCTCACATCGAATAACCTCACAATAGCTCTCTCGATATTGCAAGTCAATTAGAGAGCATTTCTAGCACAAGGGCATAGTCTCGGACGGTCTTGGGGGGTGCAACGATTAGGAGGAAATCTCTGTTGATTTACTTTCTTTACGCCGCATCAAAGGACCCGAGGTTGATTCTTAATCTTTATCGTTTTCTATTGTATTTTGTTTATGACCATAAATCACATGTTATATTTACGTTATAATCCTTAAAATTAAGGGAATTTTACGGATATTTCCCTTCACCCAAAACCAATTGGCAATGGGTGGAGTAACTCCTTGGTTTATATTATAGACAACTCTCTCCTCTTTTTCCAATGTGAGATACTTACATGTGCCTTTATAATGGGTGAACTGTATCTTGACACTCCCCCTCACATGTGAGGTCCATGTTATGGTGAGGGTATGAGTTACATGATTATGGTGAGGGTATTTATAATACCTCTCATCTTAATGAAACTTTAACCCTAATTTGGCCAACCCTAATGGTAGCCGGTTTTAATGGGCCTAATATCCTAATATACCGATTAAACTAAACCCACGAATAAATGAAAACTATTGATTGAGAGATGAAACAATTTTTTATGGACATTGTAATACATGTCCAAAAAAATAATGTTTGTATTAGCTGAAGAAAGAAAATGGACTTACATTTCTTATGAATTATCGGATTAAATCTGGTGATGCTCTAATGGTTGTAATTGTTTTTTAAAATAATGTTTTAATAGATAGAAAGAGAAATATATATTACTCCCTCTGTCCTGGTCATTTGTTGTCCTTTTTCATTTTTGGGTGTTTCAGTCAATTGTCGTCTTTTCTATTTTAGGAACGAGCTTGATAAACAATTTGATCATTCACCCTCAATTTGTTCCACTTGTCATTTAGTAATTGGCCCCCTCCTCTTTTCTTGGTATTTGTGACAAAATCAAAGGTTAACAATTGATCGGGACGGAGGGAGTAAAATATAAGGGGTTGCATTGTTTGGTTGATCAAGCAACTTAATTTTCCTAGGAAAATACAATTCACGGGAATTAAGTTCCCTCATCCAATTCGGGTGAATTTCGGAAAAGTGTTTGGTTGCTCATATAGGAATTAAATTCTACAGGAACTTTCAATGACCAAGGGGGAGTAGGTAAGCAACTTCTTACATCATGTAGGCATTGGTAGTTTCTGGGAAGTTCTAATTCCTACATTTTCCAAAATTTATGCCAATCAAACAACCCATGTTTTGAGATTTTCCAATGCCTATGTTTTCTAAGTGTCAATCAAACGACCCCTAAGTGTATTAAAAAGAAAATGAATAAAAAGAATGGAGATGATAGAGAGAAAAAAATGTACCCAAAATTGTTGAAGCGCAATGAATGGTGTCCTGGTGGGTGACATGATGCAAAATGAACAATCATTTTTTTGGTACATAAAATGAAAAATCATAGGATAATCATTATTAACTTTTTTTTTTTCCAGAAGATGGATCCTCTCCATTTATTTCTCTTTATTTTCTCTAGTAAAACATTACTATATTATATATCAGCAAGTCTCTCTTGTGATGAATATATCCATCACAAGCTTGCGACGGGTCAATAATACTCATGTGGATAGATAAGAAAAATTTATTGTTATTCCCTAGGCATTTTGCTTTTGTCTTATCTACCCCACATGGGTAATACTTGATCCGTCGCAAGCTTGCGACGGATATGCCCGTCACAAATGAGAATTTGTGATTATATATTTCAAATACTATTTATTTACCTTTTTATTTCCAAATAAATCTACAACCATCCGATCGAGCCTAGTTTTAATTCGGACCGTTGAAAAGTAATGGACTTCCATTTCTTTTTGAGAAATGGAGAGGATCCTTACTCCTTTTTTGGGGGATATTCTTGTTGCCACTTTATTGCAAGAGTTATGATCGGTCAAATATTTTTAACCAAATAAACTTTGATCGTCTATATCTTATGGCTACAAGTTCATAAAGTAACGAATTTGTTTTTTTCAAATGGATCGTTTTTATGAGATTTTTAGTTTAAAAAAAATTACCTTTTTTGGAATTCGTAGCCTAGAATTATAGACAGTCAAAGATTTTTAGCTCAAAAAAAGAGATACACCATACAATATGGAAAACCACAAGGGTAACATTAGATGTGGCAATCGGGTTACGGATCGGGCGGGTCGTGTCATATCGGGTTCGGGTTATGTCAGGTTAGTGAAAGGTTTATCTCCGGGTCAGGTCATCAGCGGGTGGCAAGTCGGTTCGGGTCATCAGCGGGTCATCTCCGAGCCAAGTTATCAGCATATATTTTATCTTATTTATTCAGTTTTTGATGGGTAATTTTATGTTTTAACAATGTCTACCTTTGTTAATTGTAGTTTTAAGTGAAAACAATTAAGATAAATTTCACTTTGGTCTTACTTACATCAATATTAAGCTAGTTCATTAACGGGTCATCAATAGAGTTGAGTCAATATCGGGACACTACGGATTGATTCAGGTCGGGGTCGGGTTAGAAAAAATAATGCCGTTATCGTTCAGGTCGGGTTCGATTTCGGTTCACCAAAATTTCGGGTTCTATGGGGTCGGGTTTTGGGGGCGGCGGTAGTTCCTCGGTCGGGTCAATTTTTACCAGCTGGCTAGCTTTAGGTAACATGTAGAATTCCCCTTTCTTTATAATACTAGTTTTGTTATCCGATCCCGCCCGGACAACCTACATTTACCCTCTAAATTTTATATGAAATTACTTTTTTACATACGGACTTTACTCTTTCACATACTACATTTTTTCATTAACTTTTCATATCATACCCTTTTACTAACCTAAACAAATTATGTTTTACATGTGCGTTTTCCCTAAAATCGAATCTAATCGCTACTAAAACTTGTAAAATGGATTATAATTTTCCAATTAGTAAAGTAATTAGGAGTATTAATATGTTATTATGTTGAAATTATTAGGGTTTATCAATTAATAAAATTAATATGTGTAATTGTTTATCAATTAGGCCAAAGTTGTGGAGTTTCATATTAGTGTGAACGATCGCAATAATAATTTCTGTGACAAATTATCAGTGGCCGCGTGATGCAGTTAGGGAATGAGGATTGATTAATGGGACAATTTTGCATACAAGAACTTAGTCATACTACAGTATTACTCAAGTGATCAGGAATTTAGTGGAAAAACTGTATAAATATAAGGGTACTTTAGGAAAATTATTAAGTTTTAGTCTCACTATAGACGGATATATCTGTCTAAAGTGAAAAACGGGTCAAATATGTATAAAGTGGTGATATTTTTTGGCCCAACCATGCAACTTGTTGCTTGTCTTATGCTTAAAGTTGATGGATATTTGGCCCATCTATAACTATAGACGGATATCTCCCGTCTATAATAAGAATTTGTGCATTTCTATATGCCATGTTTGTTTTTTCACTTTTTTTCTTTAATTAGATACCTATGGTATCAATCTCATATCTAATTCCTTCTTCAATTGGTCTCCCTTGTGACGGGTTACCATTTGTGACGGATATTTTGTGAGATAAAATGGTAACAAAATGGGTTAGTGGAGAAAGGGGACCACATGAATAGTGTTGCAGAGAGAGAAAAAGTGGGTACATTGTGAGGTAAAATGGTATCCGTCTTCAGCTTGTGACGGATATGTCATGTCTTCAATGAGAATTTGTGTTCCTTCTTGAGTATGAAAAACACATACCTTAAGCGTATGAGGTATATGTATGAACACAAATTCTTATTTCAGACCGTCATATCCGTCTGAAATTGTCAGACGGATATCATTTTCTCTCACAAAAAACTCATTTAGGGTGTGAGTGGGAAAGCACATGGGGGTGTCCCACCACCCATGTGCTTCTCACTTGTGAGAGGTCTTTTTACGGTTTGAAGTAAGGCGGTCTGAAGTAAGACGGATTGATGTATGCAAATCTTACTTTTGTCAAGCAAGCTAAACACCACCTTAGCAGGTTTAGTCATAATTGGAGCAATCTGTGTTTGGGTATTGACAAGGAGTATCCCCTACCAACAGTTGGAGCAATCTGTTTTGGAGTATTGAAAGCAATTTAATGGATTTGACCTTCCCAAGTTTGACTTTTTGGGGTAACTAAACACCACCTCAGCAGGTTTAGTCATAATTAATTCCCGCAAAACTAGTCCGTATTAAAGAGTTTGTTTCTTCTCCACCTACCAAGAAAAAAAAAAAAAACTTTCATTTAACTACAAATTCAATTTTAGTCAAAGTTAGTAACCCGAAAATATCACTTAGTCAAAGATTTCAATTTTTCTCTTCCCAAAAATCCACTAACCCCGGATCATGTCGATCACGTATTCACGTGAAACCACTCCATCTTTGATCTTTCCATGCAAAACGCATATAGAAAATATTGGTTCTGTTTGGTAAACATCGGATTAATTTCAGCATAAGCAGATTGCAAAAGCAGATTATAAATGATAGATTCTATCAGAAGGTTTGACTAGCATATTATAACTAGCAAAATTAATTTGAGTGTTTGGTAATTGGCAGATTACGATTAGTAGATTGTTAGTTTTCTTTGTAAAATGGAGAAAAATTTCCTATTTTACAATATGTTAACCAATATGCTAGGGTAAGCAGCATATTGTAAAACAACATATTGACCTTAAATATGTTATACCAAACACTAAAATTAGCATATTGATTGGTCAAACATACTAAAATCCTTAAATATGCTAAAAATTAGTCAATATGCCGTTTACCAAACAGCGTCATTATCTTCTTTCAATTATTTATTCGAAAGATTAGTGTATGATTGCAGCAAATCGGCTATGCTTGATTTGGCTTACTGAACAACACCTACACATAACACGTTATTCACGTGAATGCCAATAATGTTGGAGTTTAATAATGGTATAGGTGTATGAGTGATTGAGTGAGTTGTATGAATAACCTATACACAAAATCTCATTTGTGACGGCACGTATTCGTCACTTTGGAGTGACGGATACCATTTTCCCTCACAAATGACCCATATAGAGGAGAGAGGGAAGCACATGGGAGTGCCCCCACCTTGTCCCCCCTATTCGTTTTGTGAGTGGCATTATCCGTCACTTGCTCCGACCCGTCTTCAGCAAGACTTATTGTAACCTATAATAGTCGTGATAAGAATACTACAAGTAAAAACAATACACGTCAATTGAATACGAGTAATTTTTTAGGAAAGTAATTTTTTCATTTAACTACAAATTCAAAATATAAGAGTAAACATAATGAAATGTATAATCATTTGAAAAGGTATTGTCATAAGGAATTTTATGATATAATTTTTATAATTTTTAGACTAATATATTTTTGTAAAAATGAAAGTCAAAGCCTAACATCTAAAAACAAAAACGTCATATAATATGAAACGGAGGGAGTAACTTTTTATAATCGGATGTTATAACAGAAGCAAGAAAGAACTGATAAAAGAACAATAAAGAGACAAACGCACAGATTTACGTGGTTCACTAACGGTGTGTTAGCTACGTCCACGGGCGGAAGGAGAGAGTTTTATTGATATGTGAGGAGTTTTCGATTACTGATTCGGACGGTATAATCATAGGTAGAGGCTTAGAGAGTTTATATAATACTCTCTAAACCTAATACAGAATGACCTAATAAAGGCCCAAGACAGACCTAACCCAATAACAGATACGGATACCGTATAACAGAATCAAGGCACAAACCCAACAAATCTCCACCTTGACTTGAATTCTCTCACAAACAGACAGATGTACCAGATGCATTCCCATAAATGTCAGATGTACTAGAAAGCTCTTCCCCCTCAGATATTGCCCCCAAGAGGGCAATTACAGATTGCGGATATTTAGCAAGTCCAAACAATGTTGGTACTTGCTATGCGGAACTGGCTTAGTGAACATGTCACCGGGTTATCGCGGTACCCACTTTGTTCACCTTAATCCTCTTCTCATTTCTCGTAAAGTGATATCTCACATCTATATGCTTAGTTCTCTCATGATGGACTTGATCTTTAGCCAAAGATATTGCACTAAGACATCACGAGAATACAATAGCTTGCTCTGATGTAGACCCAAATCACGACGACCAATCCTTTTAACCAGATTCCCTCTTTAGCGGATGCGGTCAACGCCATATACTCGCTTCAGCCGAGTAGACAAAGTAATTGTAGGTCGCAATGTAGCCTTCCAACTGACGATCAACCACCAAGAGTGAAAACATAACCGATCATTGACCGTCTGCTGTCAACATCTCCTGCATAATCAGAATCCGAGTACCCTGACACAAGGCACTCTCTATCACCTCCATAAATGAGACTAACATCAGATGTACCCTTAAGGTACCGAAAAATTCTCTTCACAACTTGTCGATGCTCTTTTACCGGATCACCCATAAACCGGCTCACCACACGATCGATCAGCTAAATCGGTCTAGTGCGGACCATAACATACATCAAACTACCCAGTGCACTAGAGTATGGAACTCGGGACATGTACTCCCTTTCTTCAGCTGACTTGGGTGAGAAAGCAACAGACAGATGTGCATTCGATGCACTAGGAGTATCTATGGATTTAGCAGTAGACATGTCAAACCTTGCTAGCACCTTCTGAATATAGCCTTTCTGAGATAAGAAAAGCTTCTTCTTGCTCCTATCCCACGTAGATCTCCATTCCCAATTTTTCTTGCTTTGCACCCAAATCTTTCATCTTAAATTCAAAGACCGAGAAGACCCTTCAATTTCTGAACATCAGACTTGCTCTCTACAGCTATCAACATATCGTCTACATATAGGATCAGATAAATGAACGACTCATTCTTCAGCTTGTTGTAATAAACACAACAATCATACGGACTCCTATTGTAGCCAATCTCCAACATGTAGCTGTCAAACCTTTTATACCACTGCCTCGGAGACTGTTTTAGCCCATATAAGGATTTCTTCACCTTGCAAACATAGTCTTCTTTACCCGGAATCTGGAAACCGTCTGGCTGAGTCATGTATATCTCTTCTTCCAACTCTCTATGTAGGAAAGCTGTCTTCACATCTAGCTGTTCGAGTTCTAAATCCTGATGTGCAACTATTGCTAGCAAAACTCTGATGGAAGTATGTCTGATGATGTGTGCATTTTACATAGTCTTTATAGGCCATTTAAGCACACATTTCTATGCTATTTTAGTAGTAATTTGCTACGAATATGCCCCATAGTCTACTTTGGGTTCTCTTGTCATATTTGCAGGTATGAGCCAGAAAGGAGTAAATCAAGCCTAAAACATGTCCCTAGGCATGTATTTAGGAGATGAGTTGAATTGGAGCTTGGGAACTATTGATTTGAGATGCGCGCGGAAGTAAAGAAGCTAGGCGAGCAAAACAAGAACTCCAAATTACTAGTGCCTACTTTGAGGAGCCATATCTCGAGTTCTACAAAAGATAATCAGGTGATTCCAGTTGGAGATGAAATCTTATCCTCTTAGCTTTCCAACGCCGCAAAAATCGCTTGTTTCCGACAAGTAACGAAGAAATAGCAGCTGTTTGAAGTTCGGTGCGCAAAGCAGGAATTACGCGCTGAGAAGTGCTCGATCGAGAACTATTTCTATTCGATCGAGAGCCCATTTGCTCGATCGAGAGCTACTTCTTCTCGATCGAGTGATTAAAGGAAAAGAAGTCCCCGATCGAGAGGAATTGTTCTCGATCGAGAGGAATGCTAAGGAATATCACTCGATCGAGAGCCTTAAGTGCTCGATCGAGCAACAATCTTTGACGGGCTTGGTCTGTTTTGTTATTTAGGTTTAGCAAGTCATTATTTTGTTATAAATAGGCTTGCACGCCAAACACATGAGATACATCAGACGGGACTGGAGCTCTTCTCCAGTTTCGGCACCTCTTCCTTATTTTGTTCCGGATCTTGAAACTCTATTCTATTCTTAATTCATTTCGGTATTTTCTTCCCCTTCTTTTATGCTTTGTTCTTTAATTATGCATTGCTAATTCTCTTGCTAGGATATTAGGGGATCCGTAATTATGTTAGATTAGTAATCGATCTATTATGATAATGCTCATATAGTCATATGATCCATGTTGTTTTCGTTACAATTAATTGTTATAGTCTTTTTGAGTCGACGCAATTAGATTATAAATCGTAGTAAACCTCGACCTAGATCGAAAGATTGGAAAGGGTGAGACTCGTAGCGATACATTATGGCGTGGTAGTGAGGGCGAAAGCTAAGCTATTTGTGCTTTAGGGCGAATTAAGGACCGAAAGGTGACGTTCGTTACCCCTTAGATCTATTTGCTTGACCTTAAACTTAGATTACTAGACTAATTAATCGCGGTGAACCGATTGTCCTAGCTATCCCTTTCCCTTGCTTTTCTCTCATCCCTTACCTTGTTGTAGTTTAGACTTTAAAATCGAATCAACCCAATTTGTGACATTAATAAACGAATCTGTTAAACAGATATCTTGCCTTCCTGCGGATCGACCCTTATTACTACCTTTTAGTAATTTGGTTTTATAAATATTATTTTTGATACTAAAACGACGGTATCAAATTTTGGCGCCGTTCTTGGGAGGCAATTGTCCTATTTGTTTTTTTTGTTTCGTTTATTTCCTCCGTCTCGGGAATTTTATTTCTGAGATTTCTTATCTTCATTGCTAGTGTTGTTTGATAGGTCCTATGGCGATGCTTCAGGAGGTATTTTGTGAGAGATGCGGTACTGTGGGAGACGATGCAGTTCACTGCCTTGCAGATCGTGACCAAGTTTATGCTTATCGACAGTATAAACAAAGTCACTATGTTTCGTCCCCACCTCGCAGTTATGCACCACCGCATCCGTACAATCAACGAGGCTTCCGAGAGCCCTCCTATTCTTTTTCACCACCGCAACAACCAACCCCTCCCGCTGTCAACAATGAAGAGTTTGACGAGTTGAAATCGCTATTAGCGTCACTCACTCTTCAATCGCAACAACTAGAACAATCGAGGAATGCCTCAATTGAAAGTCTTACGCACCAGGTCGCTCAGGTAACAGTCGAGACGGATTTTGATGTGTACAACTCGGACTTCGAGGACGATTACTTTATTGCGACATTTGACAAGGAAATCCCAGCAGAAAAATTGGTCGATCGAGTTCCTCAAAGCTCTCGATCGACTGATTTTGATGAACAACTGGTCGATCGAGCTCCTCAAAGCTCTCGATCGACTGCTGGTGGGAAAAATTTGGTCGATCGAGCTGTTACCATTGCTTGATCGAGTGGATTTGGTGAAGAAGAGTCTTGATCGAGTGATTTAGTTGCTCGATCGAGCACAATAGCTGCGGGCAGCATTGAGTTAGCATCCGACTCTGTCCAGATTGGCGATGAGAAGGTGAACGAAGACCATACCGCTTCAATGAAAGGTAGTATCACTCCTTTTGTTGACATTAGTACGACTACTTTTCATCCTTCCGTCAATTCATATACTGCCTTTGAATTGACGCCTCCGCCCCGACTCGGGAGCAATTTGGAGGAAAATCGCTATATTTCTTCTTATGCAGGTCTAACGAGTTGTGACCCGGGAAAGAGATCGAAAGATTCTATCCCGCCTAGGAAGAAAGCACGACAAAGAGCTGATAGAGTCGTGATGGATGCTATGATAGGCCGCTGCCTTGCTGCTGCTATACTATGGAGGACGGTAGTGAAGCTGTCGATGGCTGAAATAACTGCTTTCAGTCAAAAGCCTCGAGGAGAGGCGATTTATTTCGTTATTCGTTAAGCCGGGTTTGCAACCCCGTGCAATTTGTAATAAATTATATACTTAAAACCATTTCTGTTTTTGTTTGGCATTTCTAAGACAATGTTTTGCGTGAAACATTTTTTTTGGGTATTTGGATATATTTTTGTGTTTAGTTTTGCAGGTAGCTGATAAAGGATTTGGTCGAGTAGTTTACTACTCGATCGAGGGGAAATTGGAAAGTCAAGGCCTCGATCGAAAGGCCATTCTGGTCGATCGAGGAAGCAGACCTTAGTGAAGGCTCGATCGAGTAACTTTGTTACTCGATCGAGAGGATTATGGAGGCAATCGAGATACTACTCCTTCTCGATCGAGGAGATTTCGAAATAGGGGAGTTACTTCAACTTTTCTTATTTCTTTTCGATTTATTTCCTCCTTTTGATACTTCCCAATTTAGTGCACCCCCTCTCCCTTAATTTTCTATCTATTTATATTAGCCCAGAAAATACCAAATAGGACTACGAACCCTGCTGTTGCCGTAGCCACCTCTTCTGCTGTGCTTTTGTCTCGTGCGCGCTTCCTGAGTAGTACGGCTGCTACTCGCTTCCTTAGTTTGATGCTGGTTTGGGGAAGCCGTCTTGTGAGTACCAACTTCCCTTGCTTTTCCATCTCATTTACTTTATTTTAGGAACATGTATTAGGTTTGCGTACCCCATCTCCCTTTTTGCTGCTGTTGGTTAGCTGTGAAGACAATGAGGACATTGTCTGTTTTGGTTTGGGGAGGGTATATGCATCATTTTGAGTCTGCATTTGCATTCGTTTTGCATTCATATTTCTTACATTTCCGTATGCATTGTATTTAATTTCGAAAATTTTTAAACCCATAAAAACTCAAAAACTTCGAAAAATTCAAAAAAAAAATCACGTTTAATTTTGCATTTAGGTTGTGTCGGAATGGAATAATTCTATGTTGAAATTGTTCTGTCTTAAGCCTTGTAAATTTCTCTCGTCTTTTAGTAATTTTCAAAACTTTTTCCCGAATTTCGTTTCTAAATATGTTGAACAATTAGGCTTGACTTGAAATTTTGGCAAGCTACTTATAATTTCTGAGATATAGAGCCTATAACTGGTGACATTCATGACCGGTTAATTTAGGAATGAGAGTAGTACTCCCATCATTTCATGTTTTGCATGTGTATGAGTTTTGATTGCTTTCTGCCTATACGCATTGGTTTGTGGTCGGTATTGCATGTTTTGAGAACTATTGCATCTCCCCCTTTCTCATTTTACCCCATTTAACTCCACTATAAACCATATCTGCCAGTTGTCCTTAACTACATCCCATACTTAGCCTACCATTGTGCCAAGCTAGGTAGTAGTAGAGGAATATTATTGAATTGTAGCAGTTTTGGCTCGTTCCTACTGTTGGAGTGAGTATTTTTGAGAAATGTTGGAAGAATGCTAAAGAGGGTGGTCGATCAAGGGATTTGAGTTGGAACATCTCGATCGAGTGACATCTTAGCTCGATCGAGAGGGAGTTGCTGTGTCAGCCATGGAAAATGAAAAAAAACTGAGAAAAGAATGAAAGAAAAAAAAGAGAGAAAAAAAAGAGAGTTAATAAAAAAAATGTATTTATATGATAATAACTCGGCTGAGTCGAGAGTACACCTCATATGCTATTTATATGATTTGCAGATGTCCATTTTGGGATATTGTGCTGAGATTTGCCTAGACATTTAGAGGCAATGATTTATTTTTCAAGTTGGAAGAACGGGATACGGTTTCTAATGGTTTGTTAGGTACTAGCTTGGCTATTTACCCCACATTTCCATACTTGTTTTGCCCCTTCTTTCCTACTTAGCCTCACATATCCATATCTTGCAATAGTCCGGCATGTGATAGTCCTTGATGGTGGTTATGCGTGTGTACGGTAGCTAGAATCATTATTCATGCTAGTTAAGCATGCATGTTTATGTGGGTCGTAGTTTAGGTGAGCGTCTATTTTTCTTTTTCTCTTACATATAATGCTTACCTTGTGCTTAATTGAGAGAGAGTGACCCGGGAGAGTCCAATTTTGAAAGTCTTGCAAGGTCAAAAGTTCAACTATTTATGAGATATGTATAAATTCGTTTGCTTTGTTATTGCGCTATTAGTAGTTGACTCTTTTGCATTAAATCGGTTTGAGTAAACGGTTTCAGCTTGTCCTAGTTTTTTTTCCTTTCCATTTAGCTCATTAGTTAGTTGCATTTAGCTTGCTTGAGGACAAGCAAAGGTTTGGTTTGGGGAAGTTTGATGTGTGCATTTTACATAGTCTTTCTAGGCCATTTATGCACACATTTCTATGCTATTTTAGTAGTAATTTGCTACGAATATGCCCCGAATAGTCTACTTTGGGTTCTCTTGTCATATTTGCAGGTATGAGCCAGAAAGGAGTAAATCAAGCCTAAAACATGTCCCTAGGCATGCATTTAGGAGATGAGTTGAATTGGAGCTTGGGAACTATTGATTTGAGATGCGCGCGGAAGTAAAGAAGCTAGGCGAGCAAAACAAGAACTCCAAATTGCTAGTGCCTACTTTGAGGAGCCATATCTGGAGTTCTACAAAAGATAATCAGGTGATTCTAGTTGGAGATGAAATATTATCCTCTTACCTTTCCAACGCCGCAAAAATCGCTTGTTTCCGACAAGTAACGAAGAAATGGCAGCTGTTTGAAGTTCGGTGCGCAAAGCAGGAATTACGCGCTGAGAAGTGCTCGATCGAGAACTATTTCTATTCGATCGAGAGCCCATTTGCTCGATCGAGAGCTACTTATTCTCGATCGAGTGATTAAAGGGAAAGAAGTCCTCGATCGAGAGGAATTGTTCTCGATCGAGAGGAATGCTAAGGAATATCACTCGATCGAGAGCCTTAAGTGCTCGATCGAGCAACAATCTTTGACGGGCTTGGCCTGTTTTGTTATTTAGGTTTAGCAAGTCATTATTTTGTTATAAATAGGCTTGCACGCCAAACACATGAGATACATCAGACGGGACTGGAGCTCTTCTTAAGTTTCGGCACCTCTTCCTTATTTTGTTCCGGATCTTGAAACTCTGTTCTATTCTTAATTCATTTCGGTATTTTCTTCCCCTTCTTTTATGCTTTGTTATTTAATT